>NC_079507.1:18576764-19805421 GCF_030052815.1 Hevea brasiliensis
AACTGTTCAAAACCAAGAACAATATATACATACAGTGAACATACATTACAATACAAAATGCAAAAATATGGTATACTCAATATGCCCAATGAACTCTCAATATAACATTAGCAGCCTAGTCTGCTGCCCTGTCAGTCTGTCTACCTGCGACAGCAATGAAAAGCTATCGCTGAGTAAAATTTACTCAGTAGTGCACAATAACAATTTGAAATGCGATATATGAATCTTTTATTGACAATTCACAAATCAAATAATTCATAATTCCATTTCAAAATTTACAAAGTTCATATAACACAAATTTGATCAAACAATTGAATAACACAGTTTTGCCAATCAATAATACCATTTGATCAAATAACTGAATAATACAGTTTTGCTAATCAATAACACCATTTGATCAAATAACTGAATAATACAGTTTTGCCAATCAATAGCACTATTTGATCAAATAACTGAATAATACAGTGTTGCCAATCAATAACACAATTTGATCAAATAACTGAATAACACAATTTAGGCCATGACATAATTTTTTCCACACATGCCGTGTTGTACACCATGATAAGACACACTTACCCCAATAATCGAAATCAATGAGGGAGGAAGCTAGCTAAATAATGAGTACTCCTCCACATTCACCTCAGACTGACAAGTCAAAGAGGGATGAATATAATCACATTCGCCCCATAAATGGAGGAGAAAAATAGTAACATTGTCATGCCAAGTGTGAATCAAAACAATTCCAAATCACAATATTTAAATATTTCATACAAACCACAAATTATATTTTATCTCAAAATTTCCATTTGCAAAGTAGGCAACATAATAAATTCCAATTAAGATTTCCAAAGCCAAAACAATAAAAAATTATTCATAATTCATTTCTCCAAATAAATTTTCTGGTAAAAGCAGTGAATATAAAAAGTATTATGCACAGACACAATTTAAAACTATAATGTTCAAATAAATTTTTAAGTAGAAAATAAGAAATCAAAACTATTGTGCATAAACACAATTTAAAACAATAACATACAAATAATAATAATTTATTTCAATTGAAAAATTCAAAAGAAATAACTATTGTGTACAAACCTCTGATATATGCCTCTCGGCCCTGACTGTGACACCCCTTACCCGTGTACAGTATATCCGAGTAAGATATGTCACACGGTGTACCAAAACAGTTTATTTTATCTCAATCATTTTTATTCTTCCTTAATTTATTTTTATCATAGTTTTGAATATAATTTATGAAATATAATTCATTTAAGTCATTTATTGAAATTATAATTTATTTGAGGTTCCGAAAATTTTATAGAAAATCCGGCAGAGTACCAGCTAAAAATGGAGAAAACAGTTCTTCGAAACCTGTGAAAAACACTTCCAATAATCATTTCCAATCAATCCCAAACTCCATTTCATCAACAAAATCTCAATATGTTTTTCAACAACATTTCCATTTCTCAATCATTCATCTCATATGATAATCATGTAAAAGTCATAAATAAATATTCACTTTTTCATTCACAAACACAATTTTCACTATATAAATTAATACCAAAATACATTACATAAGTTTCAATTACATATGAGAAAATAAAAGTTAGTTACAAAATACCAAAATGAAACCTAGTGTCCTACCAATGCACTGAAGATGGTGAGGTGACACGGACATTATGCAGAGCTGCAGGAGGTCTCACCCAGTCTGTGGTCTACTGGGCTCTCGATCAGTATCTTCAGAACTTACGCGTGGCAAAAGCAACGCGCTAAGCAATAATGCTTAGTGGTGCTAATAATAAAATAAAAATAAATAATAGAAAAAAAATATGCAGTGAATGTATTGATATCTCATTGCAAATAAATTTTCGTTGAGTATTTGTAGATTTACTTATTTTGTACTTGTTATATTCATTATTTCATTAAATTTATCCACTTTCATTTTTGGTTGCCCAAGTAACCTATACTGGACGACTGGACTGGATAAACGGGTAAACTGGCACTAGGTATCAAGTACCTCGGGCCGTCACACCATTGGTCACATATGTATCTCCCGGTGTGCAACAGAACATCTAATAAGCTATAATAACATTAGGCACAAGGCCAAGTCTCAACACAATGTCAGAATGGCTGAAAACCATGAAATCACAGAATGGCATAATTGCATGTGCAGTACTGCTAACTGAACCCTATTGGCATGCCAAGCTATCCAAACCAATCTTGTTAGGTATACTGGGGCATTTCACACTTTTAAGTTTCACAATTTTTGGAATTTAAGTTTTTGTGTTACTATTCCATTCATTGGTCAACAAAAATGTTGACTTTTGCATAGGCAATAGGTACATTGGGTTTAATATCATCAACATACCACATTTTGCATTCAAAATTTGTTGGTATTGGTTGCCAATACCATTTCTAATCTTAATGTTAGTTGGGCAGAATTTTCAGTTTTTATGCCTTGTGCTTACTGTTCCATTGGTCAATTGTGCAGTTGGAATTTGGCAAAATGATCAATATGAAAGTTGTTCTTTATTTTGTCTAGTTGAATTTCCTTTTTTGAATCACTCCATTTGGAGTTTTTTAGCTCAAGTTATGGTCTAAATACCACAACTGGCCGGATTGAAATTTTTCTGGACTGACCATATCTACAGTGCAGTGAACAGTAACTTCAACTCACTTGTTGGATAGGTTCTGGTCATAATTTGGGTTAGGTTTCTTCATGAAAGTTGTTGGTCTATATCTCAGCTTGTTGTGGGTAAAATCTCAGGTCAATTGGGCCATTCTACACTGAGTTATGGCCAAATGACCAAATACTGTTTATTTGATCATTCTGCAGAAACAGACTGCAGGTCATCCGGATTGGAGCAAGGTTTTGGTCCACTTGGTTTGGTCTTATGGGCATGGTTTCTTCACCAAAGTTGTGCCATTTTGTGTCTAGTTTCATGTACAATTGGCCAAACACCAATTGAACCTCTACAATTCAAGTTATGGCTGCCCAAACCTGCTGGACTCATGTCCAATTCTGCAGGTCACCTAGGGCAGCCACACTAAACCTAAATCTCATCACTAAACACACTTCATTTCTTATTTACCAATAACCAAATGGTCAGTAATTGACCATTAAAACTTTAGTTTATGTCCATTTTCATCCACCACCAAAATTAAATTTCAAAACCCTAACCCTAATTTACCAAGCCTCCAATTCATGCATCTTACTCCTAATTTGCTATACTAATCATATAATTTATAAGAGGGGCAGCTAATATGTCACTTTAAACCAAAGAATTCTCCTAACTCTAACTCATGTCAAGGCTACCAAAATTTCATGGAACATAACCATGCTTCATTAATTCAATTTTTATCAAATTTTCAACTTAACTTAGCTCAAATTCATGATTAGAAAGATGTAAAAGCAAAGAATATGGCACTAACCTCTTTGGTGATTTTCTAAGCTTGTTCACACCTCACTTTCTTCCACTTTCTCTGCTTCTAATTGCTGCCCAAGTCTTGCTCTAGTGGTAAGGGAAATTTTTAGTGAAGGGAGGAAAAGTTTTTTAGGTGGTTTGGTAGAGATTTGGAAGCTTGGGTGGAGTTTTTAATAGTGGAAGGGTGTGGGAAGTGAGTGACGCTGGAAGAAGGAAGAAGAAGCAGATTGTTTCTTCAATTTTTCTGTCCATTTTACTCATTTTAAATGGTTTATGGACATGTGTCACAATGTGATTGGGTGAGAGTGCTTAATGACATAAGCATGAGGTCAAAATTGCAATTTTAATTCATTTTCTTTTCTTTTCTTTGCTACTCATTTTCAATTTAATTTTTAGTAATATTTATTCATATTTTATGTCATAATAATTATTTACTTAACTGGACAAGTCAGCCAAAAATCACCTCTGAAGGTGAAATGACCAAAAAAATGTCCTCCGTTTGGCTTAATGGGCCAAAATTGTTTATACCGATTGAAAAATTTTTCTAAATATTTTCTTGGCATTCTAATGCCATAGGAACCTCAATGACCCTTCTCTGGAGTCCCAAAAATTATTTTATGAATTTTTCCCTGGGTCTAGTGCTCCTAGTTGCTAGAACCGCAACTTCCCACTAAGTTACCCATCGCTAGGGCACCGGCTTATTTAACTTGGTTGTATTTTATTTCTAAAATTTTTTCTAAATTTTTCTTATTAATATTTGAGTTAATTATAGTTCCTCACTTTAGTTTAAATATTTTTCCGGATGTTCTAGCTGTCCGGACCGACACTGGTCACCGGAACAGTAGAATGTACGGAGTTGCTACAGGGAGGGTGTTACAACTCTTCCCCTCTAATTTAAATTTCGTCCTCGAAATTTACCTTGTGCAAACAGGTGAGGGAACTGTTGCCTCATCGTCTCTTCACTTTCCCAAGTTGCTTCCTCGGTGTTATAGTGCCTCCAAAGCACCTTCACCAGTGGAATTTGCTTATTCCTCAACTCTTTCACTTCCCGAGCCAGGATCTGTATGGGTTCTTCTTCATATGTCAAATCCGATTGTACTTCAATTTCTTCCATGGAGATGACATGTGAAGGATCTGAGCAGTATCTTCTTAACATAGACACGTGGAACACATTGTGGATCTTGTCCAGCTCTGGTGGTAAAGCTAGCCTGTCGGCTACTGGTCCCACACGTTCAATGACTTCATATGGGCCAATGAACCTAGGGCTCAACTTACCTTTCCTTCCAAACCTCAGTACCTTCTTCCACGGAGACATCTTGAGGAACACTTTGTCGCCAACCGCATATTCTATTTCTTTTCTCTTCAAGTCGGCATAGGATTTCTGTCTGTCTGAGGCAACCTTTAGATTGGCTTTGATTAGTTTTACCTTCTCTTCAGTCTGTTTCACTAGGTCTGGCCCTACTAGTTTGTCTTCGCTCAATTCAGTCCAGCACACTGAAGTTCTACATTTCCTCCCATACAGTGCTTCATACGGGGCCATTTGGATGCTAGCTTGGTAGCTATTATTGTATGCAAATTCTGCCAGTGGGAGGTATCTATCCCAACTTCCCTCCAACTCAATGACACAACTCCTCAGCATATCCTCAAGGACCTGACATATATTTCATGTTATAATTATCATTTTAGTTTAATATTTGTATTAATTCCATTGGTTTCAATTGTTTACCTGGATTACTCTTTCTGATTGCCCATCCATTTGAGGATGGAAAGCTGTGCTAAAGTGGAGTTATGTACCCAAGGATTCATGCAACTTCTTCCAAAATCTAGATGTAAACCTTGGGTCTCGATCAGATATGATGGAAAGTGGAATTCCATGCAATCTAACTATCTCACTGATATACAATTCTGCTAACTTCTCTAGTGAGTAGTCAGTCCTAACTGGCAGAAAATGTGCTGACTTCGTCAATCTATCTACTATCACCCATACTGCATCATGTTTCTTCTAGGTGAGAGGTAGACCACTCACAAAATCCATGGTGACCCGATCCCATTTCCATTCAGGTATGCGTATAGGCTGTAGCAAACCTGATGGAACTTGATGTTCTGCCTTGACTTGCTGACATGTCAAGCATTTAGTCACATAGTCAGCTATGCCCTTCTTCATACCAGGCCACCAATACTGAAGCTTCAGATCATGATACATTTTTGTACTTCCTGGGTACATAGCATAAACACTGGCATGTGCCTCTTTCAGAATACTGGCTTTTAATTCCCCATTATCTGGTACACATACTCTTCCTTTGTAGTACAGACACCCATCTGCTTTCACCTCATAGTCAGTTACTTTTCCTTCTGAGATTTTGCTCATAATAGCCATTAACTTTTCATCTGCCTTTTGCCCATCTAAAATCTGTTGTAGCAGGTTTGGCCTCACTTGCAACTTAGCCAAAATAGCTCCATCTCAAACCAAAGATAGACGGGCATTCAATGATCTCAAAGCTGTGATGGATTTTCTGCTCAAAGCATCAGTAACTACATTTGCCTTCCCAGGATGGTAGTCAATTACACAATTATAGTCCTTCAGGAACTCAATCCATCGCCTCTGTCTAAGGTTGAGCTCCTTCTAAGTTGGCAAATATTTTAGACTTTTGTGGTCTGTGTAAATGTAGCACTTTTCACCATATAAGTAATGCCTCCATATCTTGATCACGAAGATAATTGCAAGCTTTAGATCATGGGTAGGGTAATTGTTCATGTGGCCTTAGGTATGCGGAAGCATAAGCGACCACCTTCCCCTCTTGCATCAATACACACCCTAACCCATTATGAGAGGCATCACTGTAGACCACAAAGTCCTTTCCTGACACTGGCTGTGTTAACACTGGTGCCTCTGTTAACATAGCCTTCAACTTCTCCAAACTAGTCTGACACTTGTCATTCCAGTCAAATCTGACATTCTTGTGTAACAACTTGATCATTGGAGTAGCTATTAAGGAAAACCCCTTCACAAATCTTCTGTAATACCCAGCTAGCCCCAAGAAACTTCTGACCTCAGTTGTATTCCTGGGAGGCTTCCATTCCATCACTGCTTCTATTTTCTTGGGATCCACTCTAATCCCATCAGCTGACACTATGTGTCCAAGGAATGCAATCTCATTCAACCAGAAGTCACACTTGGACAACTTAGCATACAGCTTCTTTTCTCTCAAGGTTTGTAGAACAATCTTTAAATGCTCATCATGTTCTTCACTAGTCTTGGAATACACCAAAATATCATCAATAAAGACCACTACGAACTGATCTAGGTATGGATGGAAGATACAGTTCATAAGGTCCATGAATGCTGCTGGTGCATTTGTTAGGCCAAAGGGCATAATCAGAAACTCATAATGCCCATACCGAGTCCTGAATGCAGTCTTTGGCACATCTACATCCTTCACCCTCAACTGATGCTACCCTGATCTGAGATCAATCTTAGAAAATACTCCTGTTCCCTTCAACTGATCAAACAGATCATCAATTCTAGGCAACGGATATTTATTCTTCACAGTTACTTTATTCAACTGCCGGTAATCGATGCATAGCCTCAAAGTCCCATCCTTCTTTTTCACAAACAGCACTGGAGCTCCCCATGGTGACACACTGGGGCGTATGAACCCCTTATCAAGCAACTCTTGCAACTGAGTTTTCAACTCCCTCAATTCAGTGGGTACCATCCTATAAGGAGCAATGGAAATGGGTGTTGTACCCGGCATTAATTCAATAGCAAACTCGACTTCCCTTTCTGGTGGTAAACCAGGCAACTCTTCAGGAAATACATCTAGGAAGTCTCTTACTGTGGGTATATCACTCAGGTTTGGTTTAACTTGCCTAGTATCAACCACGTGTGCTAGGTAAGCTTCACAGCCTTTTCTCATCATTCTTCTTGCAACTGTGGCTGAGATAATATTGGACAGGAAATCTATCCTTTCACCCACAACAGTGATCTCATTACCCTCAGGAGTTTTCAGAGAAATTCTCTTCAATTTATAATCAACTATTGCCTGATGACGTGACAACCAGTCCATTCGCAAAATCACGTCAAACTCGTGGAAGGGAAACTCAATTAGATCTGCCAAGAATTCATACCCCTAAATCCTTAACGGGCAACCCTTGTATACTTTGTTCACCACTATACTGTGGCCCAATGGATTAGTGACCAGAATGTCTTGATCACTCTCCCCTACTATTATCCCCCTTTTTACGAGTAGGTTGATGCAGATGTATGAATGAGTGGATCCTGGATCCACCAATGCATGCACAGATGTATCGTAGAGGGAGAGCGTACCCCTGATGACGTCCGGGGCATCTTGCTCCTCCTGAGCTCTCATGGCATAGGCTCTAGTAGGTGGTCCGCCTCGTGCCTCTCTGCGGCTCGGATCTGAGCCTCTGTGATGGTCCCACTGCGTCAGATTTGCCAGATTTCCTACCCCTTTGTGGTGCAGGAGCAGGTCTGTCTGCTTGTGTTGGAGCAACTGTAGTAGTTCTACGTGGACAGTTCCTAAACTGATGCTCTATTGACCCACACCTTAAGCAGGCACCAGTCACTCTCTAACACTCCCCCTTATGCCACTTCAGACAATGTGGACATGCAGAAGATGCTAGGGCTGGTCCCCTGAGCCCCATCCCTGGAGAGCTGCCCACAGATGGTGTGGACTGACCTCTCCTAGGGGTAAACTGTGGCTTGGGCCCCTGAGACTAACCCTGACCTTGTGGTTGACCTGAACTCTATGCAGGTGCACCTTTGAACTTCTTCCCAGGTGCAGGAGATGAACTAGATTGACCCGAGCCCCTCTTCTGCTGTCTCTCTCTTATGGTCTGCTCACTTATTCTAACCTTTTCAACTTTTATTGCAGCTTCCACTAACTTGGTAAAGTCTGTGATTCCCAAGGCAGTAATCATGATCTTTATGTTGTCATTTAATCCCTCTTCAAATCTCTTACACCTTTCAGCTTCATTAGGGACTATCTCCCTTCCGTAGCAGCTCAATCTGACAAATTCCTTTTCATACTCGGCCACTGTCAACTGTCTTTGCCTCAGGTTAATGAATTCCCTTCTTCTCTCTTCTAGGTATACACTACCCATATATTTCTTCTTGAATTCAGAGAGGAAGAAGTCCCAAGTTATTACTTCTGGCTGTACTTCACTGGACACCGTATCCCACCATTCATATGCATCATCTTGTAACAGAGATACAGCAGCTTCTAGATTTTATTCAGGAGTGCAGTGGAGTTGTTTTAAAACTCTGCTTGTTCTGTTCAACCAATTTTCGGCTGCAATAGAATCATCTTCTCTCTTGCCAAAAAAGTCCACTACTCCAAATTTTCTCAATCTTTCCAAGTGTGATTTTGGTTGTGGAGGTGGTGGTGGTGGTGGCATTACCCTAGCCATTTGTTTGAAGAATTCGGCCATTTGCTGAAACATGGCTTGTGGAGGTTGAGCAGGCTCTGATGGAGCTAGTGGAGCAGGTTCTCCCCTACCCCCAGTCTTAGCTACTGCAGGTGGAGCATGACTCTCCACTTCCTCCTCAACTGCTCTCTGAGAAATGGGGTCCATATCCTAATCAAAATAACAAAGACAAACAGATCTGCATTAGTGTCACATCGACTCTTACAAATGCAATGCATGGTATGGACTCAATCTAGGCCTAGAAACGCCTAAACCGTGCTCTGATACCACTAAATGTGACACCCCTTACCCGTCTACAGTATATCTGAGTAAGATATGTCACATGGTGTACCGGAACACTCTATTTTATCTCAATCATTTTTATTCTTCCTTAATTTATTTTTATCATAGTTTTGAATATAATTTATGAAATATAATTCATTTAAGTCATTTATTGAAATTATAATTTATTTGAGGTTCCGAAAATTTTATAGAAAATCCGGCAGAGTACCGGCTAAAAATGGAGAAAAAAGTTCTTCGGAACCTGTGAAAAACACTTCCAATAATCATTTCCAATCAATCCCAAACTCCATTTCATCAACAAAATCTCAATATGTTTTTCAACAACATTTCCATTTCTCAATCATTCATCTCATATGATAATCATGTAAAAGTCATAAATAAATATTCACTTTTTCATTTACAAACACAATTTCCACTATATACATTAATACCAAAATACATTACATAAGTTTCAATTACATATGAGAAAATAAAAGTTAGTTACAAAATACCAAAATGAAACCTAGTATCCTACCAATGCACTGAAGATGGTGAGGTGACACGGACACTATGCAGAGCTGCAGGAGGTGTCACCCAGTCTGTGGTCTATTAGGCTCTCGGTCAGTATCTCCAGAACCTACGCGTGGCAAAAGCAACGCGCTAAGCAATAGTGCTTAGTGGTGCCAATAATAAAATAAAAATAAATAACAGAAAATAAATATGCAGTGAATGTATTGATATCTCATTGCAAATAATTTTTCGTTGCGTATTTGTAGATTTACTTATTTTGTACTTGCTATATTCATTATTTCATTAAATTTATCCATTTTCATTTTTGGTTGGCCAAGTAACCTATACTAGACGACTGGACTGGATAAACGGGTAAACTGGCACTAGGTATCAAGTACCTCGGGCCGTTACACCATCGGTCACATATGTATCTCCCGGTGTGCAACAGAACAATTAATAAGCTGTAATAACATTAGGCACAAGGCCAAGTCTCAACACAATGTCAGAATGGCTGAAAACCATGAAATCACAAAATGGCATAATACCATGTGTAGTGCTGCTAACTGAACCCTATTGGCATGCCAAGCTATCCAAACCAATCTTGTTAGGTACACTAAGGCATTTCACACTTTTAAGTTTCACAATTTTTGAAATTTAAGTTTTTGTGTTACTATTCCATTCATTGGTCAACAAAAATGTTGACTTTTGCATAGGCAATAGGTACATTGGTTTTAATATCATCAACATACCACATTTTGCGTTCAAAATTTGTTGGTATTGGTTGTCAATACCATTTCTAAGCTTAATGTTAGTTGGGCAGAATTTTCAGTTTTTATGCCTTGTGTTTACTGTTCCATTGGTCAATTTTGCAGAGGGAATTTGGCAAAATGGTCAACATGAAAGTTGTTCCTTATTTTGCCTAGTTGAATTTCCTTTTTCGAATCACTCCATTTGGAGTTTTGTAGCTAAAGTTGTGGTCCAAAAACCACAACTGGCCGGATTGAAATTTTTCTGGACTGACCATATCTACAGTGCAGTGAACAGTAACTTCAACTCACTTGTTGGATAGGTTCTGGTCATAATTTGGGTTAGGTTTCTTCATGAAAGTTGTTGATCTATATCTCAGCTTATTGTGGGTAAAATTTCAGGTCAATTGGACCATTCTATACTGAGTTATGGCCAAATGACCAAATACTGTTTATTTGGTCATTCTGCAGAAACAGACTGCAGGTCACCCGGATTGGAGCAAGGTTTTGGTCCACTTGGTTTGGTCTTATGGGCATGATTTCTTCACCAAAGTTGTGCCATTTTGTGTCTAGTTTCATGTCCAATTGGCCAAACACCAATTGAACCTCTACAATTCAAGTTATGGCTGCCCAAACCTGCTGGACTCATGTCCAATTCTGCAGGTCACCTAGGGCAGCCACACTAAACCTAAATCCCATCACTAAACACACTTCATTTCTTGTTTACCAATAACCAAATGGTCAGTAATTGACCATTAAAACTTTAGTTTATGTCCATTTTCATCCACCACCAAAATTAAATTTCAAAACCCTAACCATAATTTACCAAGCCTCCAATTCATGCATCTTACTCCTAATTTGCTATACTAATCATATAATTTATAAGAGGGGCAGCTAATATGTCACTTTAAACCAAAGAATTCTCCTAACTCTAACTCATGTCAAGGCTGCCAAAATTTCATGGAACATAACCATGCTTCATTAATTCAATTTTTATCAAATTTTCAACTTAACTTAGCTCAAATTCATGATTAGAAAGATGTAAAAGCAAAGAATATGGCACTAACCTCTTTGGTGATTTTCTAAGCTTGTTCACACCTCACTTTCTTCCACTTTCTCTTATTCTAATTGCTGCCCAAGTCTTGCTCTAGTGGTAAGGGAAATTTTTAGTGAAGGGAGGACAAGGTTTTGATGTGGTTTGGTAGAGATTTGGAACATTGGGTGGAGTTTTTAATGGTGGAAGGGTGTGGGAAGTGAGTGACGCTGGAAGAAGGAGGAAGAAGCAGATTGTTTCTTCAATTTTTCTATCCATTTTACTCATTTTAAATGGTTTATGGACATGTGTCACAATGTGATTGGGTGAGAGTGCTTAGTGATACAAGCATGAGGTCAAAATTGCAATTTTAATTCATTTTCTTTTCTTTTCTTTGCTACTCATTTTCAATTTAATTTTTAGTAATATTTATTCACATTTTATGTCATAATAATTATTTAGTTAACTGGACAAGTCGGCCAAAAATCACCTCTGAAGGCGAAATGACCAAAATGTCCTCCGTTTGGCTTAACGGGCCAAAATTGTCTGTACCGAGTGAAAAATTTTTCTAAATATTTTCTTGGCATTCTAATACCATAGGAACCTCAATGACCCTTCTATGGAGTCCCAAAAATTATTTTATGAATTTTTTCCCTGGTCTAGGGCTCCTAGTTGTTAGAACCGCAACTTCCCACTAGGTTACCCATCGCTAGGGTACCGTCTCATTTAACTTGGTTGTATTTTATTTCTAAAATTTTTTCTAAATTTTTCTTATTAATATTTGAGTTAATTATAGTTCCTCACTTTAGTTTAAATATTTTTCCGGACGTTCTAGCTGTCCGGACCGACACTGGTCACCGAAACAGTAGAATGTACGGAGTTGCTACAGGGAGGGTGTTACACTGACTCAGTGTTCCTTATGCTTCTCAATATCTTTTTCAACTGAAACACACAATTTAAAGTGTTTCAGTACTCAATAATTTATTTCTAATAATAAAATATAATATTTAAACTTTCTTGGTCTATTCCCTTCAATTTATTTCTTAGTCAACCTATAATATTGACCCTTGATAAGTGAGTCAATTCTAATGTTACCAATATGTCACATTTAATAGCCTTTTAGTATTGGTACATGTTACCAAATTCATTTTCAAGTATATTGCTTTTTATTGCAATTTGTCAGATTTCGGTATACTAATTTGACCTAGCCGGATGACCTAGTTCCCTCAGTTTTCGTGTTTCGGTCCAAACTACAAACTTGTAGGTCTCTATCTTATTGCACGCGGGGCAAAATTTCAGGTCATTCTGAGCTGTGTAGACCAAGTTATGGTCAATTTACAAATGCTGGACAAAATGTACTAAAATGGTAACTTTAGGTCATTTTTAGGTCATTTTTGGTTCAGCTAGTTTTGGTACTCGAACTTGTGCAAGCTATTTGACTTGCTTATGTCATTTCTGGGTGTTGGTTTCTTCATAAGAATTGTAGATATATGTCTAAACTATTCATGGTAAACATTTCAGGTCAGTTGGACCCGTTTTGAGTGAGTTATGGCCAAAACACCAACTGCTGCCCAAATGGTCAATTTTCAGGCTTTCAATTCACTAATCTGGATTTGGTCATTTTTCAAGTTACCTTCTAGGCAGAATTTTGGTAAGCTTCCTTCATGAAAGTTGGCACATTTTGTGCCTATTTTCACCTCCAACTGGTCTCATACCAATTGGAGTCACATATTTTCATTTATAACCTAAAATGTATACTATTTTTACTAACCATACTTTGCATTGAAAATTGGCACTTCTAATGAACACCATTCACATTTCATTTTGGTCAATTGTCCAACCACAACTCAATTTGTTAATTTGTCCAGTAATAACTCAGTTTAATGAAATGAAATGTCCAACAATACTCAATTCACTTAAACATCCTGCAGCTATTCTATTTAAGTAAATATCCATTACACTCAATTCAATGAAATCAATATCCAACTCTTATGCAAACCTTCAAACCCTAATCCATTGATCAAAACCACTAATGTACATTCCATTAACTCATAATCAACATTAATCTAGAAGAAATTAAAGCTCTCTTACACACATCAAACTGGCCAATTACATATACACTTCAAGCTCTCATTTTCAATTCACAACCTCACTTCACATACACAATTCAAACTATACCTATGGTAATCAAACTCTTATATATTTAAACACTCTAATCAACATCATTCCCCAACAAATACATGTAAAAACAAACAAACTCCTTTAATCACCATGGCTGCCAAAATTGAAGTCCACCATTTACCCATCTAATTCTTTAAATTTCTCCATAAATCAACTCATTACAACATTAACTCAAAGACTAATTAAGAAAGGGAAGGAAAATTAACATTAACCTTGACTTGAGCTTGACAAAACTTCACCAAATCCTCTCCTTCTTGCTGCCTATCTCTTTCCCATGTTGTATAGACAAACTTTAGTGAAGAAATCAAGTGGAAAGGGGCTCACTTCATGCTTGCATGGAGGTTAGGAAGCTTTGGCCATGGTGTTTCCATGGTGGATTCAATTCGGCTGGTGAGAGTGAGGTTGAAGAAGATGATGTTTCTGCCCATTTCAACTTTGATATATCTCTTTTTTTTTTTTAAGGATAGTGGAGCACTAACCAATAATTTAATGTTTAATGATTTAAAGTTTCCCTAATTTGCACATTTAGCTCAATTCTTTCACTATTTACATAATGTATCACCATTTAATTTTTTTCATGACATTTCTAAGTGTAATATCATTTATTTTTAATGGACATTGAGTTCAAAAGGCAACCCTAGGTGTCAAATGACCAAAATGCCCCACTTCGGGTTATATTCCTGATTTTTTGGTAACACTGATTTTTGTCTGTTTCTCAGATTTTTGTTTTTCTTTGTACTAATTATTTAATTTTTTTTTGATATTTCTAATGACATTTATACTTCAATAGATGTTTATTTAAGTCCTAAAAATATTTTCTAGGGTTCCCCGAGGTCCAGGGCTAGTCAACAGTCCACGCCGCAACTTCCCGGTGTGGTCACCCATCGCTATGATTCTCGACTCGTTTAACTTGGTTACATTTCATTGCGATTATTTTTTCTTTGTTTTTCTTGTCTTTTCTTTTCTTGTATTCCATTATTCTATGTCTCCTCACTAATATTTAAATATAGTTGTAGGCATTCTAGCTGTCCGGACAGACACTGGTCACCGAAGCAATAGAACGCACTACCGAACATAGGGGTGTTACATATCTCAACAACTTTATCAATTTCACAACCATCCCAACCAATTTCAATATCATTTCTCAATTTCCAAAATTCAACAATCATCAAAATACTACAAATTAATTTCATTCAAATTAAAACAAAATACTTCCATTCATATTTCATTAAAGATAAAATAATTTATATACATCATTCCAAAAATTTACATTAGGAAAAATCCAAACCAAAATTAATTACAAGTTTTATATAACTCTATACAACTTTATACAACTGCTCATAATCAATTTTACATGTCCATATAGTTACATACATTTACATATATCAAAATAGTTTTTACAATCAAGGTATAAAATATACCCGATAAACTTCAAGGCAGGTAGTTCCTTAATCCTCAGCAGCTTACTCTGCTGCTCCTCTAGTCTTTATATCTGCGACAGCAATAACAACCATCGCTGAGTACTAGGACTCAGTGGTGCACAACATACTAAAATAATCTTTATGCGGAATTTAAATCATATTTATTCAAAAATTTAACTGAACATGAAATATAAATTCAAAACATAATTTACAAGATTTTAATCCAAACAATTTCATTGCAAAAGTCTCAAAACAAATTTCATAAAAACACATAGTTATATCATGCCATTCAAAACAAATATAATCTCAATAGCCAGAGGCTAAGGAGAAGTCACATCACAAGGCTAGCTAGCTCAAATATATGGGAACCCATTCTTTTTCTTCTTCTACTGGCACACACCTCAACACTTCAGTTAGAGAAGGAATCAAAATTCGAAACTGATTTCCCCCACTAGTCATGCTAGTGAGGTGTTCAAATATATGGTCATGACAATGTGGTTTTAAAACTTATCTTAACAATTTACTAAACATTTATTGTCATTTCAAACATACACAAATAAACTTTCAATAATTCAAAACAAAAACATAATACTCATTTCAAGCACTTTGTAAATGAATTTTAAAGCATATTGATGTTGTGCACAAACCTTAAGCGAGTCGCCTCTTGGCCTTGACTCGATTCCTCGGGTTCTTTCCAGGTGTTCTTTTCCACTGAAACACACAGTTTCACAGTGTTTCAGTATCATAACTTATCAGAAATCCAAAATAAATTCAAATTCACTTATACCTAGCTTTAATATGCTAAAATTGACGTTCTTTAAAATTTGTGTTTCAGGATTACTATTCACAACACTATTCAAGTCAATTTGTTGACTTTCTAAGGCTTAATAGGTATGGGAACTCCAACTATCCTCACATACCACATTTTGGTCACCAAATTTGAGTGGCTAAATGACTTGGTTAAGGGCATAATTTGGGTTTGTGTTCTTCATGAAAGTTTTAGGTCTATATCTCAGCTTTCCACTGGTAAAATTTCAGGTCATTTAGACCTGGCTAGCCCAAGTTATAGCCAAATAAACAAATACTGTTCATTTGGTCATTTTTGTACAGGTCAGATTGCCTAATCCAGATTTGGTCAATTTGTTCACTAGGTTATAGTCACTTTTTGGGTATGATTCCTAAATAAAAAATGTGTCATTTTGTGTCTAATTTCATTCCCAATTAACCTCACACCAATTGATCTTGTAAATTTTCAGTTTTGATCCCTGAAAAGGACCTTGGTCATGTTGCCTGCATACTGCCCATATCCAATCCGAATTCAAACTCAATTCCAACACTTCCTACACACCACAATTAGTCATAAATGACCATTTTTTAGCTCAAACTAGGTCAAATACACCATTTGACCAATTCTCCAATTTTTGGCTTTCAAAACACTAGGTCCAAACCCTAATTTTCAAAAAATTCAAACCTAATGCATTCTAAACATCTATCCATTGTCTACACACATAATTCAACTTAAACAACCATTTAAATGCATCAAATTCATTCATTCTCAACCCTACATGCTGCTGGTCAAAATTTATATAGTCCTTTAACATATCATTTTGTTTCATTTTTCAACAAATCATCACTCAATCAAGTTGCCTAAGTATAAATATAAAGATACAAAAAGTGAAATCAAACTAACATTACTTGGAATTTTTCACCTCTTCAAAACTTCCTCCTTTCTTTTTCTTTTTGTTGTCAAGCTCTTTATCAAGGATTGAATACAAGGTTTAATGATAGAAATTTAAGTTTTTATGGTGGGATTTAGAGTTTGATCAAGTTCAAAATGAGCTTTAATGGAGTTTTAAGGGTGAGAGAGCTTTGAGAGAGAGAGAGAGAGAGGTGGACGGGAAAGTAAAAATGGAAGATGACCAATTTTTTTCTTTTCTTTTTATGTATTTATCTCTTAATTTGACTTTGTCAAATTAAGTAATTAAATTAAAATTAAATATGAAGTCATACATGATGTCATCTTGATGAGGTCATTAATTTATTTTCTTTTCTTTTCTTTTTCTCTTGTTTTTCCATACTTCTTTAATTTAATTCTATATTTCAAAATTTTCATTTCTCAAATTTTATTTGACAGTTAGGTAAAGAGTCAGCTCTAGGGGTCAATTGACCAAATTGCCCTTCGCCGATTCGACCCGGTTTACAAATAATTCAATATTTCTTTCGGATCCCTGACCTAATTATTTGACTGGCTTAACAATTCTTTTTCGTGATTTTCTCTTTTCCACTGTGTTCGCAATAGTTTTAAGGACCGCAACATCACATTTTATGGTTCGAAATTTCAGTTTAAATCGACTTCGCAGTCCTTCCCGAGAATGTAACACCCTCCCTATAACAACTTCGTACATTCTACTATTCCGGTGACCAGTGTTGGTCCGGACAGCTAGAACGTCCGGAAAAATATTTAAACTAAAGTGAGGAACCATAATTAACTCAAATATTAATAAGAAATATTTAGGAAAAATTTTAGAAATAAAATACAACTAAGTTAAATGAGCCGGTGCCCAAGCAATGGGTAACCTAGTAGGAAGTTGCGGTTCTCCCAACTAGGAGCCCTAGACCTGGGGGAAAATTCATAAAATAATTTTTGAGACTTCAGAGAAGAGTCATTGAGGTTTCTTTGACATTAGAATGCCAAGGAAATGCTTAGAAAAATTTTTCAATCAGTACAGACAATTTTGGCTCAATAAGCCAAACGGAGGGCATTTTGGTCATTTCGTCTTCAGAGATGATTTTTGGCCGACTTGTCCAGTTAAGTAAATAATTATTATGATCTAAAATATGAATAAATATTGCTAAAAATTAAATTGAAAATGAGTAGAGAAGAGAAGAAAAAAAAATGAAAGAAAATGCTAATTATGACATCATATGATGTCATTTAAATTTCCTCCACCAATTACAATTTGTTAAACTCATTAAAAGAGATAAAAGAGACCAAAAAATTGAAAAACCAATCTGCATCTTCAACCTTTGTGCAGTCAAAAACGTTGAGAGAGAGAGAGAGAGAGAGAAGAGGTTCCACCATTAAAGCTCCCTTAAGCTTCATTTACCACTTCAATTCACCTTAAAACCTTATCCTCCCTTCACTAAAAATTATACCCACACCAAGGAGAAGTATTTGGCAGCCTAGAAAGAGTAAGAAAGTAAAGAAAAATTAAAGTCTTGGTTGGCTTGGATTTGAGCTACAAGAGGTTAGTGCCCTAAACAATTTCTTTTCTTTCTTTAATCTTGTAAGCATGCCAAATCAAGTAGAAATTGTGTGAAATTAAAAAAAAAAAAACTTGAGTAAATGAGATCTCTAAATTTGGCAGCCATGAGAAAGTTTAAGGATTGTTGGTTTTTGATGAAATTAAGTGGCTTAATTATGTTATTGATGAGTATAGATGATGGATAAAGTGATTTGGTATGAGTTTGGTGTGTGCATGCCATGAATTGGAAATTAGAGTTAGGGTTTGAGCATGAAATTGAGACTTTGATCATGTAATGATGAAAGTGAGTTTTAATGGTCAATTAGTGACCATTTGGTTATTGGTAAACAAGAAATGAAGTTTGTTTAGTGATGGGATTTAGGTTTAGTGTGGCTGCCCTAGGTGACCTGCAGAATTGGACATGAGTCCAGCAGGTTTGGGTAGCCATAACTTGAATTGTAGAGGTTCAATTGGTGTTTGGCCAATTGGAAATGAAACTAGACACATAATGGCACAACTTTGGTGAAGAAACCATGCCCAGAAAACCAAACCAAGTTGACAAAAGTTTGCCCTAATCCGGGTGACCTGCAATCTGCCTGGGCAAAATGACCAAATGAACAGTGTTTGGTCATTTGGCCATAACTCAATGTAAAAAGGTCCAATTGATCTAAAATTTTACCAGCAACAAGCTGAGATATAGACCAACAACTTTTATGAAGAAACCTGACCCAAATTATGACCATAACCTTGTCAAATTTCCAACCAAAGTTAGGTCACCAAATCTGGCAGAACCAAATTGCCCAGAAAATCTGGGTACAGGTCACTCCGACCAGTTATGGTAAAATGACCATAACTTGAGCTACAAAACTCCAAATGGAGTGATTCAAAAATGGAATTAAAGAAGACACAATAAGGAACAACTTTGACGAAGAAAGGTTAGCCCAGTTTCCACTCTAAAATTGTCTAATGGAACAGTAAACTTAGGTAATAAAAACTGAAAATTTAGAAATGCATCTAGGGGACTTTAAATTGCAATTGGCAATTAATACTAGCAAATGTAAAACTCAAAATGTGGGATCTTAGTGTAATTAGAATTAATATATCCATTAAGTATAAAAAAGTCAACATTTTGGTTGACTAGTAAGGTGAATAGTAATCAAAATGATTAGTAAATTAAGATGAAGACCTACAACCAATTCTAAGCTTAAATGCTTAGAATTTGTATGACAAATGTGGACTATGCATCCTAGTCAAAATTGTTAAAAAGAAATTAAGGCCATAAATTTGAAATCCATGAAATATTCATGGATTACTTGAAACATGAAAAATAAGTCACCTAATTAATGTGAATAGATAGTTAGGGCTTATATGCCCATCACAAATGGAATTCATAAAATATTAGTAACTCAACTTGAAATATAAAATTTGTAATTACATAAGTAGATTCTTGAATGTATAAATGAGAAAGGAAAAATGTTTTGAATACAATGGTACATGTGAACCATTGTTTAGAATTGTGATCAATATAAATAACATAATGAATGAATAAATGAACCATATTAATGTATGAATGAGACATTAGTTCTCATTATTGTAGAGAGGAGAAGTATTTTGAGTACAATGGTATAAAAGGATAATTGATGTGAATTGTGATCATATAAATGATCAAATGAATGTATGAATTATAATTGAAATTTATCATGAAATAATGAAGTCATAAAACATAATATATTAATATTTTATGATATTATGTGCCCTTGTATTGCCTAGATATGTGTGTCAGATTGGATAGTTTGGCATGCCAATAGGGTATTGTTTTAGCAGTACTGCGAAAGGCTTTATGCCTGTATTCATGGCTTTGTGTCCGTATTCATGGCTTTATGCCCACATTCATGGCTTTATGCCAACATTCATGGCTTTTATGCCTGATTATGTGTTATCATGACTTTTTAGCCATATTGACTGCATACGTGGTTGACGTTCTGTGTCCCATGGTATGATGGCTCGAGACACCGCGGTGTCCAGTGCCAACGACCCGTTATCTAGTTTAATCAGCCTGTCATAGGTTACTTGGGCAGTGAATTTTATTGAAATAAGTTAAGAATATTAGTAATTAAAAATATTAGAAATTAAATAAATGAGTAAAATGACCTAAAATAAATTAGAATAGTTATTTATTGGAAAGAATCGAAATGAACTGGACCGATATTAAAATTCACTTATTATGAAATAATCTGAGACAACCTAGAAAGTATTGAGAAAATGCTAAAAGATTAGCAAAGAAAATTATAACATACATAAATATTGCAAATGTGGCTTACATAATAATATAAGTATAAATTTATTATTTTTAGATCATTTTTTTCTATGTACATTATTACTGTACATTGGCAAAATAAACATTTCCAAAGAATACTAAATTAGGATAAAACATATTAAATTTTAGAGACCGCATGTGAAGTATAAATAAATCTTAATTATTTAAATTATTTTTTATTTCTATCTTTATTTGTATATTATTTCCTTGTTATATTATTGCACCACTAAGCAGCAATGCTTAGCCCGATGGAATTGTTTCCTCGCGCAGGTACTGAAGTTAAAGCCCAGCGAATACTAAACATAGATTTTGGAGTTTTGATCTGCAGAAGTGTCTAAAGTATTCAAGGTTGTCACCTCCTCAGCAATGCATGTAGATAGGGCCCATATAGATTATATTTTATATTTTGTATAAAATGCTTAGATATTGTATTGTAATGTATATTATGAACAGGTAATTAATAGGAATGCGATGTAAATTAATTAATTAGCTTTTTCATATGTAATTAATTTATATATCATGTAAATTATGAAATTTTGTAATTATTTTATAAATTATGTAAATTAAGGAAATTTGAAAATTTTGCTTATGTAATTTGAGAATGTTTACATATGAATTGAGTATGAATGGAAATGTATGGAAATGATTATGAAATTGAAATATATGGATGAGATTTGAAATATGAGAAAACTATGAGAATGATTGATGAGATAATTATGATTAGCATGGATGAGATTTTTTGTTATTTTAAAATATTGTTGAATTTCAAACAGGCGAACATTGAAATACGTCAAACGATAATAAAATAGGGGAAACTCCACTGGTTTCTCCGTTGAAAAATAATTAATATTTAATTAAACGAGTTCAAAATTATTTAAAAAATAAAGTAAGATAAGTTAGGGTGCTTCGGCACCGATTGTAGCACGCTTTGCTAGGCTGCACTGTAGTCGGGTGAGGGGTGTTACATTTATTGGTATCAGAGCACGGTTTAGGCGTTCCTAGGCATAGATAGATAGAATGAGATAGTGTGCATAACATGCATTGCATTCATATGAGTTGAGGTGACACTAATGCAGATCTATTTTCTTGGTTATTTTAGGTTAAGGTATGGACTCAGAATCGCAGAGGGCAGTAGAAGAAGAAGTAGCAAGCCGTATTCCGACTGGGAGTGATATTGGAAATCGGGGAGATCCTGCTCCACTAGTGCAAGAGGTGCTTGTACAACCCCAACAGGCCTTGTTTGAGCAGATGACTGAATTTTATGGACAGATGACTGGGGTTATTCCACCACTATCTCAGCAGAAATCACCTCTAGGAAAAATTAGGAAGTATGGAGCTGTAGATTTCAATGGTAGAAAGGAAGACGATTCTTCAGCGGTTGAGTATTGGTTAGAAAGGACTGAAAGAGTCCTGCAGCAGCTCCATTGCAAACCAGAACAGAGTTTGGAGTGTGCAATTTCATTGTTACAAGAAGCTGCATATCGATGGTGGGATGTCGTAACCAAGGTAGTGCCACCAGCCGACGTAACTTGGGAATTCTTTTTAATAGAGTTCAGAAAGAAATATATTAGTTGTGTTCATAAAGAGGAACAGAAGAGGAGTGGTGATCAGCAAAAGAGGAAATTTGGACAGTCTAGTAATAAGAGGCCAAGAGAATAGTTAAGTCAAACATCTGATCAAAGTAGGAGATCCAGACCCAGGCCTATACCCAGAAGAGATCAACCAAAAACACTAGTAGTGAGTGCGCCAGGATTGTAACACCCCTAAGTTCGGTAGTGCGTTCTGCTGTACCGGTGACCAGTGTTGTCCGGACAGCTAGGATGCTTAGAACTACACTTTAATATGAGTGAGGAGACATAAAATAATGAAATACAAGAAAAGAAAGTACAAGAAAAACAAAGGAAAAATCATAGCAAAGAAATGTAACCGAGTAAGTGAGTCGGGAAACCTAGCGATGGGTGACCGCACCGGGAAGTCACGGCGTGGACCGTTGAAACATTTTTAGTACATAAATAGACCCTTATTGAAGTATAAATCTCATTAGAAAGATTAAAGAAAAATTAAATAATTAGTACAAAGAAAAGTGAGAAATCGAAAAAGCAGACAAAATACAAAATCGAATGCAACCGTATTATGGTCATTTGACATCCCGAAGTGTCTTTTGACCAAAATGTCCATTAAAAATAAATAATATTACACTTAGAAAATAAAATGAAAAATTAAATTGGTGGTACCTAAAATAAATAGTGGAAATCATGGGTTAAATGTGGAATAAGTGGGAATTTAGCTTATTATATGATTAAATGACTAAGTGGACCACTAAAGGGATTAATTAAATACATAGTGGGACATGTGCACACTTAAAATGCAGCTGAATAAGTCATCTTCCTCATTTGCATTCAACTTGCCAAATTGAAGAGTGAAGGAACCCACCATTGACGTTTTGCATGAGCTTCATCTTCTCCCTTCATTTCATCTGTAAATACTTAAGTAGCTTTATGAAAAATGGTCTACACATCACAAGGAAGATATTGATACCAATTTTGAGAAGTTTGGTGAAGGTTTAGCAAGTTACAATTAAAGGTAAGTTTGCATTTTTGAGAATTTCTTTGTTAAAGTTTATGTTCATGTTATGGGTGTTGGTTTGGTGAAGGAAAATTTTGAGTTTGAAGGGTTATTGTTGTTTTCATTTTGGACAGCCATGATTCACGTTTTTGATGAGATATTTGTGCATATAATTGATGAGAAATGGTGTTGATCATGATGAATTAGTAACCTAGTGAATTATTTCATGTTTATATGGTGATTTATGCACTTGGATGGGAATTGGTAAATTGGATGGCACTTTGATGTTGAAGAATGGTTTGTGGCAGCTTGGGGACACTTGAGTAATGGTATATATTGAAGGAAGTGTGGGCAGAATATTGACCTAGAAGGTTGATGAGATGTATGTAGATTGATATTGTAAAGTGTATGTAAAATTTGTAATGGTTAGGTGTGTTTGTAATGGTAATTAGAAATTGTAATTGTGAATGATATTTGGTGTGTTGAGGGTAATGGTAATCTGCCCAAAATAATGTTAATGTAAAGTAGATAATGCTTTTGGTAATGTACCAAAACAGATTGGTAGGGTATGGAAGTAAACTTTGCAAGTTAAATGTGTGTTTGAAGTGGGGTGTGAAAGGCATAGTGAGGGCAGTGTACATTTTAGCCTATAACCTTAAATGTGTAACCTCAATTGGTATGAGACCAATTTGAGGTGAAACTAGGCACAAAATGTGCCAACTTTCATTGAGAAACCATACCAAAATTCTGCTTGCAAGGTGACCTAAGAAAATGACCAATTCGGATTAGGTGCAATTAGGACCTGAAAAATGACCAATTGGGCAGCAGTGAGTATTTAGGCCATAACTCACTCAAACCAGGTCCAATTGACCTGAAATTTTAACCAAGAACCCATACCTACAAGTCTTATGAAGACACCAAAGCCCAGAAATGACCATAAGCAAGTCAAACAACTTGCACAAGTTCGTCCAAAAGCGGCCGAACGAGTTGACCAAATTGACCTAAAATTGACCTAAATTGGTACCATTTGACCAGCAATAGTATAATGACCATAACTTGGTCTACTTAACTCGGATTGACCTGAAATTTTGCCCCGCGTGCAATAAGACCTAGATCTACAAGTTTGTAGTTTTGACCGAAACCCGAAAACCGAGGGAACTAGATCGTCCGGTTAGGTCAAACCGATGTCGGAATCGAGAATTTGCATTAAAATGCACTAAACAAGAAAATTACTTTGGTAAAACGTACCAAACCTAAAACCCTATCGAATGTGACATATTAACGACACTAAAACCTAATTTACCTAAAACGCAACGAGGGTCAGTATATTAGGTGATTTAGTGAATAATTGAGTTCAGTGCATTATTTACCAAACACCATCGATAGAGACAATTTAATTTGGTACTGAAACACTTCGAATTGTGTTTCTCAGTTAACAAGGACTCAGCAAGAGAGAAAGAAATACTGAGTCAGGACCAGGAGACAAATATCAGAGGTTTGTGCACAACAACTATTTCTTTTGAATTTTTCAATTGAAATAAATATTGACTATTTGTACATTATTGTTTTAAATTGTGGAAATGTGTTTGAATGGATATTTATTGCTTGAAAAGCATTGTAAATGATTTGAAACTGTGAGAAATTGTTTGAATGATATTGATGGATACTCATTGCTTAAAAAGCATTGTAAATGGTTTGAAATTGTGGAAAAATTGGTTTAGTGTGATTTGTGAAAATTGAAGTTAATTATGAATTGTGTTGCCATTTTATGAATGAAACTATGAGTTTGGAAATTTATTGGATTCTCACGAATCATTTGAATAAAATGTTTGGAATTGATTTTGTGTTCACACTTAGCATGTGATGTCGTATCATTCCTTCTCCATTTATGGGGTTGTGATCGTTTATTTTCCTTCTCCATTTATGGAGTCGTGATCGTTTATTTTTCCCTCTCTGGTTTACCAGTTGAGGTGATCGGATGAGTACTCATTATATAGCTAGCTCCCCTTCCTCATTGATTTCGATTAGTGAGGTTGTGATTGCTTTGTCGTGGTGTACAACACGGCATTGATCGGAAATTTGTGTCATGGCTTAAGTTGTGAATGAATTGGCAACACTGTATTCTTAAATTATTCGACTAAATTGCGTTATTATGTATTGTGAGATTTTGAAATTGATTTAAACTCTTGTTGACATAAACTGTCTATTGAATTCAACCATGATCTGACTTATTGAAAATTATTGTGATATTGACAAATGGAGTTTAAATTCTTGTTGACATTTATTGTCTTGAATTTAACTATGATTTTAAGTATTCACTATTTACATGACTTATGAATTGTGATTTGAAATTGTATTTGGTTAATGTTGTGCACCACTGAGACATTGTCTCGTGATAGCTTTATTGCAGTAGAGAGACAGACTAGGCTGCTAGTACATCCAGTGAGGGATTACCTGGTATAATGAGTATACCAATACTTTGCATTTTGTACTGTAATGTATGACACTATATGTACATATTGTTTTTGGTTTTGAGCAGTTGTAAATTCAAATTGTACCTTGAAGTTGTAAAATAATTATGAGCTGTTTTGACTTGTAAAAGCTGTATTATATTTCCTTATCTCAGACTTTGAAAAATTTCTATGAAATTGAGTTGATAAATTGTTGTGTTGAGAAATATATTGTGTTGAGAAAAATGTGGAGTTGAGATTTGGAAAATTATTGAAGTGCTTTTCTGAAGAACTGTTTTATCCAAAATACAGATGGCACTCTGCCAAAATTTTTACAGAAATTCCAAATAAAACAAATGAGTTAGTTATTTCACTTCAGTTCACCAAAGTCTTTAACACCTGGAAATAGTGCTCACCACTGTAAAAGAAGTAAGAAAAGTTTTTAAAATCCCTTGTAGTGTATTTAATGGGTTATCAGTAGATGGAGTTGGTAATTCATTAGGTATACTACGGGATCATGTTATGCCTTACAGAGGGGTAGGGTGTGACAAGGATTAGCAAGAAAATGTGGCCATTGTAACAAGTGGCATAAAGGTGAATGTAGGGGATTGACTGGAGCCTGTTATAGATGTGGGGCCATAGACCATCGTCTAAAAGATTGTCCTAAGAGGAATTTACCACGAACCTAGACAGAGGTCGTGGAAGGACCAAGTACAATAGTAACACCACTTCCAAATGTCACCCAAGTCGGAGAGGAGCAAGAAGCCCAGATGTGAGGTAAAATATTTCCTTTATGATATGCCTAAGTGTATAATGATATATTCGAAAAGGCTAAATAGTACCATATATATAAAAGAAGTAGACAGAGGGAGCAATAGAAAGGTAAAAGAATTATCTCAGATACCTACACCTAGTAAATTTCGAGGACGAAATTTAAATTAGAGGGGAAGAGTTGTAACACCCTCCCTGTAGCAACTTCGTACATTTTACTATTCCGGTGACCAGTGTTGGTCCGGACAGCTAGAACGTTCAGAAAAATATTTAAACTAAAGTGAGGAACCATAATTAACTCAAATATTAATAAGAAATATTTAGAAAATATTTTAGAAATAAAATACAACTAAGTTAAATGAGCCGGTGCCCAAGCGATGGGTAACCTAGTAGGAAGTTGCGGTTCTCCCAACTAGGAGCCCTAGACCTGGGGGAAAATTCATAAAATAATTTTTGGGACTTCAGAGAAGAGTTATTGAGGTTTCTATGGCATTAGAATGCCAAGGAAATGCTTAGAAAAATTTTTCAATCAGTACAGAGAATTTTGGCTCAATAAGCCAAACGGAGGGCATTTTGGTCATTTCGTCTTCAGAGATGATTTTTGGCTGACTTGTCCAGTTAAGTAAATAATTATTATGATCTAAAATATGAATAAATATTGCTAAAAATTAAATTGAAAATGAGTAGAGAAGAGAAGAAAAAAAATGAAAGAAAATGCTAATTATGACATCATATGATGTCATTTAAATTTCCTCCACCAATCACAATTTGTTAAACTCATTAAAAGAGATAAAAGAGACCAAAAAATTGAAAAACCAATCTGCATCTTCAACCTTTGTGCAGCCAAAAACGTTGAGAGAGAGAGAGAGAGAGAGAAGAGGTTCCACCATTAAAGCTCCCTTAAGCTTCATTTACCACTTCAATTCACCTTAAAACCTTATCCTCCCTTCACTAAAAATTATACCCACACCAAAGAGAAGTATTTGGCAGCCAAGAAAGAGTAAGAAAGTAAAGAAAAATTAAAGTCTTGGTTGGCTTGGATTTGAGCAACAAGAGGTTAGTGCCCTAAACAATTTCTTTTCTTTCTTTAATCTTGTAAGCATGCTAAATCAAGTAGAAATTGTGTGAAATTAAAAAAAAAAAACTTGAGTAAATGAAATCTCTAAATTTGGCAGCCATGAGAGAGTTTAAGGATTGTTGGTTTTTGATGAAATTAAGTGGCTTAATTATGTTATTGATGAGTATAGATGATGGATAAAGTGATTTGGTATGAGTTTGGTGTGTGCATGCCATGAATTGGAAATTGGAGTTAGGGTTTGAGCATGAAATTGAGACTTTGATCATGTAATAATGAAACTGAGTTTTAATGGTCAATTAGTGACCATTTGGTTATTGGTAAACAAGAAATGAAGTTTGTTTAGTGATGGGATTTAGGTTTAGTGTGGCTGCCCTAGGTGACCTACAGAATTGGACATGAGTCCAGCAGGTTTGGGTAGCCATAACTTGAATTGTAGAGGTTCAATTGGTGTTTGGCCAATTGGAAATGAAACTAGACACATAATGGCACAACTTTGGTGAAGAAACCATGCCCAGAAAACCAAACCAAGTTGACAAAAGTTTGCCCTAATCCGGGTGACCTGCAATCTGCCTGGGCAAAATGACCAAATGAACAGTGTTTGGTCATTTGGCCATAACTCAATGTAGAAAGGTCCAATTGATCTGAAATTTTACCAGCGATAAGCTGAGATATAGACCAATAACTTTCATGAAGAAACCTGACCCAAATTATGACCATAACCTAGTCAAATTGCCAACCAAACTTAGGTCACCAAATCTGGCAGAACCAAATTGCCCAGAAAATCTGGGTACAGGTCACTCCGACCAGTTATGGTAAAATGACCTTAACTTGAGCTACAAAACTCCAAATGGAGTGATTCAAAAAGGGAATTAAAGAAGACTCAATAAGGAACAACTTTGACGAAGAAAGGTTAGCCCAGTTTCCACTCTAAAATTGTCCAATGGAACAGTAAACTTAGGTAATAAAAACTGAAAATTTAGAAATGCATCTAGGGGACTTTAAATTGCAATTGGCAATTAATACTAGCAAATGTACAGCTCAAAATGTGGGATCTTGGTGTAATTAGAATTAATATATCCATTAAGTATAAAAAAGTCAACATTTTGGTTGACTAGTAAGGTGAATAGTAATCAAAATGATTAGTAAATTAAGATGAAGACCTACAACCAATTCTAAGCTTAAATGCTTAGAATTGTATGACAAATGTGGACTATGCATCCTAGTCAAAATTGTTAAAAAGAAATTAAGGCCATAAATTTGAAATCCATGAAATATTCATGGATTACTTGAAACATGAAAAATAAGTCACCTAATTAATGTGAATAGATAGTTAGGGCTTATATGCCCATCACAAATGGAATTCATAAAATATTAGTAACTCAACTTGAAATATAAAATTTGTAATTACATAAGTAGATTCTTGAATGTATAAATGAGAAAGGAAAAATGTTTTGAATACAATGGTACATGTGAACCATTGTTTAGAATTGTGATCAATATGAATAACAGAATGAATGAATAAATGAACCATATTAAAGTATGAATGAGATATTAGTTCTCATTATTGTAGAGAGGAGAAGTATTTTGAGTACAATGGTATAAAAGGATAATTGATGTGAATTGTGATCATATAAATGATCAAATGAATGTATGAATTATAATTGAAATTTATCATGAAATAATGAAGTCATAAAACGCAATATATTAATATTTTATGATATTATGTGCCCTTGTATTGCCTAGACATGTGTGTCAGATTGGATAGTTTGGCATGCCAATAGGGTATTGTTTTAGCAGTACTGTGAAAGGCTTTATGCCTGTATTCATGGCTTTGTGCCCGTATTCATGGCTTTATGCCCGCATTCATGGCTTTATGCCAACATTCATGGCTTTTATGTCTGATTATGTGTTATCATGGCTTTTTAGCCATATTGACTGCATACGTGGTTGACGTTCTGTGTCCCATGATATGACGGCCCGAGACACCGCGGTGTCCAGTGCCAACGACCCGTTATCCAGTTTAATCAGCCTGTCATAGGTTACTTGGGCAGTGAAATTTATTGAAATAAGTTAAGAATATTAGTAATTAAAAATATTAGAAATTAAATAAATGAGTAAAATGACCTAAAATAAATTAGAATAGTTATTTATTGGAAAGAATCGAAATGAACTGGACCGATATTAAAATTCACTTATTATGAAATAATCTGAGACAACCTAGAAAGTATTGAGAAAATGCTAAAAGATTAGCAAAGAAAATTATAACATACATAAATTTTGCAAATGTGGCTTACATAATAATATAAGTATAAATTTATTATTTTTAGATCATTTTTTTCTATGTACATTATTACTGTACATTGGCAAAATAAACATTTCCAAAGAAGACTAAATTAGGATAAAACATATTAAATTTTAGAGACCGCATGTGAAGTATAAATAAATCTTAATTATTTAAATTATGTTTTATTTCTATCTTTATTTGTATATTATTTTCTTGTTATATTATTGCACCACTAAGCAGCAATGCTTAGCGCGATGGAATTGTTTCCTCGCGCAGGTGATGAAGTTAAAGCCTAGCGAATACTAAACAGAGATTTTGGAGTTTTGATCTACAGAAGTGTCTGAAGTATTCAAGGTTGTCACCTCCTCAGCAATGCATGTAGATAGGGCCCATATAAATTATATTTTATATTTTGTATAAAATGCTTAGATATTGTATTGTAATGTATATTATGAACAGGTAATTAATAGGAATGCGATGTAAATTAATTAATTAGCTTTTTCATATGTAATTAATTTATATATCATGTAAATTATGAAATTTTGTAATTATTTTATAAATTATGTAAATTAAGGAAATTTGAAAATTTTGCTTATGTAATTTGAGAATGTTTATATATGAATTGAGTATGAATGGAAATGTATGGAAATGATTATGAAATTGAAATATATGGATGAGATTTGAAATATGAGAAAACTATGAGAATGATTGATGAGATAATTATGATTAGCATAGATGAGATTTTTTTTTTATTTTAAAATATTGTTGAATTTCAAATAGGCGAACATTGAAATACGTCAAACGATAATAAAATAGGGAAAACTCCACTGGTTTCTCCGTCGAAAAATAATTAATATTAAATTAAACGAGTTCAAAATTGTTTAAAAAACAAAGTAAAATAAGTTAGGGTGCTTCGGCACCGATTGTAGCACGCCTTGCTCGGCTACACTGTAGTCGGGTGAGGGGTGTTACAAAGAAGGTCATCCATCGCTGTGACTCTCGGCTCATTTAACCTCTTATGTTCTATTTTTTTTATTTATACTTAACTAATTAACAATTACTAATTATTTGTGTTCAGGACTTATCTAGTTGCCTTAAACATGGTTCTAATCCCCTTAATTATATGGACCGACACTGATTACCAGAATAGTGAAATATACCAAGTTATGCAAATAAGGGTGTTACAATGTGAGAATCCAATATATTGCAGCATGAGATTTAAATTATTAAGAAAATTAGTCATGCATTAATTTTCTTATTTTATTAAATTTTTTTTATAATTTAAAGTTATTATAAATTCATGAGTCATATAGTTAAATTATAAATATTATTAAAAAATAAAAATAATTATATTCAATTATTTTTTTATAAAAAAAATTATGTACGCACTTGCAACGCACGTGCTAAAAAAATAAAGGGAATCAATATTTATAATATATCATTATTAATTATTTAATAATAAATAAATTATAAATAGGAGAAAATATTTAAATCAATAATAATACAATATAATTGTCGAAGAAAATAAATTAAAATATTTCGAAAAAATTTATTTACAATTTTATTGTAGATATGCAAAAAAATTTTTAACAATAAAATAATGGATATGAAAACATTTCAAATATTTATATATTATATTATACTAATTAAATTATAATATTAATTATTGTTAAAAATTTAATATTTTAATTAAGTAATTAAATTAATATTTGATTAATTTATATATAAATAAAATAATTATATGTTATAAATTATTTTGATGTACTCACATGTTTTAAATGCTAGTATTTAAAGTACAAATGAGATGTCAATTTTTAAACGACAAAAATACTCTTAATTTTTATATTATTTAAATATTAAAATCTTAATAATTATAATTATTAAAATAAGTTTTTTCACTATAATTTTTTTAATTTGACAAGTAATCCTAGATTAAATAAAATTATATTTTTATAAACAATTATAATTTTATTATAATTTATCAAGTAAATCTAAATTAAATAAAATTGTATTTATTAAAAAAAAACTTGTTTGATGGTAAACTTTACTTTTAGATTGTGTTTCAAATAATTGATTATATATATTTTTAATATCCACATAGCGTGTTTTTAAGACAAAAAATAGCTAAAGGGTAAACTTTTTTCTTATTAAAAAATAGGCAAACTTTTTGTAAAATTTTCAATAAGAATTTTAATAAGAAATAAAAAAACACGACATATAGTTTTATATTTAATTAAATGAAATATAAAACCTCTCATCCAAATAAAAAGAATAAATTAACAATAAAATGTAATTCATTAACTTTAAAGTACCTTATTCAATTAATTATTATCTTAAAAATAATTATTATTTATGGATGATTTTTTACCTTTTAATTAATTCAGCGGTTTCATATTATGTTTTTTAGTATAAATAAAAGTGAAAAAAAATTATTAATTAAAATTAAAATTTATAAGATATTTATAAATATGTATTATGATAACTAATTAAATGCTATAAAATTATAAAATAAACTTTTTTTGAGATGTTATAACACTAAGTTCTTTGAAAATCATATATCCTTTGATGTATTAAGTTAAATTTTTAGCTATTAAATAATATTTTACATTAAAAAAACTTAATAAAAAGGCTATATATATTTTCTTCTTTTTTTTTTTAAATTACTTCATTAAATAACAATTTTGGGTATGTTGATATTAATTTAAATGTGTGTGAACTTAATAACAAGGCTACGTATATTTCTTTTTTTTTTTTTAAATTACTTCATCAAATAACAATTTTGGTTATGTTGATATTAATTGAAGAGAGAGATGTGAATATTTTTTTTTTTAAAAAAAGATTATTTATTAAATTTATAAAAATAAAATCTTAAGGAAAAATAAAATATGAATTGTAAATTTACTTATTTATCATGCTTCAAAGTCTCAATATTTCTTGGATTTGTAATTCAACATATCATGTTAACTTTTCTCGACTTACTTGAGGTCAACCAGCATTTTTTTTAGACTGAAGTTTAATGAACTTTTATAATTATTACGAGTGTGTTTTGGGTATAGATTTTAATATATAAATAGAATGTTAGTTAATAAATAACATAGTGTTAATAAATATATTTACATGATTTAAAAATTAAATTATTAAATTAAATTTTATGTTTTTAATAAATGCATAAGTTTAATTATATTTTTGTTAGTATATTACATTGTTGTTGCTTGCCAAATGCACCAATTAAAAATATTCTATCTAAAACTACTTGTATATGAGATATACAGATGTCGATCCCACAGGAAATGGGTAAATTTAAACGAGAAAAATAGATGTTAGAGACAAATAAGTAAAAAGATATCAAATTGAATATGCAAAGTAAAATAAAATAGAGTTTTGATTTGTAATTATTAAACTACTTAAATTAAAATAAAAAATGTTAGAATATAAATCTAAAGCGAATGATAGTTATGAATATGATAAATAACCAGATTGCAATAAATTCAATAGAAAAGGTGTATCCACCAGGTAACATTTATCAATCATTGACTAAAGATGCAAATTTATATATTCGAGTAAATTGGTTGTAAAAGTTAACAACTTACTTATCTTTCCTTACAAAAAAATTAGATTAACTAAGAAGTGCTCTACAATTAATCCCTTACCATCACACTCAATTTAAGACTAGAGTAGCTTATAATTAAATTTAATGGTAAAATTAATTATTAGAAAGATGTCGCACCTTACTCCTCTGTAAGACATAACATGATCCCGTAGACTACCTAATGAACTATCGAACTTCACCTACCGATAACTCATTAAGTACCCTACAAGGGATTTTAAAACAATTTTCTTACATTTTGGATGTGGTGAGCATTTTGGTAGGAATTACAATTATTTATTCAAAGCTTAAATACTAGTAAAAATTTTTATCCATTTTAATTTTGTCACAAATTTTATAAAAATTTTGACAGAGTTCCGTCTGTATTTTGAGAAAACAATTCTTCAAATACCTGAGAAAAACACTTCTAATAAATTTTCCACAACGTCCAACCTCCAAATAATCTCAAGTCAACTCAATTCAATCCACTTCAAAATAATTTCACAATCCAATCAAAGTTTATCATCATAAAATATTTCATTACTTCATTCACAATGCATAAAGTATGAAATTCACAAGTACAAATCTTAATTTGCAAAAAGAAGTTCTAAAAATAATATTATTACAATTTATTATACAACTGCTCAACTTTACATCGATACATAAAACATTGCAATGTTTACATCAAAATAACTACAAGGGTATAAAACAATACCCGTACAAAAATATCAGTGTAGTCCTCAATATCAGTAGCAGCTCACTCTGCTGCCTTCTCCTTGCTCTTATCTGCGACAGCAAAATAAGCTATCGCTGAGTATAAAAATACTCAGTGGTGCACAATAAAAATTGAAATACAATACATAAAATCATTCATTGATAAAACACAATTTAAATATTGCACAATTAAATTTCACAACTTATCAAAGCTCATTATAGCAAAATTTTTGGGTCAAATAATTGAATAAACATAGTGTTGCCGATTCATACACAACTTAAGCCATTACACAAAATTTCCGATCAATATCGTGTTGTACACCACAACAAAGCAATCTACAACCCCACTAATCGAAATCAATGAGGGAGGTGGCTAGCTAGCTAATGAGTACTCATCCGATCTACAACCTCAACTGGTAAACCAGAGAGGGAGGAAAAAAATCGATCTCACCCGATAAATGGAGGAGGAATAATAAGGCACTGTCATGCTAAGTGTGAATAAAAAATCTATTTCCAACATTTTATTCAAATAATTCATGAGGAATCCGATAGATTTCCAAAGTCATAGTTTTATTCACAAAGTGGCAACACAATTCATAATTAACACAAAATTTTCATAAATCATACCAAATCAATTTTTCAATGACAAAATACTCAAATAAGGTTTATTGTGCACAAACCTGACGTGAGTCACCCATAGGCCTTGACTCAGTCTCTCAGACTTTCCAAGTCTTTTTCAGCTGAAACACACAGTTTCACAGTGTTTCAGTACCATAACATAGCATAAATCCAGAAATAAATTTAACTTCACTTTTACCTAGCTCTAATGTGCTAAACTCGATGTTCTTGAAATTTTTTTGTTTCAGGTTACTATTCACTATACTATTCAAGTCAAATTGTTGACTTTCTAAGGCTTAATAGGTATGGGAATTCCAACTTCACCCACATACCACATTTTGGTCATTAAATTTATTGGTTTTGATTGTTTATTCAAATTCTAAGTATTTTAGGCAAAATTACAAATTTTTAGTTTTGGTGCCTTAGGTTGCACTATTCCATTGGTCATTTTACTGTTGGAATTTGGCAACACTTTCTTCATAGAAAATGTTTCCTATTGTCTTAAGTTTATTCTCCTTTTTGAATCACTCCAATTGGAGTTTTTTAGCTCAAATTATGGCCATTTGAACCATGGCTACCAGAATGGATTCAACTCAGAATTCTGGGCAATTTTTGGTGCTGGCAGTTTTGGGTCACCAAATTGGGGTGGCCAAATGACTTGGTTAATGGCATAATTTGGGTTTGTGTTCTTCATGAAAGTTTTAGCTCCATATCTCATCTAACCACTGGTAAAATTTCAGGTCATTTAGACCTGCCTATCTCAAGTTATGACCAAATGAACAAACACTGTTCATTTAGTCAGTTTATATAGGGCAGCCTGCAATTTTCTAACTTTGGTCAATTTGTTCACTAGGTTTTGGTCACTTTTTGGGCATGCTTCCTAAATGAAAATTGTGTCATTTAGTGTCTATTTTCATTCCCAATTAGTCTCATACCAATTGGACTTGTAAAATTTTATTTTTAGTCCTTTAAAGATAACCTAGTCATGCTGCCAGCAGCATGACCACACTCAATCCGAATTTGGCTTTGATTCAAACACTTCTAACACACTTAATTAGGTCACAAATGACCATTTCTTACTTCACATTAGGTCAAAGACACCATTTACAGGTTTCTCCCATTTTTGTCTCTAACCCTAAGTGTCCCAAAACCCTAACTTACTAACTTGTTGCATTTAACCACTTTTAAGCATACCAATCTCATTAGCACATCCATACAAGCTTGCCTACCATTTAATTTCAATCAAAACTCACACATATGCATAGTTACCCAAGCTGGCCGAAATTCAGTTTAGTCCCTCAACAAATTTTTCTTTTCATTTTAAGTTTATTTCTATGTTCTTGATGCTATACATACACTAATTAAACTAAAAATTTGAAGTTTGCTTTACTAACCTTAGGTGAAGTCTTTGATCTTCACTTCCTCTTAATTTTCTTCAATTCTTCTCCTTCTAATCTTCCTTCCAAGATTTGCTTATAATTTTTCTTCAAGAAAATTAAAGGATTTATGGTGGAATTAATGTTTAGAAAGCTTAAAAATAAGCTTTCATGGAGGAAAATTTTGAGAGAGAACTTGGGAGAGAGAGAGGCGGCAACACTAAGAAAGAAGATGACCTTTGTTTATTTTTTTTTCTTTTCTTTTCTTTTATCTTTTTATGTCTTAGGAAGACCCAAAAACCCATTTAATCAAATTATTAATTATGGGATTTATGGCATCATGCATGATGTCATCTCCCTACACCTTTTTCATTTTCTTTCTTTTATTTTTTTATTTTTCTATTAGTTCTTTAATTTAATTCTCGATTCAAAATTTTCTTTTCTCTGATTTTATTTGATAGTTAGGTCAGGGAGCCGAAAGAAATATTGATAGTTTGGTCCTTTAAAGATAACCTAGTCATGCTGTCAGCAGCATGACCACACTCAATCTGAATTTGGCTTTGATTCAAACACTTCTAACACACTTAATTAGGTCACAAATGACCATTTCTCACTTCACATTAGGTCAAAGACACCATTTACAGGTTTCTCCCATTTTTGTCTCTAACCCTAAGTGTCCCAAAACCCTAACTTACTAACTTGTTGCATTTAACCACTTTTAAGCATACCAATCTCATTAGCACATCCATACAAGCTTGCCTACCATTTAATTTCAATCAAAACTCAAACATATGCATAGTTACCCAAGCTGGCCGAAATTCAGTTTAGTCCCTCAACAAATTTTTCTTTTCATTTTAAGTTTATTTCTATGTTCTTGATGCTATACATACACTAATTAAACTAAAAATTTGAAGTTTGCTTTACTAACCTTAGGTGAAGTCTTTGATCTTCACTTCCTCTTAATTTTCTTCAATTCTTCTCCTTCTAATCTTCCTTCCATGATTTGCTTATAATTTTTCTTCAAGAAAATTAAAGGATTTATGGTGGAATTAATGTTTAGAAAGCTTAAAAATAAGCTTTCATGGAGGAAAATTTTGAGAGAGAACTTGGGAGAGAGAGAGGCGGCAACACTAAGAAAGAAGATGACCTTTGTTTATTTTTTTTTTCTTTTCTTTTCTTTTCTTTTATCTTTTTATGTCTTAGGAAGACCCAAAAACCCATTTAATCAAATTATTAATTATGGGAATTATGGCATCATGCATGATGTCATCTCCCTACACCTTTTTCATTTTCTTTCTTTTATTTTTTATTTTTCTATTAGTTCTTTAATTTAATTCTCGATTCAAAATTTTCTTTTCTCCGATTTTATTTGATAGTTAGGTCAGGAGTCAGCTCTCGCTGGTTCAACCTAGTTTGCAAATAATTCAATATTTCTTCCGGCTCCCTGACCTAATTATTTGACTGACTTAACAATTCTTTTTCGTAATTTTCTCTTTTCCACTGTGTTTATAAGGGTCCTAAGGGCCGCGACGTCACATTTTACGATTCTAAATTTGAGTTTAAATGGACTTCGCAGTCATTCCCGAGAAGGTCGCCCATCATTGTGACTCTTGGCTCGTTTAACTTCTTATGTTCCATTTTTCCTGTTTATACTTAACTAATTGGCAATTACTAATTATTTGTGTTTATAGCTTATCTAGTTGTCTTAAGTGTGGTTCTAATCCCCTTAATTGTCCAGTCCGACTTCGGTCACCGGAATAGTGAAATATACCAGGCTATACAAATGGGGTGTTACAATTCTCCCCCCCTTAAAATAAATTTTGTCTCGAAATTTTACCTGGTATCAATCTCTGAACAGCTGTGAGTGTTGTCTCCTCATGTCATCCTCTCGTTCCCAAGTAGACTCCTGGCTTGAATGATGGTTCCACAGTACTTTTATCAACGGTATCTGCTTATTTCGTAGCTACTTCACCTCATAAGCCAGAATCTCTATGGGTACCTCCTCATATGTGAGGTCTGGATTCACTTCAATTTCCTCTACTGGTAGTACATGAGATGGGTCTGCTCGATACCTCCTCAACATAGACACATGGAAGACGTTATGTATCTTCTCTAACTCTGGAGGTAGTGCCAAACGATATGCCAAAGGACCCACTCTTTCCAGAACCTCATATGGCCCAATGAAGCTAGGACTCAGTTTCCCCTTTCTGTCGAATCTCATAATTCTCTTCCAAGGAAAAACTTTGAGGAAAACTTTCTCACCCACTGCATACTCAATATCCCTTCTTTTCAAATCAATGTAGGACTTCTGACGGTCTGATGCAGTCTTAAGTTGATCTCCGATCACCCTGATTTTCTCTTTAGTCTGCTGAACAATTTCGAGTCCAATCATCTTTCTTTCACCCACGTCATCCCAACACAATGGGGTTCTACATTTTCTGCCATACAAAGCTTCATATGGAGGCATCCCAATGCTTGATTGGTAGCTGTTGTTGTAAGCAAACTCAATCAAAGGCAAGTGTGTATCCCAACTGCCCTCAAACTCAATCACACAAGCCCGTAGCATATCCTCCAAGATCTGAATTACCCTCTCGGGTGGCCATGCATGCGTGGTGGAATGCAAGATCGAAGTTCAATCTAGTTCCTAGGGCTCTCTGAAGACTACCCCAGAATCTAGAAGTGAACGTAGGATCTCTGTCTGATACGATGGATACTGGCACTCCATGCAGTCTTACAATCTCATCAATGTACAACTTGGCCAATCTTTCTAAATTGTAGTCCATCCGAACTGGCAGAAAATGAGCAGACTTAGTCAGTCTGTCAATAATGACCCAAAATGTATCATGACTCTTCTGTGTCCTCGGAAGTCCCATCACAAAATCCATTGTTATTCTCTCCCATTTCCATTATGGCACTGGTAGTGGATGTAATAACCCAGTGGGTACTTGATGTTCTGCCTTTAGTTGTTGACAAGTTAGGCATTTGGAAACAAACTCTGCCACATCTCTTTTCATACCCATCCACCAGTAATGCTCCTTTAGCCCTCTATACATTTTTGTACCACCAGGGTGCATGGCAAAAGGAGACTCATGTGCTTATTTCAAAATGATCTGCCTCAAATCAACATCATTAGGAACACACATTCTGCCCTGGTGTAGCAATAGACCATCATCTCTTATTAAGAATTCTGGTTTCTTACCTAGCTGGACTTCTTTCAACGATCTCGATACTTGATCATTACGGCGACCATTCTGATCTGATCAATCAACACTGGCTGTACATGCCATGCAACTACTGTTTGCCCCTCATCATTAATCTCTAAACTGGCATGTAATGATCTCAACTCATGTACCATAGACAAAGGAGTAATCCGTAGACTTGCCATAGTCTTGCAACTTAAGGCGTCAGCCACAACATTATCTTTCCCTGGCTGATAGTCTATTAGACAATCATAGTCTTTTATCAACTCTAACCATCACCTCTGTCTCAAATTCAACTCCTTCTGAGTACCCAAATACTTCAAACTCTTTTGATCTGTGTAGATGTAGCACTTCTCCCCATACAAATAATGTCTCCAGATCTTAAGAGCAAACACAATAGCTGCAAGCTCTAAGTCATGTGTCGGATAATTCCTCTCATGCAGTTTTAGCTGGCGTGATGCATAGGCAATGAAATTTTGATCTTGCATCAATACACAGCCTAGCCCATTGTGAGATGCATCGCTGTAAACTATATATTCTTTACCTGGTGTAGGTAAATTCAGGACTAGAGCCTTAGTCAAACATCTCTTCAATTCATCAAAACTCCATTGGCATTTGTCTGTCCACTGAAATTTCACATCCTTTCTAAGCAGCTTGGTCAATAGAGAAGCCAACATGGAGAATCCCTTCACAAATCGATGGTAGTATCCAGCTAACCCCAGAAAACTGCGAATCTTCGTAATATTTCTGGGTGGCCTCCAATTAAGGATAGCTTTAATCTTACTAGGATCTACCTTAATACCCTCTGCTGATACTACTTGCCTCAAGAAAGATATTTCCTTCCACCAAAATTCACATTTTGATAATTTGGCATATAGCTGTTTCTCCCTCAAAGTCTGCAGTACAATCCGCAGATGTCTATCATGCTCTTCTGCATTCCTCGAATAGACCAATATATCATTGATAAATAACACAACAAACTGGTCGAGGTATGGTCTGAAAATAGTGTTATCAGATCCATAAAAGCAGCCGGAGCATTAGTTAACCCGAATGGCATAACCAAGAGCTCATAATGGCCATAGCGGGTTCTAAAGGCAGTTTTAGAAATCCTCTACTCTTGTACTTTCAGTTGATAATAACCTGATTTCAGGTCAATTTTGGAGAACACGGCTGCACCTCTCAACTGATCAAACAAGTCATCAATGCGGGGCAATGGGTATCTATTCTTTATTGTTACCTTATTAAACTGTCGATAGTCAATGCATAACCGGAGAGTGCCATCCTTTTTCTTTATAAACAATACTGGTGCTCCCCAAGGTGACACACTAGGGCGGATGAAGCCCTTGTCAAGCAACTCTTGCAATTGTACTTTCAATTCTTTTAGTTCTGTTGGTGCCATTCTGTATGGTGTTATAGAGATTGGGTTCACACCATGCATAACATCAATCTCAAACTACACTTCTCTTTTTGGAGGTAATCTTGGCAATTCATCAGGAAACATCTCCGGAAAGTCACATACAGTAGGAATGTCCCTCAGTGCTGGACTCCCCACTTAGGTGTCTATCACATGTGCCAAGTACGCCTCACACCCTTTCCTAATCATTTTTCTAGCCAGTGCAGCTGAAATGATGTTTGAAGGCAATAACTGCCTCTCCCCATGTATTACTACATCACCATACTGAGGGAGACCAAAAGTGACTGTCTTCAATCTACAGTCAATCATCGCATGATGCCTGGCTAACCAATCCATGCTCAAGATAATGTCATAATCTCTGAAGGGCATTTCAACCAAATTAGACAAAAAAGTGTGTCCTTGGATCACCAAAGGACAATCCCTATATAGCCTATTTACCCTGACCTCTTGGCTTAATGGACTCGTTACTAGCACATCATAGTCCATTGGTACACACTGAATAGCAGTAGAACACATCACACTAGCACTAACATACGAATGTGTGGAGCCAGGATCAAATAACACATGTACATCTTGGTCAAGGATGGAAAAAATATCAGCTACTACATTTGATGTTTCAACCTCCTCTCTCTGATGCATGGTATACACTCTGACTGGTGCGCTACTAGATACTGGCTGGTTAACAGTGCTTTGACTTCCAAGAGTGTTACCAGGACCCCTACCTCTGCCTCTACCTCTAGCAGCTGACTGTGACCCTCTAAGTGCAGAGACTTGGGCTGATCCCTCAAATGTAGCAGAAGGTCCAGACCGCCACGGACTAGTACAATCCTTAGTGAAATGTCCGCTCCCTCCATAGTTAAAACATGCACCGGTGGCCTTAAAACAAACCCCATCGTGTGTTCTACCACAAGTTTCACACTACCGTACTGATAAAGCTCCTCGGGGTGCTTGCTGGGTCTGCTGATCAGACCGGGGTGGTCTTTGGCCAGAGAATCTGCCTCTGTCAGATCTGCGAGAGCTATATCCCCCAGACTCTTCCCTCTTCCCAGAACCACTCTCAGGTGCTTGTCCAGTAGTCTTTTCAGTCTTCTCTTTCTCATATGTACCCTTCTTCACTATCCCTTCTGCTTCTATCCTTTCCAGTTCCAGGGCCTATGAGATCAACTCAGAGAAACTCTGATGTCGAAAACCCACAACTTGCATCCTCAGATTCGGCCTTAACCCGGACTCAAACCTCTTACATCTGTCTCTGGGTGTGGAAACTAAACTTCCAGCATAGTGGCTCAGTCGAGAGAAGTCTCTCTTATATTCTGCTATGGTTCTGTCCCCTTGTTTCAAACTCAGGAATTCTTGTAATTTCATATCCACATATGCATTGGGGACCCACTTCTGTCGAAACTCCCTCAAAAAGTCTAACCAAGTAAGGAATGGAGGTTCTACTAGGCTATGGGGGATGGTCTTTCACCATTCATACGCATTCCCTTGCAACAAGAAAACAGAATACTCGAACTTTAGTTCTTCTGCACACTGTAGCTTCCTGAAAGCCCGTTCCATTCTTTCCAACCACTATTCTGCCTCCAATGGATCCACAGTGTCTTTAAACTCGATGGCCCCAAATTTCATGAATTTTTCATATTGCCGAGTTGAGGGCTGTGGGTGTGAAGTAGGTGCTTGCACCTGAGCTTGGGGTGGCACATTTCCTGCCATTTGCTGGAAAAACGCAGCCATCTACTGTGCAAACTGAGCAGGGAACTACGGTGCTGGAGTAGGAGCTGGAGTGGCTAACCCACTCACATTTTGGAGTGCTGGGGCTTCCCCTTGAACCTCAACCTCAACAGATTGTTCTACGGAATGATCTCCTTCTTCCATTCCGTTTTCCCAAAATTTCAACTTCCTGAGATCAAACACAAGGAGGTTGACCTCTGTTAGTGCATATTCATGATGTAAATATGTCATATGTATCAATTAAAGACACTTGAGCAATTGTACTTATCAAATAAATATTCACATGCATAGTCAAAATCTATTGTAAAACCATGCTCTGATACCACTAAAACATGTCACACCTTTTCCCTCTGTAAGGCATAACATGATCCCGTAGACTACCTAATGAACTACCGAACTTCACCTACCGATAACTCATTAAGTACCCTACAAGGGATTTTAAAACAATTTTCTTACATTTTGGATGTGGTGAACATTTTGGTAGGAATTACAATTATTTATTCAAAGCTTAAATACTAGTAAAAATTTTTATCCATTTTAATTTTGTCGCAAATTTTATAAAAATTTTGATAGAGTTCCGTCTGTATTTTGAGAAAACAGTTCTTCAAATACCTAAGAAAAACACTTCCAATAAATTTTCCACAACTTCCAACCTCCAAATAATCTCAAGTCAACTCAATTTAATCCACTTCAAAATAATTTCACAATCCAATCAAAGTTTATCATCATAAAATATTTCATTGCTTCATTCACAATGCATAAAGTATGAAATTCACAAGTACAAATCTTAATTTACAAAAAGAAGTTCTAAAAATAATATTATTACAATTTATTATACAACTGCTCAACTTTACATCGATACATAAAATATTGCAATGTTTACATCAAAATAACTACAAGGGTATAAAACAATACCCGTACAAAAATATCAGTGTAGTCCTCAATATCAGTAGCAGCTCACTCTGCTGCCTTCTCCTTGCTCTTATCTGCAACAGCAAAATAAGCTATCGCTGAGTATAAAAATACTCAGTGGCGCACAATAAAAATTGAAATACAATACATAAAATCATTCATCGATAAAACACAATTTAAATATTGCACAATTAAATTTCACAACTTATCAAAGCTCATTATAGCAAAATTTTTGGGTCAAATAATTGAAATAACATAGTGTTGCCGATTCGTACACAACTTAAGCCATTACACAAAATTTCCGATCAATATCGTGTTGTACACCACAACAAAGCAATCTACAACCCCACTAATCGAAATCAATGAGGGAGGTGGCTAGCTAGCTAATGAGTACTCATCCGATCTACAACCTCAACTGGTAAACCAGAGAGGGAGGAAAAAAAATCGATCTCACCCCATAAATGGAGGAGGAATAATAAGGCACTGTCATGCTAAGTGTGAATAAAAAATCTATTTCAAACATTTTATTCAAATAATTCATGAGGAATCCGATAAATTTCCAAAGTCATAGTTTCATTCACAAAGTGGCAACATAATTCATGATTAACACAAAATTTTCATAAATCATACCAAATCAATTTTTCAATGATAAAATACTCAAATAAGGTTTATTGTGCACAAACCTGACGTGAGTCACCTCTAGGCCTTGACTCAGTCTCTCAGGCCTTCCAAGTCTTTTTAAGCTGAAACACACAGTTTCACAATGTTTCAGTACCATAACTTAGCATAAATCCAGAAATAACCTAGCTCTAATGTGCTAAACTCGACGTTCTTGAAACTTTTGTGTTTTGGGTTACTATTTACTGCACTATTCAAGTCAAATTGTTGACTTTCTAAGGCTTAATCGGTATGGGAATTCCAACATCACCCACATACCACATTTTGGTCATTAAATTTGTTGGTTTTGATTGTTTATTCAAATTCTAAGTCTTTTAGGCAAAATTACAAATTTTTAGTTTTGGTGCCTTAGGTTGCACTGTTTCATTGGTTATTTTACTATTGGAATTTGGCAAAACTTTCTTCATAGAAAATGTTCCCTATTGTCTTAAGTTTACTCTCCTTTTTTAATCACTCCAATTAGAGTTTTTTTAGCTCAAGTTATGGCCATTTGAACCATAGCTGCCGGATTGGATTTAACCCAGAATTCTGGGCAATTTTTGGTGCTGGCAGTTTTGGGTCACCAACTTGGGGTGGCCAAATGACTTGGTTAATGGCATAATTTGGGTTTGTGTTCTTCATGAAAGTTTTAGCTATATATCTCATCTAACCACTGGTAAAATTTCAGGTTATTTAGACCTGTCTATCTCAAGTTATGACCAAATGAACAAGCACTATTCATTTAGTCAGTTTATACAGGACAGCCTGCAATTTTCTAACTTTGGTCAATTTGTTCACTAGGTTTTGGTCACTTTTTGGGCATGCTTCCTAAATGAAAATTGTGTCATTTAGTGTCTATTTTCATTCCCAATTGCTCTCATACTGATTGGACTTGTAAAATTTCATTTTTGGTCCTTCAAATATAACTTGGTCATGCTACCAGCAGCATGACCACACTCAATCCGAATTTGGCTTTGATTCAAACACTTCTAACACGCTTAATTAGGTTACAAATGACCATTTCTCACTTCACATTAGGTCAAAGACACCATTTACAGGTTTCTCCCATTTTTGTCTCTAACTCTAAGTGTCCCAAAACCCTAACTTACTAACTTATTGTATTTAACCACATTTAAGCATACCAATCTCATTAGCACATCCATACAAGCTTGCCTAACATTTAATTTCAATCAAAACTCAAACAAATGCATAGTGACCCAAGCTGGCTGAAATTCAGTTTAGTCCCTCAACAAATTTTTCTTTTCATTTTAAGTTTATTTTTATGTTCTTGATGCTATACATACACTAATTAAACTAAAAATTTGAAATTTGCATTACTAACCTTAGGTGAAGTCTTTGATCTTCACTTCCTCTCAATTTTCTTCAATTCTTCTCCTTCTAATATTCCTTCCAAGATTTGCTTATAATTTTTCTTCAAGAAAATTAAAGGATTTATGGTGGAATTTATGTTCAGAAAGCTTAAAAATAAGCTTTCATGGAGGAAAAAATTTGAGAGAGAACTTGGGAGAGAGAGAGGCGGCACACTAAGAAAGAAGATGACCTTTGTTTTTTTTTTTTTTCTTTTCTTTTCTTTTATCTTTTTATGTCTTAGGAAGACCCAAAAATCCATTTAATCAAATTATTAATTATGGGATTTATGGCATCATGCATGATGTCATCTCTCTACACCTTTTTCATTTTCTTTCTTTTTTTTATTTTTTTATTTTTCTATTAGTTCTTTAATTTAATTCTCGATTCCAAAATTTTCTTTTCTCCGATTTTATTTGATAGTTAGGTCAGGAGTCAGCTCTCGAGGTCAATTGACCAAATTGCCCCTCGCCGGTTCAACCCGGTTTGCAAATAATTTAATATTTCTTCCGGCTCCCTGACCTAATTATTTGACTGACTTAATAATTCTTTTTCGTGATTTTCTCTTTTCCACTGTGTTTATAAGGGTCCTAAGGATCGCGGCATCTCATTTTACGGTTCGAAATTTGAGTTTAAATCAACTTCGCAGTCATTCCCGAGAAGGTCACCCATCGCTGTGACTCTCGGCTCGTTTAACTTCTTATGTTCCATTTTTCTTGTTTATACTTAACTAATTGACAATTACTAATTATTTTTGTTTATAGCTTATCTAGTTGTCTTAAGTGTGGTTCTAATCCCCTTAATTGTCTGGTCCGACTCCGGTCACCGGAATAGTGAAATATACCAGGCTATACAAATGGGGGTGTTACAAAAGACATCCCAATTTAAGGTAACAATCTCATTCAGCATGGTTTATTTAACCTCTACACTAATCTTTATATCAAATAGATCATTATGTGCTACTTATAGTTAGATTATTGGAGCTATTATGTGCTCAAATTATCTTAACTTAGCAATATATTTTCATGCACAATTAATTAGTTAGCCACCCTAACTAATACATTCAACATTCATAAAATAAACCAAAAGATAAGTGATATTCAATATATAACTAATTTGGATTGTATTAAACTCAAATCAAAGTCTTGATGTGCCACACAATGACATGACATATGAAAGCACATTGAGCAGGTCCAAAAGCAAGTTCATTACTTTGCTTGCTTGTATTTAGAATTAAAGAAGTTGGGCTAGACTTCGCAAGTCCATGGGGCATGTCAGATGGGTGCATACTAAAATGTTTGGGCTTAAGTTAAAATAATGATAATGGGCTGATTATGAAGAAAACAAGCCCATATGTGTGTAAAAGGCCCCTATTTGGTGTTTGGATTTGACTAAGTCAAAGAAATCAGAAGGAGATTGAAATATCTTTCAAATAATGAAGGAAATAATGTTGAAAAGTCACTAAATCTCCTCAAATTCATGCATCACTATATGGGTAGATTTTTGAAGTGTTTTTTTTCAAAAATTCAATATTATTTCTTATTTAGAAGACTATTTAAACTTTCTATTTAGTAACCTTGCTATCTTTTCTTTATAGTGCTTGTAATCAGCCTATATAAAGGCCAACTCTTGTAAGCTCAAAGCATTATGGATTTTAATCACAATAGCAAGTGCTACTTCTTCTTTCTTATCAAGCATTTTTTATTTGTGGTGAAATTTTGACTTATCACAAGAGTTCATTGTGTGGCATCTTCGTTGGGATTGTATTCTTTGTGGTGAGATTACTCTTATCAAAGCTTACATTCCTTAGTTATCCTCTTATTTTTGTCTTTTATTACTGTTGCTTCTTATTTCATAAAATACCAAAAAGAAATTCTTTTTTTTTTTCTCTGTTGAAGTTGGATTTGGGGGTTATATTGCTTAATTTTTACTTATTCTTGTTCCTCGATTCCTTCCAGCAGAATTTCCTATCTTTCATGACTAATCAATTTCATTTTCTCCTTCATAAGGCACATTAGTTTGGTATCAGAGCCCTAGTTAAGCAGCACTTTGAAGCCTTTGGAGCGCAAACATGTGAGGGAGTGAACAACTTGTCCTGTAGCCAAGTGAAACACTTAGTGAATTTGATTGTGATAGCAACATGTCTGATGAAGGAGAGGTACCTCCACCAGTTCCAAGAGGTCTCACTTTAGATCAAGCACATATGCTAAGACTTAAAAGATAATAGAATGCAATGCAAGAGCAAATTGCTCAAATGACACAAGCTTTGGCAAGACTAGTTGCACTCCAGCCATAAAGAGAGCGCAATGGTCCTAAGCAATAAGGGCATGGTGATGATGATAAATAACCTGGAATTGAAGAAGGTGCTTATGACCAACCTGTCTAGGCATCCACATGGCCAAAGAGACAACATTAAGATGAAAATTGCAACCTTTTGAGGTACCAGCTCACCTAAAGATTACCTAGAATAGGTATAAAGAGTTGACAAAATCTTTAAGTATTAGGAGTACAATGAAGCAAAGAAGTGCAAACTTGCTACCATTGAGTTTATTGATTATACAAACTTATGGTAGAAGAACGTAAAGGCTCAAAGATGTAGGAATGGGCTTGATGATGTACAAACTTGGCGTGAGATGAAAAGAATCATGGAAAAGTGATTTGTACCTAAATATTACAAACAAGAGTTGTATATCAAACTTCAAAGTTTGAGCTAAGATGGAATATGTGTAAAATACTATGTTAAATAATTTGAGATACCGATGTTGAGATGTGATGTGAGGGAACCACAAGAACAAACCATTGCCTATTTTCTTAGTGGTTTGAATTATGAAATTGCTAATACTGTTGAATTGCAACCATATGTATTTTTGCAGGATGTGATCAAACTTGCCATTAAGGTTGAAAGGCAAAAAATGAAAGGTGGATACAAGGGCACTATTACCAAAACATTCATAAAACCTTTTAACACTAGCACCCCAATTACTAGGGATAAAGATAGCATGAAGAAGCATGACAAAGGGGAGAGCTCTACCAAAGCACCAGTTAGCGTGAGTAAGGGCAAGGAGAAGGAAGTAGATCCAGCCCCTCCCAAAAGAAGTAGAGACATAAAATGCTTCAAGTGCCTTAGCCATGGACACATTGCTTCATTATGTCCCAAAAAGAGAGTAATGATATTGAAGGAAGCCCAATGGGAGCTAGAGAGTGAAGATGAGGCTTGTGAAGAGGAAGAGGATCATGAAGCATATGGTGATGAAAAAGTAGAGTATGCTGATGTTGGGGAGATATCAGTGGTCAAAAGAACCTTAAGTGCACATGCCACAAAAGAGGAAGAGCAAAGAGAGAATATCTTCCATACCAAATGCACTATTCTCAATAAGGTATATAATGTCATTATTAATGGTGGTAGTTGTACTAATGTTACTTCTTCTACCTTAGTTAAGAAACTTAATCTACCCACCTTAGTGCATCCTTATCCTTATAAATTGCAATGGCTAAATGATGATGGTGATGTTATGGTGACTAAGCAAGTAGTTGTTCCTTTCTTCATAAGCAAGTATAAAGATGAAGTTGTGTGTGATATTATGCCTATGAATGCTAGTCATTTGTTGTTAGGGAGGCCATGATAATTTGTTAGAAGGGTTGTGCATGACGGTTTTAAAAATACTTATTCTTTTATAAAGGATGGTAAAAGAATTGTATTAGCCCCTCTTAGTCCCCAACAAATACATCAAGAGCAGCTGATTAGTAACAAAGAAAAGAAAGAGAGTATGTTCCTCAACAAGGGGGATGTTTTGAAGGCTATCACTAACCACAATTTTGTTTTTGTGCTTATTGTTAAAGAATTACTAGAATCTAACCACATTGCAGTTCCTCCCATGGTGGCCAAACTATTGGAAGAATTTGAAGATGTTTTTCCTAAAGATTTGCTAAAGGGAATGTAACACCCCTATATTCGGTAGTACGTTCTACTGTTCTGATGACCAGCGTCTGTCCGGACAGCTAGAATGCCTGGAACTACACTTAAATGTTAGTGAGGAGACATGAAATGATGAAATAAGTAAAAAGAAAATACAAGAAAAATTAAGGAAAAATAAAAATAGAAAATGAACTAAGTCAAACAAGCCAGCATTGCAGCGATGGGTGACCGCACGGGGAAGTTACGGCGCAGGCAATAGCCGACCCCAGGACCACGAGGAACCCTCGGAATTAAGTTTCTTGACATAATTAAAGACTTATTGAAGTATAATTGACATTAGAAATGTCTAAGAAAAATTAATGCATTAGTATAAAGAAAAAACAAAAAATTGATAAATCGATAAAAATTGGTGTTACCGAAAATTCGGGAATACAACCCGAAGAGGGGCATTTTGGTCATTTGACACCTAGAGTTGGCTTTTGACCTAAATTTCCATTAAAAATAAGTGGTATTACACTTTGAAAATGTCATGAAAAATAAAAATGTGATACATTATATAAATAGTGAAAGCTTGGGCATAAATGCAAATTATGTAACTTTAATTAATTAACTAATTAAACTATGGTTAGTGCTCCACTAACTTAGATTATGGGACACCTATATAAATCATTTTGGGACAGAAATGTTTATCTTCAACCTCAAAACAAAACCGGCCGAGAGAATCTCCATGGAAACTCCATGGCCAGGCTTGGAAACACCACCATGCACCCATGATTTAAGCCTCATTTCACCATACTTTCTTCATTAAAGCTTGTACACTCAACTTGAGGAAGCTTTTGGGAGCAAGAAAAGAAGGATTTGGTGAGGTTTTGGGAAAGCTCTCAAGAGGTAAGTGTCCATTTTCTTCCCTTGCTTAATTAAAACTTGTGTTGAGGTTGTGGGTAGTATTTTGGGTGAAGAAATTTGAAGAAATGATTGAGTTATGGGACTGTCTATTTTTGGCAGCTATGGAAGGTGAGTTGCTTGAGTTTTTCCTACATGTAATTGATGGAAATTAGTGTTGAATAAGTCAATTTGAATTGTTAGTAAATTAATCTCCATGTATGTGTTATTGAGCATTTGATTTTAGGGTTTGAAAGGGGAATTTAATACCTTAGCAAACAGCCATTGTTGGCAGCCCTTAAACTCATGAAATTGTGTATGATTTTATGAAATTATTGATGAATTATGATGGTGTTGAATTGGGGGCAGTAGGTGAAATTGATATGGAAGTGTATGTGTAAGTTAAGTGTTGATGTATATTGAACTTGGGTTGAATTAGATTTGAACATTAATGGGTATTGTGTACCTTGAACTCTTGATGTATTCTACCCAAAATTTCTTTGTTGGAATTGTGTTGAATATATATAGAAGTTCCATGAATAAATATTGTAGTATTGGGAGGAGGAGGATCGCCAAATTGGGAGTATAAATTCTCTTATGTAGGTTGTGATTGTTGGCAGTGTATAAATTAGGTTATAAGTTTAAATTTGTGACTCCAATTGGTATGAGGCCAATTGAAGGTAAAACTAGACTCAATATTGACCAACTTTCATGCAGAAAGCTTTCCAAAATTCTATCCAGAAAAGGACCTCAAACTTGACCTAATCCGAAATTGGTAACTTTGCAAACCTGAAAATTGACCATTTGAACAATAGTCAGTATTTTAGCCATAACTCACTCAAGACAGGTCCAAATGACCTGAAATTTATATGGTTGGAAAGCTTAGACATAGGGCTACATCTTTTATGGAGATCACAAAACCCAGAAATGACCATAAGCAAGTCAAAATGCTTACAAAAGTTCGGGTATAAAAACTGCCAGAATTGGAAATGACCTAAAAATGACCTAAGTTTGTCATTTTAGTGCAACTTGACCAAAAATGGTAAAATGACCATAACTTGGTCCATAGAACTCCAAATGACATGAAACCAGACCCAAAATTTCAATAAGACATAGATATACAATATTGGTAATTTGACCAAAACCCAAAAATCAAGGGAACTAGGTCAATTAACTCGATTAAATTGGCATACTAAATCTATAATTAGTACATTTGACCATAAAATCCAGAAAATTCAAATAAGCATATCTCCCACCAGAAGTGTCCAATTTAAATGAGCATACCAATCTAGAAAGCTAAGAAAGAGACCTAAAACATTGTTTTAGACAACTTTCTCAAATTATAAATGTATAAGGTCAGAATTTAAGGTCAAGCCATTGACCTAATTGAGGACCATGCCAATATAAGACCTTTGAATCCAAGTTAACAATTTGTTAATAAAGAATTCTATAAGACTTGAAAAATGGTAAACAAAATTTTTGGTTGTCCCTAAGACATAGGGCAACAATACTTATGAAGAATACTAGGCCTCAATGTGATTACAAATAGTCTAAATAAATTAGTAAAATCAGAACCGAAAATGCCTAAAAAGGAAACTAAAACTTAGATTTGACCTAGTTATGGTTAATTGACCATAACTTGAGCTATACGACTCCAAATGGAGTGATTCAAAAAGGAAATTAAGGAAGACACAATGAGAAACAATTTAATGAAGAGAAATCTATTAAATTTACACTGTAGCTTGGTCTAATAGACAGTAAACATTGGCCATGAAATCTGGAAAATGGCGATAAAATGCAATAAGCTTTAAAATGAAATTGGTAACATATAACAATACTTAGAGACTATAAAATGTGACAAATTGGGAACATTAAAATTAATTCACCTAGTGTGTATTAATGGTTAATATTATAGGTTGAATTGAAGGGAATAGTATCAAAAAATTTAGATATTAGATTTTATTGTCAGAAACAATTTAATTGAGTACTGAAACGCTTTAAATTGTGTGTTTCAGTTGAAAAGGATATTGAAAAGCATAAGGAACATTGAGTCAAGGCCTAGAGGCGACTCAAATTAGGTCTGTACACAATTCTTTTTATATTTACTGCTTTTACTAGAAAATTTATTTGGAGAAATGAGTTGTGAGTTTATGACTTGGGAAAATTTATTTGAGAAAAGTTTATTACCTATTTTAGAAATGGAAATTTGAAAATGAGGTTTGTTTGATTGTTGCCTGAATTACAATTGAATATTATAGTTTTAAATTGTGTTTGTGCAAAATAACTTTAAATTATCGTTTTCCCATTGAAAACTTTATTAGTATGCATTGTGTTAATTATGGGTTTCGATAACTACTGTGTTGCCACTTTATGAATGAAAAATTAACTTTGGAAATTGATTATGTTTTGCATGAAATATTTGAATAATATGATTTGAAATTGTTTTTGATTCACACTTGGTATGGCAGTCCCTTACTCTGTTCCTCCTCCACTTGTGGGGTTGAGTTTGATATTTGATTATTTTCCTCCCTCTCTGGCTTGCTAGTCTAAGGTGAGTTTGGATGAGTACTCATTAGCTAGCTAGCCACCTCCCTCATTGATTTCGATTAGTGGGGTGAGTTTGCCTTGTCGTGGTGTACAACACGGCATATTTGAAAAATTTGTGTCATGACCTAAGTTATATTATTGATTGGCAACACTTTGTTATTCAATTATTTGATCAAATTTGTGTCATATGAGCTTTGAAAATTGTGACATGAAATTGTGAATTATTTGAATTATAAATTTTCAATAAAAGTTTTATATACCGCATTTTAAATTGTTATTGTGCACCACTAAGTAAATTTTACTCAACGATAACTTTTTCATTGCTGCCGTAGGTAGACACACAGATAAAACAGCATAGTAGGCTGCTTGTGACTTCGCTTTGGGATTTTGCCGAGTATATTGAGTATACCACTTCCTAGTAAATATTATTGTAATGTATGTGAACTGTATATATATATATTGTACTTGGTCTTGAGCAGTTGTAAAATAAAGTTGTAAAATAAAGTTATAAATTATTTTGGCCTATAAAAATATTGTATTATAATTTTCTTATCTCAGCTTTGAAATACTTAGTCATTTTGCATTCTATTTTTGAAACAACTGAAAGTGATATTGAATTGAGTTTGACTTATGTTGAGAAAATTGATTTGTGTTGAGCCATATTGGAGTTTGGGACTGAAACAAATATATTGTGTAACACCCCTATATTCGGTAGTGCGTTCAACTGTTCCAGTGACCGGTGTCTGTCTGGGCAGCAAGGATGCCTGGATCTACGCTTAAATGTTAGTGAGGAGACATAAATAATGAAATACAATAGAGGAAAATACAAGATAAATTAAGGAAAAATAAAAGATAGAAAATGAAACTAAGTTAAATTTACACTGTAGCCTGGTCCAATAGATAGTACACATTGGCCATGAAATCTGGAAAATGGTAATAAAATGTAATAAGCTTTAAAATGAAATTAGTAACATATACCAACACTTAGAGACTATAAAATGTGACAAATTGAGAATATTAAAATTGACTCACTTAAAGTGCATCAAAGGTCAACATTATAGGTTGACTAATGAAATGAATTGAAGGGAATAGTACTAAGAAAATTTAGATATTGGATTTTATTATCAGAAACAATTTAACTGAGTACTGAAACACTTTAAATTGTGTGTTTCAGTTGAAAAGGATATTAAAAAGCATAAGAAACATTGAGTCAAGGCTTAGAGGCGACTTAAACCAGGTCTGTGCACAATACATTTTATATTCACTGCTTTTACTAGAAACTTTATTTGGAGAAATGAGTTATGAATAATTTTTTATTGTTTTGGCTTTGGGAATTTTATTTGAGAATTATTGTGTTGCCTACTTTGTAAATGGAAATTTTGAGATAAAATGTGTTTAGTGGTATCAAAGTAAAGTAGGGACGGCGATATGTAACGCCTATGATTCCTGGGAACTCTCATGCATGAATTGTGGCGAAGAGTGACTCTCTGCCCAGGAGCTTGCAGGGACGGCGATACGTAACGCCTACAAGTGCTCTGATAGGTACACTATATTTCTCCTCCATTTATGGGGTCAATATGACTATATTCCTCCCTCTTTGACTTAGCAGTCTGAGGTGAGTATGGATGAGTTCTCATTAGCTAGCTAGCCACCTCCCTCATTGATTTTGATTAGTGGGGTGAGTATGCCTTGTCATGGTGTACAACACGGCATGTTCAGAAAATTTGTGTCATGACCTAAGTTGTGTTATTGATAGGCAACACTGTGTTATTCAATTGTTTGATCAAATTTGTGTTATAGGAGCTTTGAAAATTGTGACATGAAATTGTGAATCATTTGAATTGTGAATTGTCAATAAATGTTTTATATACCGCATTTTAAATTGTTATTGTGCACCACTGAGTAAATTTTACTCAGCGATAGCTTTTTCATTGTTGTCGCAGGTAAACAGACAGACAGAGCAGCAGAGTAGGCTACTTGTGCTACATTTTGAGATTCTGCCGGCTATATTGAGTATACCACCTTTTTGTAATTTTTGTTGTAATGTATGTGCACTGTATGTAGATATTGTATTTAGTCTTGAGCAGTTGTAAACTAAAGTTGTAATATATTTCTATTATCTCAGCTTTTGAACTACTCAGTCATTTTGTAGTCTATTTTTGGAAATACTAAAAATTGATGTTGAATTGAGTTTGACAAATATTGAGAAAATTAATTTGAGTTGAGCCATATTGGAGTTTGGGATTGAACAAATATATTGGAAGTGCTTTTTACAGGTTTTTAAAGAACAGTTTTGCTCCAAATAAAGATGGCACTCTGCCAAAATTTTTATAGAAATTATTGATACTTCATATTTGCTATTTGATTTTACTTCAGTTAAAAAAAAAAAAATTTTAACATCTATCAAAAGTGCTCACCATTGTAAAAAGAAATAAGAAAAGGTTTAAAATCCCTTGTAGTGTATTTAATGGGTTATCAGTAGGCGAAGTTGATAATTCATTAGGTATACTACGGGATCATGTTATGCCTTACGGAGGGGTAAGGTGTGACATGTTTTAGTGGTATTAGAGCAAGTTTTTAAATTCTATTTTGACCTGTAATTTGAATATTTTTCCTTGATAGTACAACTGCTCAATGTCATGGTTTGATACATACAGTACAGTACATTATAAATATACACTAACGGGAGAAAATCTCCTTATGTTATTTATTTAGGAGGTATAATATCCTCTAATTCACTATGGAAGAAGGGGACTGTTCAGTCGATCAATCAGTAGAGGCTGAGGTGCAAGGGGAAGCCCCAACCTTTCAAAATATGAGTGGATCAGCTGCATCAATCCCCTCAATACCATAGTTCCTTGCTCAATTTGCTCAGCAGATGGGTGCAATGTTCCAACAGATGGCTAGTAACAAGCTCACTCAAGCCCCACTGTAGACATCAGTAGTACAACCACAGCCTTCAGCTAGGTAGTATGACAAGCTGATTAAGTATGGGCTACTGAGTTCAAGGGGACAGTGGATCCACTAGAGGCAGAACAATGGTTGGAAAGGATGGAAAGAGTTTTTAGGAAGCTGCACTGCATCGATGAGCTGAAGTTTGAGTACTCAGTCTCACTTCTACAGGGGGATGCATATAACTGGTGGAAAACCATTCTCCACAGTTTGGTGGAATCTCCAGTGCTGACATGGGATGACTTTCTCAGAGAATTTAGACAAAAATATGTCCCAGATGCCTATGTGGATCAGAAGCTACAGGAGTTCGTAAGTCTGAAGCAAGGCGACAGAACAGTGACAGAATATAAGAGAAACTTCTCTCGATTAAGTCATTATGCAGGAAGCCTGCTTACCACTCCTAGAGACAGATGTAAACGTTTTGAGGCCGGGTTAAGGCCTAGTCTAAGAATACAAGTTGTGGAGTTCCGACACCTGAATTTCTCAGAGCTAATATCGCAAGCCCTGGAACTAGAAAGAATTGAGAATGAAGAAACAGTTAAAAAGGGTACAGAAGAAAAAGAGAAAATTAGAAAGACTACTGATCAAGTTCCTAATAGTGGGTCAGGAAAGAGAAAGCACTTTAAAGGATCTAGCTCACGCGAATCTGGTAGAGATAGATCTTCTGGACAGAAATCACCCCGATTAGATCAGCAAACTCAGCAAAGACCCAGAAATGCACTGTCGAATCTACTTTGTGAAACTTGTGGTAAACCACACAGTGGGGTATATTATAGAGCCATAGGAGCATGTTTTAATTTTGGAGAGACTGGTAATTTTGTTAGAGATTGTATAAATTCATGCCATTTTGGATCATTTACTATACCAGAGGGATCAACCCAAGTTTCTACCCCAAAGAGTTCACCATCAGTTAGTAGAGGCAGAGGTAGAGGTAGGGGTAGTACACTTGAAAGTCAGAGTACCGTGAATCAGCCAGAACAAGGTGATGCTTCAGCTAGAGTATACACTATACGGCAGAGGGAAGAGGCTGAGACTTCTGACATTGTTGCTGGTACTTTCTCAATTTTTAACTAAGATATATATATGTATTGTTTGACCCGAGGTCTGCATAGTTTTATGTTAGTGCCAACATTGTTTGCCTTCCTACTGTCCCTCGTATAAAAAAAAAATTGACAGTTACCTAAAAGTAAGTTACAGTAATGGAATTGCTCTAGATGAGGGCAAAGATGTTACAGTTAGTAATTGTCAATCGATATTATAATCAGAATAAGTTTCGGATATTAGTGAATTCGAGAAGGATAAAATATAGGAAAGTTTGATCTATTGAAATGTATCGTAGTAACTATACAATATTCTTGATGTTTGTAATGTAAGCTACAGTTTACAGTGCTGACTTGAGATTATTGTGTAGAGCTACGTACTACTCAATAGTACACCAAGATGAGAATAGTTGCCAACGGCACTTGTTTTGGTATAGTTATGCCAGGATAGAATTTTATTGTTGGAAATGAGTTTTGAAATCTTACTTAGGGATTTAAAACTCAAAAGTTAGAATATCGAAAGGTTATAGTTTAGTACAAAAGGAAGTAGGTTATAGAATATTAATAGATAAAAAGAGTTGTGGAAGTAGAAATTTGAACAGTTGGTTCAGATATAACAAAGAAATGTTACAAATATGAGTAAGATTGTTGACTATAATGGTCAGAGAACCAATAATTAGATAAATAATTTTAACATGACCTCAATGGTCATTCAAGAAGGGAACATAAATCGAAATATTAGACAGAACGATTGTAAGAAAAGATTAGTGCTATATAAATAAAGTAAATGTTATATTAAATTGTTAAAAGTCTTATACAAATTCAAAGGAAAGAAGATTATACGATCACATAGATAGGAGAAAAATTAAGTTCTCACTCCATAGGATCACACAAGGTCCTAGAAAGAGTGGATTCATTAGCACACAAAATTGCTTAACTCTAAAAAGGTTATGTGACACCCCTTACCCGGCTATAGTGTAGCCGAGCAGGATATGCCACTCAGTGTGCCGGAGTATCAATTCATGTTTTAATTACAATTTATCCCTTTTAATTCATTTATTTACAATTTTTGATAAATCTGAATTTTTTTGAAATTTTTATAGAAAATCCTGCAAAGTGTCGGCAGTAAATTGGAGAAACAGTTCTTCTGAACCTGTTTAAAAACACTTCCAATATAATTTCCAAATCCAAACTCCATTATACACATTTCAAATCAATCTCAAAATCTCAATCTCAAATCACAACATTATTTTCAGAATTTTTTTCTTTTCACTTCATTACTGGAAGCACATTCATAAATATTTCTCAACATAATATACAGAAAATTTCAATAATATGAAATTTCATATATTTACATCATCAAATAATTTCAAGAGTTTATAGTTACAATCTCAAAACTAATACAAAATACAAAATACAAAATGCTACCTAAAATCTTAATGTCCTACCATATGCAATGCAGAGGTGAGGTGACTTTGGACTCCGAATGTAACTCTGAAGGCTCACCCTGTCTGATGTCTGCTGGGCTCCCCAACTAGGTCTCCAGTACCTGCGCGTGGCAAAAGCAATGAGCTAAGCAATTCTGCTTAGTGGTGGCAATATAAAATAAAATAAAATAACTAAAATAAAATAATATGCAAAATGTGTGTTTACGTTTTTGGGTAGACTTAATTTCTGATATTATTTGCAGTATTATCTGTTTAAAATTTTGTAAGGTTTATTATCATAGCCCGAGTAAACCATGCTAGTTGACTGGACTGGATAAATGGGTAAACTGGCACTGGGTACTAAGTACCTCGGACCATCACACCATCAGTCACATTGTGTCTCTCGGTGTGCAACAGAACAGCTAATAAGCTGTAATAATCATCAGGGATAAAACCCGAGTGTAACAACTCAAATAACATAGCCAACGGCTATTATGTCACAGAATGGCATGGAAAGCCATGAAACATAGAATGAAGTGAAGCCATATGCAGTACTGCTAACAGAACCCTATTGGCATGCCAACCTATCCAAACCAATCTTGCTAGGTATACTAGGGCATTTTACACTTTTACGTTTCATAATTTTTGAAATTTAAGTATTAGTGTTACTATTCCATTCATTAGTCAACAAAAATGTTAACTTTTGCATAGGCAATAGGTATATTGGTTCTAATACTCCCAACATACCACATTTTGCATTTTAAATTTGTTGGTATTGGTTGCCAATACCATTTCTAAATTTAATGTTAATTGGACAGAATTTTCAGTTTTCATGCTTTGTCTTTACTATTCTATTAGTCATTTTTGCAGTGGGAATTTGGCAAAATGATCAACATAAAAGTTGTGTCTTATTTTGTCTAGTTGCATTTCCTTTTTTGAATCACTCCATTTGGATTTTTGTAGCTCAAGTTATGGCCCAAAAACCACAACTGGCCGGATTAAAATTTTGTCCAGAATTTCAGGACTGATCAAATCTACAGTACTTAGAACAGTGATTGCAACTCACATTTTGAATATGTTCTGGTCATAATTTGGGTTAGGTTTCTTCATGAAAGTTGTTGGTCTATATCTCATCTTGTTGCTGGTAAAAGTTCAGGTCAATTGGACCTTTATACACTAAGTTATGGCCAAATGACCAAACATTGTTCATTTGGTCATTTTGCCTAGGCAGAATGCAGGTTACCCGAATTAGGGCAATCTTTTGGTTCACTTGGTTTGGTTTTCTGGGCATGGTTTCTTCACCAAATTTATGCCATTATATGTCTAGTTTCATTTTTAATTAGCCTTGCACCAATTAAACCTCTACAATTCAAGTTATTCCTGCCCAACCCTACTGGACTCATGCCTAGTTTTGCAGGTCACCAAGGGCAGCCACACCAAACTCCAATCCCACTACACAATTCACTTCATTTTTTATTTAAACAGAACCAAATGGTCACTAATTGACCATTAAAACCTACTTTCATCATCACATGACCAAAGTCCCATTTTTTCACCCCAAACCCTAACTCAAACATTACAAACCATGCAATATCATTGCATTTCAACATTCCACTTAAGAGATGCAATTTAAGGGTAGCCATACTAGCATGTTAGCTCCATAAAAATCATCACTATATCACCCTAACCAATGCTGCCAAAATTTAGGGCTTACATTCAAATAGTATTCCATTAATTTCCTTATCATTTGCACTAATTCATAATTATTAAACATGAATTTAAAGTGAAAGAACAAGGTTAGGTCACTAACCTCTAATGGAGTGAAGTTTCCCACTTGCTAGGGTTCTTGTTTTCCTTTTTTTTTTTTTTGCTCCCAAAAGAATCTCCAAGGTGTAAGAACACTTTTTTTGTGTTGGGAGTATTAGGTTTAGTGGGGTAGAAGCTAGTGAAATCAATCTTTCAAAAGCTTGAAAATGGGTGGCTATGGAGGAGGGTCACGGCAAAGAAGAAAGAAGAAGAAAGAGTTCTGATTTTTTTCATTTTTCTAGCCCATTTTGTCTCTTTTAAATAAGTTTATGCCATGTGTCCACATTGGGTTGGTTGGGAGAATCTTAATGACATCATTATGATGTCATAAGTCCATTTTCTTTCATTTTCTCATCTTTTCTTGTCTATTTAATTGCAATTAAATTTTAACAATATTTATTCATATTTTATGTTATATAAATTATTTATTTAACTGGACAAGTTGGCCAAAAATCATCTCTGAAGACGAAATGACCAAAATGCCCTCCGTTTGGCTTAACGAACTAAAATTGTCTGTACCGATTGAAAATTTTTTCTATGTATTTTCTTGGCATTCTAATGCCATAAGAACCTCAATGACCCTTCTCTGGAGTCTCAATAATTATTTTATAATTTTTCCAGTGGGTCTAGGATTCTAACGGCCTTCACCGTCACTTCCCTTTCGGGTTACCCATCCCTAGTGTTTCGGCTCGTTTAACCTTAGTGTATTTGGTTTCTAAAATTTTTCCTTGATTTTTATGAGCATTATTTAGTTTCATTATAACTCCTCACTCTAGTCTATTTATGATTTCAAACATTCTAGCTGCCCGGACCGACATTGGTCACCTAATAAAGACTGCATTTAACTAGCTAAAGTGAGGATGTTACAACTCTTCCCTTCTAAGAAAAATTTCGTCCTCAAAATTTACCTGATGCAAACAGTTGAGGGAACTGTTGCCTCATCATCTCTTCACTTTCCCAAGTTACCTCTTCAGTGTTGTGGTGCCTCCAGAGCACTTTTACCAGTGGAATTTGTTTATTTCTCAGTTCTTTCACTTCCTGAGCGAGGATCTGTATAGGTTCTTCTGTATATGTCAAGTCCGGTTGGATTTCAATCTCTTCCATGGAAATGACATGTGAAGGGTCCGAGCGATATCTTCTTAGCATAGAAACATGGAATACATTGTGGATCTTATCCAGTTCTGGTGGTAAAGCTAACCGATAGGCCACTGGTCCCACACGTTCAATGACTTCATATAGGCCAATGAACCTAGGGCTTAACTTACCCTTTCTTCCAAACCGCAGTACTTTCTTCCACGGTGAGACTTTGAGAAACACTTTATCACCAACTGCATACTCTATCTCTTTTCTCTTCAAGTTAGCATATGATTTCTGTCTATCTGAGGCAACCTTCAAGTTAGCTTTAATTATCTTCACTTTCTCCTCGGTCTGTTTCACCAGGTTTGGTCCTACCAGCTTATCTTCGCCCAATTCAGTCCAACACACTGGGGTTCTATATTTCCTCCCATACAGTGCTTCATACGGAGCCATTTGAATGCTAGCTTGGTAGCTATTGTTATATGGGAATTCTGCCAGTGGGAGGTATCTATCCCAACTCCCCTCAAACTCAATGACATAACTCCTTAGCATATCCTTCAGGATTTATCACATAATTGACATTGTTACTATCATTTCAATTTATTAATTGTGAAAATTCAATTAGTTATTAGGTTTACTTGGATTACTTGTTCTGACTGTCCGTCCGTCTGGGGATGAAAAGCCGTGCTAAAACAGAGTTGTGTGCCCAAGGCTTCTTGCAACTTTTTCCATAATCTCGATGCAAACCTTAGGTCTCGGTCAGATATGATGGAAAGTGGGATTCCATGCAGTCTAACTATCTCACTGATATACAATTCTGCTAGCTTCTCCAGTGAGTAGTCAGCCCTAACTGGCAGAAAGTGTGCTGACTTCGTCAATCTATCCACTATCACCCATACTGCATCATGCTTCTTCTGGGTGAGAGGTAGACCACTAACAAAATCCATAGTGACCCGGTCCCATTTCCATTTAAGTATGCTTACAGGCTGTAGCAATCTTGATGGAACTTGATGTTCTGCTTAAACTCGCTGACATGTCAAACACTTAGTCAGATAGTCAGCTATATCCCTCTTCATACTAGGCCAACAATAATGAGGCTTCAAATCATTATACATTTTCGTGCTTCCCGGGTGCATAGCATAAACACTAGTGTGTATTTCTTTTAGAATACTAGTCTTTATTTCCCCATCATCTGGTACACACACTCTTCCTCTGTAATACAGACACCCATCTGCTTTCACCTCATATTCAGTTTCCTTTCCCTCTGGAATTTTACCCACAATGGCCATTAATTTTTCATCTGCCTTCTACCCATCTTGTATCTGCTCTAGCAGGTTTGGCCTCACTTACAACTTAGCAAAAATAGCTCCATCTTTAGCTAAGGATAGACAGGCATTTAGTGATCTTAAAGCTGTGATGGACTTCCTGCTTAAAGCATCAGCAACTATATTTGCCTTCCCAGGATGATAATCTATCACACAATCATAGTCCTTTAGGAACTCAATCCATCGCCTCTGTCTAAGATTGAGCTCCTTCTGGGTTGGCAAATATTTTAGACTCATGTGGTCTGTATAGATGTAACATTTTTCACCATATAAATAATGCCTCCATATCTTCAGTGCGAAGATAATTGCTGCTAACTCCAGGTCATGAGTAGGGTAGTTCTGTTCATGTGGCCTTAACTGCCTGGAAGCATAGGCGATCACTTTCCCCTCTTGCATCAATACACACTCTAGCCCATTATGCGAGGCATCACTGTAGACCACAAAGTCTTTTCTTGACACTGACTGTGTTAACACTGGTGCTTCTGTCAACATAGCCTTCAGCCTCTCAAAACTGGCTTGGCACTTGTCGTTCCAGCCAAATTTCACATTCTTATGCAACAACTTGGTCATTGGAGCAGCAATAAGAGAAAACCCCTTCACAAATCTTCTGTAATACCCAGCTAGCCCCAAGAAACTTCTGACCTCAGTTATATTTCTGGGAGGCTTCTATTCCATCACTGCTTTTATCTTTTTGGGATCCACTCTAATCCTCTCAGCTGATACTATGTGTCCAAGAAAGGAGATTTCACTCATCTAGAAGTCACACTTGGACAACTTAGCATACAGCTTCTTTTCTCACAGGGTTTGCAGAACAATCCTCAAATGTTCATCATGTTCTTCCCTGGTCTTGGAATACACCAGAATATCATCAATAAAGACCACGACAAACCGATCTAAGTATGGACGGAAGATACGGTTCATAAGGTCCATAAATGCTGCTGGTGCATTTGTTAACCCAAACGGCATCACTAGAAATTCATAATGCCCATACCGAGTTCTGAATGCAGTTTTTGATACATCTACATCCTTTACCCTCAACTGATGATACCCTAATCTGAGATCAATTTCTGAAAATACACCGGCTCCCTTCAACTGATCAAACAGATCGTTAATTCTAGGCAATGGATATTTATTCTTCACAGTTACTTTGTTCAACTACCGGTAATCAATACACAATCTTAAATTCCATCCTTCTTCTTCACAAACAGCACTCGAGCTCCCCATGGTGACACACTGGGGCATACGAACCCCTTATCGAGTAACTCCTATAACTGAATTTTCAACTCCTTCAATTCAGTTGGTGCCATCCTATAAGGAGCAATTCAAATTGGTGTTGTACCTAGCATTACCTCAATAGCAAACTCGACTTCCCTTTCTAGTGGTAAACCAGGCAACTCTTCAGGAAATACATCTGGGAAGTCTCTTACTGTGGGCATATCACACAAGTTTGGCTTAGCCTGCCTAGTATTAACCACGTGTCCTAGGTAAGCTTCACAACCTTTTCTCATCAATATTCTTGCAACAGTGACTGAGATAACATTGGACAGGAAATCTATTCTTTCACCCACAACAGTAATCTCATTCCCTTCAGAAGTTTTCAGAGAAATCCTCTTTATTTTGCAATCAACTATTGCCTGATAACGTGACAACCAATCCATTCCCAAAATCACGTCAAACTCGTGGAGGGGCAATTCAATTAGGTCTGCCGAGAATTTATACTCCTGAATCCTCAACAGGCAACCTTTATACACCTTATTCACTACCACACTGTGGCCCAGTGGATTTGTGACTAGAATGTCTTGATCACTCTCCTCTACTGGAACTCCCCTCTCTACGAGTAATTTGATGCAAATGTAGGAATGAGTGGATCCTGGATCCACCAATGTAAAAACGTACCCCTGATGACATCCGGGGCATCTTGCTCCTCCTGAGCTCTGATGGCATAGGCCCTAGCAGGTACTCTAGTGTCTGGCCTCTCAGCTGACTCGGATGCAGGCCTCAGTGATGGGCCAGCTGCCTCAGATTTACCGGGCTTCCTACCCCTTTGTGGTGCAGGAGCAAGTCTGTCAGCTTGTGTTGGAGCAACTGTAGTAGTCCTCTTCATACAATTCTTGATCTGATATTCTGTCGATCCACACCGTAAGCATGCACCGGTCACTCGCCAACAATCCCCCTTATGCCACTTCTGGCAGTACGGACAGGCAGAAGATGCTGGGGCTGGTCCCCTGAACATCGTCCCTGGAGAGCTGCCCACTGATAGTTTGGATTGACCTCTCCTAGGTGTGAATTGTGGTCTGAGCCCTTGAGACTGACCCTGACCCAGTGGTGGTCCTGAACTATGAGCAAAAGGACCCTTACTCTTCTTACTAGGAGCAGAAAATGTACTGGATTGACCTGGAACCCTCTTCTGCTGTCTTTCCCTTATATTTTGTTCATTGATTCGGACTCTTTCTACTTTTGATGCAGCATCTACTAATTTAACAAAATCTGTAATTTCCAATGTTGTGATCATGACTTTGATATTGTCATTGAGCCCTTCTTTAAATCGTCTGCACCTCTCTGCCTCTGTAGGGACTATCTCCCTCCCATATCGGCTCAATCTGACAAACTCACGCTCATATTCCACTACTGACAATTGTCTCTGTCTCAGACTGATAAATTCTCTTATTCGCTCTTCTAAATACACCTTGCTAACATATTTCTTCCTGAACTCTGTGAGGAAGTGTGACACCCCTTACCCGTCTACAATGTAGCCGAGTAAGTTATGCCACTCAGTGTGCCGGAGCACCAATTCATGTTTCTATTACAATTTATCCCTTTTAATTCATTTATTTTCAATTTTTGATAAATCTGAATTTTTCCACAAATTTTATAGAAAATCTGGCGGAGTGCCAGCTGTAAATTGGAAAAACAGTTCTTCTGAACCTGTTTAAAAACACTTCCAATATAATTTCCAAATCCAAACTCCATTATACACATTTCAAGTTAATCTCAAAATCTCAATCTCAAATTACAATACTATTTTCGAAAATTTTTCTTTTCAGTTCACCTCATCACTAGAAGCTCATTTATAAATATTTCTCAACATTTCATTTATCAACATACATTATGCAGAAAATTTCAATAATATAAAATTTCATATATTTACATTAATACATAATTACAAGAGTTTATAGTTACAATCCAAACTAATACAAAATGCAAAATACAAAAGGGCCACCCATAGTCCTAATGTCCTACCATATGCAGTGCAGATGTGAGGTTACTTTGGAACCCGGATGCAGCTTTGAAGGCTCACCCTGTCTGATGTCTGCTGGGCTCTCCAGCTAGGTCTCCAGTACCTGCGCGTGGCAAAAGCGACGCACTAAGCAATTCTGCTTAGTGGTGATAATATAAAATAAAAAAAAAGTATGTAGAATGAAGGGTCTGAGCGATATCTTCTCATCATAGAAACATGGAATACATTATGGATTTTATCCAGTTCTGGTGGTAATGCTAGCCGATAAGCCACTGGTCCCATATGTTTAATAACTTCATATGGGCCAATGAACCCAGGGCTTAACTTACCCTTTCTTCCAAACCTCAGTACTTTCTTCTACGGTGAGACTTTGAGAAACACTTTATCGCTAACTGCGTACTCTATCTCTTTTCTCTTTAAATCGGCATAAGATTTCTATCTATCTGAGGCAACCTTCAGGTTAGCTTTGATTATCTTCACTTTTTCCTCAGTCTGTTTCACCAAGTCTGGTCCTACCAACTTATCTTCGCCCAATTCAGTCCAACACAGTGGGGTTCTACATTTCCTCTCATACAGTGCTTCATACGGAGCCATTTGAATGCTAGCTTGGTAGCTATTGTTATATGTGAATTCTGCCAGTGGGAGGTATCTATCCCAACTCCCCTCAAACTCAATGACATAACTCCTCAGCATATCCTCCAGGATCTATCACATAATTCACATTGCTACTATCATTTCAATTTATTATTTGTGAAAATTCAATTAGTTCTTAGGTTTACTTGGATTACTTATTCTGACTGTCCATCCTTCTGGGGATGAAAAGCCGTGCTAAAGCGGAGTTGTGTGCCCAAGGCTTCTTGCAACTTTTTCCAAAATCTCGATGTAAACCTTGGGTCTTGGTTAGATATGATGGAAAGTGGGATTTCATGAAGTCTAACTATCTCACTGATATACAATTCTGCTAGCTTCTCCATTGAGTAGTCCATCCTAACTGGCAGAAAATGTGCTGACTTCGTCAATCTATCCACTATCACCCATACTGCATCACGCTTCTTTTGGGTGAGAGGTAGACCACTAACAAAATCTATAGTGACCCGGTCCCATTTCCATTCAGGTATGCTTATAGGCTATAGCAATCCTGATGGAACTTGGTGTTCTGCTTTAACTTGCTGACAAGTCAAACACTTAGTCACATAGTCAGCTATATCCGTCTTCATACCAGGCCACCAATAATGAGGCTTCAAATCATTATACATTTTTGTGCTTCCCGGATGCATAGCATAAACACTAGTGTGTGCTTCTTTTAGAATACTAGCCTTAAGTTCCCCATCATCTGGTACACACACTCTTCCTCTGTAGTACAAACACCCAACTGCTTTCACCTCATATTCAGTTTCCTTTTCCTCTGGAATTTTACCCATAATGGCCATTAATTTTTCATCTGCCTTCTGCTCATCTTGTATCTATTGCAGTAGGTTTGGCCTCACTTGTAATTCAGCCAAAATAACTCCATCCTGAGCTAAGGACAGATAGGCATTTAGTGATCTTAAAGCTGTGATGGATTTTCTGCTCAAGGTATCAGCAACTACATTTGCCTTCCCAGGATGATAATCTATCACGCAATCATAGTCCTTTAGGAACTCAATCCATCTCCTCTGTCTAAGATTGAGCTCCTTCTGGGTTGGCAAGTATTTGAGACTCTTGTGGTCTGTATAGATGTAACATTTTTCACCATATAAGTAATGCCTCCATATCTTCAGTGCGAAGATAATTACTGCTAACTCCAGGTCGTGAGTAGGGTAGTTCTGTTCATGTGGCTTTAACTGCCTAGAAGCATAGGCTACCACTTTCCCCTCTTGCATCAATACACACCCTAGCCCATTATGTGAGGCATCACCATAGACCACAAAGTCTTTTCCTGACACTGGCTGTGTTAACACTGGTGCTTTTGTCAACTAGCCTTCAGCCACTCAAAACTGGCTTGGCACTTGTATTTCCAGCCAAATTTCACATTCTTGTGCAACAACATGGTCATTGGAGCAGCTATAAGAGAAAACCCCTTCACAAATCTTCTGTAATACCCAGCTAGCCCCAAGAAATTTCTGACTTCTATTGTATTTCTAGGAGGCTTCCATTCCATCACTACTTTTATCTTTTTGGGATCTACTCTAATCCCCTCAGATGATACTATGTGTCCAAGAAAGGAGATTTCACTCATCCAGAAGTCACACTTGGACAGCTTAGCATACAGCTTTTTTTCTCTCAGGGTTTGCAGGACAATCCTCAAATGTTCATCATGTTCTTCTCTGGTCTTGGAATACACCAGAATATCATCAATAAAGACCATTACAAATCGATCTAAGTATGGATGGAAGATATAGTTCATAAGGTCCATAAATGCTGCTGGTGCATTTGTTAACCCAAACGGCATCACTAGAAATTCATAATGCCCATATCGGGTTCTGAATGCAGTTTTTGACCCATCTGCATCCTTTACCCTCAATTGATGATACCCTGATCTAAGAACAATTTTTGAAAATACACTGGCTCCCTTTAACTGATCAAACAAATCGTCAATTCTGGGCAATGGATATTTATTCTTCACAGTTACTTTGTTCAACTGCTAGTAATCAATACACAATCTCAAAGTTCCATGCTTCTTCTTCACAAACAGCACTGGAGCTCCCCATGGTGACACACTGGGGCGTATGAACTCCTTATCAAGTAACTAATGCAACTGAATTTTCAACTCCCTCAATTCAGTGGGTGCCATCCTATAAGGGGCAATAGAAATTGGTGTTGTACTCGGCATTACCTCAATAGCAAACTCGACTTCCCTTTCTGGTGGTAAACCAGGCAACTCTTCAGGAAATACATCTGGGAAGTCTCTTACTGTGGGTATATCGCACAAGTTTGGCTTAGCTTGTCTAGTATCAACCACATGTGCTAAGTAAGCTTCACAGCCTTTTCTCATCAATCTTCTTGCAACTGTGGCTGAGATAGCATTGGACAGGAAATCTGTCCTTTCACCCATAACAGTGATCTCATTACCCTCAGAAGTTTTCGGAGAAATTCTCTTCAATTTGCAATCAACTATTGCCTGATGACGTGACAATCAATCCATTCCTAAAATCACGTCAAACTCGTGGAAGGGCAATTTAATTTGGTCTGCCGAGAATTCATATCCCTGAATCTTCAACGGGCAACCTTTATACACCTTATTCACTACCACACTGTGGCCTAGTGGATTTGTGATCAGAATGTCTTGATCACTCTCCTCTACTGGAACTCCCCTCTCTATGGGTAGTTTGATGCAAATGTAGGAATGAGTGGATCCTAGATCCACCAATGCATGCACAGAAGTGTTTTAGAGGGAAAATGTACCCCTGATGACATCTGGGGCATCTTGCTCCTCCTGAGCTCTGATGGCATAGGCCCTGGCAGGTGCTCTAGTCTCTGGCCTCTCAACTGACTCGGATGCAGGCCTCAATGATGGACTAGCTACCTCAGATTTACCGAGCTTCCTACCCCTTTGTGGTGCAGGAGCAGGTCTGTCAGCTTATGTTGTAGCAACTATAGTAGTCCTCTTCGGACAATTCTTGATCTGATGTTATGTCGATCCATACTGTAAGCATGCACCGATTACTCGCCAACAATCCCCCTTATGCCACTTCTGACAGTACTGACAGGCAGAAGATGCTGGGGCTGGTCCCCTAAACACTGTCCCTGGAGAGCTGCCCACTGATGGTGTGGACTGGCCTCTCCTAGGTGTGAACTGTGGTCTAGGCCCCTGAGACTGACCCTGACCCTGTGGTGGTCCTGAACTCTGAGCAGGAGGACCCTTACTCTTCTTACTGGGAGCAGAAAATGTACTTCATTAACCCGGACCCCTTTTCTGCTGTCTTTCCCTTCTATTTTGTTCATTGATTCGGACTCTGTCCACTTTTGATGCAACATCTACCAGTTTAGCAAAATCTATGATCTCCAATGCTGTGATCATGACTTTGATGTTGTCATTAAGCCCTTCTTCAAACTGTCTGCACCTCTCTGCCTCAATAGGGACTATTTCCCTCCCATATCGGCTCAGTCTGACAAACTCACACTCATATTTCACCACTGACAATTGCCTCTGTCTCAGACTGATAAATTCCCTTCTTCGCTCTTCTAAATACACTTTGCTAACATATTTCTTCCTGAACTCTGTGAGGAAGAATTCCCAAGTGATCCGTTTAGGTTGCACCTCATTGGTTACTGTGTCCCACCACTGATATGCATCATCCTGAAGTAGGGACACAGCACCCACCAGGGTCTGCTCGGGGGTGCAGTTTAGCTGTTTTAGCACTCTGATGGTTCTATCCAACCAGTTTTCTGCGGTCATGGGATCATCCTCCCTCTTCCCAAAGAAATCCACAGCCCCATGCTTTCGCAGTTTCTCCAAATGAGACTTTTGTGGTACTGGTGGAGTTTGTGGCTGTGGTTGCGGTGGTGGAATTGCCCCCATCATTTGCCGGTAGAATTCAGTCATTTGCTGAAATAAAGCAAACTGAGGTTGGGCAGGTGCCTCAGCTACTAGTGGAGCAGATTCTCCCCTGCCCTCAGATTCAGCCCTTGGTGGAGCACGACTCTCTACGTCTTTATCAACTGCTCTTTGCGAAGCAGGATCCATATCCTAATCAAAATAAAAAAACAAACAGATTTGCATCAGTGTCACCTCAACACTTACAAATGCAATGCAATGGTATGCACTCTATCTAGGCCCAGAAACGCCTAAACCAATGCTCTGATACTACTAAATATTACACCCCTTACCCGTCTACAGTGTAGCCGAGCAAGTTATGCCACTCAATGTGCCGGAGCACCAATTCATGTTTCTATTACAATTTATCCCTTTTAATTCATTTATTTATAATTTTTGATAAATTTGAATTTTTTCGCGAATTTTATAGAAAATCCGGCAGAGTGCCGGCTGTAAATTGGAAAAATAGTTCTTCTGAACCTGTTTAAAAACACTTCCAATATAATTTCCAAATCCAAACTCCATTATACACATTTCAAGTCAATCTCAAAATCTCAATCTCAAATTACAATACTATTTTCGAAAATTTTTCTTTTCAGTTCACCTCATCACTGGAAGCTCATTCATAAATATTTCTCAACATTTCATTTATCAACATACATTATGCAGAAAATTTCAATAATATAAAATTTCATATATTTACATTAATACATAATTACAAGAATTTATAGTTACAATCCAAACTAATACAAAATGAAAAATACAAAAGGGCCACCCATAGTCCTAATGTCCTACCATATGCAGTGCAGATGTGAGGTGACTCTGGACCCCAGATGCAGCTCTGAAGGCTCACCCTATCTGATGTCTGCTGGGCTCTCCAGCTAGGTCTCCAGTACCTACGCGTGGCAAAAGCGATGCGCTAAGCAATTCTGCTTAGTGGTGACAATATAAAATAAAATAAAATAAAATAAAAATAAGTATGCAAAATGTATGTTTACATTTTTTTTTTGATAGACTTAATTTCTGATATTATTTGCAGTATTGTTTAATTAAAATTTGGTAAGATTTATTATCATTGCCCGAGTAACCCATACTAGTTGACTGGACTGGACCATCACACCATCAGTCATATTGTGTCTCCCGGTGTGTAACAGAACAATTAATAAGCTGTAATAATCATCAGGGTGAAAACCCAAGTATATCATCTCAAATAACATAGCCAAAGGCTATTATGTCACAGAATGGCATGGAAAGCCAGGAAACACATAATGGCATGAAGCCATATGCGGTACTACTAACAGAATCCTATTGGCATGCCAACCTATCCAAACCAATCACATTAGGCCTATTAGGGCATTTAACACTTTTAATTTATGTAATTCTTTGGAATTGAAATTTTATGATTATTATTCATTTCATTGGTCAACCAAAATGTCGACTTTTGCATTGACAATAGATATATTGGTTTAAATATCATCAACATACCACATTTTGCATTTTAAACTTGTTGGTATTGGTTGCCAATACCATTTCTAAACTTAATGCTAATTGGACAGAATTTTCAGTTTTCATGCTTTGTATTTACTGTTCCATTAGTCATTTTTGCATTGGGAATTTGGCAAACTGATCAACATGAAAGTTGTTCCTTATTTTGTCTAGTTGCATTCCCTTTTTTGAATCACTCTATTTGGAGTTTTGTAACTCTAGTTATGGCCCAAAAACCACAACTGGCCGGATTGAAATTCTGTCCGGAATTTCTAGACTGACCAAATCTATAGTATTAGGAATAGTGACTGCAACTCACCTTTTGAATATGTTCTGGTCATAATTTAGGTTAGGTTTCTTCATGAAAGTTGTTGGTTTATATCTTAGCTTGTTGCTGGTAAAAGTTCAGGTCAATTGGACCTTTCTACACTGAGTTATGGCTAAATGACCAAACACTGTTCATTTGGTCATTTTGCCTAGGCAAACTGCAGGTCACCCAGATTAGGGAAAACTTTTGGTCAACTTGGTTTGGTTTTCTGGGCATGGTTTCTTCACCAAAGTTGTGCCATTATGTGTCTAGTTTCATGTCCAATTGGCCTTGTACCAATTGGACCTCTATAATTCAAGTTATTGCTGCCCAAACCTGTTGGACTCATGTCCAATTCTGGAGGTCACCAAGGGCAGCCACACCAAACCCAAATCCCACTACTATACACACTTCATTTTTTATTTAAACAGAACCAAATGGTCACTAATTGACCATTAAAACCTGCTTCCATCATCACATGGTCAAAGTCTCATTTCTCCACTTCAAACCCTAACTCAACATTTCAAACCATGCATTAGCATTGCATTTCATCAATCCACATAAAAGAGACATATTGTGGGCAGCCACACTAGCATTTTAGCTCACAAAAATCATCATCATATTAACCTGACCAAGGCTGCCAAAATTTAGGGTTTACATACAAATGGTATTCAACAAATTTTCTTTGTAATTTTGCACTCATTCAAAGTCCTTAACATGAATTTAAAGTAAAATTCATGGTTCGGTCACTAACCTCTATGGAGTGAGATTTTCCTACTTGCTAAAGTTCTTGTTTTCCTCTTCTTTTTCCTCCCAAAAGAATCACCAAGGTGTAAGAACACTTTTTTTTGTTGCTAGGTTAGGGTTTTGTTGGGTAGAAGTGAGTGAAAATCAAGCTTTGAAAGCTTGAAAATGGTTTGGCTATGGAGGAGGTTCACGGCAAGGAAGATGAAGAGAAGAGAAATCTGATTTTTGTTTCATTTTTCCAGCCCATTTGTCTCTTTTAAATAAGTTTATGACATGTGTCCACATTGGGTTGGTTGGTAAAACTTTAATGACATCATTATGATGTCATAATGTCATTTTCTTTCATTTTCTCTCCATTTCTTGTCTAATTAATTTCAATTAAATTTTTAACAATATTTAGTCATATTTTATGTTATATAAATTATTTATTTAACTGGACAAGTTGGTCAAAAATCATCTCTGAAGATGAAATGACCAAAATGCCCTTCGTTTGGCTTAACGAGCCAAAATTATCTGTACCAATTTTCTAAGTATTTTCTTGGCATTCTAATGCCAGAAGAACCTCAATGACCTTTCTCTGGAGTCCCAATAATTATTTTATAATTTTTCCCCTGGGTCTAGGGCTCCTAGTTGTGAGAACCGCAACTTCTCACTAAGTTACCCATTGCTAGCCATAACTCTCTCTAGAAAACTTCAATTTAGGCGATTCTTAAACTGATAAAAACCTAAGACATAGTAGAACATTTCGTATGAAGAACATTAGACCAAATTATGGACTTAACTTGATCAAATTACTGAACGAATTTGGATCATTAAATCTGCTAGAACTGAAACTACAGGGTGAATAGTAACATAAATAGTAACCATTTTTTAGTCATAACTTGAGCTACACAGCTCTGAATTAAGCGATTCAAAAAGGAAAATAAAGTTAAGACCCAGATGAACAATTTTCATGAAGAACACCTCACCAAATTATGATCGAAACTAGGTAAAAATTGGGTTCAAAGATTGGGGCACCAAGCTATCCAAAACCAAAACTCTCTAAATTTGCAAAGCTAATTTGGGATACATTAGACATTCATGCAATGAGTTCTTGGCAGCAATTGAGATCTGTATTGAGACATTCTATTTGTGCATTTTCAGTAGAGAAAAAAGTTAGGACGGACAAGGAATAGTGAGTAAAGAGAAAGGAGAGCATTGAAGGTTTGTGCACAACTAACATTTTCTTCATTTTTAAACTTGTAAATTGTTTGGATTGTGTTTATTTAAATGAGTTCGCTTTGAACAAGTTTACTTTGACTGAAATATGGTTTTTCTCTTGCATTTGAGAAATTTAGGTGTTGCCACCTTTATATGGATATTATGATGAATTTAAATATAATTGTTGAGTGGGAAATTTTTTGAAAATTGTTTTAAAACCACAGTTAGCATGACAATCCCTTTCGGAACTCCCCAGTAGTAACAGCTACTTGGGGTTGATAATTGATATTGATTATGTCTCCCATTAATAACGGTTAGTGGGGTAAGACTACATGAGTACTCATTAGGTAGCTAGCCCTTCCCTTATTAATAACGGTTAGTGAGGTTGAGATTGCTTTCTCGTGGTGTAAAACACGGCACTGATCGTGAAATTTTGTGTCATGGCCTAAACTATGTTGATGTTGGCAACACTAATGCTTTGTGAATTATGATTTATGAAGTGTGATTTCTCATTTGAAATGTTATTCTAATAAATGGCTCTTATGAACTTAGAACTATTGTAATGTTTTCATGCTTAAGAAGGATGTGATTTATTATGCTTTGACAAATTGTATTTTACTTTAAGTTTTGAAATTTTAGTTGTGCACCACTGAGTGATATACTCAGCGATAGCTTCTTTTTGCTATCGCAGGCAAGGGAAAGGAGAAGGCTGCCGAGTGAGAGACTTGGAAGCAGCATTTTGGTATTGTTTATGGGTATTTACGTTAGGTATACTCTTATGATTCCTTTGGATGTATTTTGTACATATATGTATAGATGTACAGACATTGAGTAGTTTGTATTTAAAAGTATTGCATTGCTATCAAATTTTGAGTTTGTAACTATTTTGTATTTTACCTTGAGACTTATGAAAATGTAACTTTTGCAATATTTAGTTTATCATTATTTCTAATGAATGTTTACATAGAATTTTAACTATTCTCATGCAATTTTCCACAAAAGAATTGATAAGATAAGAAGCTATGATTTGTTTTAAAATCCTTTGTAGCATAACTAATGGGTTATCGGTAGGTGGAGTTCAGTAATTCATTAGGTATGCTACGAAAGCATGTCATGCCTTACCAAGGATAAGGTGTGACATAGCTATTTTGGAAAAGTCCTTAATGAATCTTCTGTAGAATCCTTTATGTCCCAAAAAGCTTCACTCTCCCTTGACTGATGTTGGGGGTGGCATGTTTTCAATGATCTCAATTTTTGCCTTATCAACTTCAATTCCTCCTTTTGATATCAAATGTCCCAGAACTATGCCTTCCCTTACCATGAAGTGGCATTTTTCCCAATTTAGGACCAAGTTTGATTCTTCACATCTTTGCAACAACTTAGATAATTTAGCTAGACAATCATCAAAAGTAGTTCCATAGATAGAAAAATCATCCATAAAAGCTTCCATAATATCTTTAATATAATCAGAAAAAATAGCCATCATGCATCTTTGAAAGGTAACAGGGGCATTACAAAGACTAAAAGGCTTTCTCCTATATGCAAATGTTCCATGCGGACAAGTGAATCTTGTCTTTTCTTGGTCTTCTGGGTGAATAGGAATTTGAAAGAATCCCGAATACCCATCTAAATAATAGAAATAAGAGTGTTTCACTAACCTTTCTAACATTTAGTAGATGAAGGGGAGAGGGAAATGGTCTTTTCTGGTAGCACTGTTCAATTTCCTATAATCTATGCACATTCACCAACCAGTGACTACTCTAGTAAGGATTAGTTCATTGTTTGCATTTTGGATAACAGTTGTCCCACCTTTCTTAGGAACTACATGTACTGGACTAACCCATTTACTATCAGAAATTGGGTATATGATATCTGCATCTAATAGTTTTAAAATTTCTTTCTTGACTACTTCTTTCATGTTTGGGATAAGTTTTCTTTGGTGTTCGATCGTGGGTTTACTGTTTTCTTCTATGGGTGTTGATTCCCTTCAAGTCTTCTATTTTATACCCTATGGCTTTGCTATAGATCCTAAGTTCTCTTAATAATTTTTCCTCTTGTAACTTAGACAGGCTAGCATTGATTATAACAGGATATTTAGAATTTGAGTCCAAAAATGTGTACCTTAGCGAGGAGGGGAGAGGTTTAAGCTCTACCTGTCTAGCGTTTTCCTGGAGCTTACCTTTGGTTTGTTCCTCCTTCAACTTCTCCATCTCGGAATCCTTAGCTAAGGGTAGGGGTGGATGAGCTGCTAATTGTTGTGCATAAGCTGCTATTTCTGTATTTTCATCATCCACTGTGTGGCTGTGCATACATGCTTCAAGAGGATCTTTAGGATGTGTCTTATGAAATTCCTTTTCAACTTGTTCGTCTAGTATGTCAACCTTGAAGCATTCATCAGGTTTGAATTTGTGTTTTATTGTGTCGAACAAGTTGAATTGCACTTCTTTTTCTCCTACCTTAAGGGTTAGTTGCCCATTTTTGACGTCTATGATGGCTCTAGCAGTTACCAAGAATGGTCTTCCCAAGATGATAGGAATTTGAACATCTTCTTCCATCTCAAGGACAACAAAGTCCACTGGAATTAAGAATTTACCCACTTTGATAGGAATGTTCTCAAGTATTCCCACAGGATATTTAACAGATCGATCAGCCAATTACAATGAGATTGTTGTGGGCTTCAGTTCTCCGATCTCCAACTTTTTGCATATTGATAGAGGCATTAAACTGATGCTTACCCCAAGATCACAGAGGGCCTTGTCTATTTTCTTATTACCAATGAGGCAGGGTATGGAGAAGCTTCTTGGATCCTTCAACTTTGGAGGCAGTTTATTTTGCAGTATGGCACTGCATTCCTCTGTTAGAGCTACTGTTCCATAGTCTTCCAGCTTTCTTTTCTTTGACAGAATTTCCTTAAGAAATTTGTCATAGGATGGCATCTGAGAAAGTGCTTCAATGAATGGGATGTTGATGTAAAGTTTCTGTAAAACCTCCATAAACTTTCCAAATTGCTTGTCCAATTTGGCATTCTGAAATCTCTGAGGAAAAGGTAGGGGAGGCTGGTATGGCTCTGGTAATTTCTTTGTCTTCCTTGCTTCCTCTTCCTGATCTTTCTTAGCTTCTTCCTCCTTTTTCTCTATTTGGCCTTTAGATTTTTCTATGGTTTTCTCTGTTGGTTCTACCTCTAGTTGTACTAGAGTTCTCCCACTCCTCAGTGTAACTACCTTACAATGCTCCCTTGGGTTCATTTCTGCTTGGCTAGGCAGTTTGGCAGTAGCCTTACTTGAAGAACTTGCTTGCTGAGCGATTTGATTCTCTAGCATCTTGTTATGAGTAGCAAGTTGGTCCACTCTGGAAGCCAACTGTTTAATCAATTCATTTTGTTGTTGTTGAGCTGCTAGGATTCCTTTCATCATGGTTTCCATGGTCATTTTCAGTTCAGGTTATTGAGGTTGGAGAGGTAGTGATGGCTATGCAAAGTTTTGACCTCTGTTCTAAAATCCAGGGGGTGCTGGTGGTTTGTACCCTTGTTGCTTGTTTATTGGCTAGTTCTGCTGATTGGACCATCAGAAATTTGGGTGGTTCCTCCATCCAGGGTTGTAAGTATTTGAATATGGATTGTTGGGCTGCCTCTGGTTGAAGTTTCCTCCATTATTCACATAGTTCATCTGTTCTGTGGAGGGTTCATTGAAATTGATGTATTCTGAACTCATGTATCCTCCTCCATAGCTCTCCTTATGTTGACTGTTTGTACCAACTGCGTTGGCTTGCATTCTTTCGAGTCTCTTTGTGAGCTGATCAAATTGAGCATTTATCATGCTTAGGGCGTCTACTTCCAGGACCCCTGCAGTTCTCCTTGCATTTCCTCTTTCATTTGACCACTCATAATTATGGTATGCAACCCTTTATAGATTTTTAAGTGCTTGTGTCACTGTTTTCTCCATTAGATCACCCTCTGCAGCTGAATCAACTATGCTCCTTGTAAAGGGTAGTAATCCATTATAGAAATTTTGCACTAATAGCCAATATTCTATGCCATGGTGTGGACATTCGCTCTGCAGGTCTTTATATCTTTCCCATCCGTCATAGAGTGATTCTCCTTCCTTTTGTCTAAAGGTGTTAAGCTCAAGCCTCAGTTTTGCAGTCTTTGCAGGTGGAAAATACCTTGCTAGAAAAGCTTGAGAGAGGTTTTCCCAAGTGGTGAACGTTCCAGCCAATTGAGAAAGTAACCACTTCCTTACTCTATCCTGAAGGGACAATGGGAATGCTTTTAGTCTTATTGCTTGATCAGACACTACATTCATCTAGAATGTGTCACATAGGGAAAGAAAGCACTGGAGGTGATAGTGTGGGTTTTCTATTGGTGAACCTGCAAACTGGGTTTGTTGAATCATTTGGAGCCATGTTAGTTTTAATTCAAAGTTGTTGGCTTCCACTATGGGTCTAGTAACACTGGGCTGAAATCCTTGGATGGATGGAGCTCCATAATCTCTCAAGAGTCTTGATCTATCATTATTATCGGCCATGATTGGAATTTCAGGATCTCCTTGACCGTGCTTTTGATGTTTCCTTTCTCTCCTGATAGCTCTTAGAGTTCTGTCTATCTTCGGATCACAGTTCTAAATTTCTTCTTCTGGCCTTGTTCTAGTCATATACCAGATCGAGCACCTGAGAGAAAAGAAGAGAAATACAACAAGTAAAATAAAATTACATAATAAATATAATTGCCTAAATCAGCTAAATTGCCTATCGCTTTATATTACTAAAATAAAAAATCCCTAGTAACGGCGTCGAAAACTTGTTTCACTGGTTTTACAACCCTGCAAGTACACGGATCGCTAATAAGTAATAAAGTGATGAGTAGAGTATCGTTCCCATGAGGAATTTGATTTGCAAGTACCAATCTACACAATAATTTTGACTATCTAGGCTATCGAATACTTAGGGAATGAAGTTTGTTAACCTTAAACACTAGAATGGTAAACTTAAAACGAAATGATTTATTTGAAACAATTCTGGAATTAAGATTTCATACTTGAATCTTACTAAGGATGTTATCTCGTTTATTTACTAAATTGAGGATTGTTTTCCTTAATGGAAATCAGTCCTAAGTTATCCTAAATCCTCTCTCAAGGCACCTAGGGTGTATTCTAATTAACTCAAACCCAACTTTCGTGGTGATCAAATTAATTAAAATCCTTTAAGATTTTTGACCAATTTTCAAGTTCCACAAAGGTATCAGCCTATGTCTAGATCAGAATTCCTTGGTTCAAGATCTTGATTTTTTAATATTAATCTTTACCTTTCAGTCCTTCAATTAACATCTACAATCATGGCTAAGTGGGTACCAGCACTTAGCATGCATTAAGATCACAAGAAATTAAATCAAGGAATGAATCTCAAATCCAATAAATAAAACCTAGTGTTCATCCATAATAATAATTACAAGCATTACTCTCCTAAATCCAGAACAAGAAAACTACTCACTCATGGAAAGTTCAGCAAACATCATAATAAAAGGTAAAAATAGTAAAAAGAAAATCATATAAAAGAAATAAAACAATAAAAATATGTCTAGGGAGATGAAATGAAGGAACCAAAGAGAGTTTACAGCTTTGATCTTGTGGAGCTTCAGCTGAAAAACTCCTTTTGGTACTAATGTTTCTTTCCTCGAGACGGCTGGAGAGAGTGCAGATTGTGGATTTCTCTCCTTCAAAACTCCTCAAAAGTGCTGTCAAAAGATAAGAGAGAGAGAGCCTTCTTTTCTGATGTTTTTTCTTTTATTTATAATGGTTGCTCTAAGGTTAGGTCATTTTGAGTCCAAAAGGCTTTAGTAGTCTCATTTGAAAAAGAAAACAAGAGTGAGAATTCGAGTTATAAAACTGGCTGCTGCATAGTACACGGCCCGTGTGTCACTACACGGCCCAGGGCCCTGTAACTTGCTAGAGTGGAACTGCGGAGTCTTGCATTGGCACAGAGAGAGAGTTACATGGGTCTGTGCCAACTACATGGGCCTAGTTACAATGGTCGTGTACTATTGTTCCCATAAGATTCTTCAAGCTTGCACCTGGCAGAGACTTACACTGGTCCCTGCAGATTACACGGGTCTAATTACATGACCCATGTACTTTTATTTCTCCATTGGCTATCTGGCTTTCTTTTGGCAGAAAGTTACACGGGTCTGGGGCTTGGCTTACACGACCCGTATACTTTGTATCAGCAGCAATACTCAGTCTCTTAACCTCTTCAAGCTTCCTTTTGCACTCCTATACTGTGAGGCTTTACCCAAACACCTGAAACGATGCAGAAAATATGGTATTAAGGGCTTGACAATAGAAATTATAAAAACTAATGAAATCAACTACTATGTATGAAAATACTTGCCTAAATGCTATGAGATAGTACACAAACGTTCTTAAAAATATCTATACAATTCAAGTGTATTCATATACCTAACGTAAATACCCATAATCAATACCAAAATGCTGCTTCCAAGTCTCTCACTTGGCAGCCTTCTCTTTTCCCTTACCTGCTACAGCATAAAGAAGCTATCGCTGAGTATATCACTCTGGGAGTTTCCAAGAGCTCCAATTGTAGCTCCTCTAGCTTGTCCACCATAAGCTTACCAAAGATCACTAAATTACAGCCCCAATCCTCTCTTAAAGCTTGCCAACCACTAAAAACTTAGGGTTTTACTTTTGGTGAATGTTTTATGGATGTAAATGCACTAGAAACTCTTTCTAGCATTTTGATTCAAGAGAAAACAAAGCTTTCTCTCACTTATCTATGGAAAAAAGATGAAAGAGAGTATAACACCCCTATGTTCGGTAGTGCGTTCTACTGTTCTGGTGACAGTATCTATCCGAATAGCTAGGATGCTTGGAATTATATTTAAATATTAGTGTGGAGATATAAGGTAGTGAAATACAATAGAGGAAAATATAAGAAAAACAAAGGAAAAATAATAACAATGAAATGTAACCAAGTTAAACGAGCCAGCACAGCAGTGATGGGTGACCGCACAGGGAAGTTACGTTACAGGCAATAGTCGACCCCAAAACTGCAGGAAACCCTCGAAATTTAGTTTCGAGATATAATTAAAGACTTATTGAAGTATAAATGTCATTAGAAATATCAAAGAAAAATTAATTAATTAGTACAAAGAAAAATGAGAAATCGAGAAAATGACAAAACTCGGTATTATCGAAAAATCGGAAATACAACCCAAATAGGGGCATTGTGGTCATTTGACACCTAGAGTTGACTTTTGATCTTAATGTCCATTAAAAATAAGTGATATTACACTTTGAAAATGTCATGAAAAATAAAAATGTGATACATTAATTAAATAGTGAAAGAAATGAGATAAATGTGCAAATTATGAAACTTTAACTAATTAAATCATTAATTTATGGTTAGTGCTCCACTAAGTGGGATTAGTGGACATATAAAACCAAGTGGACATCATGCAAATTCACTTTCTTCCTCATTTTTTTCACTTTGCCGAATTGCTTTCTCTAGTTCTTCCATGGCCAAATGTTCTTCTAAGCTTCCTCCATGGCCATTCATGCATAAGCTCAAATCTACCATGATTCAAGCCATATTTCTTTAAACTCCCTTCATTAAAAGTGGTCTTCACACCATGGGCAGTATGTGCGCAGCAAAAAAGAGAGGAAATCCATGGATTTGTGAAGCTCAAGTTGAGGTTAGTGCTTAATCTTTCCATTTAGCTTCACGAATCCTTGTGTTGAGCTTTGGGTAAGTTGAATTGCTAAAAAAAATTGAGGAAATGATGAGTATTGGTGAACCTTAGTTTTGGTAGCCATGAAAATGCATGGTTAATGACTTATTCTTATATGTATTTGATGGGAATTAAGGTTAATTAAGTCAAATAGAAGTGGTAGTAGGTTAATGTCCAAGTATGTGCATATTAGTGCTTGAATTAAGGGTTTGAAATGGGACCTTTATGCTTTGGAAAAATGCCATGTTTGGCAGCCTATAATATCATGAATTTTTGTGTGTGAATATGAAGTTTATTAATGAAATATGATGGTGTTGAATTGTGGGCAGTTTGTATAATTGCCATGGAAGTGTATGTATAAAATAAGTGTTGATGTACATTGAATTTGGGTGGATGTGAATGTTGGACTTTAATGGTGAATTATATGCATTGAGCACTTGAGTGTTCTGCCCAATATGCTTGTTGGAATTGTGTTTAGTATTTGTAGAAGTGCTATGAATAAATAATGAAGTCATGAGGAGGAAGAGGAATGTCAAATTGGAAGTGTAATTGTCTTGTGCAGGTTGTGCATGTTGGCAGCACCTAAATTAGGTCAAGTGCAAAACTGTGAACCCAATTGGTATGAGGCCAATGGGGGGTGAAACTAGACACCAAATAGGCCAACTTTCATGTAGAAATGTTGACAAAATTCTGCCTAGAAATTGACCTTAAAAATGACCAAATCCGGATTAGTGACTTGAATGCCTGAAAATTGACTGTTTGGGCAGCAGTTAGTTTTTTTGCCATAACTCACTCAAAACAGGTCCAAATGACCTGAAATTTTTACCATGAATAGTTTAGACATAGATCTACAATTCTTAGACACCAAAGCCCAAAAATTGCCAGAATCAAGCCAAATAGCTTTGCACAAGTTCAGGTACCAAAACTGGTCGAACCAAAAGTGACCTAAAAATTACCTAAGCCTACCATTTTAGTGCATTATGTCCAGCATTGGTAAATTGACCATATCTTGGTCATACAACTTAGAATGACCTGAAATTTTACGCCGCGTGCAATAAGAGATAGACCTATAAGTTTGTAGTTTGGACCGAAACTCGAAAACTAGGGGAACTAGGTCATCCGGCTAGGTCAAAATAGTACACCGAAATTCGGTAAATTGCAATAAAATGTAATACACTTGGAAATGAAATTGGTAACATATACCAACACTTAAGGGCTATAAAATGTGATATATTGTAACATTAGAATTGACTCACTTAGAGTGCATCAAGGGTCAACATTATAGGTTGACTAATGAAATGAATTGAAGGGAATAGTACCAAGAAAATTTAAATATTGGATTTTATTGTTAGAAACAAATTTATTGAGTACTGAAACACTTTAAATTGTGTTTTTCAGTTGAAAAGGATATTGAAAAGGATAGCTTTTCATTGTTGTTGCAGGTAGACAGACTGACAGGGCAATAGACTAGGTTGCTAGTGCTACATTGAGAGTTCATCGGGTATATTGAGTATACCATATTTTGCATTTTGTATTGTAATGTATGTTCACTGTATGTATATATTGTTCTTGGTTTTGAGCAGTTGTAAATTAAAATTGTACATTGAAGTTGTAAACTAAATTTATAAATTATTTTGGTTTGTAAAAGTATTGTGATAAATTTATCTTATCTCAGTTTTTGGAAATACTGGAAAATTGATTGTTGAATTGAGTTCATAATGTTGAGAAATTTATTGTGTTGAACAAATTATTGGAGTTTGGAATTGAAGAATTATATATTTGAAGTGTTTTTTATAGGTTTTTAAAAAACTATTTTATTCAAAATACAGATGGCACTCTGCCAAAATTTTTACATAAATTATTAATTCTTCAAATGTGTTATTTGGTTTCACTTCAGTAAAACGAAGTTTTTAACACCTATAAATAGTGCTCACCACTGTAAAAAAAAGTAAAAAAAGGTTTAAAATCCCTTGTAGTGTATTTAATGGATTATCAGTAGACGAAGTTGGTAATTCATTAGGTATACTATGAGATCATGTTATGCCTTACGAAGGGGTAGGGTGTGACAGAGAGAGAGAAAACAAGTGTGTCGGCCAACAAGAAGAGGAAGAAGAAGATTGCTTCTACATTTTGCCTTGCATTTATTTATAAGAGATAAAATCCAACTAATTGGTGCTGTAACACCCTCCCCGTAGCAACTCCGTACATTCTCATTCGGTGACCGTGTCGATGCGGTCCGACTAGAACGTCCGAAAAATATTTAAACTAAAGTCGGGAATCATAATTAACTCAAATATTAATAAGAAAAATTTAGTAAAAATTTTTGAAATAAAATACAACCAAGTTAAGCAGTAGGTGCCATAGCGATGGGTAACCAGAGGGAAGTTGCGGTTCTCGCAACGAGGAGCCCTAGACCCGGGTAAAAATTCATAAAATAATTTTTGGGACTCCAGAGAAGGGTCATTGAGGTTCCTATGGCATTAGAATGCCAAGAAAATATTTAGAGAAATTTTTCAATCGGTACAGACAATTTTGGCCCGTTGAGCCAAACAGAGGGCATTTTGGTCATTTCGCCTTCAGAGGTGATTTTTGGCCGACTTGTCCAATTAAGTAAATAATTATTATGATCTAAAATGTGAATAAATATTGCTAAAAATTGAATTGAAATTAAGTAGAAAAGAAAAGAAAAGAAAAATGAAAAAAAATGGGACTTTTGACATCACATGATGTCACTCACTTACTCCCAACCAATCACAAGTTAACAAGCTTTCTTAAATCACTTAAAACATACAAAATGGACCAAAAAATTCTGGTCATCTTCTTCTTCTTCTTCCTCAAAACGTGAAGCTCTCCTCCCTCACTCCTCCATTAACAAACTTTCTAAAGCTTCAAATTTCCATGCTTCCTCACCCTAAAACCCCTAAGTCCCTTCACTAAAAACATGTCTCTACCTCTTGGGAAGTGTTTGGCAGCCTAGAAAAGGAAAGAAAGTGAAGATTAAAGTTGGAAAATTCTGCCCTACAAGAGGTTAGTGCCTAATTCCACTTATATCTCTATTATTCCATGTTAATGACTTAAAATAAGTATGAATTTGTGAACCAAATGAATAAAAGTTAAGTGTATGTAGCCCATAACTTTTGGCTGCCCTAAGGAAGGAACAAAGGTGGAGTGTTTTTGATGGTTTTAATGGACTTAGAATGAATTAGAGATTATGTTTAAGGTGTATATACACATAAATAATGAATGGAAGTGCTTAATTAGGTGTATGTGTGAATCATAAGGGAAAACTAGGGTTTTGAGAAGTGAAAAATTGACTTGGCTTAGGAAATTGTTAGAGAACATCTTAATGGTCAATTAGTGACCATTTTAGGTATGTTGACCATGAATTGGACTGAAAAATAGTATAGCCAAGTGAATGTGTAGGCTGCCTTGTTAGTGCAAAGTGAGTGGAAAATTCAGTCCACTTGGACTGCCATAACTTGGGCTGTGTTAGTCCAATTGGTGTTTGGCCAATTGGACATGAAACTAGGCTTATAATGGCACATTTTTGCTGAAGAAACCATGCCCAAAAGACCCAAGCAAGAGGACCAAAACTTGGCCCCAATCCGGATCCCCTGCAACAGCACCTGCAAAAATGACTAAATGAATAGTAACTGTTCATTTGACCATAACTCACTGTATATTTGGTCAATTGACCTGAAATTTTTACAGCAATAAGTTAAGACATAGACAAACAACTTTCATGAAGAAACCTACCCCAAATTATGACCAGAACCTAACCCAAATGGCAGTCACAGTTACTGTTCAAACCTGCAACTCTGCAGATTTTCATTTGAGCAGCAATGTTTGGAGGACTATAACTCTCTCTAGAAAACTCGGATTTAGGCGATTCTTGAACCGATGGAAACCTAAGGCATAGTATAACATTTCATATGAAGAAAGTTAGACCAAATTATGAACTTAACTTGATCAAATTACTGACCAAATTTGGACCAAAATCTGCCAAAACCCAAAATTTCAGCAGGAACAGTACCCGTGAACAGTAAACTTATTTTGGCCATAACTTGAGCTACAAAACTCCAAATGGAGTGATTCAAAAAAAGAAATTCAACTAGACAAAATAAGGAACAACTTTCATGTTTACCATTTCTTCAAATTCCCACTGTAACAGTGCTTAATGGAATAGTAAAGTTAAGCTTCAAAAACCGAAAATTTTGTTTCCCTTGGTTTAAGCCTAGAAATGGTAATGGTAATCACTTCCAACAAGTTTTAAATACAAAATGTGGTATGTTTGGGGTGTTAAAACCAATACACCTATTTTCTATCCAAAAGTCAACATTTTTGTTGACCAATGAGGTGAATAGTGACACCAAAACCAAAAATTGGCAATTTTGCCAAAATGACCTAAGCTTTGAGAAAGTGACTAAAACCAACAAGTTTTGAATACAAAATGTGGTATGTTGGGAGTACTAAAACCAATGTACCTATTGTTTATGCAAAAATCAACATTTTAGTTGACTAATGAAATGAATAGTGACATGAAAACTTGAAATTCAAAAATTGTGAAACTTAAAAGTGCAAAATGCCCTAGTAGGCCTAATGTGATTGGTTTGGATAGATTGGCATGCCAATAGGGTTCTGATAGCAGTACTGCGTATGATGTATGGCTTCATTGCCATTATGTGATGTGATAGCCTATGGCTATACTGATTATGATGTTTTACTTAGCTTTATGCCTTATTGCTTATATGGCTTATTAGCCATTCTGTTTGCACACCGGGAGACACATTGTGACCGATGGTGTGATCGCCGAGGTACACAGTACCCAGTGCTAGTTTACCCGTTTATCCAGTCCGGTCAATTTGTATAGGTTACTTGGGCATGGAAAAGTATAACTGTGATTGAACTGATTATTAAAGAAAATACGAAAATTAAGTATCAGGAATGATTACAAAAATACAAAGAAGCTCAATATCATGAAGAAAATAATTAACGAAATGCATGAAGAAGTTAATATCATGAAACATGATTAGCCCTCGACTAAACAATAAGTTAGTAATTATTCATTTCTTATGAACACAATAGCAAGGAAATTATTATTTTTATTTGCATATTGTATTTTCTTGTATTATTGGCACCACTAAGCTTTATGCTTAGCGCGTCGCTTTTACGCGTAGGTCAAGATTTGGACAGAGGGCCCGGTAGACCACGCAGTTCGGTAAGGCGGTTCACGATTACGCATAGTGTCCGTGTCACCTCACAGGCTACAGTGCATTGGTAGGACACTAGGTGTCATTTTGGCATTCTGTAATAAATTTTGATTTTCTCATATGTAATGAAACTTATGTAATGTATTTTGATTTTCATGTAAATAATGCAAATTTGTGTTTGTAAATGGAAAAGTGAATATTGATCTGTGATTGTTACATGACTATTAAATGAGATGAATGATTGAAAATTGAAATTGAGAAATGAATGGTTGACAAATGTTGAGATGATGATTATTGGAGTTTGAGAGTAATTGAATACGAATATATGAATATTGGAAGTGTTTTTCACAGGTTCCGAAGAACTGTTTTCTCCATTTTTAGCCGGTACTCCGCCATATTTTCTTTAAAATTTTCGGAACCTCAAATAAATTACAATTTCAATAAATGAATTATATTTCGCAAGTTATTTTCAAAACTATGATAAAAATGAATTAAGATAAAATAGAGTGCTCCGGCACACCGAGTGGCATTGCTTGCTCGGCTATACTGTAGTCGGGTAAGGGGTGTCACATTTAGTGGTATCAGAGCACGGTTTAGGCGTTTCTGGGCCTAGATTGAGTCCATACCATGCATTGCATTTGTAAGAGTCGAGGTGACACTAATGCAGATCTGTTTGTCTTTCTTATTTTGAATAGGATATGGACCCTTCATCTCAGAGAGCAGTCGAGGAGGAAGTGGAGAGTCATGCTCCACTGGCAGTGAGGCCCAGGGGCATGAGAGAATGCGCTCGCCCGACTCAAGCGAGCACCTTTCGGCCTCCACAGCCATGTTTGACAAATGGCCAATTTCTTTAGACAAATGGCCAGGGTAATGCCAGCACCACCACCACCACCAGCTCCACAGCAGAGATCACATCTGGAAAGGCTAAGAAAGTTTGGAGCAGTGGATTTCTATGGCAAGAGAGAAGATGACTGCATTGCGGTAAAATTGGTTGAACAGGCAGGCGAGTCTTAAAACAACTCCATTGCACCCCAGAGCAGAACTTAGAAGCTGCTGTATCCTTATTACAAGACGATGCCTACGAATGGTGGGACACTGTGTCCAGTGAAGTGCAGCCAGAAGCTATAACTTGGGACTTCTTTCTTTCAGAATTTAAGAAGAAATATGTGGGTAATGTATACCTAGAAGAGAGAAGAAGAGAGTTTATTAACTCGAGGCGAGATGGTTGTCGGTGGCGAATATGAGAAGGAATTCGTAAGATTGAGCCGCTATGGAAGGGAGATAGTCCCTAATGAAGCCGAAAGGGGCAAGAGATTTGAAGAGGGACTAAATGACAACATCAAGATCCAGCTCACTGCCTTGGGAATCACAGAATTTACCAAGCTAGTGGAAGCTGCAATAAAGGTTGAAAAGGTAAGAATCAGTGAGCAGACCAGAAGGGAGAGCAGAAGAGGGGCCCAGGACAGTCAAGTATACCAACTGATAGTAAGAAGTTTAAGGGTTCTAGTTCACAAGATCAGACACAGGGCCACAGAGGCCGTTGGAATATCTATAGCTAGTTCCCGGGCACAATAACAAGGATCAACCCCAAAGCCCGAATGTATGCATTGTGGTAGAAGACACGAGGGGAGTGTCGATTTAATCGGAGAGTGTTTCAAATGTGGGGCTACGGATCAATTCATAAGAGATTGCCCTCAGAGGAGTGGTTCAATAGCTCCGGTACAAGTTGATAGACCTTCCCCTATAGTTGAAAGGGGTAAAAGATCGGGTAGAAACGGCCGACATTACATGCAGATTGTTTCGAGACAGTTGAAAAGCCCAAGTCGTGGTGGCACCACAAGTATATGCTATGGAAGCTCAGGAAGAGCCAAACCCAGACACTGATGAGGCGATACAAGGAAGTGAAGAAACAAGGAGGCAGCAACTCCTCGATTACTTAAGTCAGGTAAATTTCGAGGACGAAATTTAAATTAGAGGGGAAGAGTTATAACACCCTCCCCATAGCAACTCAGTACATTCTCTTTATTCGGTGACGATTAATCGGTCTGGACAGCTAGAACGTCCGGAAAAATATTTAAACTAAAGTCGGGAATCATAATTAACTCAAATATTAATAAGAAAAATTTAGTAAAAATTTTTGAAATAAAATACAACCAAGTTAAACGAGCCGGTGCCCTAGCGATGGGTAACCAGAGGGAAGTTGCGGTTCTCGCAACGAGGAGCCCTAGACCCGGGTAAAAATTCATAAAATAATTTTTGGGACTCCAGAGAAGGGTCATTGAGGTTCCTATGGCATTAGAATGCCAAGAAAATATTTAGAGAAATTTTTCAATTGGTACAGACAATTTTGGCCCGTTGAGCCAAACGGAGGGCATTTTGGTCATTTCGCCTTCAGAGGTGATTTTTGGCCGACTTGTCCAGTTAATTAAATAATTATTATGATCTAAAATGTGAATAAATATTGCTAAAAATTGAATTGAAATTAAGTAGAAAAGAAAAGAAAAGAAAAATGAAAAAAAATGGGACTTTTGACATCACATGATGTCACTCACTTACTCCCAACCAATCACAAGTTAATAAGCTTTCTTAAATCACTTAAAACATACAAAATGTACCAAAAAATTCTGGTCATCTTCTTCTTCTTCTTCCTCAAAACGTGAAGCTCTCCTCCCTCACTCCTCCATTAACAAACTTTCTAAAGCTTCAAATTTCCATGCTTCCTCACCCTAAAACCCCTAAGTCCCTTCACTAAAAACATGTCTCTACCTCTTGGGAAGTGTTTGGCAGCCTAGAAAAGGAAAGAAAGTGAAGATTAAAGTTGGAAAATTCTGCCCTACAAGAGGTTAGTGCCTAATTCCACTTATATCTCTATTATTCCATGTTAATAACTTAAAATAAGTATGAATTTGTGAACCAAATGAATAAAAGTTAAGTGTATGTAGCCCATAACTTTTGGCTGCCCTAAGGAAGGAACAAAGGTGGAGTGTTTTTGATGGTTTTAATGGACTTAGAATGAATTAGAGATTATGTTTAAGGTGTATATACACATAAATAATGAATGGAAGTGCTTAATTAGGTGTATGTGTGAATCATAAGGGAAAACTAGGGTTTTGAGAAGTGAAAAATTGACTTGGCTTAGGAAATTGTTAGAGAACATCTTAATGGTCAATTAGTGACCATTTTAGGTATGTTGACCATGAATTGGACTGAAAAATAGTATAGCCAAGTGAATGTGTAGGCTGCCTTGTTAGTGCAACAGAGTGACTGAAAATTCAGTCCACTTGGACTGCCATAACTTGGGCTGTGTTAGTCCAATTGGTGTTTGGCCAATTGGACATGAAACTAGGATTATAATGGCACATTTTTTCTGAAGAAACCATGCCCAAAAGACCAAAGCAAGAGGACCAAAACTTGGCCCCAATCCGGATCCCCTGCAACAGCACCTGCAGAAATGACTAAATGAACAGTAACTGTTCATTTGACCATAACTCACTGTATATTTGGTCAATTGACCTGAAATTTTTACAGCAATAAGTTAAGACATAGACAAACAACTTTCATGAAGAAACCTACCCCAAATTATGACCAGAACCTAACCCAAATGGCAGTCACAGTTACTGTTCAAACCTGCAACTCTGCAGATTTTCATTTGAGCAGCAATGTTTGGAGGACTATAACTCTCTCTAGAAAACTCGGATTTAGGCGATTCTTGAACCGATGGAAACCTAAGGCATAGTATAACATTTCATATGAAGAAAGTTAGACCAAATTATGAACTTAACGTGATCAAATTACTGACCAAATTTGGACCAAAATCTGCCAAAACCCAAAATTTCAGCAGGAACAGTACCCGTGAACAGTAAACTTATTTTGGACATAACTTGAGCTACAAAACTCCAAATGGAGTGATTCAAAAAAAGAAATTCAACTAGACAAAATAAGGAACAACTTTCATGTTTACCATTTCTTCAAATTCCCACTGTAACAGTGCTTAATGGAATAGTAAAGTTAAGCTTCAAAAACCGAAAATTTTGTTTCCCTTGGTTTAAGCCTAGAAATGGTAATGGTAATCACTTCCAACAAGTTTTAAATACAAAATGTGGTATGTTTGGGGTGTTAAAACCAATACACCTATTTTCTATCCAAAAGTCAACATTTTTGTTGACCAATGAGGTGAATAGTGACACCAAAACCAAAAATTGGCAATTTTGCCAAAATGACCTAAGCTTTGAGAAAGTGACTAAAACCAACAAGTTTTGAATACAAAATGTGGTATGTTGGGAGTACTAAAACCAATGTACCTATTGTTTATGCAAAAATCAACATTTTAGTTGACTAATGAAATGAATAGTGACATGTGTAGACCCTTATTTTGTGATGAGTATGTGCATTGAGGCCGTGGGAAACCCGATGATGAAAAATTATATGACTATAAGATGTAATTGGAGGCATGGAGCTGAATTATTAATTCCGTGGCATGATCTTGAAAAAAATAAAAATAATAATAAAATTTTGGGGAAATTAATTTAATTAAATTTAAATAAAATTTTATTTTGTTTAAATTTAATATGGGTAGTTCTTAAATGGATCTAATTAAGTTTAATTGGGCTCTATGGGCCTAAGAAAGCCTAGTTAGGAATTTTAAATGTGACCCATTTAATTATTTTCTAAAAATTAAAATAACAAAATATCTCTCTCCTCCTTGACCCCACTCTCTTCCTCACTCCCTATTGGTGCCTTCCATTTTTTCCTGTCTTCCTATTGGTTGAAACACCTCACCCATATCCCAGTCTTATTCGAATTCTGCAATCGCAGTTGTTTAAGTCATCTAAACTTTATCACCCTAAGATTCCAAATCCTACCACACCTCTTCCTCATTCCCTATTGGTGTCTTCCATTTTTTTCTGTCTTCCTATTGGTTGAAACACCTCACCCATATCCCAGTCTTATTCGAATTCTGCAATTGTAGTTGTTTAAGTCATCTAAACTTTATCATCCTAAGACTCCAAACCCTATCACACCTCTCTCCCAAAACCCTATAAATACCCTACTAGAGAAGAGAAAAAGGGATGATGGGAGGAAAGAGGAAGAGAAAATTCAGAGCTATAAGAAATTTAGAGATATTCAAGACTCTTTGAGTTCTTCCTTATTTTTTTCTTTTCTTCAAGAAGATTTTCATACAAGATTTCTAGAAGGTCAGTTTTTATTGTTTTCTTTTCAAGATCTATGCCACACAATATTTTAATTCTATGCTCTTTGTCTTTAATTTATTTTATATGTTCATATAGATCATGTAATCATGTTTAATTTGAGGGGATACACAACTCTGCACATGTTTAGTTTCTGTCTCTCGTATTTTTATTATTTTTCTTTATATTCTGAATCTGTAAAAAATTTGTAAAAATTATATTCATATTCTACACGAAATTCCATTAATTTTAGGCTCAAGAATCACTAAAAAAGCTTTAATATTTTATAAGTTATGGTTGTTTGAAGTTAGGGTTCCTGTAAAATCTGATTTGCAGGATATCCGACTTGTGGAGCCCATATCCCCTTGTTCCTTAATATTTTTGTGCAAATCTAGTGTCTAAAATTAACTTCAGAATCTTATGAATCTTTTCCAATTGGTTTTGCATTCATATCTTTTGTGGTTAATGAGTTATGAATTTTACAAAAAAGTAGTACAATTCTGTCACTTAGAAGAGTTACGATTTATGTAGATCATTCGGCTAGCGTTTTGTTTGATTTATAAATTTTATGTCATTGTATGATATGTAGGCTATCTTCTGTAATTTTTTTATGATTTTTAGGCATGTTTAACTATTTTTAAAAAATCGAATTTCTTGCTACTGTTAATCTGCCAGAATTTAAAAATTGTATATTTATGCATGTTCTTGTATTTTCTTAGGTTTTAATTGATATTTGATCTATTTTCTGTATTCTTTTAATTCAAGAAGTGTTATAAAGTGTTTGGATCATGTTAGAAGACTTAGACCATTAGGTAGTTGTAACTAATTAGGAATCTTAACCCTTTAGGAGACTAGAGTTAGAATCCAATGTAAATTGTTATTAATATTTTCTTTATTTCTTTTATTTTCTTTAGTTTCTTTATTTTTTATTACAAACAAAATTGGTAAGTAGCCCTAAGGTAAGTACCAAAGAGGGCATTTGCGTGGAGCTTATATGGAGCTAAACGGGAGTAAGCCAGGGATATCATTGCCATACTAGAAGAGAAGACCCTTTTTTAAGGGTAGCTTGCCCCAATGGCAACCAGTATTTACCAACGATTAAGTAGCTCTAAGACTTCTTGAATAACCATTGGCATGAAACTAGTAATAATAGAACTTTTATTTGGTAAATTAAAATTAACTTTGTTTTTAATTTAACTGACTTTTGCATGTAATTAATTTAAATAAATACTTTGTAAATTAAAATTAATCTTGTTTGTAAATTAAACTAATATTGGCATGTAAAATAAATTTAATTTAATACTTGGTAATTGTAAAATAAATTTGCATGTTAGAAATCTTTATTAGGTTGTGATTGTTTGGGACTTATGTGATATTAGAATAAATTACACATGTACATAATTAACTTAGTTCAATTATCCTTAAGGTAACTTGGTGAAAATTAATTAATTAGGTTAAATAGAAACATAGGGTTATTTGAAATTGAATTTGTTTGTAAATTAAATTCCCAATAATAAATTAATTTTAGTCATCCGTAAATATCATTTAAATAATTAGCAACCCCATAGATAGGAATTACTTGTGCATGAAAATTGTGTGTAAACAACAACCCTTTTTGTGAATTACTTGCGTGTGTAGGATTAGAATTGCATTTTTAGGATAAAGTTTAATAAAGGAATAATAAACAAGACTTCTAGAAACATTAGTAGAGGGTGGCACTCATTAACGAGGTTAGACCAGCGTAAGGGTGCCTAACACCTTCCCTTACGTACCCACTATCCGAACCGAGAAATAGGGCTATGGAAATGACTGTTGTGGAAACTCTGCAAGGAGTAAGTTGCCATCCATGACCCTCGGAAGAAACACTGAATATGTCCCGGTTATTACCCGGGTGGCGACTCCTGTCTATCTAAGCCTTTGTGGCATAAATCCTTAGTACCGTGGTAGTGTTATGGGAAGACGGTACTTACCAGTGGTTTGATTCTATTAGGATTGTATGAAGTGCATGACAAGGAAATACTGACTAAGGAGGTCGTACTTACGTGAGACCATTGTGACTCCACCATCTTTCCCGGCATTACAGTGCATTTTTTATAATTCTAATGGATGATATTTCGCCTCACGCCCCACCTCCCACAGTTTGGCGACTCCACTGGGGATTAAATGGATAGTTACTCCAACATGTTTTTATTAGTCTAATATTATTCCTCCGTTAAACTTTTTGCATTGCACTACACTATCACACGGATCACCCTTACCCTTTTTAGCCCCGTTAGTACTAGCCAAGGAGACCATAGTTCTACTCGAGCTATGACGAATTGGTGAATGCTAGCACCCCATGCCCGTACCTTCGAGTATATAAAAGAGCCACGACTCGGCCGTTGTGCTTAATGGACAAGCTCTCGCATGGGTGACCCTTTTCCTACCCAATGAAGCCCATGAGCCATAGATTTCAACCCTAGGTACCCCGTAGATTTTTGTTGTGCTGGATTTGTATCCTTACTGTTCAAACCATAAGTTCTAGTGGTAGTTGAGATGAACCTAGGCCTATGCATAAACCCAATGTGTGTATAGGCCCAAGTTCATTTTAAAACCCATGTTAAGCAAGAGGATGCTTACTTATGGTTAAACTTTAAGGATATAAATCCTTTGTTTGTGAGGGAAGGATCGTCCTGGACCACCCCTTGTTGGTGTGTCCAGTGTACCATAGCCTAGGATAGAATTTTTTCTTACCCTGCATGTGAGAGTTGAAGGTATAAGGGGGCGAAGATTCAATTCTTTTTTCGGTTTTGATTCAGTCTTTGGTCCGATTTTAGTTCAGTTTATATGGTCTGGTTTTGGTTCATTTTTGGTTCTATTGGTATGGTTCAGTTTTGGTTTTGTAAAAATAAAGGCAAAAAAAAAAATAAATAATAAAAAAATAAAAAATAAAAATAAAAAAAAGAAAAAGAAAAAAAATGGTCCATTCATGCATTACATGTACATAGCATACTTAGGTTAATCCTTAAATCTTATTTTTTTGAGCAAACATAGCCTCAAAACACACCAAAGAGACTTCCAATCAGGTCACTTGGGTTAGGGAAGGGAAGAGACTAGTAAGGATTTCACTTGTACTACTTAGGATGGAAGAAATTATGGCCGTGCTTGATGAAATATTGAATGCCAAGATGTTTGAGCTAGAAGAGACAATTGTGGTCAACTTTAGAAAGAGGCCCCAAGGTAGGCCAATTAAGTGGCATTAAAGTTATTGAGGTTCAAATTGTGTCTCACACCCTAAGGAGATTTTTTCCAATTCAGACAACCCTTATCCGAAGTTTTGGAGCGTCTCAAAGCTCAAGACCTCCTATAGCTCTTAGCACCCGGACCACTACCAAATCCACTCCCACCTAGCTATGATATCAACCAATGTTATCGGTCCTACCAAGCCCACAGTCATGACACCGATTGATGCTTTTAACTTAAGCATGATATCTAAGACCTAATTGATGCCAAAAGGATGATTGACCCAGAAAATCAACCCAAAAGCCCCATGCCTAGCCAAAATTTCTACCTACGCCAAGTCTCTACATGATCTCCATCACCCCAAATAACCCTAACAGAATTATTGACTTTATCCAACACATCCAAAAGCCCAATGAACTTATCCAACCCATCCAAAAGCCCAGTGAACCTATCCAACCAATCCAAAAGCCCAATGAACCTCAGTCTATAATGGTTGTTGACATTTGTGATAATTCTAGCTATGATGAGGGTCCTTTGGATGTCTGGACTGATTCTGATGAGGAGATAGTTGCATTACAACTAGATGGTTCAATTCTACTAGTGTCTGATTTTCAAGTTGTTGGGATCTATAAAAACTAGATGGATCTAATAGTGGCTACTATGAAGAAAAGGCTGAGTTTTTTCTTAGCACAGGCTTAGAAGAAAGTATAGATGGTCTGGTGACTTTTCTTGAGATGATGGGGCAGATCACGAGTCATGGTTTAGGCTATGAGCTAACAGAAGAGGAAGAAGAGCTAAAGCCTCCTAAGTTCTTGAAAGATGGGGCAATTACCTTGACATATGATTAGGGGTTACCACATGTGAAATAGCTAAAGCAGAAAATCAGCACCATTGATCTGAGGACTGCATGAAAAGCCAAACACCTAAAGCTACACCCCTATGTTTGAGTCTATCTTTTGTAATGCTCACAGTAGTGATATTGATGTTTCCAATTCTGACGTACTTGATAAAGATTTCGAGGCCAAGATCAATAACATTCCCAGTCCTTCTGCTTACTTGTTTGATGTTTATTCTAATGGGCATATGCATGGCATTCATAATCATTTAGAATCTATTTTTGTTAATGCATCAAAATCGATCTCTATTAATTTGGGTACACCAAATAATCCTAAAGACATTAAGTTAGCTGAAGATTTAATCTAAGAAGAAAGAAATAAATTTATAGCCTTGTTAACAAAGTACCAAGAAGCACATGCCTCGAGCTTAAAATCAGATGGCCGATTCCCAAGCCACGCTGGTGTCGCTATAGGAAAAGAGTGATCAAAAGTTGACTTAGCCAGTTATCCTAATGAGGAGTAAAATTTTATGCTATGAAGGATTAGTAGTAGCACATGTGGACCTAGAGGGAGAAGGAAAATGATATGAAGACATAAGGAGGTCTCTGGAAGTGAGAGAATACTCATAATAAGCCTACAAAAGAGATAGAGCAACAATTCATGGATTAGCCACTCAACTTACTTTAGCTGGGGGGCAATTCTACAAACTCTTATGTGTGATAGAAAAATAAATTTGAGCAAATAATGAAAGAAATACTTGCAGAAATGAGTGGTCCCCATATGAATGGAAATGTTCTAGTTGGGAAAAAATGTTCAAAACATATAAGGATTGGCCTGAAAAACTCCCTTATGTTCTTTAAGATTATCGTAGTATTACAAGGACATCCACGAGGGCAACCCCATTCTCTTTAGTGTATGGGATTAAAGTAGTGCTATCCATTAAGCAAGAGGTCAAATCCTTAAGAGTGATGCTAGAAGCTAAGATCCTAGAAAATGAGTGGGCCTATAAGAAGAACTAGCTTTGATTGATGAAAAGAGGATGCGAGCCTTGTATCATATGCAGGCTTATCAAAGGAAGATAACTAGAGCCCTTAATAAGAAGGTGAAGCCAAGAAAGATCAAAGAGGGAGATATGGTTGTGAAACAAACTCAGCCCATCCCTTTTGATCCAAGAGGAAAGTTTAAGCCAAACTGGGATGGTCCACACATAGTCAAAAAGATCTTGCTACTGTAAGAATATCAGACCTGGATGGGAATGAATTTCAAGAACCAGTCAATTTAAACAGGCTTAAATGGTACTTTGTGTGAGACAGGTCCGCTAGGCTGAAAACCTGCAAAAGGCGGTCTAGGCAAAAGTAAGGGTCAAAGAAAAAAGAACGAAAAAAAAGAGAAAAAGAAAAAGAAAAGAAAAGAAAAGAAAAAATGCTAGATTGAAAACCTGCAAAAGGCAGTCTAGGCAAAAGGAGAGATGAGAGAAGATCTGGATGGAAAACCTGAAAAGGCCATTCGGCAGGTTATAAAGCTTATTTCTAACTTTGGAAGGTTAGAAATTTAGCAAAACTAAATGTAAGAGGGAGTAATGGTGTACCTGAATAAATAAAGAAGTTTTTATTGCATTAACCAGGAATAGGTTTTATTGAATTATGATTGTGAATGTTTTGTGTCTTGAGGGATATATCAAAAGATTAAGTAATTGAACTGCATTGTTTTGATTTAACCTATTGTCTTGTGAGCATGATAGAATAGGTGCTTGATATGAATATCTTGGTGATTGTCTAATTTCAAAAAAAGAGAAAAAGAACAAGAAAAAGAAAAGAAAAAAAAGAGCTCGCTAAGTGGAAAACCTGAAAGGTAGGCAAAAGTTAGAGCAAGCCCGCTGAGATGAAAACCCAAAAGGGCATTTCAGGCAAAACTTAGGGCACAGAGAATGAAGTTCATGGAAGAGAAATGAGTCAAGGCAGAAATAATGGGGGGAGAAAAGAAAAAGAAAAATCAGAGAGAAATTATATTGTGACCTTAAGGAAGTCTTTTTTGGTGAATAATTTTTCTCAAAAAAAATTTGAGGTTATAAGAAAGTTTTTGCAAAAAGAGGTCCCCCAGAGGACTAAGTTTTTTTAGAATCTCTAGCAAAATCAGCATGCCCATGATAGGAAGTAGCATACAGGAAGCATAAAAATCAGAGAGAATTTTGAGACCTAGTCATCCTAATTTTTTTTCAAATCATGAATTAGATATTTTTTGGTAAGTCCTTAGACGTTGTTTAGGGCACATGGCATAGTTGTGTAAGGCGTAGAAGAACACGCATCAACATGTCACCTGTAGGTGTGTAAGGCGTAGAAGAACATGCATCACCACAGTTTCAAGTGTCGAACTACGAGGGGGTCTAATTCTTCCTCAGGATAGCGAGGGGGATACGTAGATAGTTTAGGACCGCGGTCCTAAATACGAACCCACAACATTTTATGATAGATTTTTTTTGGTAAGTCCTTAGACGTTGTTTAGGGCACATGGCATAGTTGTGTAAGGCGTAGAAGAACACGCATCAACATGTCACCTGTAGGTGTGTAAGGCGTAGAAGAACATGCATCACCACAGTTTCAAGTGTCGAACTACGAGTGGGTCTGATTCTTCCTCAGGATAGCGAGGGAGATACGTAGGAAGTTTAGGACTGCGGTCCTAAATACGAATCCACAACATTTCAAAACACAGAGTTTCCATTATCATGAGACCGTAGCTAGTCTCATGATGCAGAGTGTATCGACAGAGTAAGATGCATTCGATTTTCACATTACAAAGTTATCACTGTTATGAGACCGTAGCTAGTCTCATAACATAGAATGTATCGACAGAGCAAGATGCACTCAATTTTCACATGACACAATATTACTATTATGAGACCGTAGCTAGTCTCATAACATAGAGTATGTCGACCGAGCAAGATATACTTGATCCTCATAGCCAATGTTTCATAGTTATTAGAAATTTGAGTTTCACTTTGACGAAACTTGAGCAATGCTTTCGCATTGATTTCAACTTTCGCCAAAGTGGGGGGCAAACTGTAGACCCTTATTTTGTGATGAGTATGTGCATTGAGGCCGTGGGAAACCCGATGATGAAAAATTATATGACTGTAAGATGTAATTGGAGGCATGGAGCTGAATTATTAATTCCGTGGCATGATCTTGAAAAAAATAAAAATAATAATAAAATTTTGGGGAAATTAATTTAATTAAATTTAAATAAAATTTTATTTTGTTTAAATTTAATATGGGTAGTTCTTAAATGGATCTAATTAAGTTTAATTGGGCTCTATGGGCCTAAGAAAGCCTAGTTAGGAATTTTAAATGTGACCCATTTAATTATTTTCTAAAAATTAAAATAACAAAATATCTCTCTCCTCCTTGACCCCACTCTCTTCCTCACTCCCTATTGGTGCCTTCCATTTTTTCCTGTCTTCCTATTGGTTGAAACACCTCACCCATATCCCAGTCTTATTCGAATTCTGCAATCGCAGTTGTTTAAGTCATCTAAACTTTATCACCCTAAGATTCCAAATCCTACCACACCTCTTCCTCATTCCCTATTGGTGTCTTCCATTTTTTTCTGTCTTCCTATTGGTTGAAACACCTCACCCATATCCCAGTCTTATTCGAATTCTGCAATTGTAGTTGTTTAAGTCATCTAAACTTTATCATCCTAAGACTCCAAACCCTATCACACCTCTCTCCCAAAACCCTATAAATACCCTACTAGAGAAGAGAAAAAGGGATGATGGGAGGAAAGAGGAAGAGAAAATTCAGAGCTATAAGAAATTTAGAGATATTCAAGACTCTTTGAGTTCTTCCTTATTTTTTTCTTTTCTTCAAGAAGATTTTCATACAAGATTTCTAGAAGGTCAGTTTTTATTGTTTTCTTTTCAAGATCTATGCCACACAATATTTTAATTCTATGCTCTTTGTCTTTAATTTATTTTATATGTTCATATAGATCATGTAATCATGTTTAATTTGAGGGGATACACAACTCTGCACATGTTTAGTTTCTGTCTCTCGTATTTTTATTATTTTTCTTTATATTCTGAATCTGTAAAAAATTTGTAAAAATTATATTCATATTCTACACGAAATTCCATTAATTTTAGGCTCAAGAATCACTAAAAAAGCTTTAATATTTTATAAGTTATGGTTGTTTGAAGTTAGGGTTCCTGTAAAATCTGATTTGCAGGATATCCGACTTGTGGAGCCCATATCCCCCTTGTTCCTTAATATTTTTGTGCAAATCTAGTGTCTAAAATTAACTTCAGAATCTTATGAATCTTTTCCAATTGGTTTTGCATTCATATCTTTTGTGGTTAATGAGTTATGAATTTTACAAAAAAGTAGTACAATTCTGTCACTTAGAAGAGTTACGATTTATGTAGATCATTCGGCTAGCGTTTTGTTTGATTTATAAATTTTATGTCATTGTATGATATGTAGGCTATCTTCTGTAATTTTTTTATGATTTTTAGGCATGTTTAACTATTTTTAAAAAATCGAATTTCTTGCTACTGTTAATCTGCCAGAATTTAAAAATTGTATATTTATGCATGTTCTTGTATTTTCTTAGGTTTTAATTGATATTTGATCTATTTTCTGTATTCTTTTAATTCAAGAAGTGTTATAAAGTGTTTGGATCATGTTAGAAGACTTAGACCATTAGGTAGTTGTAACTAATTAGGAATCTTAACCCTTTAGGAGACTAGAGTTAGAATCCAATGTAAATTGTTATTAATATTTTCTTTATTTCTTTTATTTTCTTTAGTTTCTTTATTTTTTATTACAAACAAAATTGGTAAGTAGCCCTAAGGTAAGTACCAAAGAGGGCATTTGCGTGGAGCTTATATGGAGCTAAACGGGAGTAAGCCAGGGATATCATTGCCATACTAGAAGAGAAGACCCTTTTTTAAGGGTAGCTTGCCCCAATGGCAACTGTATTTACCAACAGTTAAGTAGCTCTAAGACTTCTTGAATAACCATTGGCATGAAACTGTAGTAATAATAGAACTTTTATTTGGTAAATTAAAATTAACTTTGTTTTTAATTTAACTGACTTTTGCATGTAATTAATTTAAATAAATACTTTGTAAATTAAAATTAATCTTGTTTGTAAATTAAACTAATATTGGCATGTAAAATAAATTTAATTTAATACTTGGTAATTGTAAAATAAATTTGCATGTTAGAAATCTTTATTAGGTTGTGATTGTTTGGGACTTATGTGATATTAGAATAAATTACACATGTACATAATTAACTTAGTTCAATTATCCTTAAGGTAACTTGGTGAAAATTAATTAATTAGGTTAAATAGAAACATAGGGTTATTTGAAATTGAATTTGTTTGTAAATTAAATTCCCAATAATAAATTAATTTTAGTCATCCGTAAATATCATTTAAATAATTAGCAACCCCATAGATAGGAATTACTTGTGCATGAAAATTGTGTATAAACAACAACCCTTTTGTGAATTACTTGTGTGTGTAGGATTAGAATTGCATTTTTAGGATAAAGTTTAATAAAGGAATAATAAACAAGACTTCTAGAAACATTAGTAGAGGACTGGCACTCGAATTAACGAGGTTAGACCAGGCGTAAGGGGTGCCTAACACCTTCCCCTTACGTACCCACTATCCCGAACCTAGACATTGGGCTATGGTAATGACGGTTGTGGAAACTCTGCAAGGAGTAAGTTGCCATCCATGACCCTCGGAAGAAACACTGAATATGTCCCGGTTATTACCCGGGTGGCGACTCCTGTCTATCTAAGCCTTTGTGGCATAAATCCTTAGTACCGTGGTAGTGTTATGGGAAGACGGTACTTACCAGTGGTTTGATTCTATTAGGATTGTATGAAGTGCATGTCTAGGAAATGCTGTCTAAGGAGGTGGTACTTAAGTGAGACCATTGTGACTCCACCATCTTTCCTGGGCATTACCTGGTGCATTTTATATAATTCTAATGGATGATATTTCGCCTCACGCCCCACCTCCCACAACATGAAAACTTGAAATTCAAAAATTGTGAAACTTAAAAGTGCAAAATGCCCTAGTAGGCCTAATGTGATTGGTTTGGATAGATTGGCATGCCAATAGGGTTCTGATAGCAGTACTGCGTATGATGTATGGCTTCATTGCCATTCTGTGATGTGATAGCCTATGGCTATACTGATTATGATGTTTTACTTAGCTTTATGCCTTATTGCTTATATGGCTTATTAGCCATTCTGTTTGCACACCGGGAGACACATTGTGACCGATGGTGTGACTGCCCGAGGTACCTGGTACCCAGTGCTAGTTTACCCGTTTATCCAGTCCGGTCAATTTGTATAGGTTACTTGGGCATGGAAAAGTATAACTGTGATTGAACTGATTATTAAAGAAAATACGAAAATTAAGTATCAGGAATGATTACAAAAATACAAAGAAGCTCAATATCATGAAGAAAATAATTAACGAAATGCATGAAGAAGTTAATATCATGAAACATGATTAGCCCTCGACTAAACAATAAGTTAGTAATTATTCATTTCTTATGAACACAATAGCAAGGAAATTATTATTTTTATTTGCATATTGTATTTTCTTGTATTATTGGCACCACTAAGCTTTATGCTTAGCGCGTCGCTTTTGCAACGCGTAGGTACTGAAGATTTGGACAGAGGGCCCAGTAGACCACAGATTCGGTAAGGCAGTTCACAGTTCTGCATAGTGTCCGTGTCACCTCACAGGCTACAGTGCATTGGTAGGACACTAGGTGTCATTTTGGCATTCTGTAATAAATTTTGATTTTCTCATATGTAATGAAACTTATGTAATGTATTTTGATTTTCATGTAAATAATGCAAATTTGTGTTTGTAAATGGAAAAGTGAATATTGATCTGTGATTGTTACATGACTATTAAATGAGATGAATGATTGAAAATTGAAATTGAGAAATGAATGGTTGACAAATGTTGAGATGATGATTATTGGAGTTTGAGAGTAATTGAATACGAATATATGAATATTGGAAGTGTTTTTCACAGGTTCCGAAGAACTGTTTTCTCCATTTTTAGCCGGTACTCCGCCAGATTTTCTTTAAAATTTTCGGAACCTCAAATAAATTACAATTTCAATAAATGAATTATATTTCGCAAGTTATTTTCAAAACTATGATAAAAATGAATTAAGATAAAATAGAGTGCTCCGGCACACCGAGTGGCATTGCTTGCTCGGCTACACTGTAGTCGGGTAAGGGGTGTCACAGGTGCCACATGTTAACATATGATTGAATCTTGCTTTTTCTTGTCTTAATCCCAATAGGCCAAGTGTCAAGCTTAGATTAAATCTCCATAAAGTTGTCTTCCACTTTTCCTTAAAAGTAATGTAGGAATAATTTTGGGGGTTCAGATAAGAAAATAAGTCGTATTAAAGGCAAGTTTCTTATTGTGCAGTTTAAAAATCATAGTTTGAGTTCGGATAAAATAAGAAGTTATAGTTAGAGTCTGGATGTAATAAAGAGCGAATAGAGTTTGAATATGATTGTAAGAGATCAAAAATGACAAGGGCGAAATGATAGGATGAGATCGCATATGAGACATTTAATAGATCTGGGAGATTAGAAATAATGTACACACAGTTGTCATCCATATGCATGCGTTTATGTATAACAAGAAACCAGGGAATAATGTCCTCTATCATTTGCCATTTTGTAGTTCAAAAAATAATGAGAGTCTTGGAGTGATCATTTTCTTTAAAAAACATTTAGAGAACGAGTCGGTCTCCTTATAAATACAGGAGTTCTTATTCTTTATAAACACGGGAGTTGGGGAGAGAGTCCTTTCCTTGAACCCCTTTAGTTTTATGTTTTTATTATTAAGCTCATTGTTTATAAATATGAGAGTTCGGGAGAGAGTCCTTCCTAGAACCCTCATAGTTTTACATTTTATTATAAAGCCCATTTTTTATAAATATAGGAGTTTGGAAAAGTGTCCTTTCCTGGAACCCCCGCAGTTTTACACTTTATTATAAAGCCCATTCTTCATAAATAAGGGAGTTCGAGAGAGAGTCCTTTCCTTGAACCCTCACAATTTTGCGTCTCCTTTTGTTTTAAGGCTCATTCTTTATAAAATATGGGAGATCGAAAGAGAGTCCTTTCCTGAAAATCCCTTGTGTTTATTTTCACAGAAATCCTATGAACTCTTATTTTCAACAAAATTTATCAAACACATTTCAATGTTCGGCTCACGGGAGAGTCCTTTCAAGAACCCCGAATTTTATATCGGGACTCAATGGAGAGTCCTTCTTGGAGTCCTCATGCTCATTATTAAGGGAGAATTCTTCCTTCAGTTTAGCTCAATCAAATAAAATACCATAGTCGCAAAATATTAAATAGAGTACGATGAAACGATATAGGTTGTAACACCCCTAAGTTCGGTAGTGCGTTCTACTGTTCCGATAACCAGTGTTATCCGGACAACTAGAATGCTTAGAACTACACTTACATATTAATGAAGAGACATAAAATAATGAAATACAAGAAAAGAAAATACAATAAAAACAAAGGAAAAATAATAGCAAAGAAATGTAACCAAGTTAAACGAGCCGAGAACCCTAGCGATGGGTGACCGCACCGGGAAGTTGAGGCGTGGACCGTTGACTAGCTCTGGACCGCGGAGAACCCTGGAAAAATATTTTTAAGACTCAAATAGACATCTATTGAAGCATAAATACCATTAGAAATATCAAAGAAAAATTAATTAATTAGTACAAAGAAAAGTGAGAAATCGAAAAATGAACAAAATTCGGTGTTACCGAAAAATCAGGAATGCAACCCGAACAGGGGCATTGTGGTCATTTGACACCCTGAGTTGCCTTTTGACCTCAATGTCCATTAAAAATAAATGATATTAAACTTTAAAAATGTCATAAAAATTAAATTGTGGTATATTATGTCAATAGTGAAAGAAGTGGTGACTAAATTGCAAATTTGAAAACTTTGGATTAATTATTCATTAACTAAACTTAGTGGTCCACTAAGTGAGCTAAATGGATATTAAAATATAATATTAGTGGACAGATTTCTCCACTAAGTAAGCTTCATCTTCTTCATTCTTCTTCCAAATCGAATTGAACTTTATCCCAAAACTCCCATGGAAACTCCATGGCCAACCTCACTTCAACCACCATGCAACCATGATTTAGCCATATTTTTCACTGGCTTCCTTCACAAAAACTGTTCTACACCCAGTAGATAGGCAGCAAGAAGATCAGGTTTAGTCAAGGTTTTGAATAGTTTCCAAAGTGGTAAGTTTGTGTTTTTGGTTATTGCTTTATTAAAGTTTGTGAGGAGGTTATGGGTACTTGAATTGTGGAAAGAATTTTAGAGTTTGTTATAAGGGAGATGTTTATTTTTGGCAGCCATGGAAACTCCTTGAGGACAGTTTATTCTTGCTTGTAAATGGTAGATTAAAGGATTGATTAAATGTTTATGTGTGTAGGAATTAATTTGGGTGATGTATACTTAGTATATGTGAATGTGTACTTGAATTTGGAAGCTTGGAAATTAATGGACTGTAATGTATGAATCGGAAGCTTGGTTTGGTGAACCATAAAGATGTTATTTCATGTTTGGTTTATGGAATATTAATGTTGAATTGTGATAGTTGTTATGGCAGCTTGGGAATATGTATGATGGTGTGAGGTTGGACATGTAAATGAGCTAGGTTAAGTGATTGAATTGTTATAATTTGAGCTTGAAAAATTCTGTGCTAAATGGTGCATATTGAGGGTGATTTAAGCTGCGAAAATGACCAACAATATGTTGTGAATTATGTTTAGGTTATGGTACAAATCATAATTGGCATGAATGTGTAGTTTGGTAATTGTTAAAAGTGTTCTTTGATGAGTAATGAATAAAATGCAATAGGGCAATTTATGTTATGGGCCTAGAACCTTAAGTGTGTGGCTCCAATTAGTATGAGACCAATTGGAGGTGAAACTAGGCACAAAATGTGCCAACTTTCATGAAGGAAGCTTACCAAAATTTTGCTTGTAAGATAACTTGAAAAGTGACCAAATCCGGATTAGTGCATTTAAGGCCTGAAAATTGACCATTTGGGCAGCAGTTAGTATTTTGGCCATAACTCACTCAAAATAGGTCCAATTGACCTAAAATTTTTACCATGAATAGTTAAGACCTATATCTATAAGTCTTATGAAGACACCAAAGCCCAGAAATGACCATAAGCAAGTCAAACAGCTTGCACAAGTTCGGGTCCAAAAACTGACCGAACCTAAAATGACCTAAAATGACCTAAAGTGACCAATTTTGGTACATTCTAACCAGCAATAGTAAAATGACCATAACTTGGTCTAGTAAACTCATAATAACCTGAAATTTTGCCCCGCGTGCAATAAGACATAGATCTACAAGTTTGTAGTTTTGACTGAAACCCAAAATCCGAGGGAACTAGGTCATCCGGCTAGGTCAAATTAGTATACCGGGATCTGACAAATTGCAATAAAATGCAATATACATGGAAATGAATTTGGTAACATGTACCAATACAAAAAGGCTATAAAATGTAACATATTGGTAACATTAAAACCTAATTCACCTAGACTGCATCGAGGGTCAACATCTTAGGTTGACTAAGGAAATAATAGAATTCAATAAGTTAATTATTAAGCTTTATTCCTTGAGACAGTTTAAATGAGTACTGAAACACTTCAAAATTGTGTTTCTCAATTAGCAAAGACTCAGGGAAGGGGAAGGAAACACTGAGTCAGAGCCAAGAGACAGTTATCAGAGGTTTGTGCACAACTAGTTTTTAACTGATTTTGTTTTAAATATTTCATATGATTAAATGACATATTTTTCTTATGTATTATGTTTAACAAGCATTGGATTTAATTCAATAATTATTGAAATTGTTATAGTATGTATGAATTTAGCTTTGTGAAATGGTATTTCCACAAGTATTAAGCATGTAACACCCCTCACCCGACTACAGTGTAGCCGAGCAAAGTGTGCTACATTCGGTGCCGGAGCACCCTATCTTATCTTACTTTATTCCTTTCATATTTTGATCTCGTTATATTTTAATATTAATTATTCTTCGACGGAGAAACCAGCAGAGTTTCTCCTATTTTATTACCAGTTGATGTAATTTACTATTTACCTGTTTGAAAGTTTCAATAATATTTTACAAATAAAATCTCATCAATTATTTCATAACCATCTCATAGTTCACATCTCATTCATATACCTCAATTTCATATTCATTTCCATGCATTATCTATATATTTCAAATCTGTCTTCGAATCCATACAATCTCATTCATGCTCAAATCACATAAGTAAAATTTTCAAATTTCTTTAATTTACATAATTTCATAATTTACATGAAATATAAATTAATTGCATATGAAAAAGCTAATTTATTAAATTACATTACATTTCTATTAATTACCTGCTCATGATCTACATTATAATACAATATCTAGCATTTTATACTAAATACAAAATATGATCTATATGGGCCCTATCTACATGCATTACTGAGGAGGTGACAACCTTGAATACTTCAGGCACTTCTGCAGATCTGGACTCCAAAAATCTTAGTCAAAGTACCTGCGCGAGGAAACAAATCCATCGCGCTAAGCATTGCTGCTTAGTGGTGCAATAATAGAACAAGAAAATAAAATATACAAATAAAGAAAGAACGAAGCAAAATTTGAATATTTAAGAATCGATTTAATTTAATACAATGTGTCTAATATTAATTATCTTTTGTTCTCATTTGTTTCACTTTGGAAGCGTTTAATTCCGAAATTCACAGTAATAATGTACGATATACAGAATTAATAAAAATACTCAATTTATATTCATATGGCAATAGAAGGTACATTTAAAATATTTGGTTAAGTTATACCTATTTTTGCAACTCTTTTGTCATTTTACTTAACAATTTTTATGTGGTTTGGATCATTTCATAATTGTAACTAATTCTTTTGAAGTCTTATTAACTCATTTATTTGATTTCTAATATTTTTAATTACTAATAGTCTTAATTTATTTTAATAAATTAGACTGCCCAAGTAACCTACGACAGGCTGACTAAACTGGATAACGGGTCGTTTGCTCTGGACACCGCGGTGCCTTGGGCCGTCATACCATGGGACGCAGAACGTCAACCACGTATGCAGTCAGTATGGCTAAAAAGCCATGATATCACATAATCGGGCATAAAAGCCATGAATACGGGCATAAGAGCCATGTATAAGGGCATAGAGCTATGAATATAGGCATAAAGCCTTTTGCAGTACTGCTAAAACAATACCCTATTGGCATGCCAAACTATCCAATCTGACACACATGTCTAGGCAATACAAGGGCACATAATATCATTAAATATTAATATATTGTATTTTATGACTTCATTATTTCATGATAAATTTCAATTATAATTCATACATTCATTTGATCATTTATATGATCACATTTCACATCAATTATCCTTTTATACCATTGTACTCAAAATACTTCTCCTCTCTACAATAATGAGAACTAATGTCTCATTCATACATTAATATGGTTCATTTATTCATTCATTATGTTATTCATATTAATCACAATTCTAAACAATGGTTCACATGTACCATTGTATTCAAAACATTTTCCCTTTTCTCATTTATACATTCAAGAATCTACTTATGTAATTACAAATTTTATATTTCAAGTTGAATTATTAATATTTTATGAATTCCATTTGTGATGGGCATATAAGCCCTAACTATCTATTCACATCAATTAGGTGACTTATTTTTCATGTTTCAAGTAATCCATAAACATTTCATGGATTTCAAATTTATGGCCTTAATTCCTTTTTAACAATTTTGACTAGGATGCATAGTCTACATTTGTCATACAATTCTAAGCATTTAAGCTTAGAATTGGTTCTAGGTTTTCATCTTAATTTACTAATCATTTTGATTACTATTCACCTTACTAGTCAACCAAAATGTTGACTTTTTCATACTTAGTGGATATATTAATTCTAATTACACCAAGATCCCACATTTTGAGTTTTACATTTGCTAGTATTAATTGCCAATTGCAATTTAAAGTCCCCTAGATGCATTTCTAATTTCAAATTTTGAATTTCAAGTTTTGGTGTCACTATTCACCTCATTGGTCAACAAAAATGTTGACTTTTGGATAGAAAATAGGTACATTGGTTTTAACACACCCAACATACCACATTTTGCATTGAAAACTTGTTGGCATTAAGCATTAATACCATTTCTAAACTTAAACCAAGGGAAGCAGAATTTTCAGTTTTTGAAGCCTAACTTTACTGTTCCATTAAGCACTGTTGCAGTGGGAATTTGAGGAATTGGTAAACATAAAAGTTGTTCCTTATTTTGTCTAGTTGAATTTCTTTTTTTGAATCACTCCATTTGGAGTTTTGTAGCTCCAGATATGGTCCAAAAACCACAGTTGGCCGGATTGGAAAAACTGCAGAATTACCAAATCTACAGTACCATGAACAGTGACTGTGACTGCCATTTGGGTTTGGTTCTGGTCATAATTTGGGGTAGGTTTCTTCATGAAAGTTGTTTATCTATGTCTTAACTTGTTGCTGTAAAAATTTCAGGTCAATTGACTATATCTACAGTGAGTTATGGCCAAATGAATAGTTACTATTCATTTGGTCATTTCTGCAGGTGCTGTTGCAGGGTATCTGGATTGGGGCCAACTTTTGGTCCACTTGCTTTGGTCTTTTGGGCATGGTTTCTTCAGTAAAAATGTGCCATTATAAGCCTAGTTTCATGTCCAATTGGCCAAACACAAATTGGACCTACACAGCCAAAGTTATGGCTGTCTAAATGGGCTGGAATCACAGCCTCATTGCTGTTGTCTCTAGGCAGCCTTCCCATTTCAATTTGCCATACATTAGCTCACTTCAAATTATGATTAACTTGCCTCAAATGGTCACTAATTGACCATTAGAATGTCCATTAATCATTTCATAAGCCAAGTCCAATTTTTCACTCTCAAAACCCTAATTTTCCCTTTCAATTCACCCATACACCTAGTTAAGCACTTCCATTCATTCTATATGTGTATATACACCTTAAATATAATCTCTAATTCATTTTAAGTCCATTAAAACCATCAAAAACACTCCATCATTGTTCCTTCCTTAGGGCTGCCGAAATTCATGGTGGACATACACATATATTTGGTTCATTTAATTTACAAATTCTTACTCAATTCAAGTCACTAACATGGAAATAAAGAGCTTAAGGTGTATAAGTGCACTAACCTCTTATAGGGCAGAATTTTCCAAGCTCAAACTTCACTTTCCTTCCTTTTCTAGGCTGCCAAACACTTCCCCAAGAGGTATGGACAAGTTTTAATGAAAGGTGTCTAGGGTTTTATAGTGGAAATTCATGGGAAAATGGAAGTGATGCAAGAAATTTTTATGGAGGGCTATGGAAGAGAGGTCACGTTTTGAGGAAAAAGAAGAAGATGATGACCAGAATTTTAGTCCATTTTGTATCTTTTAAATGTTTTAAGAATGCTTGTTAACTTGTGATTGGTTGGGAGTAAGATAATGACATCATGTGATGTCATTATCCCTAATTTTCTTTATTTTTCTTTTCTTTTCTTTTCTACTAACTTTAAATTAATTTTTCATCAATCTTAATTCATATTTTATGTCATAATAATTATTTACTCAACTGGATAAGTCGGCCAAAAATCGTCTCTGAAGGCGAAATGACCAAAATGTCCTTCGTTTGGCTTAACGGGTCAAAATTATCTGTACCGATTGAAAAATTTTTCTAAATATTTTCTTGGCATTCTAATGCCATAGGAACCTCAATGACCCTTCTCTGGAGTCTCAAAAATTATTTTATGAATTTTTCCCCGGTCTAGGGCTCCTCGTTGCGAGAACCGCAACTTCACTCTGGTTATCCATCGCTTGGGCACCGGCTCGTTTAACTTGGTTGTATTTTATTTCTAAAATTTTAACTAAATTTTTCTTATTAATATTTGAGTTATTTATGGTTCCTCACTTTAGTTTAAATATTCTTCCGAACGTTCTAGCTGTCCGGACCGACACTGGTCACCGAAACAGTAGAATGTACGGAGTTGCTACCGGGAGGGTGTTACAAAGCATTGTTATGGATTGAATAAATTATGTTTTGAAAAATTGTAGTAGAACATGTTTTGAATTGTGATGGTAATTTTCATGAAAAAATGCAAATTTATGATTTGAATTGTGATAAGCATAAAAATTATTGGATATCGGAATTGAATTTGAATCGAATTATATTGTGATTTATGCTCACTAAAAGGATTGTGATATTGTTTTATATCTCACTATAGATGCTTGACTAGGTTATTACCCGTCTCTCTCATTTGTTGAGAAGACAATGGAGTTAGTTGTGTTTTGATTACCATGGTACGTGCACAGGCTTAGATTTTCCTCTGATTTGAGATTAGATCTAAGTTTTTTATCGTTATGGCCCTTGCGGAAGATTTATTATTGTGATGTGTACTGTGCACGATAATTCAACCTCCCCGACCATAGGGAGTTAGAATCTGATTTGACCTCCCCGACCATAGGGAGTTAGAATCACTTCGAATATGGCCCTTTTGGATTAGTCTTGCATAATTAGTGAGATAAAGAATGATTTTTGAGATACAACATGGTTTTTGAGATACAGGGTGGTTTTTGAGATACAACATGGTTTTTGAGACATAGAATGTTTTTGAATAGTAAAGAATTGTGATTTCAATTATGATTTATGTATAATTAATTTTGTTGGAATTACCTTAAATGGTTAGTTATGATTTGATAAATTGAATTTCGTGATCAAAGTCATTTTATACAAATAATTTACATTATTGGCAATGAATATTTTGAGTTTTGGAATTTGATGAGTATTCAGATTTTCAAATTATTTGCTGTAAATTTTGTCAATGTATATTGTACTATGTTTTAAATTATAGTTGTGCACCACTGAGTTCACCACTCAGCGATAGCTTTGTATGCTGTCGCAGGTAAGAAAAGCATAGAGCAGTGAGTAAGTTTCTTTAAAGACACATTCAGATCAGCTCCAGGTATATCATAGGTATACCCATGTACATAAGTTTTGATGTATGCATGTAATAATATGTATGTAAATTATTTGAGCAGTTGTATAAAACTCTTGTAAAATATTTTGGTATGTAATTAAATGAAAATTATTTTAAATGTAAATTTGGGATTTCATTTATCTGAATAGTTTTGTAATATTAATTCTGAGTCTTGTAATCAATGAAATGTTTCTTTTATGAGGAGATTGATTTGATTATTGAGATTTGAATTATGGGTTCAAATGAAGTTATTGAAGTTGTATTTGAGAAAACATATTGGGAGTGTGTTCTTTGCAGGTTTTGAAAAACTGTTTTCTCAAAATACAACCGACACTTTGCCAAAATTTTGAAAAAAATTTTATAATACCAGATTTTAATCGATGATTTAAATTTCATGAAAATTGTTTTAAAATCCCTTGTAGTATATTTAATGGATTATTGGTAGGCGAAGTACGGTAATTCATTAGGTGTACTACGAGATCATGTTACATCTTATAGGGGAGTAGGGTGTGACATAGGTAAATGTTTTATGGATAATTATGTCAATGATGGGACATTTCTTCATTAATTGGGAGTCCTCATTAATAAAGGAAACTCTCTAGGTTTTAATTAACACATTCCTTTTGAATTAGAATCCTAATTAAAAGAAATGAAAACCTATAGCCATATTGGTTCATGTATATTCACTGCACACACAACACCCTCAATTATTTGAATGCCAATGATGAGGTGAATGATGAGCGAGCCGAGAATCCTCTTCACTCATTGTGAGTCTCTAGGGACCAAATAATACTTTTTTGGAATTAGAGTCCTAATTACGGGAAGGGAGGAATTTGATAAAATACATTTATGTGTAATAAAACTTAATAAACACAATCCTAATTCACTTTATGATCGTCTCATCTACTTATGTTCTTAGGACAACTCCGAATAGTGAAATATTAAGCGTTCTTTTAATAAACATCGGAAACCAACATCATAGTTTTAACCATATTATTATCGGTCTTAAATTATAGAGCGCACATCGTTAAATCTGCTTTTCTCATCAAGGGGACGATGTGGGGTGCCTACGCCTTTCCCACACGTATACGAATCCTGAACCTAGAGTCTCTGTTTTTTAAATAGTCAAATTTTTTTAAGTGATAAATGGTTTTCTTTAGTTTCTCTCAAAATTAAAATGACGACTTCTCATTTTTCCATTTCGGTGAGAATCGTTCTTTGGCAATTGCAAAACTCTTGCTTCAACTATAAGGGAGCGAATACGTTTCAAAGGAACACAAATACGAAATTATTGAAAAAAAACAAAAAAAAAAAGCAGAAAAAGAAAGAAAGAAAGAAAGGATCACAGATAAAAACACATACCACTAATCATCCAAAAAGAAGATCAAAAGAAGAAAAAAAAACAAAAAAAAAGAAATTTTTAGAGAAAAGACAAAACCTGGTGTTCTCTCTCTCTCCATGTAACTGTTTGATAGTTTATGGAGGAACCTGGTGTTTTCTGAATAAGATTTGGCTACCATGAGCTGAATTATAATAAAATCATATAAAAAGAGCCGTTTTGAAAGCCCGATCGGTTGGACCTAGGACCAGCGATGCGTGATAATGCGTCTTCTCCAGTTCTACATCATTTGTTGACTCGAAATCAAACTGATCGAAGTAGAAACGGTGTCGTTTCAGTTGCAATTTATGGGAAAAAAAAAAAAAAAAACCCATCCGACTTCTTCTCCCGCTGAGTTCCCAGAGACCATTGAAATCCCCAATTCCTTTCCCTCTTACCAATTCCTCTTCCTTCGCTGCAAACTCAAATCTCCATCTCGGAGCAGGCCTGAAGCTACCTTGCGGCTGCAACTATTCAACTTGGGGTTCGAAGAATTTAAGGTGCTTTTGCGAGGGTAAATGGGGAAATGAGGTGTCAACCTCAATGAATCTAGATATTTGCTCTTGTTCTTTTGACTTAGGGAGCTTAGAACAATTGTTTTTGTTTGATGGGTTGAAGAAATTTCTTTCAAATCTTGGGCATTTCTTTAGCACTCGGTTTGGGTCTTAGTTCTACTAGATTGAATAGTGAGAAATTTGGTTGATAATTTTCCTCTTTGAATTCATGTGCTGCAACTTTTTTTTTAATAAAAAAAATGTTGGTTTGCTCATCTATAATCTATTGTTGTGAAAAACTGAATGGGTTTGTACTAGTTTAGCAATCTGAATCTGTTTTTAGTCAAATTTCCTGTTCCTTCACACAATTTACAGTCCTTATTGGAGCTCACATGTGTCTGTTGTGGTTTTTGTTGATATTTTAATATATTTCATATGTTTGCTGGTTCGATCTGCTAGTTTTCTTGGTGGGATGTCAACTCCTTGTTTAATTCTTTGGGACTGTTTTGTGCAGTTGGGGTAGTGATTACACGCTTCTTGCATTTCTTTCATTTTTTGTTCAGCCTAAATTTCGGTTATTCAGTTTTTGTCAAGATTCGAACGGTGGATATCAATTAAACATGTTTTTGGTGGAGTACTAAGTAGGAGGTCCGATTAAATTTCTAACTGAATGCAGCTCTTTTAATTATGAAATTGCAGTTGTTTCCCTTGATTACTTTCATTGGTATTTGCTTGTGTTTATTGTTTCTAGACTTCACCCACTTTAGTATGGCCTGTCCAAGATTTGAGTTTGGATTGAATTTATGAACAAATTGAATTATTTTTAATGGTAGGTTTGTCTCCTTTTATGGTGCTTATCTATTTGTCTGTACTACATAAATTTGAAAATTTGCCTACTTCTTGTGACAGTTTTTATGTTATCTATTGATTGATAATAACCCATTTAAAATACTACAGCAATCACAATTTTGTGCAATTACATATGTTTTGACAATAATGGCAATTCTTTTGCTGTTATCTACTTCATGTGACAATTACATATGTTTCAGCAACAAAAACATGCTGCGCAAATCAATCAGTTATTGCAATTTTGTGCTGTATGTGAATTTCTTTTCTAATGTTTTTATTTTTTTTTTCCAGGTTCAATAACTTGTTGAAGGTTAGTGAGATTTATGAAAATGCTACAATGTTCTTAAACATTTTGCACTAGTAGGATTGAGAGAAAGTGAGTTATAGAAAAGTGGGCTCATTTCAAGACCTTTAATGAGCTAAATACTGATACATAAAAGTGAAGGTGAAGTATGAGGGATTTGAAGTTCCCAAAACGTTACTTGATTGTTATTCTAACCTTCATCAGCACTTGTGTTTGCTATATTGAACGAGTGGGTTTCTCTATTGCGTATACTGTTGCGGCTGATGATGCTGGTGTAAACCAATCAAGTAAAGGCACTATACTTTCGACATTCTATTATGGTTACGCCTGCTCCCAGGTGCCTGGAGGATGGGCAGCTCAGAGAATAGGAGGAAGGAAGGTTCTTCTCCTCTCATTTGTTTTATGGTCATCAACTTGTTTTTTGGTCCCACTAGATCCTAATCGAGTTGTAACCTTGGTAGTTGCTCGCTTGCTTGTTGGTGTTGCACAAGGGTTCATCTTCCCCTCCATTCATACTGTTCTGGCACAGTGGGTCCCACCTCATGAAAGGTCCAGATCCGTATCTCTTACAACTTCCGGAATGTACCTAGGAGCAGCTATGGGAATGCTTGTCCTTCCAAGTTTAGTGAAATACAAAGGCCCCCAGTCTGTATTTCTTGCTGAAGCAGCATTAGGTGTTTTGTGGTCTTTGCTATGGTTCAAATATGCAAGTGATCCTCCTCGCTCTGAGCATCCAAAAGCTGCTGCTGCAGGGTTTGGAGAATCTTTGCTGCCAATCAAAGGCTGTCAAAAGATTAAAATGGAGAATGGAGGTAGTGCTATCAAAACTGCCAAAATTCCGTGGAAGAGAATTTTAGTTAGTTTACCGATCTGGGCAATTGTGGTAAATAATTTCACATTCCATTATGCATTGTATGTGCTGATGAACTGGCTGCCAACTTATTTTGAACAGGGCCTTCAGCTTAGTCTTCAGGAAATGGGTTCTTCTAAGATGATGCCTTATCTTAACATGTTTATATTCTCAAATATTGGTGGGGTGGTTGCCGATCACTTGATCACAAAGAGAATCTTATCTGTGACCAGAACACGGAAGTTCTTAAACACCATAGGATTTTTTGTTTCTTCTCTTGCATTGATGGCACTTCCTATTTTCAGAACTTCTACTGGGGCAGTTTTCTGTTCTTCTGTTGCTCTTGGCTTCTTGGCACTTGGGAGGGCTGGGTTTGCAGTGAATCACATGGATATTGCTCCACGATATGCAGGAATAGTCATGGGAGTTTCTAATACTGCTGGTACTTTAGCTGGGATTATTGGTGTTGATCTTACTGGCCGGCTTCTTGAAGCTTCTAAAACTACTTATTCAGACCTTTCGAGTGCAGAAAGTTGGAGATCAGTGTTTGTCATACCTGGGTTGCTATGCATTTTTAGTTCTTTCATGTTTTTGCTATTCTCAACTGGAGAGAGGATTTTTGATTAGGCAGACTTTTTTCTCATTATAATCTTTTGCAGAAGATTATTACCATCTGATGGTGAATTGAATATTTGAATTTCTACTTGAGAATCTTCTGATTCTTGACATCTGCATTGAGAGGGTGAAAGTTTATGAGGCTATGAATATTGGAAGTGGTTGGAATACAGTGGACAGCACTCATTTTTTGATTTGTGAGGGTAAATTTACTTGAAGGCCATGTACCCTTCTCTTTCAGTTTCATACTAGGTTAGATTCAATTTTTTTTGGCATATATTGTTCCTAATTTGATAATTCTGATTGCAATCAACACTGAATTCACCTAAAACCATGTGGTTATGGTGATATTATTTTCACAAGCTGTGGCAACTATTATATACCTCACTATGTATGAGACTATGAGTACTTGTACCGTTATGAGTTAACTATGTACCACTTGTGGAAGTCAATTGTATTTCATTTTTTATGTTTACTACATATATATATATATATATATATATATATATATATATATATATATATATATATATATACACACACTCACACACAAAAGGACCAACTATTTGGAAATGGTCTAATGCCCCTCTAATATTTTTTTGGCATATTACACCTTTAGTTTTTATTTTTTACTAATTGCATTTTTTATTTTTTATATTTTATATTTTATTTTATTATTTTATAATCAATAAGCATAATTTCTTTAAACTTAATAATATATAACTGAATAAATCATTAGATTTAATCTGTTGTAAAGTGCTTATATTTCATCCTTAAATTTTAAAAATTATGCTTATTAATTATAAAATTAAAAATTGAAAGGTGTTATAGGTAAATATAAAATATTGTGAGAGTAATTGGTGAAAGTTTCTTGTGTAATCTAAATGTATTTTATATATTTTATTATGTATGGAAAACGAATAAAAGAGTCAATAGTTTATTAATGTGCTTTAGGTCTCTCTCTCTATATATATTTATATAAAACAAGCAAGTAATGTGGCACTTTCTGATTAAGTGTGACTTTTGTATGTTTCATTCTCTTTATGTTAATTATTTAATTATTTTTTATTTTTCTTTTTATTATTATTATTATTATAAATATTTATTTTTTTTTAAGAAAAAAGATTATCAAAATTCAAGACCTTTGTGATTATATATGTTATTTGAAAATTTTATTATATTACTTTTGTTACGACCCAACCTATCCTCATTTTAGTTAGTCCGTACAGTCTACTGTTCCGGTGATCAGTGTCGGTCCGGACAGCTATAACGTTTGAAAAAATATTTAAACTAAAGTGAGGAACCAAAAATTAACTCAAATATTAATAAGAAAAAAATTTAGGAAAAAATTATAAAATAATTCTTGGAGCTCCAGAGAAGGGTCATTGAGGTTCTTATAGCATTAGAATGCCAAGAAAATACTTAGAAAAAATTTTCAATTAGTACAGACAATTTTGACCCGTTAAGCCAAACGGAGGGCATTTTGGTCATTTCGTCTTCAGAGATGATTTTTGGGCCAACTTGTCCAGTTAAATAAATAATTTATATAACATAAAATATGATTAAATATTGTTAAAAATTTAATTACAATTAAATAGACAAGAAATGAAGAGTAAATGAAGGAAAATGAACTTATGACATCATAATGATGTCATTAAAAATCTCTTAACCAATCTTGTCTTGACACATGGCATAACTTTCTATAAAAGAGACTAAATGAGCTGAAAATGAAAAAAAAATTAGAACCTCTTCCTTCTTCTTCTCCTTGACGTCAACTCTCCTTCCCTAACCCTCCATGAACAAGCTTTTTCAAGCTTGATTTTCCCTAGCTTGATTTCACCAAAAACCCTAATTGTCAATACAAAAACTTGCTCTTTCATCTTGGTGAAGCTTTGGGCAACAAAATTTTGAAGAAAAACTGAAGTTTTGCAAGACCCAATCTTAGTTCCAAAGAGGTTAGTGACCAATCCTTGCTTTCTTTTTGAAATACATATTTAGGGACAAAAATTAAGCTAGAAAATAAGAGAAACTTAAATGAAATTGATAATTATGTAAACCCCCATTTTAAGTAGCTATGTGAAGGGTAGGGTTTTGATTGTTTTCTTTGAATAAATTTGGTATTGTGGCTGCCCATAACACTAACCTATTATTTAGAATGGTGAAAGGTAAGTGAATGCATGAATTGAGATGGAATGGGTTAGGGTTTGGATATAAAATGGAGAATTTGATCATGTAATGGTTAAAGTGAGTTTTAATGGTCAATTAGTGACCATTTGGATATGTGTAAACAAGAAATGAAGTGGTTTGTGTAGTGAGAATTGAGATTAGTGTGGCTGCCCTTGGTGACTTGCAGAATTTAACATGAGTCCAGCAGGTTTGGGCAGCCATAACTTGAATTGTAGAGGTTCAATTGGTGCAAGGCCAATTGGACATGAAACTAGACACATAATGGCATAACTTTGGTGAAGAAACCATGCCCATAAACCCAAACCAAGTAAACCAAAAGCTTGCCTTAATCAGGGTGACCTGCAGTTTATTTCTGCAGAATGACCAAATGAACAGTGGCCATAACTCAATGTAGAAGGGTCCAATTGACCTAAAATTTTAGCAGCAACAAGCTGAGATATAGACCAACTACTTTCATGAAGGAACCTAACCAAAATTATGACTAGAACCTATCCAACAAGTGAGTTGCAGTCATTATTCACTGCACTGTAAATATGGTCAGTTCAGAAAAATTTCAATCCGGCCAATTATGGTTTTTAGGCAGTTAAGGCCACATGAACAGAACTACCCTACTCATGACTTGGAGTTAGCAGCAATTATCTTCGCACTGAAGATATGGAGGCATTATTTATATGGTGAAAAATGCTACATCTATACAGACCACAAGAGTCTAAAATATTTGCCAACCCAGAAGGAGCTCAATCTTAGACAGAGGCGATGGATTGAGTTCCTAAAGGACTATGATTGTGTGATAGATTATCATCTTGGGAAGGCAAATGTAGTTGTTGATGCTTTGAGCAGGAAGTCCATCACAACTTTAAGATCAGTAAATGCCTGTCTATCCTTAGCTCAAGATGGAGCTATTTTGGCTGAGTTGCAAGTGAGGCCAACCCTGCTACAGCAGATACAAGATGGGCAAAGGGTAGATGAAAAATTAATGGCCATTGTGGGTAAAATTCCAGAGGGAAAGGAAACTGAATATGAGGTGAAAGCATATGGGTGTCTGTATTACAGAGGAAGAGTGTGTGTACCTGATGATGGGGAACTAAAGACTAGTATTTTGAAAGAAGCACACACTAGTGTTTATGTTATGCACCCGATAAGCACAAAAATGTATAATGATTTGAAGCCTCATTATTGGTGGCCTGGTATGAAGAGGGATATGGCTGACTATGTGACTAAATGTTTGACATGTTAGCAAGTTAAAGCAGAACATCAAGTTCTATCAGGATTGCTACAGCCTATAAGCATACCTGAATGGAAATGGGACCGAGTCACTATGGATTTTGTTAGTGGTCTACCTCTCACCCAAAGGAAGCATGATGCAGTATGGGTGATAGTGGATAGATTGACGAAGTCAGCACATTTTCTGCCAGTTAGGACTGACTACTCACTGGAGAAGCTAGCAGAATTGTATATCAGTGAGATAGTTAGACTGCATGGAATCCCACTTTCCATCATATCTGACCAAGACCCAAGGTTTACATCGAGATTCTGGAAAAAGTTGCAAGAAGCCTTGGGCACACAACTTCGTTTTAGCACGGCTTTTCATCCCCAGATGGATGGACAATCTGTCACACCCTACTCCCCCGTAAGATGTAACATGATCCCGTAGTACACCTAATGAATTACCGTACTTCGCCTACCAATAACCTATTAGATATACTGCAAGGGATTTTAAAAACAATTTTTGTGAAATTTGAATCATCGATTAAAATCTGGTGTTATAAAATTTTGTCAAAATTTCGGCAAAGTGCCGGCTGTATTTTGAGAAAACAGTTCTTCAATCCTGCAAAAGAAAATGCTCCCAATATTTTTTCTCAAATACAACTTCAATAACTTCATTTGCACTCATAATTCAAATCTCAATAATCAAATCAATCTCCTCATAAAAGAAACATTTCATTGATTACAAGACTCAAAATTAATATTACAAAACTATTCAGATAAATGAAATCCCAAACTTACATTTACAATAATTTACTTTTAATTACATACCAAAATATTTTACAATAGCTTTTATACAACTGCTCAAATAATTTACATACATATTATTACATGCATACCTCAAAACCTATGTACATGGGTATACCTATAATATACCTGGAGCTGATCTGAAAGTGTCTTCAAAGAAACTTACTCACTGTTCTATGCTCTTCTTACCTGCGACAGCATACAAAGCTATCGCTGAGTGGTAAACTTAGTGGTGCACAACTATAATTTAAAACATAGTACAATATACATTGACAAAATTTACAGTAAATAATTTGGAAATCTCAATACTCATCAAATTCCAAAACTTAAAATATTCATTGCCAATAATGTGAATCATTTGTATAAAATGACTTCGATCATGAAATTCAATTTATCAAATCATAACTAACCATTTAGGTAATTCCAACAAAATCAATTATACATAAATCATAATTGAAATCACAATTCTTTACCATTCAAAAGCCATTCTGTATCTCAAAAACCATGCTGTATCTTAAAAATCATTCTTTATCTTACTACCTATGCAAGACTAATCCGAAAGGGCCATATTCGATGTGATTCTAACTCCCTATGGTCGGGGAGGTCGAATCAGATTCTAACTCCCTATGGTCGGGGAGGTCGAATCATCGTGCACAGTACCATCACAATAATGAATCTTCCGCAAGGGCCATAACGATAAAATAACTTAGATATAACCTCAAATCAGAGGAAAATCTAAGCCTGTGCACGTACCATGGTAATCAAAACACAACTAACTCCATTGTCTTCTCAACAAATGAGAGAGACGGGTAATACCTAGTCAAGCATTTATAGTGAGATATAAAACAATATCACAATCCTTTTAGTGAGCATAAATCACAATATAATTCGATTCAAATTCAATTCCAATATCCAATAATTTTTATGCTCATCACAATTCAAATCATAAATTTGCATTTTCCATGAAAGTTACCATCACAATTCAAAACATGTTCTATCACAATTTTCCAAAACATAATTTATTCAATCCATCACAATGCTTAATACTTGTGGAAATACCATTTCACAAAGCTAAATTCATACATACTATAACAATTTTCAATAATCATTGAATTAAATCCAATGCTTGTTAAACATAATACATAAGAAAAATATGTCATTTAATCATATGAAATATTCAAACAAAATTAGTTAAAAACTAGTTGTGCACAAACCTCTGATAACTATCTCTTGGCTCTGACTCAGTGTTTCCTTCCCCTTCCCTGAGTCTTTGCTAATTGAGAAACACAATTTGAAGTGTTTCAGTACTCATTTAAACTGTCTCTAAGAATAAGGTTCAATAATTAATTTATCGAATTCTATTATTTCCTTAGTCAACCTAAGATGTCGATCCTCGATGCGTTCTAGGTAAATTCGGTTTTAATGTTACTAATATGTCACATTCAATAGTCTTTTAGGGTTGGTACATGTTACCAAATTAATTTCCATGTATCTTGCATTTTCTTGCAATTTGCTGGATTCCGGGATATTAGTTTGACCTAGCCGGACGACCTAGTTCTCTTGGTTTTTCGGTTTCGGTCAAAACTACAAACTTGTAGATCTATGTCTTATTGCATGCGGGGAAAATTTGCAGGTCATTCTGAGTTATGTAGACCAAGTTATGGTCATTTTACTATTGCTGGTCAAATTGCATCAAAATTGGTCACTTTAGGTCATTTTAGGTCAATTTTGGTTCGGCCAATTTTTGGACCCGAACTTGTGCAAGCTGTTTGACTTGCTTATGATCATTTCTGGGCTTTGGTGTCTTCATAAGACTTGTAGATATGGGTCTTAACTATTCATGGTCAAAATTTCAGGTCAATTGGACCTGTTTTGAGTGAGTTATGGCCTAAACACTAACAGCTGCCCAAATGGTCAATTTTCAGGCCTTATTTGCACTTAATCCGGATTTGGTCATTTTTCAAGCTACCTTGAAAGCAGAATTTTGGCAAGCTTTCTTCATGAAAGTTGGCACATTTTGTGCCTAGTTTCACCTCCAATTGGTACCATACCAATTGGAGCCACACACTTAAAGTTCTAGGCCCAAAACACAAACTGCCTTATTGCATTTCCTTCATACACATTAAGGATCACTTTTAACACTTACCAAACTCAACATTCAAGCCAATTCTGGTTGTACCATAACCTAAACATAATTCACAATATATTATAGGTTATTTTGGCAGCTTACAATTACATTCAATGTGCACCATTTAGTACAGAATTTTTCAAACCCAATTTACAACAATTCAATCATCTAACCATAACACTTTTACATGTCCAACCTCACACCATCATACATACACTCAAACTGCCATAACAAATATCACAATTCAACATTAATATTCCATAATCCAAACATGAAATAACATCCTTATGGTTCACCAAATCAGGCTGCCATTTCATGCATTACATTCCCATAATTTCCAAGCATTCAAATTTCAATACACCTTCACATATCCTAAGTATACATCACCCAAATAATTTCCTACACAATATACATTTAATCAATCCTTTAATTCACCATTTACAAGAAAAAATAAACTGTTTCCAAGGTGTTTCCATGGATGCCAAAAGTACACATTCCCATTTAAACATCAAACCTCAAAAATCTCTCCACAAATCAAATACCCATAACATCCTTACAAACTTTAATGAAACAATAATCAAAAACACAAACTTACCACTTTGGAAATTCTTCAAAACCTCTCCAAAACTTAGTTTTCTTGTTGCCTATCTACTGTCCATGGTGTGAGGATTAACTTTAATGAAGGAAGATGCAAAGAAGGAAGCTTAAATCAAGCTTGCATGAAGCTTTCAAGTGGACGTCAATGGTGGATCTTCTTGGGAGCAATTTGGCTGGTTCTTGGAGAAGTGAGGAAGAAGATGATCTGCTGTCCAAATAAAGTGGTAGTGGTCCACTTTCATAAATTAGTGGAGCACTATGTCAAAATAAATTATTAGTTTAATCTAAAATTTCATTTTCCCACATTAAGCTTCCCATTTTTGCTATTTACATTAGGTACCACTAATTTAATTTTTCATTATATTTTCCAAGTGTAATATCATGTGTTTTTAATGGACATTTAGGTCAAAAGACAACTCAGGGTATCAAATGACCACAATGCCCCTGTTCGGGTTGCATTCCCGATTTTTCGGTAACGTCGGGTTTTGTCCGTTTTTCGATTTCTCACTTTTCTTTGTACTAATTAATTAATTTTTCTTTGATATTTCTAATGGAATTTATACTTCAATTGATGTCTCTTTAAGTCCTAAAAATATTTTCCAGGGTTCCTCGTGGTCCAGGGCTAGTCAACAGTCCACGCCGTGACTTCCTGGTGCGGTCACCCATCGCTAGGGTTCTCGGCTCGCTTAATTTGATTGCATTTCTTTACTATTATTTTTTCTTTGTTTTTCTTGTATTTTCTTTTCTTGTATTTCATTATTTTATGTCTCCTCACTCATATTGAAGTGTAGTTCTAGGCATCCTAGCTGTCCGGATAACACTGGTCACTGGAACAGTAGAACGCACTACCGAACATAGGGGTGTTACACAATTAGAACGAGTAATCCAGATAAACCCAAGAACTAATTGAATTTTTGCAATTAATAAATTGAAATAATAGTAACAATGTGAATTATGTGATAGATCCTGGAGGATATGCTAAGGAGTTGTGTCATTGAGTTTGAGGGGAGTTGGGATAGATACCTTCCACTGGCAGAATTCGCATACAACAATGGCTATCAAGCTAGCATTCAAATGGCTCCGTATGAAGCACTGTATGGGAGGAAATATAGAACCCCAGTGTGCTGGACTGAATTAAGCGAAGATAAACTGGTAGGACCAGACTTGGTGAAACAGACTGAGGAGAAAGTGAAGATAATCAAAGCTAACCTGAAGGTTGCCTCAGATAAACAGAAATCATATGCTGACTTGAAGAGAAAAGAGATAGAGTATGCAGTTGGCAATAAAGTGTTTCTCAAAGTCTCACCGTGGAAGAAAGTACTGAGGTTTGGAAGGAAGGGTAAGTTAAGCCCTAGGTTCATTGGCCCATATGAAGTCATTGAACGTGTGGGACTAGTGGCCTATCGGCTAGCTTTACCACCAGAACTGGATAAAATTCATAATGTATTCCATGTTTCCATGCTGAGAAGGTATCGCTTAGACCCTTCACATGTCATTTCCATGGAAGAGATTGAAATCCAACCGGACTTGACATATACAGAAGAACCTATACAAATCCTAGCTCGGGAAGTGAAGGACCTGAGAAATAAACAAATTCCACTGGTGAAAGTGCTTTGGAGGCACCACAACACTGAAGAGGCAACTTGGGAAAGTGAAGAGATAATGAGGCAACAGTTCCCTTAACTGTTTGCATCAGGTAAATTTCGAGGACGAAATTTTATTAGAGGGGAAGAGTTATAACATCCTCATTTTAGCTAGTCCGTGCAGTCTACTATTCCGGTGACCAGTGTCGGTCCGGACAACTAGAACGTTCGGAAAAATATTTAAACTAAAGTGAGGAACCAAAAATTAACTCAAATATTAATAAGAAAAAAATTTAGAAAAAAATTATAAAATAATTCTTGGGACTCCAGAGAAGGGTCATTGAGGTTCTTATGGCATTAGAATGACAAGAAAATACTTAGAAAAATTTTACAATCGGTACAGATAATTTTGACCCGTTAAGCCAAACGGAGGGCATTTTGATCATTTCGTCTTCAGAGATGATTTTTGGGCTAACTTGTCCAGTTAAATAAATAATTTATATAACATAAAATATGATTAAATATCGTTAAAAATTTAATTGCAATTAAATAGACAAGAAATGAAGAGTAAATGAAGGAAAATGGACTTATGACATCATAATGATGTCATTAAAAATCTCCCAACTAATCTTGTCTTGACACATGGCATAACTTTCTATAAAAGAGACTAAATGAGCTGAAAATGAAAAAAAAATCAGAACCTCTTCCTTCTTCTTCTCCTTGACGTCAACTCTCCTTGCCTAACCCTCCATGAACAAGCTTTTTCAAGCTTGATTTTCCCTAGCTTTCTTTCACCAAAAACCCTAATTGTCAATACAAAAACTTGCTCTTTCATCTTGGTGAAGCTTTGGGCAGCAAAATTTTGAAGAAAAACTAAAGTTTTGCAAGACTCAATCTTAGTTCCAAAGAGGTTAGTGACCAATCCTTGCTTTCTTTTTGAAATGCATGTTTAGGGACAAAAATTGAGCTGGAAAATGAGAGAAACTTAAATGAAATTGATAATTATGTAAACCCCCATTTTAAGTAGCTATGTGAAGGGTAGGGTTTTGATTGTTTTCCTTGAATAAATTTGGTGTTGTGGCTGCCCATAACACTAACCTATTGTTTAGAATGGTGAAAGGTAAGTGAATGCATGAATTGAGATGGAATGGGTTAGGGTTTGGATATAAAATGGAGAATTTGATCATGTAATGGTTAAAGTGAGTTTTAATGGTCAATTTGGATATGTGTGACCATTTGGATATGTGTAAACAAGAAATGAAGTGGTTTGTGTAGTGGGAATTCACATTAGTGTGGCTGCCCTTGGTGACCTACAGAATTAGACATGAGTCCAGCAGGTTTGAGCAGCCATAACTTGAATTATAGAGGTTCAATTGGTGCAAGGTCAATTGGACATGAAACTAGACACATAATGGCACAACTTTGGTGAAGAAACCATGCCCATAAAGCCAAACCAAGTGGACCAAAAGCTTGCCTTAATCCGGGTGATCTGCAGTCTATTTCTGCAGAATGACCAAATGAATAGTGATTGTTCATTTGGCCATAACTCAATGTAGAAAGGTCCAATTGACCTGAAATTTTACCAGAAACAAGCTAAGATATAGACCAACAACTTTCGTGAAGGAACCTAACCAAAATTATGATTAGAACCTATCCAACAAGTGAGTTGCAATCACTGTTCACTGCATTGTAGATATGGTCAGTTCAGAAAAATTTCAATCCGGCCAATTATGGTTTTTAGGCCATAACTTGAGCTATAAAACTCCAAATGGAGTGATTCAAAAAGGAAATGTAACTAGACAAAATAAGGAACAACTTTCATGGAGACAAATTTGCCAAATTCCTACTGTACAAATGACCAATGGAACAGTAAACATAAGGCTTAAAATCTGAAAATTGTGAATAATTAACACTAAGCTTAGAAATGGTATTGGCAACCCATACCAACAACTTTAGAATGCAAAATGTGGTATGTTGAGAGTATTAGAACCAATGTACCTATTTTCTATGCAAAAGTCAACATTTTAGTTAACTAATGAAATGAATAGTAACACCTAAACTTAAATTTCAAGAATTGTAAAGTTTAAAAGTGTAACATGCCCTAGTACACCTAGCAAGATTCGTTTGGATAGGTTGGCATGCCAATAGGGTTCAGTTAGCAGTACTGCACATGGCATTATGCCATTCTGTGATTTCATGGCTTTTAGCCATTCTGACATTGTGTTGAGACTTGGCCTTGTACCTAATGTTATTACAGCTCATTAGTTGTTCTGTTGCACACCGGGAGACACATATGTGACTGATGGTGTGACGGCCCGAGATACTTGATACCCAGTGCCAGTTTACCTATTTATCCAGTCCAATCATCCAGTATAGGTTACTTGGGCAACCAAAAATGAAAGTTGATAAATTTAATGAAATAATGAATATAACAAGTACCAAATAAATAAGACTACCAATAATTATCAAAAACTTGTCTGCATGAGACATCAATACACTCATTGTATATTTATTTTTTTTTATTAGTTATTTTTATTTTATTATTGGCACCACTAAGCATTATTGCTTAGTGCGTCGCTTTTTGCCACGCGTAGGTTCTAGAGAGACAGACAGAGAGCTTAGCAGACCATAGACAGGGTGAGGTCACAGATCTGCCTAGCGTCAGAGTCACCTCTCATCTACAGTGCATCAGTGGTAGGACCTTTAGGTCCCTTTTGAAATTATGTTTTTGCATTTTGTAATAGGTAGTAGTTTGTGATTTGTAAATTATGAACTCATGTAAATTAGTAAATTTATGTAATCATATGTTGATGTAGATATTTGAAGAATTTTGTTAATTAATATAATTTAAGAATATCTTCATGAAATTTTAGTTGATTTTGAATTTGAATGAAATTGTGGATTAATATTGAGAACTTGAAATGATTGCTAATGTTGAGACCATGTTGATGTTTATTGGAGTTTGAGAATGATTGGAAATGATTATTGGAAGTGTTTTTCACAGGTTCCGAAGAACCGTTTTCTCCATTTTTAGCCGGTACTCTGCCGGATTTTCTATAAAATTTGCGGAACCTCAAATAAATTTATGATTTCAATAAATGACTAAAATGAATTATATTTCACAAATTGTACTCTATAACTACGAAAAAAAAATAAATTAGGAAGAATAAAAATGATTGAATTAAAATAGGGTATTCCGATACACTGTGTGGCATACTTGCTCGGCTACACTGTATACGGGTAAGGGGTGTCACAGGACCGGCACTAAAACCTGGGATAGCCTAAAGCCCCCGAGAGCCATAGTAAGCCTAACTATTCCTCAACCTAATCCTAAAGCCCATTTGGGCCCAATTTCAAGAATTCAACCGGACAGAGTCCGGCTATAAAATGGACCATACAACGGGGAGTTTTTGACTCGCTCAACCTGTAAACACAATATATAATAATTTGGGGAGCTCAGCTCACCCTCCATACTCATAATATCATAAAATCCAATGAGAGCTCAGCTCCCTCATCCAATCCAGTCATGCATGCTTTTAATATTCTTACAAATTCAACACAATATTATATTACAGTCCCAAATTGATTAAAATGCTCCAAACATATATGAGTCTAAAATTTGACTAAATTGTACAAAATACATTAGATATTACTAATTGACCTGCGAAGAAGAAGAGCATTTAGTCACAACAAGTAATCCTCCTGTAGCCTGAAAAAATAAGATGAACAGGAATGAGCATTCGACTAAGAGAGTAAACTACTAATTTTAATCACAATTTCTATAGCTATCTAAAGCTAATGCATCCTAAGGAGTGGAATGCAACATCATCATAAATTTCATACAAATCACATCATAACAGTAAAAAGGCAATTTGAAGCACTCACACACCCAATAATGTTTAAATAGTACATATATGGGAGCTGATCCCCTATATAACTCTTTTAATCCAACCTTTGCCAGTGAGTGTCTCTCAAGCCGGACTTTCGCTTGATAAACCAAATGCGGGGGCTAGCGAGATCATCTCGAGCCGTGCCTACCTCGACTTATCCATAAAGGACCGGGTCCCAGCGAGTGTCTCTTAAGCCTCTTTTACCCGTCCTATCTATATCCAATACCACACCACACGCACACCAACCACGCACACGGCTCCAAATCACCACAAACAACATCCATGTCACTTCATCAATTAAGAATGCAATATAAAACGTGCCTAGTGTTTAACTACATAGATACATATTTATAAGTGATGTATGGGCATACTTGAACATATAATATTATTGAAATTATAATTAAAATTAATATTTTACTCACAGACTTGAACCGAGGTCACTGTGGTAGCTGGGTGGAGGAGGAAGGCTGTCTCGGCTCACCTGACAAATTTCATTGCAATTATTTAATATATTTGACTCAATACAAGTTTGGAAAAGACCAAAGACACCCTAAGTCGTGTCGAAAATTTGACAGAGTCTCCCCTATACCTAAGACCTATCCAACCTGCAAAAGGGTTTAAAATGCACTTCTATATCCACAAGTCACACATCCACAATTTGAAAAATTACAATTTGGTCCCTATAATTACCCCTTTTTGCAAAAACTATCCAATTGAGCTCTAAAAATTCTAAAACTTTATCCCGCAGTCCTTAGTAATATTATTAAGCTAATGCAAAAGGAATTATATTTTTCTAACTTACCACGAATATTTTTTATATTTTTAATCGAAATCAGGCACTAGATAATTAAGAAAAATGAGGGTTCGGGTTTACCTATGCCAATTCCGACCTTGGAGACGCGACCGAGACATCTGAAAACGATGGGGTAGCCTATACTTTCAACCCGGTTCTGAAGCTTTTTCCAGAGTCTGTCTGCCTGACCCGAAATTGCAGACCTAAGCAATCATCGAATTTTTGCCAATTGAATGTACTTATGCGAAGTCCACAACACGGGGGTTAGTATATAATTTTTATGAAATTTTCCAAACTCATTTAATGCTTGAAAAAACACTGCGAAGTCTCATGGGACTCACCAGAAAACGGTGTCAAAAAAATTTGAAATGGGTATTGTCGCGAAGCTCTCGACGAGTGAAGCACTTCGGTACTCTCAGATTTTTGGTGGAGTTTACGGTTTTCGAGAAATCTAGCCCAAAAATCAAAATGGGCTAAAATTTTCTGAGCAAAAATTGGACAAACTGCTTGATGGCTTTTTGTGTTCTTGGTGTCTATGGAAAGTTCTCGAGGTGTAGATGTGTTTTGTGACAAGACTCAGTCAAATCAGTGGCCAGATCGGCCAGATTTTGGTTTAGAAGATAAAACGGTGCACGCGCGAAAGGGGAGTTTTTAGGCCATTTTCCGGTGGCTAGGAGCATCTGCCGGCGGTGGGGAGGTGTCTTGGAGGTACGCCAGTGGTTGAAAGCAGCAACTCCATGCAATCTGACTATTTCTCGAACATAGAGCCTGGCATATTATGCAACAGAATAGGTGGTTCTCATAGGTAAACAAATGAGCTGATTTAGTCAGACAATCTATAATTACCCCTATTGAATCATATCCCCGTGTGATACGAGGCAACTCGGTTACAAAATCCATAGTAATCATTTCCCACTTCCATTCTGGGATAGGGAGCTCTTGTAGCTTCCCTGATGGCCTCTGGTGTTCAAACTTTACCTTCTGACAAGTCAAGCACTTGGACACAAAGTCTGCTATGTCTCTCTTCATGCCATTCTACCAGTAACTATTTTTCATATCATGGTACATCTTGGTGGAGCCTGGGTGGACATTGTACAGTGTATAGTGTGCCTCTTGCATGATTTCATTCCTGAGATTGTCCATGTCGGGCACATATATCCTGGAACCTTACATAAGAGCACCATCATTGGCAAATCAAAACTCACCACCTTCACCCTGTTATACTCTTTTTATAATCTTCATCAATTGCGGGTCCATGTTTTGGGAAACTCTGATTCTATCTCGCAGGTCTGGTCTCACTAAAAAATGGGCCAATAATACCCCCTCATCTGAAATATCTAAGATCAGACCTTGATCCATAAACTCATGTACTTCCTGAATCAACGGTCTCTTCTTTGCTAATATGTGCGCTAAGCTGTTAGAAAAATTTTTGCTCAGAGCATCTACTACTACATTAGCCTCCTAGGATGATACTTGTACAATCATAGTCCTTCAAAAGCTCTATCCATCTCCTCTGTCTCAAATTTAAATCCCTCTATTGGAAGATGTACTTCAAACTCTTATGGTCGATGTATATCTCACACACTTCACCGTACAGGTAGTGTCTCCAGATCTTTAGTGCAAAGACTACAGCAGCCATTTCCAAATCATGGGTAGGGTAGTTCTGCTCATGCCTCTTTAATTGCCTTGAAGCGTAAGCCACTACTTTTCTATGCTGCATCAAAACACATCCCAAATCAACTCTAGAGGCATTACAGTACACGGTATATCCTTCACCACTCATTGGTAATGTCAACACAGGGGCTGTAGTTAGACATTCCTTAAGCTCTAGAAGCTCTCCTCACAATCATTTGTCCAAATAAAAGGAACATTCTTTTGAGTTAACTTAGTTCGGGGAGCTGCTATCCTAGAGAAATTATGTACAAAATGCCTATAGTAGCCAGCTAGGCTCAAAAAACTTCATACCTCAGTGACTGTTGTAGGCCTAAGCCAATAAGTTACTGCCTTAATTTTCTTGGGACCCACTTGAATGCCTTCACTAGAGACCACGTGTCCCAAGAATAAGATGCTTTCTACCCAAAATTCACATTTTGAAAATTTAGCATATAACTGGTGCTCTCTCAAAGTCTGCAACACCATCCTCAAATGCCACACATGTTCTTCCTCGGTCCGAGAGTATACCAAAATGTCATCTATGAATACGATGATAAAATGGTCCAGGAATAGCCTGAACACCCTATTCATCAAGTCCATGAAGGCCGCTAGTGCATTAATGAGTCCAAAAGACATCACCAAGAACTCATAACGACCATATCTTGTCCTGAATGCTGTCTTGGGCACATCCTCATTCTTGATTCTCAACTGATGGTAGCCTGATCGTAGGTCTATTTTGGAAAAGAATCTAGCCACTTGGAGCTGATCAAACAGATCATCGATCCGAGGAAGTGGATACTTGTTCTTCACAGTCACCTTGTTCAGCTGTCTATAATCAATACACAACCTCAAGGACCCATCTTTCTTTCTCACAAATAGAACAAGAGTGCCCCAGGGGGAGGTACTTGGACAGATAAAACCCTTATCTAGAAGCTCTTGTAGTTGCTCCTTCAGTTTCTTCAATTCTACTAGGGCCATCCTATAAGGCAGCATTGATATGGGGTTTTTACCAGGTACAACGTCAATGCAGAACTCTATTTCTCTTCCTGGTGGTAACCCTGGAAGCTCCTCAGGAAAGACATTCATAAATTCTTTGACAACAGGAACATTCTCAATATTAATACCTTCTATTGATGTATCTCTCACCAATGCCAAATACCCTTGACACCCACGCCTCAAAATTTTTCTAGCACTAATTACTGACACAAAGTTATATAGAGCCACGCTCTTGTCACCATCAAAGCTAAACTCTTCTACACCAGGTATATGAAAGTACACCCTTTTGTTCCTGTAGTCTAAAGTGGCATAATGAGTTGCCAGCCAATCCATTCCCAAAATTACATCAAAATCCATTACTGATAGAGGAACCAAGTCTGCTGGGAGGATCCTTCCATCCACTACCACTGGGCTACTCGAAAAAACCATATCCACATCTATGTTATCACTAAGAGGGGTAGCTACAGGTATATCGATGGTTCTCTATAATTCGGCCAGGGTAGTTGCCATTGGGTCCATAGGACCCTGGGTAAGAAAAGACTGTTCCTGTACTGGTGGCGGTGCTCTTCTACTTGAGCAGCTCTAGGTCTCCTGCCTCACCTCCTCGGGGCAGGTGCCTCATCCTGTGCTGACACCTCGTCTGGCACATCTTGTTCTGGTGCAGTGGCAGCTCTTCTACTTCTACACATTTTCTTGAAATTCAACAGCATTAGCCCAGAAAAATTCAAAATGGCATATTACACAGCTCTATAGACTCATATTTATACACAACTATATAAAGCAAAAACTAGAAGCAAATACGACAATGCAAGGATGAATGGGGACCCAATTCTCCGCATGTGACTCTTATTAGACTTTTCCCAAAAACTTTAGACATTTACTCCCTATGAATCTAGAGCCTAAGCTCTGATACCACATTTGTCACGACCCAACCTATGGGCCAGACTAGCACTAGGACCTAGGCCAGCCTAAAGCCCCCGAGGCTGGTAGTAAGCCTAACTATTCCTTAACTCAATCCTAAGGCCTATTTGAGCCCAATTTCAAGAATTCAATCAGACAGAGTTCGGCCATAAAATGGACCATACAATGGGGAGTTTTTGACTCGCTCAACCTGTAAACATAATATATAATAATTTGGGAGCTCAGCTCACCCTCCACATACTCATGATATCATATCAACGCACGCACCCGACTCTAAATCATCACAAACAACATCCATGGCACTACATCAATTAAGAATGCAATATAAAATGTGCCTAGTGTTTAACTACATAGATACATAGTTATAAGTGATGCATGGGCATGCTTGAATATATAATATTATTGAAATTATAATTAAAATTAATAATTTACTCACAGACTTGAACTGAGGTCACTGCAGTGGCTAGGCAGAGGAAGATTGCTGTCTTGGCTCACCTGATAAATTTCATTGCAATTATTTAATATATTTGACTCAATACAAGTTTGGAAAAGACCAAAGACACCCTAAGTCGTGCTGAAAATCCGGCAGAGTCTCCCCTATAACTAAGACTTACCTAACCTGCAAAAAGGTTCAAAATGCACTTCTATATCCACAAGTCACACATCCACAATTTGAAAAATTAAAATTTAGTCACTACAATTACTCCTTTTTGCAAAAACTATCCAATTGAGCTCTAAAAATTCTAAAATTTTGCCCCGTGGTCCTTAGCAATATTATTAAACTAATGCAAAAGAAATTATATTTTTCTAACTTACCACGAATATTTTATAGATTTTTAATCTAAATCAGGAACTAGATAATTAAGAAAAATGAGGGTTCGGGTTTACCTATGCAATTCTGACCCTGGAGATGCATTCGGGATATCTGAAAATGGTGGGTTAGCCTATACTCTCAACCCGATTCTAAAGCTTTTCAGGTAGTCTGTTTGCCCGATCCAAAATTATAGACTCGAGCAATCATCGAATTTTCGTGAATTGAATGTACCTATGTAAAGCCCACAACACGGGGGTTAGTATATAATTTTTACGAAATTTTCTAAACTCATTTAATGCTCGAAAAAATACTGCGAAGTCTCGCGGGACCTACCAGAAAACGGTATCGGAAAAATTTGAAATAGGTATTGTCGTGAAGCTCTCGATGAGTGGAGCACTCCGGTACTCTCGGATTTTTGGTGGGGTTTACAGTTTTCGAGAAATCTAGCCCGAAATTCAAAATGGGCTAAAACTTTTTGAGCAAAAATTGGACAAACCGCTCGATGGATTTTTATGTTCTTGGTGTCTATGGAAAGCTCTCGAGGTGTAGATGTGTTTTGAGGTAAGACCCAGTTCAATCGGTGGTCGGATCAGCTGAATTTTGGCCGAGAAGACGAAACCGCGTGCGCGTAAAGGGGGAGTTTTTGGGCCATTTTTCGATGGCCTGGAGCATCGACTGGCGGCGGGGAAGTGTCTTGGAGGTGCGCCGGCGACCGGGGAAGGCTGGGGCAGTGGCTGGCCGACAATGGGAGGAGGGAGGAGAGAGAAAATGAGGGAGAGAAAGAGAGTGTCGGGACGCGTGGGAGGAAGAAGAAAAGAAAGAGAAAGGGCTGGTCCGATTCGATCACTCCAATTCGGTCTGGTTCGATTCAGCCGGTTCGATTCAAGATACCTGAAATTAAATTTTTACTTTGTCCTGGGACTAAAAATGAGGCCTAAAAATTCTGAAAAAATTTTAGAAAACTTAAAAAAATTCATAGAGTCTAAATATATTTTTAGTTTTGCCACGTTGTTTTTAAATAAATTTTTAAAAATCATCAAAGTTTTATATTTTTGAAAAATATAACCCGATTTCAAAAATTTGAAAAATTTCAAATAATTTCTCAAAATTTAAATAAAATAAAATATTAATATCTACCCATAAAATAATTAATTTAAAATTTAGGGGTGTTACAACTTTTTTCATTAATCTCATTTATATAAAAATATTATGTGTTAATTTATACTTCACTTTTATGTTTTACTTTAAATATTTTTTCATTTTCATAAAATAATTATTTATTATATTTTATTTCATATTAATTAAATAATAAATATGAATTTTACATCATTGTTACTATTTTAAATATGTTTTTATTTTTAGAGAGAATTGTATCATTATTAAAATATTATATCCTTAAATATCTCTTAAACTTATTTACATATAATTACTATATAATTTGCATAATATTATTTTATTTGTTAATTCAACTCTCAAAATTTTTACAATTAACTTTAAATATTGTAAATAAGAAAATAATAAACTATATTAATTGATAATATTATATTTAAAATGAATTTATTTCAATTTTTAAATAAAAATATATTTTTTTTGTTTTACTTTACTTTTTATTTATAATATTTGTAATAATTATTTGAGATATTATTGTAAGTCTATGCTATTAATTATTTTTTTAACATTTTATTATTCTTAATTAATTTTATTAATATCTCTTTTAATAATTTGTATAATAATAAATTTCTATTTTTTATATTATAATTAGTTAATATAATTGTAAATATAAATATATTAATAATTTAAATGCTAAAAATAGAAAAAAAAATTAATAAATCAACTTGCTTCGCATTTTGTTTTTGATATCCAAAAGTGGTCAATACAATTGTTATTCAAAAAGCTATTAAGAACGGTCACAAAAATGGATAAGAGACATTGACATTTTGATGCGATTAATGGTAAAAAATTAAAGATATGATATAAGAACATATTAATAAAAATATTTTTTATTATATTTTAAGTATAATATATATAATTATTTAAATTTAAATTTAAATAATTAGATAAAAAATAGATTATAATTAAGTTCTTAAAAAACTTATGAATTCTTACAATATTTTTGCTTGGTAATTAATATAGGCAGTTACCACATTTTATTTTTGTTGTATTTAGTAGATAAATAGAGGCGAAGATAACTAAAATTACCACTTGATTTTTATTCATTTTTCTTTGTCAATTCATTTGTTGTGTCCTCCTTGGAATCCTCTAGGTGCGTTGATAAGACAGATAAGCATAGCAAATTCCTCCTCTTCCAAGACTTCACAATGCAGTTTTAATGCTTTGATTCTGATTTTCATCCATTCTTCTTTGAGTAATATTAATTTTTACTAGTTATTTTTATGTATAAACAGTTGAATCACTTATATATGTGTATATTAAAAAAAATTAATATGCAATATTTCTAATTCTCTCTTTAAATTTAAAATAATTTGACTAATTAACAATTTAGGAAAGTGCAGGCGTGTTAGATACTGAGTGTATCAGTTGTGTGCTTTCTGACTTCTAATCAAATGGTTGTAAGCATTTGATTACGCTAAATGCAATTTCATCAAATCAGAAAAGTGAAATAGATTGTATTAATTGCTTGGAAATTGAATACACAGCTTGAAAATTAAATATAAGGTTTGGAAAAATTAAAAGAAAGATAGACTGCTGGAGTCAATGTCACACCTTGTCCCTCTGTAAGGCATAACATGATCCCGTAGAATACCTAATGAACTACCGAACTTCACCAACCGATAATTCATTAAGTACACTATAAGGGATTTTAAAACTATTTTCTTGCATTTTGGAAGTGGTGAGCATTTTGATAGGAATTAAAATCATTTATTCAAAGCTTATAAACTAGTAAGAATTTTTGTCCATTTTAATTTTATCACAAATTTTATAAAAATTTTGACAGAGTTCCGTTTGTATTTGGAGAAAACCGTTCTTCAAAAACCTGTAAAAAGCATTTCCAATAAAATTTTCCTAACTCCCAACCTCCAAATATTCTCAAGTCAATACATCTCAAAATTCTCAAAACAAATTATTTCATATCATTCCATCAATATTGTATGCACAAATTAACTTTACAGATATAAAATATAAAAATAATATTATTACAATTTATTATACAATTGCTCACTTTACATTGATACTTATGACATTACAGTATTTACATCAAAATAATTACAAGGGTATAAAACAATACCCATACAAAAGGGATCAAGAAGTTCTTGTCAATCTCGCAGCTCGCTCTGCTGCTTTCTCCTTGCTCTTATCTGCGACAGTAAATTAAACTATCGCTGAGTATAAAAATACTCAGTGGTGCACAATAAAAAAAAAATTTTAAATACAATACATAAATCATTCATTAACAAAACACAATTTAAATATTTCTCAAATTATCAAAACTCATAATAACACAATTTAGTCAAATAATTTAAGAAATATAGTGTTGCCAATTCATACACAACTTAAGCCATGACACAAAATTTTCGATCAATGCCGTGTTGTACACCACGAAAAAGCAATCTACAACCCCACTAATCGAAATCAATGAGGGAGGTGGCTAGCTAGCTAATGAGTACTCATCCGATCTACAACCTCAACTGGTAAACCAGAGAGGGAGGAAAGATAACTGATCTCACCCCATAAATGGAGGAGGAATAATAAGATACTATCATGCTAAGTGTGAATCAAAAATCAATTTCAAACATTTTATTCAAATGATTCATGAGAAATCTAATAAATTTCCAAAGTCACAATTTTATTCACAAGATGGCAACACAATTCATAATTAACTTCAAATTTTCATAAATCACACTAAATCAATTTTTCAATGACAAAAGGCACAAATAAGGTTTATTGTGCACAAACCTGACGTGAGTCGCCTCTAGGCCTTGACTCAGTCTCTCAGAGTTTCCAAGTCTTTTTCAGCTGAAACACACAGTTTCACAATGTTTCAGTACCATAACTTAGCATAAATCCAAAAATAAATTTAACTTCACTTTTACCTAGCTCTAATGTGCTAAACTCGACGTTCTTGAAATTTTTATGTTTTGGGTTACTATTCACTATACTATTCAAGTCAAATTATTGACTTTCTAAGGCTTAATAGGTATGGGAATTCCAACTTCACTCGCATACCATATTTTGGTCACTAAACTTATTGGTTTTGGTCATTTTCTCAACACTTAAGTCTTTTAGGCAAAATTGTCAATTTTCAGTTTTTGGTGTCTTGGTTGCACTGTTCCATTGGTCACTTTTTTGTTAGAATTTGATAAAACTTCCTTTATAGAAAATGTTCCCTATTGTCTTAAGTTTTTTTTCCTTTTTGAATCACTCCAATTGGAGTTTTGTAGCTCAAGTTATATCCAAATTACGGTTACTATTCATGCTGCAGAATTTAGTTCTGCAGATTTATTGATCCAACTTCGTTCAGCAATTTGATCAAGTTAAGTCCATAATTTGGTCTAATTTTCTTCATATGAAATGTTCTACTATGTCTTAGGTTTCCATCGGTTCAAGAATCACCTAAATCAGAGTTTTCTAGAGAGAGTTATAGCCATTGAAACTTTACTGTTCATATGGTAAATCTACAGTTTTGCAGGTTTAGTGATTCAACTTTGCTCAGTAATTTGATTGGGTTAATGGCATAACTTGGGTTTGTATTCTTCATGAAAGTTTTAGATCTATATCTCATCTAACCACTGGTAAAATATCAAGTCATTTTGACCTGCCTAGCTCAAGTTATGACCAAATGAACAAACACTATTCATTTAGTCAGTTTGTGCAGGGCAGCATACAATTTTCCAACTTTGGTCAATTTGTTCACTAGGTTTTAGTCACTTTTTGGGCATGTTTCCTGAATGAAAATTGTGTCATTTAGTGCCTATTTTCATTCCCAATTGGTCTCATACCAATTGGACTTGTAAAATTTAATTTTTGGTCCCTCAAAGTTGACTTGGTCATGCTGCAGCAGCATGACTACACTCCCTCCGAATTTGACTTTAATTCCAACACTTCTAACACACTTAATTCTAATGTCCAAAACCCTAAGTTTTTCCAATCTTCACAATTTATGTAATCTAAATATACAATTCACATATATAACATCTATTCACCAAGATTTCATGTTTAACCTAACTAAATACCATCAAAACCTTAAGGTTCCATGGCTGCCACATTCTCTCTTCCCTTATTTAAGCATGATTTCCTTTATTTCTAAGGCAATTTCATCACACACAAACTTAAATTCATGAATTCAATAAGAGTCTAAACTTGAAATTGCACTTACCTCAATTTGTAGATTTCAATCTTCAAATTTTCTCCTCTTCTCTTCTTTCTTTCTTGCTAAATTTCTTTCTCAAGGGAAGGAAATAAGGTTTTATGGAATAATTATTGGAGAAGTTGGGATTTGGTAAGGGTTTCAAAACTTGAAGACAAACTTTAATGGAGGAATTTCCATGGAGATAAGAGGGAGAGAGTGTGGCGGCTTGGATGGGATAAGGAAGAAGATTAATTAATTTTTTTTTCTTTTCTTTTCTTTTATCTTTTTATGTCTTAGGAAGACTCAAAAATCCATTTAATTAATTATATTAATTATGACTTTTATGGCATCATGCATGGTATCATGCATGATGTCATCACCTTTTTACTTTTTTATTTTCTTTTTATTTTCTATTTATTTTTCTATTAGTTCTTTAATTTAATTCTCGATTTTGAAATTTTCTTTTCTCCAATTTTATTTGACAGTTAGGTCAGGAGTCAGCTCTCGGGGTCAATTGACCAAATTGCCCCTCGCCGGTTCATCCCGGTCTGCAAATAATTCAGTATTTCTTTCGGCTCCCTGACCTAATTATTTGACTGGCTTAACAGCTCTTTTTCATGATTTTCTTTTTTCCACTGTGTTTGTAATGGTCCTAAGGACTGCAGCGTCACATTTTACGGTTCAAAATTTGAGTTTAAAATGACTTCGCAGTCGTTCTCGAGACGGTCACCCATCGCTGTGACTCTCGGTTCGTTTAACTTCTTATGTTCTGTTTTTCTTATTTATAATTAACTAATTGGTAATTACTAATTATTTATATTTATGGCTTCTCTAGTTGTCTTAAGTGTGATTCTAATCCTCTTAATTGTCTGGACCGACACGGGTCACCGGAACAGTAAAATATACCAGGCTATATAAATAGGGGTATTACAGTCTACACCATTTAATTATTCTTCTTCTTTTATCAACACATTTTATCTCACCATTTTTTACTACCCATTTCATTTATTGCAATTTATATTCTCCCTCTCAATTTTCTCATTTAAATTCAATAGTTCAAAATAAACAAGTTGGCACATGCACATAGAAAGTCCTATCATGTGATGTTTCTAAGTTAAAAGAATTAACTTATTTACTATCTTACTCTACATGTATATTTAACTAGATTAATTATATGCCAAGTCATTTTACATGTCATACATGGCATACAGAAGAAAAAATCCTAAGCATTTCAACCTAAAGTACAGGCATAAGAGGAAGAGAATGGTCCTAAACATGTCAATATTTCTAGGTTATGTATTTAAACCCATTAATTACCATGTTTCTCTATGCATCTTTTGCTAAGTCCACTTGAATGCTAAAGGTCAATTTGAATTAATTCAAAATAAAATTGAAGTTCTAAACTAAAGAAAGAGGAAGAAGATAGAAATTAAAACCTTAAAATGACCTTTACAACCCATAATCAAAAATAAAATTAATCCTAAAATTATTACAAGGTCTTAGACTCATTAACCTCATGCAAGAGGCCTTGGAGTTCTAAATCTTCATTTTAATCCACCAAATATCTATTGTCACATCTTCCTCCTTCGCAATTTTGGTTTTAGGCTTCTTTAATGGGTTTTGGCTCATTTAATTAATTTACATGTGAGAATAACTCAAAAATATAAAAAGTAAATATTTAATTTAAAATAAAAAAATAAAAAAATAATCAAATTAAATAAACAGAAAATAAATAAAGAAAATCAAATATAAGAGTAACCTAATTAACCAAACTAAACTAAAGCAAGATTAGAATTATTTTTAAACAATTAAAGTCTCCCAACCTAAGCCAATTATTTAATTCCAATTCCAGCAGGTCTACTATACATAATTATCATCAACTAATTAAAAAAAAAAACGTAAAAATTAAATAATAAAAAAGGAGTTTAATTGTTACTAAGTTAAATCTAGAAATTTCAAATTTGTACAAATATTTTATAAAATCCATAAAAAATTACAACGCTCATCAAGTAAAATCCAGAAAAATTAACTAATGTCCTAGACATACCAAATTTTGACATTGAAAAACAAAAATCCTCGAATGTGATATCAGAAATCAAGCAAAGTTCAATGAAGGGCGCGGTTATGCTAATTGATCAAAATTCAACAATGAAAAGAAAAATACTTTAAAATATTAAACATGCATGAAACTCCACGAAATTTTATGGTACAGTAACTAACATATCACATTTTAATATGATAAAAATTATCCAACCAAATTCCATGTAGAATGATGTGCATATGAAGAGTTTTATACTGACTAGGAGACTAAAACAAATCTGAGCACGGATTTTTTAAAAATTGTGCATATTAATCTACAAGGAATTAAATAAATCTAAAAATATATCCTAAAACTAGATAGATTAAAGTTTAAATTAAAACAATAAAACAAAATTTTAAAATAAAATAACCATACAAAATAGATTTACAAAAGTTAGGTTCATGGATAAACTCTCCTAAATAGGTTGAGATTTGCAAAAATCATAACTTTATGATTAAAATAGCAAATTGAATGATTCAAAAAAGAAAAATCGATGGAAACATCCTAAATAATTTATAATAATAGTCTAACATGCAATTGAACAATTTAACATGGAGAAATAAGCAAAATAGAAACAGACAAATAAAAGAATATGCAAATGGAGTTGTGAAGGCTCAGTCAGATTTTAACCTTTTTTTTTTAGGCATGATTTCCTTCAACTCCAAGTGATTCTAGAGGGTCCTTGAGGATGTCTTGGATGCTGGAAAGCTATAAATATTCAATTAGAATTTAAACAAATTAAAAGACATAATTTTCTAACCCTAACTAATTAGGATGTGCCAAGTGTATGCAAGCTAAATTGGCTAGTTATGCATCAAAGCTTGGAGAAGGTTTCTATTGAGTTTAGAACCTCTCAAAAGTATGCAAAATCTCATGTATTTGGGTGTGTCAGCTGTCTTCTCTTCCTCCCCCCAAAAGCCTTCAATTAGATACTTATTTGTAGGCTTAAGGTGATAAATTGATAAGATTAGGTTTAAAATGTTTAATTTTATATATAAAAAAAATCCTAATCCTATTATAAATGGCTGGAGTGTTTTTATCTCTTATTATTAGTATTATTATTATTATTATTATTATTTAATAATTAATTAACTTAAGGGACGAAAGTCCATAAGCTTGGTTGGATGAAATGGGCTTGTTTACTAGGCCTACTGAGCTTGTCTCTTGACCTAGCCTAGCTCAAGACTATTTGGACCTCTAATGAGGCCTTGAGAGGTACAAGCCTTGGTATAGTCAAGTGGCTAAGCCTCTAGCTCAAGCTTAAGCCCAATTAACCGCTTTATTAGTTACCAAAACCTAATTTTTTAGTCTAACATTAAATTTGATTTTATTTTTTTATTTTCCATTGCTTTCTAACATTTCTAAATATCCCCAGGGGTGCTTTTGAATTGTCAAAATTCTCAAGTATTTATCATCATTGAGCTCCCCATTACCTCAACGTATGCATGCATTTAAGGGGGTGAAAAAAATGTGTCTACGTGTTTGTCTTTAGATTTTGTCCTACAAGAATGTTAGGCAGTATCACTGTACCTGACACACTACCTGCTATCTCTTTCAGTACTGCACCTAGCACCACAACTATTGTTGCACCTGCCATAAGTACTAGGATGATATCTCCTCTGGTAATTTTGACCCTGAGCACCTCGGATTTAGGACTTAGCACTTTTTTCGCTCTTAGAGTTTTCTTACCGCCAATATTCCCGATGCCTAGTATTAACTCTTTTTCCATAGTAGTTGGAGCTAAATTCATTATTGCACTTATACTCAAATATGCACTACACTTGGGTTGAGTTTTGCTATTTGCTGCTCCTTGTCCTTTGTGTTTTCCTACAGGTTGTGATTATTGCTTTGTGTTCACCTGTGACAGCACACAAAGCTATCACCGAGTGGTGAACTCAGTGGTGCACAACTATAACTTAAAACATAGTTCAATATACCTTAGCAAAATTACAGTAAATAATTTGGAAATCAGGATACTCATCAAACTCCAAAAATCAAATTATTCATTGCCAAAAACATAAATCATTTGTATGAAATGACTTTGATCATGAAATTTAATTTATCAAATCACAACCAAACATTTAAGGTAATTCCAACAAAATCAATTATACATAAATCATAATTGAAATCACAATTCTTTACTATTCAAAAACCATTCTTTATCTCACTAACTATGCAAGACTAATCCGAAAGGGCCATCTTCGAGGTGATTCTAACTCCCTATGGTCGGAGAGGTCGAATCATCGTGCACAGTACACATCACAATAATGAATCTTCTGAAAGGGCCATTGAAGGAACAGAAGCGTGAAAAATACAAGTTTATACCATTGAATTCAAAAATTTTCACCTAGGGTCATATGCATCATGCAAGATTAATTTTTATCTATTTGATTTCAATGATAAACAACATATTAAAGCTCTTTTAATATGTTTTTGGATCTTTATTTGCCATTTAAGATTTTAAAAATTAATCAAATTAATTTTAGAACCCTAGATTAAATCAAGAATAATTACACTAACCTCTAGATTAAATCAAGATTAATCTTCAGGACACCAGATGTTGTCCCTCTAGTTTGTCCACACCAAGAACACCTGTGGCAGCCCTTGAACAACTTCTAAAGCTTTTTCTATTAATTAGAAATTCAAGTTCTGCCTTTTAAGAGATTAGAGATGTAAACAGGACACTAGAAACAATTTATAGTGTTCTTAATTCAAAAGATTGATGGCTAATCTCTTTGAATTGATGAGAGATGAAGAAGAATAGATGGAGAGCCTCAAAATGGCGTGACAAAGGAGAGGAGTGGCTGCTAGTTGTTTTTCTTTTCATAACAACACTTACATAGCTAGGTTAACACATTAAACCCTTGCCACATGTCACCCTTTGATCAGCTCTAGGTTTAAGTGACCCAATCACATTGTGCCAAGTGTCAAACCTATATTTAATATTGATTTTAATCATCTTACATGATTAAAAAACATTTGGCAAGCTTATGTGTAATCCCATATGTCACCATCTCATGGTGCCATGTGTCACACTGTGAAATGACCAAAATGCCCCTGTGTCTTAATTTTGAGTTCTTAACCCAAAATAATTATTTTTCTTTTTCTAATTTATATCAAATATAAATTAATTAATTAATCTCTATTAATTAATTTCTCATTAATTAAATTCATATTTAAACACTTTAAATATAAATTTAACTTATACTATACATCCAATAATCTAGATTTGGTTTCAAGTCATGCTAGGGACTTTGCAATTTAATTGCAAACTAAACCAATTTAATTAATCAATTAAACTCTTCAATTAATTAATTAAATCATATTTAAATAGGTGATAACTTGTGTATGTGTGTGACTTACTAGGCTCATCACTAATTGGCAATGAGACATGATATCAACTCTTAATATCATCAGAACTCTTTCTTACCATAAATGATTTCTCTAAATCATTTTATGAACCTCATAGACCATGGTTAACACCTAGCATAGCATGCCATGGCCACACAATTAGTAATAAGGTTTACCTTAAATGAACCTATAATCATATGTTACCATGCACTAGAATCTCTCTGTTACAAAATTCCAACTCAAGCTGGAGTCATGGTTTATGTTAAACTCTATTTGCTATGAATATTATGTTCTCTTTTAATTTCAGTTCTTGATTAAAAAGATTTTCTCATCAGAAACTCTTTTCTGAATAAATCTATCTGTCCTGGCCAGGAACTTAAAACATCAAGAACAATTAAATGAGCATAGGATTTTATCTCTATTTACTTAGAGGAACAGATTCCATGTTGATCAACACCTACCTCCATATGTAACTAATTGGAGCCAACAGATGCCCATATACCCATACACAGTACAAGTATGAAAGCAGTATTAAACTCAAACTACTTATATATAAGATAACTGTGCTATCTCAGGTTCAAAGATTATATGCACTGATATGATTTATGACAAAACATTGACAAGAGTAAACTCCATGTGCTTGTCATAAGTGTCACTGGTTCGGCCTACTTATCATTTATAAGTGCCTATCATGTTTGTTATATGGCATAAGACTCACCATTCTATCTTATTTATATCTCATATAAATAACTTGGGAATAAACATGAATACAATCTTTCTGGATAAGTCAAGTCCTTATTATGAAGTATCCTCGATTGTGAACCTATTTATGATACTTTGTGCTAGAAATATTATCGCTCATATTCTTAACAACTTAAGAATAATATTTCTAACAAAATATCAATGGACCTTTTCTATTACACATAAATATATTATGTAAACGGAAAAGTGAAAATGCCTTTTATTAATAAAAACATGTACAAGATACATACTAAATGATATGCTCTAGGGCATACTACTAATAATCTCCCACTAGCACTAGAGCCATTCATTACAATATCTTAGACCTATCTTCTCAAGATGTCGATCTAACTGAGTCTGTGACATAGGCTTAGTGAATGGATTAGCTGGATTTTCAGCTGATGCTATTTTCTGCATGGCTACATCGCCTCGCCCAACTATTTCTCTGATAATGTGGTAGCGCCTTTCTATGTGTTTGGATTTCTGGTGAGACCTTGGTTCCTTAGCCTGTATGACTGCTCCATTGTTGTCACAGTGTAGTGGAACTGTTGACTCAATGGAAGGAACTACTGTAAGTTCTGTCACAAACTTCTTTATCCAAACAGCTTCCTTTACAGCATCTGATGCAGCAATATACTCAGCCTCTGTAGTGGAATCTGTAGTCGTGCTCTGTTTGGAACTCTTCCAACTGACTGCACCTCCATTACAAATGAACACATATCCAGAGGTAGACTTTCTATCATCGATATCTGATTGGAAATCAGAATCAGTATAACCATCCAATTGCAAGTCTCCACCTCCATAAATCAAGAATAAATCCTTAGTTCTTCTCAAGTACTTAAGGATATTCTTGACAGCTATCCAGTGTTCCAAACCTAGATTGGATTGATACCTGCTAGTCAAACTAACAGCATATGCGATATCCGGCCTAGTACATAACATTGCATACATTAAACTTCCAATAGCCGAAGCATATGAAATCCTGGCCATCTTATCTCTTTCTTCAGGTGTCTTTGGAGACATCTCTTTAGAAAGGTGGATACCATGTCTCACTAGTAACAATCCTCTCTTGGAATCAAGCATATTAAACCTCTTTAACACCTTTTTCCAAGTATAGACTTTGGGATAAACTAATTATTCTTTTCACTCTATCTCTATAGATGCGAATACTAAGAATATAGGTTGCCTCCCCTAAGTCTTTCATGGAGAATGTATTTGACAACCATACCTTTATAGTTGTCAACATACCTGTGTCATTACCCATCAACAGTATGTCATCCACATATAAGACAAGGAAAGTGATAGCACTGTCACTAACCTTCTTATATACACATGGCTCATCCTCATTTTTGATAAAACCAAAAAATTTAATGGCCTCATCAAAACGGATGTTCAACTCCTCGAAGCTTGCTTTAACCCATAAATGGATCGCTTTAACCCATAAATGGGTCACTTTAGCTTGCATACCTTAGAACTATCTCGGGATTTAAAACCCTTAGGTTGTTCCATGAAAATGTTTTCTTCAATGTATCCATTGAGAAAAGCTGTTTTGACATCCATCTGCCAAATCTCATAATCATAGTATGCAGCTATTGCTAATAAAATCCTAATTGATTTAAGCATGGCAACAGGCGAGAAAGTCTCCTTATAGTCGACTCCTTGCCTTTGGCGAAACCCTTTCGCTACTAGCCTTGCCTTATAGGTCTCTACCTTTCCATCAGAACCAATTTTCTTCTTGAAAACCCATTTGTTCCCTATAGGTACAATACCTTAAGGTGGGTCAACAAGATCCCAAACTTGATTCTTATACATGGAATCAATCTCGGATTTCACAGCATCAATCCATTTTGAAGAGTCTATATCTGATATAGCTTCTTTATAGGTAAGTGGATCATCTCCATGATCTACTTCTTCATGAATAGACAACTCTTGTTCTTCTTCATAAAGAAAACCATATCTCACTGGTGGGTGAGATACCCTGGTTGTTCTACGAGGAACAGCTGTAGATGTTTCATCAACGGGTATAGGTTGACTAGATGGATCTATATCCATCTGATCTGTTGGTTGGTCAGAATTCTCCAATTCTAACTCTATTTGCCTTCCTTTGCCTCCTTCTTGAACAAACTGCTGTTCAAGAAATGTGGCATCTCTACTTATCACAACCTTTTGTGAAGTAGGCAAATAAAAATAATATCCAAAACTGTCTTTTGGATATCCAACAAATCGTCCTTTTTCTGATCTGGTCTCCAATTTATCAGTGTTCAGCTTTTTTAATATAAGCTAGACAACCCTAAATCTTAACATGCTTAAGACTTGGTTTTCTTCCATGCCATATCGCATAAGGTGTGGAAGAAACTAATTTTGATGGAATCCTATTCAGAATATACAAAGCTGATTCTAATGCAAATCCCCAAAAGAAGATTGGCATATCAGTATAGCTCATCATACTATGTACCACATCCAATAGGGTATGATTTCTCCTTTCAAATACACAATTCAGCTGTGGCGTTCCTAGAGGAGTCAGCTGGGAAACAATGTCGTGCTCTCTCAAGTATTCATCAAATTCAGTACTCAAATATTCACCTCCACGATCTGATCGAAGAGCTTTAATACTCTTTCCTGTTTGATTTTCTACTTTAGATTTAAATTCTTTGAACTTTTCAAAGGATTCATGTTTGTATTTCATCAAATACAAATACCCAAACCTTGATTTATCATCAGTAAAGGTAATAAAATAATGAAAGCCCCCTCTAGCCATTTCTTTAAATGGACCACATATATCACTATGTATTAGCTCCAAAATATTTTCAGCCCTTAGCCTTTGTCCAACAAAGGGTGATCTAGTCATTTTTCCCTGAAGGCAAGATTCACAAGTTAGAGTAGGCTCAGAGCCCAATGAGGATAGAATCCCCATTTTCTCCAATTTTGTAATCCTATCTTCTACAACATGACATAACCTTAAGTGCCAAATATATTTTGAACTTGAGTTGGTTTTCACCATGGCATTGCATTCATTTAGATTGCTATACTCTGGCCAGCGGAAACACTTTCTTACTAGCAATGGAAACACTTTCCTGTTGGCAATGGAAACACTTTCCTGTTGGCAGTGGAAAGACTTTCCTTTGCCTTTGTCAGCTTTGGTTTTCCTTTTCTGTTTAGCTATTTTCTTAGAAGGACCAAGAATCTGAGATTTCTTTTTCTTATTGCCCTTCTTCTTGTTAGACTTTCCAGCAGAAGAAGAAGTAATCAAAGCTACCTCTTTTCCTTTATTGCCCGGCATATTCTTTTGGGCAATAACCAGCATGTTGAGTAAACCAGCTAAGATGCATTCCTGTTTAGTCATATGGAAATTTGTCACAAAATTCCCAAAAGACTCAGGAAGGGACTGAAGGATCAAATCCGTCTGTAGTTGGAAATCCATGTTGAAGTCAAGATGTTCCAACTGCTCAATCAGTCGAATCATCTTGTGGACATGATCCCCAACATTCTGTCCCTCAGACATCCTCATACGGAATAGCTGTCTAGATATCTCATACCTAGCATTCCTGCTGTGCTCACCATATAACTCTTGTAGGTGAAGGAGGATCTCACTCGCACTCTGCATGTTCTCATGCTACTTTTGTAACTCATTACTCATGGAAGCAAGCATGTAACACTTAGCTCTCATATCATGCTCCTTCCACTTAGCCAAAGTTTCATGTTCCTCTTGTGTGGCCTCTGGAGGTAAGGGATCCGAAACATTTGAATCTAGAACATATCCTATATGTTCAAGGTTCAGGACAAGTTTCAAATTTCTTAGCCAATCAGGCAGATTAGGTCCTGTCAACCTATTGCGATCAAGTATGCTTGCAAGGATATTGGATGGTGGTGGTTGTTCTGTGCTCATTTTTATCAGAAAATTAACTACAGAAAATAACCAGATTAATTAGTAAATGTATCATGTAATTAACCAAAATGATTATGGTCTTTTATTCAAATTAGTCCTCTCACTAACTTAGCGAATCCTACACTTCCAAAGTAGAAAACGGAAATCCTAGTTGGATGGATTTCTAGTGGGTGATTGAATTCTTATAATTCTATTGATCATCCTTAGGTACATCCATTATTGGAATTACAATAAACTATAAGTGAGCAACTCCTTACCCATCACATCTCATGTGAAGTTCAATTCTTTACCTAGCCCTTAATGCTCAAAATCTCAGGTACATCCATTATTGACTTATCTTGCATTAGTTAAGTTAATCCCATTGAGCCAGTAATTATACAAATAATTTTAATGTCCTCAGGTACATCCAATATTGGCCACCAAACTATTTACATATTTACAACATCTCATGCTTAACAATTATTCTTAAGAAAATCTCTTAAATTAATTGCATCTTATGCAACTATTTAAAATTTTTTAAAATAATTGCCCCAATGGAGGGCCTATGTTATAATTACTTTAATTATAGCATTTCCAACTTAATCATTTGTTTGAAAGATTTTATAGTCATTCTAATTACTATTAAGGTCTCACTTTGCACATTATCCAATTAGCATGCATATGTCATATAATAGCATACATTCCCATACGTCTCATGCATTCATGGATAAGCAATAAATATGGTATGATCATGGACTTTCTAAGGGATTCAATTCTGAGCCACCAAGAATTGAATCAGGGCATTCCTAGGTGCATTTCATTCATTCATTTTACAAGAGTTACTGAAGGAGTACATAATCAATACTTGATCTTGAATTCCTCCCACTGGTCTCACCAATGCTCTTGACCTCCTTGAACTTCTTGCAATCTAATATTACATAGTAATCCTTGGCATACCAAGGCAAATTTACAAGAACTTAAATAAATGGAATTACAACCCAAAAATTATTACAAACTTAATAATACATGCCCAAAATAAATTAAAATAAATAAATTAATTTACAATCCCAAAGAAACATAAAAGAAATAAATCCAATCACATTGGTCTTTTATAGTTCATGATCATCCATCATACATATCACTATTTAACAATTAAATAAAACATATATACTTAAATTAAATTGAATATCTCATATTCAACTTAAAAATCCAGATTTGAATATGATTCAAATAAATTTAAAAATTCAGATTTGAATCTCATTCAAACAAATTTAAAAATTCAGATTTGAATCACATTTAAAAAACTTTAAAAATTCAGATTTAAATCACATTCAAACATTTTTAAAAAAATCAGATTTGAATCACATTCAAACATTTTTTTAAAAAATTAGATCTGAATTTTATTCAATCAATTTTAAAAAATCAGATTTAAATATGATTCAAACAACTTTAAAAATTCAGATTTGAATCACATTCAAACAACTTTTAAAATTCAGATTTGAATCACATTCAAACAATTTTTAAAATTCTGATTTGAATCATAATTTAATTGTATGATAAAAATTCTAATTAAACAATTTAATTAGACATAAAATGGATCTTAGATCATACAATAATTGTACATTCACCATCAATTTACCTTTGCACACCATTGTGGTGCATCAACCATGCGCACCATGGTGTTCATCATTTGTGCCGCCACCTTGGCTTTGCAACCAGCAATGAACTTTTGATCTCATGATCAAACACACAATTAAATCATATAAACATTAATCTAAATGGCAAATATAGTGGCTCTGATACCAATTGAAGGAACGGAGCATGAAAAACACAAGTTTATACCATTGAATTCAAAAATTTTCACCTAGGGTCACATGCATCATGCAAGATTTATTTTTATCTATTTGATTTCAATGATAAAAAACATATTAAAACTCTTTTAATATGTTTTTGGATCTGTATTTTCCATTTAAGATTTTAAAAATTAATCAGATTAATTTTAGAACCCTAGATTAAATCAAGAACAATTACACTAACCTCTTGATGCACTGCAGCGTGTTGCGCCTTTGAGATTTGTCTTCAGGACACCAGATGTTGTCCCTCTAGTTTGTCCACACCAAGAACACCTGTGGCAGCCCTTGAACAGCTTCTAAAGCTTTTTCTATTAATTAGAAATTCAAGTTCTATCTTTTAAGAGATTAGAGATGTAAACAGGACACTAGAAACAATTTATAGTGTTCTTAACTCAAAAGATTGATGGCTAATCTCTTTGAATTGATGAGAGATGAAGAAGAATAGATGGAGAGCCTCAAAATGGCGTGACAAAGGAGAGGAGTGGCTGCTAGTTGTTTTTCTTTTCATAACAACACTTATATAGCTAGGTTAACACATTAAACCCTTGCCACATGTCACCCTTTGATTAGCTCTAGGTTTAAGTGACCCAATCACATTGTGCCAAGTGTCAAACCTATATTTAATCTTGATTTTAATCATCTGACATGATTAAAAAACATTTGGCAAGCTTATATGTAATCCCATATGTCACCATCTCATGGTGCCACGTGTCACACTGTGAAATGACCAAAATGCCCCTGTGTCTTAATTTTGAGTTCTTAACCCAAAATAACTATTTTTATTCTTCTAATTTATATCAAATATAAATTAATTAATTAATCTCTCTTAATTAATTTCTCATTAATTAAATTCATATTTAAACACTTTAAATATAAATTTAACTTATACTATACATCCAATAATCTAGATTTGGTTTCAGGTCATGCTAGGGACTTTGCAATTTAATTGTAAACTAAACCAGTTTAATTAATCAATTAAACTCTTCAATTAATTAATTAAATCATATTTAAATAGGTGATAACTTGTGCATGTGTGTGACTTACTAGGCTCATCGCTAATTGGCAATGAGACATGATATCAACTCTTAATATCATCAGAACTCTTTCTTACCATAAATGATTTCTCTAAATCATTTTATGAACCTCATAGACCATGGTTAACACCTAGCATAGCATGCCATGGCCACCCAATTAGTAATAAGGTTTACCTTAAATGAACCTATAATCATATGTTACCATGCACTAGAATCTCTCTGTTACAAAATCCCAACTCAAACTGGAGTCATAGTTTATGTCAAATTCCATTTGCTATGAATATTATGTTCTCTTTTAATTCAAGTTCTTGATTAAAAAGATTTTCGCATCAGAAACTCTTTTCTGAATAAATCTATCTGTCTTGGCCAGGAACTTAAAACATCAAGAATAATTAAATGAACATAGGATTTTATCTCTATTTACTTAGAGGAACAGATTCCATCTTGATCAACACCTACCTCCATATATAACTAGTAGGAGCCAACAGATGCCCATATACCCATATACAGTATAAGTATGAAAGCAGTATCAAACTCAAACTACCTATATACAAGATAACTGTGCTATCTCAGGTCTAAAGATTATATGCACTGATATGATTTATGACAAAACATTGACAAGAGTAAACTCTATGTGCTTATCATAAGTGTCACTGGTTCGGCCTACTTATCATTTATAAGTGCCTATCATGTTTGTTATATGGCATGAGACTCACCATTCCATCTTATTTATATCTCATATAAATAACTTGGGAACAAACATGAATACAATCTTTCTAGATAAGTCATGTCCTTATTATGAAGTATCCTCGATTGTGAACCTATTTATGATACTTTGTGCTAGAAATATTATCACTCATATTCTTAATAACTTAAGAATAATATTTCTAACAAAATATCAATAGACCTTTTCTATTACATATAAATATATTATGTAAACAGAAAAGTGGAAAATTCCTTTTATTAATAAAAATATGTACAAGATACATACTAAATGATATGCTCTAGGGCATACTACTAACAGCCATAATATAACACTTAGATCTAACCTCTAATAAGAGGAGAATCTAAGCCTGTGCACGTACCATGATAATCAAAACACAACTAACTCCATTGTCTTCTCAACAAATGAGAGAGACGGGTAATAACCTAGTCAAGCATCGATAGTGAGATATAAAATAATATCACAATCCTTTAGTGAGAATAAATCACAATACAATTCGATTCAAAGTCAATTCCAATATCCAATAATTTTATGCTCATCACAATTCAAATCATAAATTTGCATTTTTCCATGCAAATTGGCCATCACAATTCAAAACAGGTTCTATCATAATTTTCCAAAATATAATTTATTCAATTCACAACAATGCTTAATACTTGTGGAAATACCATTTCACAAAGCTAAATTCATACATACTATAATAATTTCAATAATCATTGAATTAAATCCAATGCTTGTTAAACATAATACATAAGAAAAATATGTCATTTAATCATATGAAATATTTAGAACAAAATCAGTTAAAAACTAGTTGTGCACAAACCTGATTTGAGTCGCCCCTAGGCCTTGACTCATTGTTCCTTATGCTTCCCAATATCCTTTTCAACTGAAACACACAATTCAAAGTGTTTCAGTGCTCAGTTAAATTGTTTCTAACAATAAAATCTAATATCTAAATTTTCTTGGTACTATTCCCTTCAATTCATTTCATTAGTCAATCTATAATGTTGACCCTTGATGCACTCTAAGTGAGTCAATTCTAATGTTACCAATATGTCACATTTTATAGCCCTTTAGTGTTGGTATATGTTACCAATTTCATTTCCAAGTGTATTGCATTTTATTGCAATTTACTGGATTTCGGTATACTATTTTGACCTAGTTGGACGACCTAGTTGGACGACCTAGTTCCCTCGGTTTTTGGGTTCCGGTCCAAACTATAAACTTGTAGGTCTATGTCTTATTACACGCGGGGCAAAATTTCAGGTCATTCTGAGTTGTGTATACCAACATATGATCAATTTACCAATGCTAGACAGAATGCACTAAAATGGTAGGCTTAGGTCATTTTTAGGTCACTTTTGGTTCGGCCAGTTTTGGTACCTGAACTTGTGCAAGCTATTTGGCTTGGTTCTGACCATTTTTGGGCTTTGGTGTCTTCACAAGAATTGCAGATATATGCCTAAACTATTAATGGTAAAAATTTCAGGTCATTTAGACTTGTTTTGAGTAAGTTATGGTTAAAACACTAACTGCTGCCCAAATGGTCAATTTTCAGGCTTTCAAGTCACTAATCCGAATTTGGTCAATTTTCAAGTCACCTTCTAGGCATAATTTAGGTAAGCTTCCTTCAAGAAAGTTGGCACATTTTGTGCCTAGTTTCACCTCCAATTGGTCTCATACCAATTGGAGTCACACACTTAAGGTTCTAAGCTAAAACATACACTGCCCTGCTACACATTCTTCATCACATACCAATTACACATTCTATACTTACCAAGCTAACCCTTTCATGCCAATTCTGGTTTGTACCATACTATTAACATACTTAACAACACATTTTGGTCATTTTGAACAGCTTGTAACCATTCTCAACATACACATTATAACTCAGAATTTTCCAAAGTTCATTTACACAATTTAACCACATGAACATACCTCATTTACATGTCCAAATCCAAACAATTATTCACATACACATGCTGCCACCATAAGCAACATAATTCAACAATATTTCATGAACTTAAACACTTCAATCTTCTTCATGAGGCTACCACAAGTTTACACATACCCATCAACTTCCATTTTCACTTTTCAAGCTTACAAATCAAACTTTCACATGGAATTCAACTTCAATACAATTAAACATTTAAATCAACATTCAAATAACCATTTACATGCTAGGACAAGCTGTTCATGGTGAGGTTTCATGGCTGCCGAAATGGCTTAACTCCAATAATTCATCAAACATCAAAAATTCTTCCATAAATCAACTACCTACAACCTTGGTTATACTTTTAATGAAACAAGAATTGAAAACACCCACTTACCTCTTTTGGACTTCTTCAAAACCTCGCCAAAACTTATCTTTCTTGCTCCAAGTATGCTGCCCAAGGTATGGTGGTCAAGTTTAATGAAGGGAGCTAGTGAAAAAGATGGCTTGAACCTAGGTGGAGTGCACCTTGCATGTGGGCAGCAATGGATGGACCTTGGGAGATCTTGGTTTCAGCAATGGAGAGAATTTGAGGAAGAAGAAGGTTTGCAGAAGTTAGTGGAAGTTAACAGCATTTTTATTGATTTTCAAAGTGCTTAGTGGTTCACTAATGTAAGAATAAGATTAATTTAATTTAACTTTCAATTATTCAACATTATAATTTAACTTTCAATTATTCAACATTATACCCCTTTTCTTTCACTATTTAAATTATGGACCACCATTTTAATTTTCATAGTATTTCAAAAATTTAATATCATTTATTTTTAATGTACATTTAGGTCAAAAGGCAACTCGGGGTTTCAAATGACCACAATGCCCCTATTCGGGTTGCATTCCTAATTTTTCGGTAATACCGAGTTTTGTTGTTTTCTCGATTTTTTTTGTACTAATTACTTAATTTTTCTTTGAAATTTATAATTTCATTTATATTTCAATAGATGTTTATTTAAGTCTTAAAAATATTTTCCAGGGTTTCCCGCAGTCCAGGGCTAGTCAACGGTCCACGCCGTAACTTCTCGGTACGGTCACCCATCGGTACAGTTTTGTCTGTTTAGCTTAGTTCCATTTTCTCTCTTTTATTTTTTTTCTTTATTTTTTTCTTGTATTTTCCTCTATTGTACTTCACTATCTTATAACTCCACACTAATATTTAAATATAATTCCAAGCATCCTAGCTGTCCGGACAGACACTGTCATCGAAACAGTAGAACACACTACCGAACATAGGGGTGTTACATCTTTATAGGTGTTTTTACAAGTTTCTCCTTTTCTTCATTTGATGGCTCTTCAAGTGTTGGTCTTTCTACAGTAGATTCCTCTATGATAGTGAGTATTTTTCCCTCACTCGTAACTCTTCTATCCATTTTCCTAGTGCTTTCTAATTATCTTTAACTTTCCTTTCCATTTTCTTTCGTAGAACCTAGGTGAAGCCAGTGGTTAGCATTGGCCCTTTGCATATGCTATCGATTTTCCAAAACCTCCTTTCCTTCTTGGCCATACTGATGAGCTACTTGCTTGGAAGACTTTGAAAACTATTTGTAAATTAGGGGAGATCAAGTTTTGGCAGAGATACAAGCTTGGATGGGCTGAGTGGATTGACAGGTTATCTCCTATATATTCAAGCCTCTGGAAAAAGGCCAACATTGAGAAGTTCATTTATTTGACTTACTTCGCACCTCTGTTCTGCCTTGAACTCATATTAGGTTCTCTCCACTTCTATTTCCGCACCTACAACTCTTTGTCCTGCGAATGGGACCAATGTGATGTGCCTACAAGGGGGTCAAGAATTTTCATTAATTTTAGAACCTTAAGGCATGTTCTTACAAGTATGTAAGGTGGAAAGAACAGAAACTCTTTCATTATGGTTGCATGGGCTTAGCAAAATCAAAAGAATTAAGCCTATTTGGAGTTAAGAAAATTAAGCTCAAGTGGAGCACACTGTTGGGACATGTATTGGACTGCCTTGTGGTGGGTCTTTAGTGTTTTTGATGCCTTTTATGTTCCTATATGTGTTGGGAGTCAATTTGGCATAGTTGACCACCAAATATTCTCTATCTTGGGAGATTATTACTGTTTTAGAAGATCTTGGCTAGCACTTTATTAATTAGGAATCTTTGACTTTTCTTGTCACACCTTATCCCTTGTAAGTCATGACATGATCCTGTAGTATACCTAATGAATTACCAAACTACACCTACTGATAACCTACTAAATATACTACAAGGAATTTTGAACAAAACATAGCATTTTATTTAATCTTTATTTTGTGAAAAGGCTACATGGTGATAGTTAAAACTTTAACAAAACCCAAAGTATAACCTGTTGAAACCACGAAATAAATCAAGTAAAAGATTTTCTTCAATCCATTTCACAAACATAATATTAATACCTTCACATTTCAAGTAAACATGTTGTTGTCCCTTATAGCAACTTAAGAGGGGGGGGGGGGGGTGAATTGGGTTCTAGTTGCAAAATTAAAGATTAAAAGAAATTTAAACACAAAGAAGAGAAAAGGAAGAATGATAACATAAGAGATTTATAGAGTTTCGGCTATCCCAAGCCTACGTCCTCTCCTCAAAGCCCTCCTTGAGAGTTAACTCCACTAAAATTCTTCTTTAGGTGAAGAATAAACCCCTTAAAATCACCACAAGAGCAAACCCTTGCTCTTTTACAATCCTTATACACTCAAGAGCTATTTAAAACTCTATCACACTCAAAATTACAATAAGTGCTCATAACAACCTTGAATGAACTCTCAGAACAATGAATTTACAACTCAAATATCAAGTTCTCAAAATTAACTATGGTAGCTCAAGTTCTAGAGAGAGAGAATAAGAAAAATTTTTAGAACACAATAAATTTCCAAAAGATTGTTGTTGTCAAAACTTGTTTCCAGTCATAAATGGTGCCTATTTATAATTTTTGCAAGAAAATAGCCGTTGGGGGTGCATTAAATGCAAAACTAACTGTTCAACCACCCAAAGCTCTATTTTATTGAGTTATAAAAACCCAGGTTTGGCTTCCGGAGTTATTTACTTCGGCTGCTGAAGGTTAAAGCACTAAAAAATAGCTTTTGAAAGTCACTTTTGGCGGCCGGAGTTATTTACTTTGGCTGCCGAAGGTTAAAGCGCTAAAAACTGGAGTGCTTTCTGGACAAAAAGACTTTTAACACTAGAAAACCATGATCTAAAGAGTGAACTTCAGCTACCAAACTTCCCATTTTCAGCTGCCGAAGTGCTCTCTGGACAGAAAGTGTCAAAAGGGCACTCAGACTTCGAAAATGCATAACTTTTTGATCGGAACTCGGATTTTTGATCCGTATTAACCATTGGAAAGATAATTTGATAAAATTTTCAATGGAAAAACTTTCAAAAACAAATTTTCATTTCTCAAATGTGAAAATTTCATTTTACTCCCCCTTGGTCAAGAAAAAGTTACAAGTAAAGACACTAAGAAATTAAGAGTTTAAAAACTCATAACTTTTTGATCCGAACTCGAATTTTTGATCCGTTTAAACCATTGGAAAGCTAATTCAATGTATTTTGCAACTAAAATAATTTTCAAAATTAATTTTGCATTTTTGAAAAATTTATTTAATTTTTCCTTGTTAAAAAATTAGGTGAAAACTTAGTTGAACAAGATATTCTTAGTATCTCCTAGACTTGAGCTAACATAATTAATAAAATGAGATTTACAAGATATAAAATAAATAAAAGTTACATTGTAGGTTTCCATAAATATTTGCTTTCTTATGTTGCTCTTCCTTAACTTTGATTTGAAGTAATTTGGCAATTTTGAGTCTATGGCCTACAAACTCAATACAAACACTTCTAAAGTATATTAGTAGCACACTAATTATTTATTATCATAAAAACATGGGTTACGACACCTAGGTCTAATGATCTCTCTCTTTTTTATGATGACACAATTAGTGTATGAGGAAAATTAAGCACAAGTGAAGTGTGTGTTTTTTAAATATTCTCCCCCTTAATGTACTTCCCCTTTCAAAAACTGTTTGTGCCTTACTAAATAGAATTTAGAGAGCATATAAGAGAGGCTTTGACTCAATGAATGCAATGCCATGAGTGCTAGGTGAATGATGATGCAAAGTTATTTTTATGTCAAAAGCAATTCAGAATATGTATCAAAGGATTACCAAGAAGCATCACATAAGTATACCCAAAACATGTACACCTTGGCTGGTGCACCACTTTGCTCTGGTTGGCTCACTGTGCCCTGGCTGCCAGAAGTGTTACCTCTACCCCTGCCTCTGCCTCTACTAGCTATCTGTTGTCCTCTGGAAGCTAAACCTTGAACAGATCCCTTAGTGGTAGTAGGCGGCCCAGATCTGTGGGCACTAGTGCAATATCTAGCAAAATGCCCACTTCCACCACAGTTGTAATAGGCTCTTATGGCCTTATAACATACTCCTCCATGAGTCCTGCCACAGGTTTCATAGGTATGGATAGGAAAGTAACCCCTAGATCTCTGCTGTCTAGATCTAGGTGGCCTCTGCCCTGAGAATCTTGCCCTACTAGATCCTCTGTTGCTTGGTCCCCCAAAGCTCTTGCTCTTACCCAAACTGCTGCCATAAGCTTGACCAGAAGTCTTCTCACTCTTGTCTTTTTCTTCTATTCCCTTTCTAACGGCCCCTTCTAACTCAATCCTTTCTAATTCTAGGGCTTGGGATATCAGCTCTGAGAAGTTCTCAAGTTGGAACCCAACCACTTGCATTCGTAAGCTAGGCCTCAACCCGGCCTCAAACCGTTTGCATCTATCTCTACTGGCAGTGAGTAGGCTTCTAGCATAGTGGCTGAGATGGGAAAAGTCTCTTTCATACTCGGCTACTGTCCTATTCCCTTACTTAAAACTGAGAAACTCCTGTAGCTTCATATCTACATATGTGTCAGGAACATACTTTTGTCTAAATTCTCTGAGAAAGTCATCCCATGTCAACACAGGGGGCTTAACCAAAATGTGAGGAATGGTCTTCCACCACTCATATGAATCTCCATGCAGTAGAGAGACTGAGTATTCGAGCTTTAAATCATAGGTGCAGTGCAGTTTCTTGAATACCCTCTCCATCCGTTCTAACCATTGCTCAGCTTCCAATGGGTCCACTGTACCCTTGAACTCTGTTGCCCCATACTTCATTAACTTGTCATATTGTCTAGCTAGGGATAGTGGTTGCACTGGAGGTGCTTGTACAGGAGCTTGGACTGGTATATTGCCAGCCATTTGCTGAAATAATGCAGCCATCTGCTGAGCCAATTGAGCAGGAAACTGCATAGGTGGGACGGGTGCTGCCGATCCACTAGCATTCTGAGGAGTGGGGGCCTCCCCCTGTACCTCAGCTGCTACTGATTGCTCTACTGTGTGATCCCCCTCTTCCATACTGACTCACAAAGAATTCTACTCCTTAGACAACCAACACAAGGAGATTTCCCTCCATTAGTCCATATTTATGATGTAATGCACTATATGTATCAATTAATAACAGTTGAGCAGTTGTACTTATCAAAAATTTTCAAACATACAATTTCAAAACTTGTATAAAAACCAATGCTCTGATACCACTAAAACATGTCATACCTTATCCCTTGTAAGGCACAACATGTTCTCATAGCATACCTAATGAATTACCAAACTACACATACCGATAACCCATTAGTTATGCTACAAGGAATTTTAAACAAATCAGAACTTTTTATCTTATCAATTCTTTTGTGAAAAATTGCATGGGAATAGTTAAAATTCAAAGTAAACATTCATTGGAAATAATGATAGACTAAATATTGCAAAGGTTACATTTCCATAAGTCTCAAAATAAAATACAAATAGTTACAAACTTAAAATACTTTTGTAATGCAGTGCTTTTTAATACAAACTGCTCAATGTCCATACATTCATACATATAGGTACAAAATACATCCAAAGGAATCACAAGGGTATACCTAACATAAATACCCACAATCAATACCAAAATGCTACTTCCAAGTCTTTCACTTGGCAGCTTTCTCCTTTCCCTTACCTGTGACAGCATAAAGAAGCTATCGCTGAGTATATCACTAAGTGGTGCACAACTAATAACTTTAAAACTTAAGGTAAAATACAATTTGTCAAAGCATAATAAATCACATTTTTCTTAAGCATGAAAACTTCACAATAGTTCTAAGTCCATAAGAGCCATTTATTGGAATAACATTTCAAATGAGAAATCACACTTCATAAATCACAATTCACAAAGCATTAGTGTTGCCAACATCAACAAATAGTTTAGGCCATGATACAAAATTTCACGATCAGTGCCGTGTTGTACACCACGACAAAGCAATCTCAACCTCACTAACCGTTATTAATGAGGGAAGGGCTAGCCAGCTAATGAGTACTCATGTAGTCTTATCCCACTAACCATTATTAATGGGAGACATAATCAATATCAATTATCAACCCCAAGTAGCCGTTACTACTGGGGAGTTCTGAAAGGGACTGTCATGCTAACTGAGGTTTCAAAACAGTTTCCAAAAATTTCTCACTCAACAATCACATTTATAAACTAATAAACACATTTAAATTCATCATAATATCCAAATACAGGTGGCAACACCCAAATTTCTTAAATGCATGAGAGAAACTATATTTCAGTCAAAGTAAACTTGTTCAAAGCAAACCCATTCAAATAAACATATTCCAAACAATTTACATGTTTAAAAATGAAGAAAAGGTTAGTTGTGCACAAACCTTCAATAATTCTCCTTCCTTGTTACCTACTTCTCCTTGTCTGTTCCAACTTCTTTTTCTATTGAAAATACAAAAATAGATTACCACAATACTAATCTCAATTGCTGCCAAGAACTCATTACATGAATGTCTAATGTATCCCAAGTTAGCTTTGCAAATTTTAGAAAGTTTTGGTTTTCTGGCAGCTTGGTATATTAAACTTTGAACCCATTTTTTACCTAATTTCAATCATAATTTTGTGAGGTGTTCTTCATGAAAATTGTCCCTCTAGGTCTCATCTTTATTTCTCTTTTTAAATCACCTCATTTGGAGTTATGTAGCCAAAGTTACAATCAAATAAATTTTACTATTCACGTGAGGCTGATTGTGGCAGCTTTGGAGACTTAAATTTGGCTAACAATTTGATAAGGTTACATTCATAATTTGGCTTTGAGTTCTTCATATGAAATGTTCTACTATAAGTTTTCATCAGTTCAAGAATCACCTAAATAAGAGCTTTCTAGAGAGAGTTATAGTTGTTTAAAGTTTACTATTTATGTTACTATTCATGTGCTGGCAGATTTATCAACTCAACTTTACTTAGCAATTTGGTTGGGTTAAGTTCATAATTAGGCTTCAAGTTCTTCATACAAAATGTTCTACTATGTTTTAAGTTTCTATTAGTTCAAGAATCACCTAAATCGGAGTTTTCTAGAGAGAGTTATGGACTTCCAAATTTTACTGTTTATATGGTCAATTTGCAGATTTCCAGATTTTCTGCAGATTTGGTGACTCAATTTTGCTTAGCAATTTGATTGGGTTAAGGCCATAATTTAGCCTTAAGTTCTTCATATGAATTTTTCTAATATCTTGTAGGTTTCCATTGGTTCAAGAATCACCTAAATCAGTGCCACACCCTACCCCTCCGTAAGGCATAACATGATCCCATAGTATACCTAATGAATTACCAACTTCGTCTATTGATAACCCATTAAATACACTACAAGTGATTTTAAAACTTTTCTTACTTCTTTTTATAGTGGTGAGCACTATTGACAGGTGTTAAAAATTTTCTTTTACTAAAGTGAAACCATATAACACATTTGAAGAATTAATAATTTCTGTAAAAATTTTGGCAGAGTGCCATCTGTATTTTGAATAAAAAAGTTCTTCAAAAACCTGTAAAAAGCACTTCAAATATATAATTCCTCAATTCCAAACTCCAATAATTTGTTCAACACAATAATTTTCTCAACATTATCAACTCAGTTCAACAATCAATTTTTCAGTGTTTCCAAAAGCTGAGATAAGATAAATTTATCACAATACTTTTACAAGCCAAAATAATTTACAAATTTAGTTTACAACTTCAATCTACAATTTTAATTTACAAATTTAGTTTACAACTTCAATGTACAATTTTAATTTATAACTGCTCAAAACCTAGAATAATATATACATACAGTGAACATACATTACAATACAAAATGCAAAATATGGTATACTCAATATACCCGATGAACTCTCAATGTAGCACTAGCAGCCTAGTCTGCTGCCCGGTCAGTCTGTCTACCTGCAACAGCAATGAAAAGCTATCGCTGAGTAAAATTTACTCAGTGGTGCACAATAACAATTTAAAATGCTGTATGTAAAACTTTTATTGACAATTTACAATTCAAACAATTCACAATTTTTCAAAGCTCATATAACACAAATTTGATCAAACAATCGAATGACACAGTGTTTCCAATCAATAACACAATTTGATCAAATAACTGAGTAACACAGTTTTTCCAATCAATAACATAATTTAGGCCATGACACAATTTTTTCCGAACATGCTGTGTGTACATCACGACAAGGCACACTCACCCCAATAATCGAAATCAATGAGGGAGGAAGCTAGCTAGATAATGAGTACTCATCCACACTCACCTCAGATTGGCAACTCAAAGAGGGAGGAATATAATCACACTCACCCCATAAATGGAGGAGGAACATAGCAATATTGTCATGCCAAGTGTGAATCAAAACAATTCCAAATCACAATATTTAGATATTTCATACAAACCAAAAATCATATTTTATCTCAAAATTTCTATTTGCAAAGTAGGCAACACAAAATTTCCAATAAAATTCCCAAAGCCAAAACAATAAAAAATTATTCATAACTCATTTCTCCAAATAAATTTTCTGGTAAAAGTAGTGAATATAAAAAGTATTGTGCACAAACCTTTGATATATGCCTCTTGGGCCTGACTCAGTGTTCCTTACGCTTCTCAATATCCTTTTCAACTGAAACACACAATTTAAAGTGTTTCAGTACTCAATGAATTTGTTTCTAACAATAAAATCCAATATTTAAATTTTCTTGGTGCTATTCCCTTCAATTCATTTCATTAGTCAACCTATAATGTTGACCCTTGATGCACTCTAAGTGAGTCAATTCTAATGTTACCAATATGTCACATTTTATAGCCCTTATGTGTTGGTATATGTTACCAATTTCATTTCCAAGTGTATTGCATTTTATTGCAATTTATCGGATTTCGGTGTACAATTTTGACCTAGCCGGACGACCTAGTTCCCTCGTTTTCGAGTTCCGGTCCAAACTACAAACTTGTAGGTCTATGTCTTATTGCATGCGGGGAAAAATTTCAGGTCATTCTGAGTTGTGTAGACCAAGATATGGTCAATTTACTAATGCTGGATAGAATGCACTAAAATGGTAACTTTAGGTCATTTTTAGGTCACTTTTGGTTCAGCCAGTTTTGGTACCTAAACTTGTGTAAGCTATTTTGCTTGGTTCTGGCCATTTATGGGCTTTGGTGTCTCCATAAGAATTGTAGATCTATGTCTAAACTATTCATGGTAAAAATTTTAGGTCATTTGGACCTATTTTGAGTAAGTTATGGTCAAAACACTAACTGCTGCTCAAATGGTCAATTTTCAGGCTTTCAAGTCACTAATCCGGATTTGGTCATTTTTCAAGTCACCTTCTAGGCAGAATTTAGGTAAGCTTCCTTCATGAAAGTTGGCACATTTTATGCCTAATTTCACCTCCAATTGGTCTCATACCAATTGGAGTCACACACTTAAGGTTCTAAGCCAAAACATACACTGCCTTACTACACACTCCTCATCACTTACCAATTACATATTCAACACTTACCAAATTACTTCCTTCATGCCAATTCTGGTTTGTACCTTACAATTAACACATTTAAAAAAAATTTTTGGTCATTTTGGACAGCTTGTAACCATTCTCAATATGCACAATATAACACAGAATTTTCCAAAGTCCATTTACACTATTTAACCACATGAACATACCCCATTTACATACCCAATTCCAAACCATTATACAAATATACATGCTGCCATCAATAACAACATAATTCAATCAGCCAAACCATGAAACAACACATTTTAAACTACACTTTAAAGTTGCCAATTTGCATATCTCCTTCAAATAGCTTCAAAGCTTCCAAAATCTAGTGCACTATCACACATACACTTAGCATACATTATCCAAATTATTTCTATATACATAAACACTTATACCAACATCTTAAACAACCATAAACAAGTAAAAACAAACTAAATATGTTGAGTTCTCATGGCTGCCGAAATGGTGTACCGCCATTAAAACATCAAACTTAAAAAATTCTCCGATAAATCAACTACCCACAATATCCACTCAAAGTTTAATGAAGCAAGATTGGAAAATACTCACTTACCACTTTTGAACTTCTTCAAAACTCTACCAAAACTTATCTTTCTTGCTCCTAGTATGCTGCCCAAGGTATGGTGGTCAAGTTTAATGAAGAAAGTTAGTGTAAAGGATCGCTAAATCATGGTGAACTTGAGCTTGGAGTGTGGACAGCCATGGAGATTTCCATGGAAGAAAGGATTCGGCTGGTTTTCTATGTGAGGTTGAAGATGGATTTTCAACATTCCAAGTGTCCCTTAAGGTGTCCCAAAGTTAAGGTTAGTGGAGCACTAAGGAGATATAATGGTTATTTATTCCAAGTTTTCAATTTTTGCAATTTGGCCACCACACTTCCACTATTTACATAATGTATCTCCTTTTAATTTTTCATGACATTTTCAAAGTGTAATATCATTTACTTTTAATGAAAATTTAGGTCAAAAGGCAACTCGGGGTGTCAAATGACCACAATGCCCCTATTCAGGTTGCATTCCCGATTTTTCGGTAATACCGAGTTTTGTCATTTTCTTGATTTCTCGTTCTTCTTTGTACTAATTAATTAATTTTTCTTTGATATTTCTAATAACATTTATACTTCAATAGATGTTCATTTAAGTCTTAAAAATATTTTATAGGATTCCTCGAGATCCAGGGCTAGTCAACGGTCCACGCCGCAACTTCCCGGTGCGGTCATCCATCGCTATGGTTTTTGGCTCATTTAACTTGGTTACATTTCATTGCTATTATTTTTTCTTTATTTTTCTTGTATTTTTTTTCTTGTATTTCAGTATTTTATGTCTCCTCACTAACTTTTAAATGTAGTTTTAGGCATTTTAGTTGTTCGGATCGACACTGGTCACCGGAACAGTAGAACACACTACCGAACATAGGGGTGTTACAATTCTCCCCCCCTTAAAATAAATTTCGTCTCGAAATTTTACCCAATAGCCATCTTACAATAGTCATACGTTTGTTTTCTCCTTTCTATATGATCGTATAATCTTCTTTCCTTTGAATTTGTATAAGACTTTTAACAATCTAATACCACATTTATTTTGTTTGTATAACACCAATCTTCTCTTACTATTGTTCTGTCTAATATTTCGATTCATATTTCCTTATTAAATGACCCTTGAGGTCATGTTAGAATTATTTATCTAGTCATTGGTCCTCTGACCATTCTAGTGAACAACCTTACTCACATTTGTAACATTTCTTTGTTATATCTGAAACAACTGTTCAAATTTTTACTACCACAACTCTTTTTATCTATTAATATTCTATAACTTACTTCCTTTTGTACTAAACTATAACCTTTCGATAATCTAATTTTTGAGTTTTAACTCCCTAAGTAGGATTTCCAAACTCATTTCCAATAATAAAATTTTGTCCTGACATAACTATACCAATACAGATGCCATTGGCAACTATTCTCATCTTGGTGCACTATCGGGTAGTACGCAGCTCTACACAATAATCTCAAGTCAGTACTGTAATATGCAGCTTACAGTATAAACATCAAGAATATTACACAGTTACTACGATACATCCTAATAGATCAAATTTTCCTATCTTTTATCCTTTTCGAATTCACTAATATTTGAAACTTATTCTGATTACAATATCCACTGACAATTACTAACTGTAACATCTTTGCCCTCATCTAAAACAAGTCTATTACCGAAACTTACTTTCACATCCTCTTGCCTTACATTAAGTAGGCTTGCTGTTTAGCTTTATAATTTATAGTGTGTTAGAAAATACTTTTCGCCGATAAACTCTTCCAAAACTAATTTCACTTATTATCATAATCCTTATCTTAAAGAGTCACTAATGCATCAAAATTTATTCCCCTGTAAAGGAATAACAACAGAACATATAGTTCTAACACTAACATAAAAGTATGCAGACCCCAGGTCAAACAATACATATATATATCTTAGTTACTAATTGAGAAAGTACCAGCAATTATGTCAAAAGTCTCAGCCTCTTCTCTCTGTCACATTGCATAGACTTTGACTGGAGCACTGCCTTGCTCTGACTGATTCACTGTGCCTTGGTTGCTTAATGGACTACCTCTACCCCTGCCTCTACCTCTGCTAGGTGGTTGTGAACCTCTGGTGATAGGATTTTGAACTGACCCTTCAGCAGTCGCAGGAGGTGGCCTAACTCTACGGGCACTGGTGCAGTCCTTGGCAAAGTGTCCTATGCCTCCACAGTTATAACAGGCTCCTATGGCCTTGTAGCATACCCCACCATGATTTCTACCATAAGTTTCACATTAGTGGGGAGGGTAGGAACTTCTAGTTGTTTGACGACTGGACCTTGGTGGTCTCTGCCTTAATGATCCACCTCTGTTTTATCCCTAAGCTCGAGGCTCCTGAAATTCTTTTTTCTTCGCCAAATTACTGCTCGAGCTTTGACCCATAGGTTTCTCCCTCTTTTTTATTTCACACTGCCCTTGTGGGGGTTGGGTTTGTACTTGGGCTTGGGCTGACAGATTATCAGCCATTTGTTGAAAGAAAGTGGCCATTTGCTGGGCCATTTGTGCAGTAATTTGTGCAAGTGGGGCTGGTAAAGTCAAGCTTCCGACTCTCTGAGGGGCTGGGGCATCCCCTTCTACCTCAGCCTCTATAGATTGATCGACTGAACGATCCCCTTCTTCCATAGTCAATTAGAGGATATTATACCTCCCGAATAAATAACATAAGGAGATTTCCTCCCATTAATGCATTTTTATAATGTAATGTACTGTATGTATCAAACAATGACATTGAGCAATTGTACTATGAAGAAAGAATATTCAAATTATAGGTGAAAACAGAATTTAAAAACTTTCTCTGATACCGCTAAAACATGTTACACCCTACCCCTCCGTAAGGCATAACATGATCCCGTAGTATACCTAATGAATTACTAACTTCGTCTACTGATAACCCATTAAATACACAATAAGGGATTTTAAAACTTTTCTTACTTCTTTTTATAGTGGTGAACACTATTGACAGGTGTTAAAAATTTTCTTTTACTAAAGTGAAATCAAATAACACATTTGAAGAATTAATAATTTTTGTAAAAATTTTGGCAGAGTGCCATCTGTATTTTGAATAAAATAGTTCTTCAAAAACCTGTAAAAAGCACTTCAAATATATAATTCCTCAATTCCAAACTCCAATAATTTGTTCAACACAATAAATTTCTCAATATTATCAACTCAGTTCAACAATTAATTTTCCAGTGTTTCCAAAAGCTGAGATAAGATAAATTTATCACAATACTTTTATAAGCCAAAATAATTTACAAATTTAGTTTACAACTTCAATATACAAAAACCAAGAACAATATATACATACAGTGAACATACATTGCAATACAAAATGCAAAATATGGTATGCTCAATATACCCGATGAACTCTCAATGTAGCACTAGCAGCCTAGTCTGCTGCCCTGTCAGTCTGTTTACCTGCGATAGCAATGAAAAGCTATCACTGAGTAAAATTTACTCAGTAGTGCACAATAACAATTTAAAATGCGGTATGTAAAACTTTTATTGACAATTTACAATCCAAACAATTCACAATTTTTTAAAGCTCATATAACACAAATTTAATCAAATAATTGAATAACACAGTGTTGTGAATTAATAACACAATTTTATCAAATAACTGAGTAACACAGTTTTGCCAATCAATAACATAATTTGATCAAATAACTGAGTAACACAGTTTTGCCAATCAATAACACAATTTAGGCCATGACACAAATTTTTCCGAACATGCCGTGTGTACATCACGACAAGGCACACTCACCCTAATAATCGAAATCAATGAGGGAGGAAGCTAGCTAGATAATGAGTACTCATCCACACTCACCTCAGATTGGCAACTCAAAGAGGGAGGAATATAATCACACTCACCCCATAAATGGAGAAGGAACATAGTAATATTGTCATGCTAAGTGTGAATCAAAACAATTCCAAATCACAATATTTAGATATTTCATACAAACCACAAATCATATTTTATCTCAAAATTTCAATTTGCAAAGTAGGCAACACAATAATTTCCAATAAAATTCCAAAAGCCAAAATAATAAAAAAATTATTCATAACTCATTTCTCCAAATAAATTTTTTGGTAAAAGTAGTGAATATAAAAAGTATTGTGCACAAAGCTTTGATATATGCCTTTTGGCCCTGACTCAGTGTTCCTTACGCTTCTCAATATCCTTTTCAACTGAAACACACAATTTAAAGTGTTTCAGTACTCAATGAATTTGTTTCTAACAATAAAATTCAATATTTAAATTTTCTTGGTACTATTCCCTTCAATTCATTTCATTAGTCAACCTATAATGTTGACCCTTGATGCACTCTAAGTGAGTCAATTCTAATGTTACCAATATGTCACATTTTATAGCCCTTAAGTGTTGGTATATGTTACCAATTTCATTTCCAAGTGTATTGCATTTTATTGCAATTTACTGAATTTTGGTGTACAATTTTGACCTAGCCCGATGACCTAGTTTCCTCATTTTTCGGGTTCCGATCCAAACTACAAACTCGTAGGTCTATGTCTTATTGCACGCGGGGCAAAATTTCAGGTCATTCTGAGTTGTGTAGGCCAAGATATGGTCAATTTACCAATGCTGGACAGAATGCACTAAAATGGTAACTTTAGGTCATTTTTAGGTCATTTTTAGTTCGGCCAGTTTTGGTACCTGAACTTGTGCAAGCTATTTGGCTTGGTTCTGGCCATTTATGGGCTTTAGTGTCTTCATAAGAATTGTAGATCTATGTCTAAAATATTCATGGCAAAAATTTCAGGTAATTTGGACCTGTTTTGAGTAAGTTATGGTAAAAAAAACTAACTGCTGCTCAAATGGTCAATTTTCAGGCTTTCAAGTCACTAATATAGATTTGGTCATTTTTCAAGTCACCTTCTAGGCAGAATTTAGGTAAGCTTCCTTCATGAAAGTTGGCACTATTTGTGTCTAGTTTCACGTCCAATTGGTCTCATACCAATTGGAATCACACACTTAAGGTCTAAGCTAAAACATACACTGCCCTACTACACACTCCTCATCACTTACCAATTACATATTCAACACTTACCAAATTACTTCCTTCATGCCAATTCTGGTTTGTACCTTACCATAAACACATTTAACAACACATTTTGGTCATTTTAGACAGCTTGTAACCATTCTCAATATGCACACTATAGCACAGAATTTTCCATAGTCCATTTACACCATTTAACCACATGAACATACCCCATTTACATACCCAATTCCAAACCATTATATGCATATACATGCTGCCATCAATAACAACATAATTCAATAAACCAAACCATGAAAAAACACATTTTAAACTGCACTTTAATGTTGTCGATTTGCATATCTCTTTCAAATAGCTTCAAAGCTTCCAAAACCAAGTGCACTATCACACATACACTTAGTATACATTATCCAAATTATTTTTATATACATAAACACTTATACCAACATCTTAAACAACCATAAACAAGTAAAAACAAAGTAAATATGTTGAGTTCTCATGGCTTCCAAAATAGTGTACTATCGTTAAAACATCAAACTTAAAAAATTCTCCTATAAATCAACTACCCACAATATCCACTCAAAGTTTAATGAAGCAAGATTGGAAAATACTCACTTACCACTTTTGAACTTCTTCAAAACTCCACCAAAACTTATCTTTCTTGCTCCTAGTATGCTGGCCAAGGTATGGTGGTCAAGTTTAATGGAGAAAGTTAGTGTAAAGAATGGCTAAATCATGGTGAACTTGAGCTTGGAGTGTGGACGGCCATGGAGGTTTCCATGGAAGAAAGGATTCGGCTGGTTTTCTATGTGAGGTTGAAGATGGATTTTCAACATTCCAAGTGTCCCTTAAGGTGTACCAAAGTTAAGGTTAGTGGAGCACTAAGGAGATATAATGGTTATTTATTCCAAGTTTCCAATTTTTGCAATTTGGCCACCACACTTCCACTATTTACATAATGTATCTCCTTTTAATTTTTCATGACATTTTCAAAGTGTAATATCATTTAATTTTAATGGAAATTTTGGTCAAAAGGAAACTCGGGGTGTCAAATGACCACAATGCCCCTATTCGAGTTGCATTCCTGATTTTTCAGTAATACCGAGTTTTGTCGTTTTCTCGATTTCTCATTCTTCTTTGTACTAATTAATTAATTTTTCTTTGATATTTCTAATGACATTTATACTTCAATAGATGTTCATTTAAGTCTTAAAAATATTTTTCAGGGCTCCCCGCAGTCCAGGGCTAGTCAACGGTCCACGCCGCAACTTCCCGATGTGGTCACCCATCGCTATGGTTTTCAGCTCGTTTAACTTGGTTACATTTCATTGCTATTATTTTTCCTTTATTTTTCTTGTATTTTCTTTTCTTGTATTTCATTATTTTATGTCTCCTCACTAACTTTTAAATGTAATTCTAGGCATTCTAGCTGTCCGGACCAACACTGGTCACCGAAACAGTAGAACGCACCATCGAACATAGGGGTGTTACAATCAGAGTTTTCTAGAGAGAGTTATGGCCATGCAAATTTTACTATTCACGAGCCTAATTCTACAGGTTCCAGAATTTTGTGTCCAAATTCAAGCCAAGTTTTATGCAATTTCTAGGCAGTTTCTAGGTTGGGTCTCTTCATGAAAATTCTAGCCCTATTTTTTAAGTTTTATTTCCAATTGGTTTCATACCAATTAGAGTTGTGTAGCTCAATTTATGGGCTGTCAAACACACTTAACTCAGTGTGCAAAATTCTGCCCTAGGTTCAAATTTTCATTTCTTCAATTACTCCCACTAACCAACCTCAATTCACATTTAATTCACTCAAAATGACTGTAATTTAGTATGTACACATCCATAGCACTTATAGCACAAAACCCAAAATTTTCAAATACCAAAGTTTGTAATTTTCCCTAATCCTACCATTTCATTACTTCCATTCATCAACCCAATGTCAATTCAAACTAAAGGAACCTCAAATGGCCATAATTTAACACTACACACACCAATTTCACTCTCTAGCATCAAAGCTCCAATTTTCCCATGAACCCTAATCTTTCATATTTCATTTTATGTAAATCTCATGCAATTTCTTTACCCCAAGCATGCACACTACTTCAACTAAGCTTGATTTTATCATCAATTTTATTAAAATACATCAAATCCTAATTTTCTCCAAATTAGCCAAAACCCTAGTTTAGGTTCAATGTATGATTCTCATGCTTCTTCATGAAATTTTTCCATAACCAAACTTAATTCAAAGCTTATATAACTAATCTAACATGAAAAGAAACTTACCTCTTGTTAATTTCTTTCCAACTTCACTTTTTTTCCAATTCTTGTTCTTGTTGCTTTTAATCTCTCAATCAAAGATCTCTTTGATGTTTTCTTTTAGTGAGCTATGGAATTTATGAAGGGAATTTAAGGGAATTAAAACTTGGAAGGGAAAATCAATGACGGGAATAAGTGAAAGAAGAAGAGAAAAAGAGAGAGAGAAGAAGAGAGAGGAGAGAGTGGTGGCACCTTACAAAAAAAAAAAAAATAAAATAAAGAAGACATTTGTCTTCTTATATATATATATATATCCCCAAAACAAGTTTATTAAAATTATAAATTTTAATTGTGTCATAAGGATAATTAAACTTAAATTTTTATTCCTTTTTTTTTTTACATTTACACTTAATTTTTCCTTTTAATTAAATAATTAAATTTAATTATCAAAAGCCCATAAGTCCATTTTAATTTTGTCATAATGGAAATGAAAGTTTAAGTTTTCATTTCTTAAATTTTTCCTTACATATTTTTACTTTAATTTTTCTTCAATTTTTACTCCATAATTCAATTCATTAATTTCATTTAATTTAATTGACATTTTGGTCAAAAGTCAACTTTTGAGGTGAATTGACCAAAATACCTCTCATCGGGTTATAATTCTTCTTTTTATAATACCCGATGAGTCCTTAGATTTTTTGTTCACTTAAATTTTTATTGTGTCTATTTTGATTAATTTTCCATTTATTTTTAGTCCTCAAGGTGTCTTTGAATAGTACTAGTCACAGACAAAAAATGATATTATTCATAACTTGGAGGTTTGGGGTGTTATAGCATCCAAACATGAGTACTTGTGAGTGGTCGCTTGATCCTTCAACTCCTTCACCACAATGTCCTCATCTTTATTTAGGGCGATCTTCTTTGGAACTGAAGGAACCAAATATTGCCAACTACATAGGATGCCCTCAAAACCATTCGGGTCCTTGCTCCTTAATATGAAAAATCGATTTTTCTAGTTCTTTAACGAGGAAGGGAGATCGGTGAAGAGTCTACAGTTCGGCTTGGCTTGGAAAAACCAATATTCATCATCCTACCACCGAGTAAGCCCATGCAACTCAGAAAAAACTTTCACCTTAGGCTCAAGCTTTTTAGCTCAGCATAAACCTTTGAAAGCCACCAGAGTCCGCCAGGAGTTCGGACGCACCTGGGCTACACAGACATGATGGAACTTCAGAATAGCTCTATAGAATTTGTTCAGGGGAAACCGAAGCCCGGCCTTCAATTATTCTTCATATACCATGATTAGGTTGGTTTCTTCAAAGAAATGATTAGCTCGGAGATCGCCATGACATTTGATAAGTTCGAAGGAGTCAGTTGGAAGGTTGTACTCTTTGCTAATGGACTGGAGATCGGTCTCCTTGAGAACCGATGGCAACTCATCCACGAGTAAGTTCTCTTTCCCTGAAGACGATGCTTGTTTTGATTTAGTCGCCCAACCATGGGCTGAGACAGTGGTTGTAGAAGGTTCAGGTCTCTCACTCGGTCTGGCCACCTCACCTTCGTTCTATGTCCATGAGATGTGAACAGAAGGAGGACTAGTAGCTCTCTGACTGTCGCTATTGCTTATTTTCAAAGGTGAAAAATAAAATTGATCAGAAAAAGATTAAAGACCTTACCAGAGTATAAATCAACACCAAAAAAACTCTAGAAAAAAAGGGAGAGTGTTGAAGTCGCTAAAAGGAAGTCTGAATATGACATAAGGGAGCAAATGGCTAACCCCCTCCCTATTTATACTTGCCTGAGATTAAATGCTCACAAAGCCCTAAGGGACGCATCGGTTAGTGAGACCAGGCCATTTCAATGACACATCAAAAAAAGATTCCAGAAACATAGTAAAAGGTCGGACAAATAAGATTGGTTAATGAAAATAGTCAGATAAAACAGGGTTCCGAAACAACAGATCAGAAAAATGGTGATTCGTCTAGGGATCAGATCGGACACACTTATCAGAGATCAGAATAATAACCAATGCAATAATAAAATGGAATAAGCATATCCAAATTTCAATAATAGATTTCATTTCATTTCCAAAAGCTCAGATTACATCATTTGGGTGATCTCTCAAGATCGGCAATTATAAATGTCCTTACACTGCATTCTACCTAACTTGGACTACTCCCGAACCCAAAGCATCGCATAATAGGCTTGTGTCAAAACCTAGTCTTGTGGCTGAATCAAAAGATGTGTTTGATCAGAAAGCCAGCAATAAATACTAGATAGATGTACAGCTCAGTTGGGGTGACTATGACTTTCATGATATTGAGCAGTGTCATTGTCGATGTCATCTACCATAACTGAGCTGCAATCGGGACCCCCGAGATGGTGAGGAGCTAAATGAACTTCAAGAGGCGGTCACCGATATTAAGATTAAAATTAGCGTTCCTCTTGTCAGAGATCGATCTACAAGCCATACCAATGAGTCGATCCGAGATCGGCGCTGTAGTCAGTTTGGACCTTGATCGATCAATTAGTCCAGTCCCCTCACTGTCATCAGACGACGCCCTCATAAACCTCTGATCACCGGAATTGCTCATTTTCAGGAGATGAACAAAGAAAACATTCAAAAAAAGATTGAAGTGGTTGTCGTGAGAAGAATTCTTGTCGGAAAAGCCAAGAATTGGGAAATAAAACATTGAAGATTCACCAGAGAAAGAAATTGTGAGTATGCGAAGAAAAATTCGTTAGCATATATTTAGGGCCTTGGCATTTATTACATGCAGAACTCGAAGCGGCTCATTAGTAATAAAAAAATTTATTGCTTTGACCAACACAGAGAAGGGATGAGAAGGAGGTCGGAGAGCAGAAAGAGATTGGGAAAGTAGAAAGGACCAGATGCAAAAGAAAATAGAGATCGGAATAATAATCCTAAGATCAGTCAGTCATAGTGAGAAGATCGGAAAAAGGAAGGATGGCCTATAGAGATCAGGGAACTTAGGGAGTTGAACAGCTTCTAATCATGACCTTTAATCCATAAAAACTAGCTCCCCCCACTAGATCAGAGTCAGTTAAAGCATTATAGGCATGATCCAATCTTCACCACACATCTCATTCATAAGGACACACTCCTAGCTGTCGGATTCCAAACGGTTAAAGCAGCCCAGTACATCTCGATTTACACCATTGATTATAATTGTAAGGATGGATTTGAGGCCTTTAGATCAAAAATAAATGATAGATTTGGCACTTTTTATTCCCAGCCCTTGGATCCATTTTATAAGGCAAGACCCTTGACCGTTGGATTAAGAGGCGAAAGGGCAGAAATCTCGAATGGAATCCCAACCCTCAATTTTGATTCTCTTTAATTCCAGGATGTCAGATTATGTCCTTTTGAATCTAGGCCTTCTGTCTCCCCCTGCTAAAATCTTGGCCCTCTGTTTTGAGTACCCATCTCCTATAAATACTTGCATGCAACGCTATAGAGGTAGCGGTGAGTATTAAGGAAAAACCCTGGAATTTTGCTGTAGCTCTATTTTTAATCGAAAACTCTCAAGGTTCCTAGAGACTTTAGAAACAAGTTTTCTGAAGGATCTTACCACGGAAACTATAGAGCTCACAATCCATACTTTGGATAACCTTGCACAGTCTTGGGAATTTAATTACCGTTTCTTAAGAAAATCTCACTTCAATTGTTTATGACTCCTTAAAATCACCTTCCTATCTCAGTGCTAGTGGCGCTGAATACACGAAGACATCGGTACCAGCTTACTCTTTGATTCAGCCTTTTCTACATGTAAGTGTTCGACTTATCATTCTCAAGTGTTCATGGCATGGTTTGTCACAATAAATCTTCAGAATAAGTTTACATTGAAATCGGAATTATTTCACTTTTTGTGATGTCCACGAGTTTTACCTTTTATTTTTACATTGTCTTCAATTTCTTTACGTTATTTTGTGTTAAAAAGAGAATAATTCAGGATATTGACATTCTGTAAGGAGTATAGATGGGAGAAAATAATGTGGAGATTCCCGATCAAGGTAAAAATGATTAGGAATAGTACGGATGAATTGGGAGTTTAGTTACTCAGTCTAGCTCTAAAAAAGAAATGAGATCGGGATTCAGGATCAAGTTCGAACGGGGAACTTTCGAAATAAGATGTTTAGAAGGTTCAAAATGAGGGGTCGTAATAAGTTGAAGAAAGTTCGGTAAATAAATCATGAGATCAGAAATAAAAGTCTGGGATAACATGAAAAGCGAGAGGTGATATGAGCAACGTTCTCATAGCTAATAGGGTCAAACAAGATTGGTCTCACCGCCGTAACCTCTTAAAATTCATTTTCACAAATTAAAAGAGATCGGGAGAGAATCCTTACCCAAGTTCTCTTGACAAAAATTCTAATGTACACATTTTAAGAGATCGGGAGAGAGTCCTTACCCGAATCCTCTTAAAAAAATTTTAATATACGCTATAAGAGATCGGGAGAGAGTCGTTACCTGAGTCCTCTTAACAAAATTCTAATATACACATTTAAGAGATCGAGAGAGAGTCCTTACCCGAGTCATCTTAGTAAAATTTTAATAAATGCATTTTAAGAGATCGAGAGAGAGTCCTTACTCAAGTTCTCTTAACAAAAATTCTAATATACACATTTTGAGAGGTCGGGAGAGAGTCCTTACCTGAATACTCTTAGCAAAAATTCTAATATACACATCTTAAGAGATCAAGAGAGAGAGTCCTTACCCGAATTCTCTCAGCCAAAATTCTAATAAAGATATTTTAAGAAATTGGGAGAGAGTCCTTTCTCAAAATCTTTCCAATCAATATTTTAACGTTTAAATACCGAGATACCTAACATGTGAGTCAAGAACCTTTCTTATTCGTTACGGATTTTTAGGGACTTGAATAACATCTATTTAAAATTAGAGTCCCAAATTCAAAACTGAAAATTAGATATAGCATGCAATAAATCAAATAAACAAAACACCTATTCACCGTGGGGACATTCCATGTACCCGTGTTCTTGGGAAAACCAAAATGGTGAGATATTGAATGCTCCTTTTGTCAATAAAAGGACTGGCAACATGACTCTAAAACCCCTAAATTATTAATCGTAAATAATTAAAGAGCACATCGTTAAATTTGCTGACCCTCGTTAAGAGACGAGGTGGGGTGCCTAACACCTTCCCCACCTGTGAATGGACTCCAAACCCAGAATCTCTATTTCAGAAGTGGTTTTTGTTTTCAGTAATGGTTTCCTTTAATTTCCCTTAAAATTAAAGTGGCGAATCCTCACTTTCTCCACTTCGGTGAGAATCATCCGGCGACCGCAAAATCCTTGCGACATGACAAATTGAGTCTTTCACATATAACAAATTAAAGCCTTTTTGCCTATCAAGATACATTCATTCCTCGATACCATGAAGAATAATTATTAGCTTGTTAATATTTATGGTTATAATTCTTAGTTAAAACCAGTTCAAAATTTCAAAATTTGTAAAATTTTCTAAAATTTTGATACACAAGTATAATATGGATATAATTAAGTAATGCAATGAAATGCAATGATATGCAGTGCATGCAATGCATTTGTACCCCCAAACTTAAAGCTGACATTGTCCTCAATGGTAACACAATATGCAAAATTAAAGTACAGCACACAAAATTATCAAAAAGCATATTATGTATTAAAATTTGAAAGTTTGGACAAAAAAGCTAGAAATAGATACCTATGAGCACTGAGTAGGACTAAGGCAACTAGGTTTTTATATGAAGGAACCTATCCTATAGTCCTAATTCTAAAAAGCCTCTGATGGGGATGATGGTCCCTCTTCATTGAGTCTCTCCATGATCATGTCAAGCTTGTTATGGGCCTCCTAGAGACTGTCCTCAAGTGCTTGCATCCTGTTGTTTATGGTGGTCTCCATTCACTGAAGGTATGCAAGGATGGGTCTCTTAGTGGTGGAGTGTAGGGAGGCACTCGGGCTGGGGACTCATGGTGGAGTGGCTCTTGGGCTTCCCCCTATGGTTGTGATGGCTCTCCATCTTCTACTTGTGCTCTGTCTCTCTTGGGGATGATATCGAGCAGGAAGCATGTGTTTTCGACCTTCTTGCACATCCTCATGGAGATGAAGATGGTCTAGTCGATTTTAGTGGTACCAGGGATGGAGCGCAGCCTGTGATGCCTCGGGACAAATCCAAAGTGGAGTGTTATGGCAGTAATAAGTCCGCTAAGCACTATGTGGCCTGTCGGCTGTTGAGAGATGTGGTGAAGGTGGTTGCACAAGAAGAAACCCATGCTACATCACTGCTCAGTGACCATACACCAGAGGAAGAAGAGCTCATTGGCGTTTACCACACCTAGACTATCATCGCGGCCCGTGATAGTGTGGGTGGCGAGTCAGTGCATGTACCTCAAAGAAGGACTAGTAATACCAAAAGATTTGGACTTGCTGGAGTTATAAATGTTGGTGTTTGGTGCGATGGAGCACCAGAAGTCCACGCTGTTGTAGAACATTTGGCTTTAAGGGATCTCTTGGAATCCGACGCTATCAAAGCCAAACACCGCATTGAACTCGTCCATGTTCATAACTCGATCAATGCTAAGAAGCCAAAATTCGATGCTCCCCCCCTGTTTTCACGGTCTATGGGCCATAGGGTGGCCTTAAAACTACCATGGAATTCCAAAGTGGTGTCCTTGTCGGTCGAAAACTAGAGTTGGGCAAATCTGGTCCACCCAATACCATCGAATAGCCCATCAATCTCTTCACTCAGGCCGCGTTGCTCCAATAACCTAAAATCCTCATACTTTATAGAAACAATCCTCTGGTTATTAAGCTGCGCACACAAGTCTCAGTGGGCAAAATCGCAGAATGCCCAAGTAAAGGAGAACTCGGGTTGTGGTGGCTGTAGAGGTTACGGGTGAGGTGCTGGTTGTGGTTGTGGTTAGGTTGGCCTTGTTCATGGGCATTGAGATGATGGCTGAGGGGGAAAAAGTGAGGAGTAGCATTATTGCTTAAAGGAGGAGCCCATTTTTCTGGCTGGTCTCTTTGCAGGTGCTATTAGAGATTTAGGAGAAGGAAAGGCTAGGGTTTTATGAGAGAAAAGGAGATTTGAGTGGTTTTTAAAGGGAGGAAAGCTTGGTCAGGAAGAGTTTCTGAGTGGGAGGGAGTTTAATGGGAGTTATGCGAATTTAAAAGGTCATTGTGACTCTTCATTTCACGCGTTTTGCGCCCCAGGCATCGTGTCTGTGACATGATAGACGAGGCATGTACCACTACACAGGTCTTAACCATCGGACCCATGTAACTTTCTACCCTAGAATGTCCCTTCTGTAATGATTGGGCTCTAACCACTAGAGGAATTGTTCGCTTTGGCCATAAGCCTCACGATTTTGTCCCATAGGTGGAATGGAGAACTTCCGAGGAGTCAACAAATGATATAGAGATGGGTAATAACCTAGTCAAGCCTCTATAGTGAGATATAAAAACCATATCATGCATTTCTTTGTCCTTTTTGTGAGCATAAATCACAACACAATATTAATTCAAGATCAATTCAAATATTCCATAATTTTTTTATGCTCATTACAATCCAAAACAAAATTTTATATTTTATTCATGCAAATTGCCCGTCACAATTCAAAACATAATTCCCACGCAATTTTCCAAACATAATTTATCCAGTCCAAAATAATATTCAACAATTGTTAAAATAATATTTCACAAAACTAAACTCATGCTTGCTATACCAATTTCAATAATCATTAAAATAAATTTCATAATTGATAAACATAGTGCATAAGGAAAAATAAAATCATTTAATTACGTAAAATATTCAAAACAAATTCAATTAAAAACTTGTTGTGCATAAACGATTTTGTTAAAATGATTGTTTATTTCCATAATTGCAAGAATTATTTTTATTGTTCAGTTGTGATTTAACAAATTGAAATTTTAATTAAATTTTTTTAATTCCTACCAAAATGCTCACCACTTCCAAAATGTAAGAAAATGGTTTTAAAATCCCTTGTAGTGTACTTAATGAGTTATCAGTAGGTGAAGTTCGGTAGTTCATTAGGTATTCTACGGGATCATGTTATAGATGGAATGGAGAACTTTCGAAGAGTCAAGAAATGATATAGAGACGGGTAATAACCTAGTCAAGCCTCTATAGTGAGATATAAAAACCATAACATGCATTTCTTTGTCCTTCTTGTGAGCATAAATCACAACACAATATTAATTCAAGATCAATTCCAATATTCCATAATTTTTTTATGCTCATCACAATCCAAAACAAAATTTTGTATTTTATTCGTGCAAATTGCCCGTCACAATTCAAAACATAATTCCAATGCAATTTTCCAAACATAATTTATCCAGTCCAAAACAATATTCAATAATTATTGAAATAATATTTCACAAAACTAAACTCATGCTTGCTATACCAATTTCAATAATCATTGAAATAAATTCCATAATTGATAAACATAGTGCATAAGGAAAAATAAAATCATTTAATTATGTAAAATATTCAAAACAAATTCAATTAAAAACTAGTTATGCACAAATGATTTTGTTAAAATAATTGTTTATTTCCATAATTGCAGGAGTTATTTTTATTGTTCAGTTGTGATTTGACAAATTGAAATTTCAATTAAATTTTTTTAATTCCTACCAAAATGCTCACCACTTCCAAAATGTAAGAAAATGGTTTTAAAATCCCTTGTAGTGTACTTAATGAGTTATCGGTAAGTGAAGTTCGGTAGTTCATTAAGTATTCTACGGGATCATGTTATGCCTTACAGAGGGGTAAGGTGTAACATGTTTTATTGGTATCAGAGCTGCTCGCGTGTCCTCTTGGGCGATGGTGGGGCAAACCTCAGCGAGGACGCTGAGTCCTGAAAGGGGGGGAGAAAGGTCCCTTAGGTAAATCCCACATCGGCAAAGCACGGAGATAGTCTTGGGTTCAAAAAGTAATGTATATAAAATGGGGGAACTAATTACTAGAGGTGCCTTTTGGTGGAATGGCCTGGAGAGTTGGAAGAACTCTAAGGTTAAGCATGCTCGCTTGAGAGAAATCCTAAGATGGGTGACCTCCTGGGAAGTTCTCCATTCCACCTATGGGACAAAACTGTGAGGCTTATGGCCAAAGCTGACAATTCCTCAAGTGGTTGGAGCCCGACCGTTACACCTTCTCTGCTAAGTTACAAGGCCCATGTAAATTTATTTTGGGATCCTTATAACTTCCTGCCGCTAAGTTTTTTTCACTAGCCAAATTACACGGCCCATGTAAATAGGAGTTGTGACCCGTGTAACTTCCTATCTAAAAATGGCAATGCTAGCTAAGTTACACGGCCCATGTAAATGCGACTTAGGACTCGTGTAACTCTCTGTCTCCCTCAAACTTAGAGCTTTTCTCGCCATTGTCGAAGCATGCCCCACGTAACATTACACGGGGCCAACCTGTGTAAGTGTCAGGAGATTTTTGTAGAGGTGTTTCGAGGTTTCATAATATTACACAGGGGATGTAAAACTTATACACGACCCATGTAATTTTCTAGCTCTCTAATTCTTTAGTATTAAAATTTCATGCTACTATTATGAATGAAATGAATGTAAAAATTAACAACAAAGCTATTTCCCCGATTTTATACAGTCTCCTCGAGTGGTTTTGATCTAACGTCTCCTTATTTCCCTTAGTTCACCGCTTTTGCAGAATTTAGACTTAGGGTGCCTACAAAATAAGGCATAAACAAACATAAAACAAAAATAAAAGTTAAAATAAAGGAAATTATAAAAGAAAATAAAAATAAAAATTTTGGATTGCCTCCCAAAGAGCACTTGTTTATAGTCTTTATTTGAACTGTTCCCTTATTATTCACTGTCTGTCTAGAGGATGATCGAAGGTACAGTTGACTCCCTTCTCTATGGGTTCTCTCAGGAAGTATGGCTTCAGCCTTTGCCCGTTCACTTTGAATGCTCCTGAGGTTTCACTCCAAATTTCTACTGCTCCATGCGGGAAGACTTGTATAATTTTAAAGGGCTGGACCATCGTGATCTTAGCTTTCCTGGAAAAAGTTTTAACCTAGAGTTAAAGAGCAGGACAAGTTCTCCTTCTTTTATTCTTTTCTTGCTATGCGTTTGTCATGCCACCTTTTGGTTTTGTCCTTGAAGATTTTGGCATTGTCATACACTTCCTATCAGATTTCTTCTAACTCATTGAGCTGTAGGAGCCTTTTTTCACCAATAGCTTTGAGGTTAAAATTCAGGGTCTGAATCGCCCAGTAAGCTGTGTTCAAGCTCGATAGGGAGGTAGAATGATTTTCCATAAACCAGCCGAAAGGGTGTTGTGCCAATTGGAGTTTTATATGCAGTGCGGCATGCCCACAGTGCATCATCTAACTTCACGAACCAATCCTTTCTTGAGCGATTTACTGTTTTCTGTAGAATTTGCTTTAGCTCCTTGTTTGAAATTTTTACTTGGCCACTGGTTTGAGGATGATAAGGTGTGGCTATCTTGTGAGTCACTCCATACATTTTTAATAGTGTTTCAAATTGTAGGTTGCAGAAGTGACTTCCTCCATCGCTGATTATTGCTCGTTGTGTGCCAAATCTTGTGAAGATGTTCTTCTTAAGGAACTTTGTGACCACTATGGCATCGTTGGTTGGAGTGGCTATTGCTTCTACCCATTTTGATACATAATCAACACCAACCAAAATATATTTATTTCTAAAGGAGGAGGGGAATGGGCCCATGAAGTCTATCCCCCACACATCAAATAGCTCTACCTCAAGTATACCGTGTAGTGGCATTTCATTCCTTCTAGAAATGTTACCTATTCTTTGGCATTTATCATAAGCTAGCACAAAGGATCTCACATCCTTAAACAGATTAGGCCAGTAAAATCTTATTAGCAAAATTTTAGTTGTTATTTTTGTGGTGCCAAAGTGTCCTCCATATGGTGATGAATGGCAGTGCTGGAGAATGCTCTCTATATCCTCCTCTGGTATGCATCATCATATCAGCCCATCATTACATCTCTTGTATAGCAAAGGTTCCTCCCATGTATAGTATCGCACATCGTGTAGAAATTTCTTCCTTTGCTAGTAAGACATGTTGGGTGGCAAAACCCTGCATACAAGAAAATTCACAAAATCAGCATACCATGGAGCTTGGGATAAGGCTAATAGGCATTCATCCAGGAATGAGTCATCTATTAGCAACTCTTCAGCTTCTTCTAAGTCCTTGTGTCTCAGGCTTAGAGATGATCAGCTACCACGTTCTCGACCCCCTTTTTGTCCTTGATTTCAAGGTCAAATTCCTGAAGGAGTAACATCAATCGAATCAATCTTGGCTTCACTTCCTTTTTATTCAAAAGGTATCTGATAGCAGCATGGTTTATGTATATAATGAATTTTGATCCATGAAGATAGGATCTAGATTTGTCAATTGCAAACACTACTGCTAGGAATTCCTTTTTTATGGTAGCGTAGTTGATTTACGCATCGTCAAGTGTTCTACTGGCGTAGTAAATGGCATGGAGTTTTTTATCTTTCCTTTGTTTGAGTACTGCTCCTATAGCATAATCACTTGCATCGCACATGATTTCGAATGGTAGCTCCCAATCAGGTGGTTGCATAATAGGTGCTAAGATCAAGGCCTCTTTTATCCTATTGAAAGAAGCAAGGCAATTTTCATCAAAATCAAAGTAAACATCTTGACTTAATAAATTTGTCAATGGCTTAGCTATTTTGGAAAAATCTTTGATGAATCTTCTATAAAAGCCTGTATGTCCCAAAAAACTTCGCACTTCTTTAACTGATGTTGGTGGTGACATTTTTCGATGATCTCAACTTTTGTCTTGTCAACTTCAATCCCTCTTTCTGATATCAGATGACCAAGAAATATGCCTTCTCTTACCATGAAGTGACATTTTCCCAATTCAGGACTAGGTTCGATTTTTCACATCTTTGTAACACTTTGGATAAGTTAGCTAAGCAAGCATCAAAAGTAGTTCCATAGACAGAAAAATCATCCATAAAAACTTCCATGATATTTTCAATATAATCAGAAAAAATAGCTATCATGCATCTTTGAAAGGTAGCAGGGGCATTACAAAGACCAAAAGGCATTCTTCTATATGCAAAGGTTCTGTAAGGGCATGTGAATGTGGTCTTTTCTTGGTCTTCTGGGTGAATAGGAATATGAAAGAATCCCAAATACCAATCTAGATAATAAAAAAAGGAATGTTTTACTAGCCTTTCTAACATTTGGTCAGTGAAAGGAAGAGGAAAATGGTCTTTTCTGGTGGCATTATTCAATTTCTTGTAATCTATGCACATGTGCCAACCAGTGACTACCCTAGTAGGGATTAGTTCATTATTTGCATTCTGGATGACAATTGTCTCGCTTTTCTTAGGCACTACATGTACTGGACTAACCCATTTACTATCAGAAATTGGGTATATAATACCTGTATCTAATAGTTTCAGAATTTCTTTCTTAACTACTTATTTCATGTTTGGGTTAAGCCTTCTTTGGCGTTTAATAGTGGGTTTACTGTTTTCCTCTTTAGGTATCCTATGCATGCAAATTGAGGGATTAATCCCTTTCAGGTCTTCTATTTTATACCCTATAGCCTTCCCATGGGTCCTAAGTACTCTTAGCAATTTTTCCTCTTCTATATTAGACAGGCTAGCATTGATAATAATAGGATAATTAGAGTTTGAGTCCAAAAATGCATGCCTTAGTGAGGAGGGGAGATGTTTAAGTTCTACTTGTTTAGTGTTGTTCTCTAGCTTGCTTTTGGGTTCTTCCTCCTTTGGCTCCTCCACCTCGAAAGCTTGAGCCAAGGGTAAGGGTGGATGAGCTGCTAAATATTGTGCGCAAGCTGCAATTTCTGTGTTTTCATTATCAGCAGTGTGAGTGTGCAGTAAGCATGCTTCAAGAGGATCTTTAGGATATGCTTTATGCAATTCCTCTCCAACTTATTTGTCAACTGTATCAATTTTAAAGCATTCATCAAGTTCAAATTTGTGTTTCATCGTGTTGAACAAGTTGAATTCCACTTCTTCATCTCTTACCTTGAGAGTTAGCTGCCTATTTTTAACGTCTATGATTGCTTTGGCAGTTGCCAAGAAAGGTCTTCCCAAAATGATAGGGATTTGAACATCCTCTTCCATTTCAAGGACAACAAAGTCAACTGGAATGAAGAATTTGCTCACCTTGATAGGGATGTTCTCAAGTATGTCCACAGGATATTTAACAAACTGGTCAATCAATTGTAGTGAAATTGTTGTGGGCTTTAGTTCTTCGACCTCTAGCTTTTCACATATTGATAGAGGCATTAGACTCACACTTGCCCCAAGATCACAGAGGGTCTTGTCTATTTTCTTATTGCCAATGAGACAAGGTATGGAGAAGCTTCTTGGTTCTTTCAGCTTTGGAGGCAGTTTGTTTTGCAATATGGCACTACATTTCTCTGTTAGAGCAACAGTCTCATAGTCTTCTAGCTTTCTTTTCTTTGACAGAATTTCCTTATGGAATTTGGTATAGGATAACATATGAGAAAGTGCTTCAGTGAACGGAATATTGATATAGAATTTCTATAAAACTTTTAAAAACTTCCCAAACTGCTTGTCAAATTTGGCTTTTTGGAATCTCTGAGAAAGGGTAGGGGAGGCTGATATAGCTCTGGTAGCTTCTTTTTCTTCCTTGCTTCCTCTTTCTGATCCTACTTGGCTTCTTCCTCTTTCTTCTCTGTTTGGCTTTCAAATTTATCAGAGGTTTCCTCTATTGGTTCTTCCTCTTGTTGTTCTAGAATTCTTCCACTCTTCAATGTAACTTCCTTACAATGCTCCTTTGGGTTCATCTCTGATTGACTAGGCTATTTACCAGCAGCTTTGCTTAAAGAACTTGCTTGTTGAGCAATTTAATTTTCAAGCATCTTGTTCTGAGTAGCAAGTTGGTCCATTCTGGAAGTCAACTGTTTGATCATTTCATTCTGTTATTGTCAAGCTGCTAGGAGACCTTTCATCATGGATTCCATGGTCATCTTCGATTCAGGCCATTGAGGTTGAGGAGGTGGTGGTGACTGTGCAAAGTTTTGTCCTCTATTCTGAAACTCAAGGGATGCTGGTGGTCTGTACCCTTACTGTTTGCTCATTGGCTGATTTTGGGAATTTGACCATGAGAAATTCAGGTGGTTCCTCCATCCAGGGTTGTAAGTATTTGAGTACGAATTGTTGAGCTGCCTCTGGTTGAAGTTCCCTTCGTTATTCATATAGTTCATCTGTTCTGTGGAGGATTCATTGAAGTTATTGAATTTTGAAGTGGTATATCTTTCTCCATAGTCATCACTGTGCAGGTTGCTTGTACCAACAGTGTTGGCTTGCATTCTGTCAAGCTGCTTTGTGAGCTAATTAAATTGAGCATTTATCATGCTTAGGGCATCTACTTCCAGGATCCCTGCTGTTCTCCTTGTGTTTCCTCTTTCATTTCACCACTCGTAATTGTGATATGTGACCCTTTCTAGAAGTTCAAGTGCTTATGCCACTGTTTTCTCCATAGGTCACCCTCTGCAGCTGAATCTACCATGCTCCTTGTAAAGGGTAATAGCCCATTATAGAAATTCTGAACTAGGAGCCAATCTTCTATGTCATGGTGTGGACATTCCCTCTGCAGGTCCTTATATCTTTCCAATGCATCATAGAGTGATTCACTTTCCTTTTGTCTAAAGGTGTTGAGTTTAACCCTCAACTTTGCAGTCTTTGCAGATGGGAAATACCTTGCTAGAAAAGCTTGTGAGAGGTCTTCCCAAGTGGTGAATGTTCTAGCTAGTTGAGAAAGTAACCACTTCGTTGCTCTGTCTCGAAGGGAGAATGGGAATGCTCTGAGTCTTATAGCTTGATCAGATAATCCATTCATCTTGAATGTGTCACATAGGTAAGAAAGTACTGGAGGTGGTAGTGCAGATCTTCTATTTGTGAACCTCCAAACTGGGTCTGTTGAATCATTTGGAGCCATGCTGGTTTTAGTTCGAAGTTGTTGGCCTCCACTATAGGTCTCGTAACATTGAGCTAAAATTCTTTGATAGATGGAGCTCCATAGTCTCTCAAGAGTCTTGGCCTATTGTTATTGTCGGCCATAATTAGAATTTCTGGATTTCCTTGATCTTGCTCTTGGTGTATCCTTTCTCTCCTGATGGCTGTCAGAGTTCTATCTATCTCGGGATCTAAGCCCAAAACTTTTTCTTCCTGTTTTGCTCTGGTCATGCACCAGACCAAATAGCTAAGAGATAAGAGAAGAAATAAAATAAATTAAATAAAACTAAATAGTAAATATAAATGCCTAAATTAGCTAAATTGCCTATCGCTCATATTACCAAAACTAAATTCCCCGGTAACGGTGCCAAAAACTTGTTTGCTGGTTTTTCAATCAAATATCACTAACAAGTAATAAAGTAGTGAGTGAAGTATCGTCCCATGGGGAATTTAGTTAGTAAGTACCAAACTACACAGCAGTTATGACTATTTAAGCTACTGAATATGAATGAAGAGTATATTAAACTTATTTTGGATGTTGAAAATAAACTTTGAATAAAACTATCTATTGAAATAATTTTAGAATTAAGATGTCACACTGTAATCTTATTATAGATTTTAATCTCATATATTCATTAGATTGAGGATCGTCACTTTGATGGAAATTAATCCTAGGATATCCTAAGTCCTTTCTCAAGGCACCTAAGGTGTGTTCCAATTAGAGCCAAACCCTACTTTCATTGGTGATTAGTCCTAATGAAACTCTTTCAGATCTATGATTAATCTTAGAACTCCACAAAGGTCATTAGCCTATCTCTAGGTTAGATTTCCTAGGTTCAAAATTCTGATTTTCTAATATTAATCTTCACCTTTAAGTCCTTCAATTAATATTTGTAATCAATACCAAGTGGGTACCAACACGTAGCATGCATTAAGATCACAAGAAATTGAATCAAATGGCAAAACTCAAATCCAATAAATAAAACTCAGTATTCATCCATATTAATAATTGTAAGTGTTACTCTCCCAATTCCAAAATCAAGGATTTACTCACTCATGGTGAGTTTAACAAACATAATAGAAATAAAATAAAAGAACATGAACTGTCTTAAAGAAATAGAATAAAAGAACCGATGGAGATTTTCTGCAGCCTTGAACTATGAAACTTTGGCTGGAGGCTTCCCTCATGTACTGATGATCTAGTCTCTAAGATGGCTATGAAGGATGTGAATATAAAGGTGAGATTAGGTCTGGAATTAAGATTTCTCTCCTAAAACTTCAAAACTAAAAGCTCTCTTCTATTTTCTGCGGCTTCTCTATTAATATTAAATGATCTAGGGTTAGGTTTTTAGAGTCCTCAAGGCATTATGAGTCTCTTCTCTCTATCAAAGCTGGAGCTGGAACCAATTCAGGAAATTGATTTTCGCGTGATACACAGCCCTTGTGTCACTACACTACCCAGGGATGTGTAACTTACTGGAGCTTGAATTATTGCATCTTGTATCGGGACAAGACTTTACACAGGCCTCAGGTAGTTACACAAGCCTGATTATATAGCCCGTGTACTTTTGTACTTCAGGGAAATCTTCAAGCTTGGCCCTGCAAAGACTTACATGAGTCTTCATATTTTACATGGGGCATGGAACACGGCCCGTGTACTTTGATTCTTCCTTGGCTCTCTTTCTTTCTCCTGGCAGTAAGTTACACAGGTCTGTGGCTTGATTACACGACTCATATAAGGTGTATTAGTAACACTTCTCAATTCTTTGGCCTTTCCAAGCTCTCTACTCTACTCTTATGCCTTGGAACCTTTTCAAAACACTTGAAAACACACAAAAAACATAGAATTTAAAGTTTGGCAATGGAATTTATAAAAGTACATGAAATTGATAATTATGCATGAGATTACTTATCTAAATGCTATGAAATATTATACAAATGTACTTAAAAATATCTATAAAATACAAGTGTATCAAAGAGCAGTTTCCAAACCTAAAGAAGTTAAAATTACAGCCAAGGTGTGATGGTCCATTCAAAGTGCTAGAAAGGATTAACAACAATGCATATAAGATTGATTTACCTTATGTGTATGGTGTTAGCAATTCTTTTAACATTACTGATCTTTCCCCTTACATTGATGCAGGGCCAAATTCGAGGACGAATTCTTTTAAAGGAAGACGGGATGATGATGAAGCAACAGTGCCTTTGTCGTTATTTAGAGGTCCCATCACAAGAGCTAGAGCTAGAGAGCTGCAAGCATTGGTGTTGGAGCATTATGGATGCAAGAGGGATCAAAATTGCCGTGTTGGACTTTCTTGCATATTGTTGGCATATAGGTGGATCATTCTCACACAAGTTAGCATAGGAGACTTGACAAGTGGTGCCACATCAGCATGACTTGGCACAAGACCATTCAGCCAAGTGGATTAGAGGAGCTTCTTATGCTTATTTGGATTTCCCATGTGCTGCCACTTTTTATTAGTCCCCACTACATAAAAAAAGCTGCTACCACCTAAAGTACTGGTGCTACCTTTTGGTCCCCACTACATAAAGGGCTGCCACAAAGCAAGTGGTCCCAAATTCCCCCCCCCCTATTGGAGATGCCCCATCTGATTGAGGAGCCTTTTATTTTTGTCTTTTTATGTGACATTCTCACTTTAGGTAGTCCATACATTTTACTGTTTTGATGACTAACGTCTGTTTGGACAGTCAGGATGTCTGGAACTACACTTAAACTAGAGTAAGGAGACATAAATTGATTGAATAAAGATCAAGTAAAATTAAAGAAAAATAAAAGAAGTGAAATGCAAATGAGTTAAATGAGTGCAAACCTATAGCGATGAGTGACTATGGGTCTGGTAGTTATTCCATTCCTGTAGGTGAAGGAACGGAAGCGTGAAAAACACAAGTTTATACCATTGAATTCAAAAATTTTCACCTAGGGTCACATGCATCATGCAAGATTTATTTTTATCTATTTGATTTCAATGATAAACAACATATTAAAACTCTTTTAATATGTTTTTTGGATATGTATTTGCCATTTAAGATTTTAAAATTAATCAGATTAATTTTAGAACCCTAGATTAAATCAAGAACGATTACACTAACCTCTTGATGCACTGCAGCATGTCTGCGCCTTTGAGATTCGTCTTCAGGACACCAGATGTTGTCCCTCTAGCTTGTCCACACCAAGAATACCTATGGCAGCCCTTGAACAGCTTCTAAAGCCTTTTCTATTAATTAGAAATTCAAGTTCTGCCTTTTAAGAGATTAGAGATGTAAACAGGATACTAGAAACAATTTCTAGTGTTCTTAATTCAAGAGATTGATGGCTAATCTCTTTGAATTGATGAGAGATGAAGAAGAATAGAGGGAGGGCTGCAAAATGGCGTGACCAAGGAGTGTGGCTGCTGGTTGTGTTTTATTTTCTCATAACAATACTTAAATAGCTAGGTTAACACATTAAACCCTTGCCACATGTCACCCTTTGATTAGCTCTAGGTTTAAGTGACCCAATCACATTGTGCCAAGTGTCAAACCTATATGTAATCTTGATTTTAATCATCTTACATGATTAAAAAACATTTGGCAAGCTTATGTGTTATGCCATGTGTCACCATCTCATGGTGCCACGTGTCACACTGCAAAATGACCAAAATGCCCCTGTGTCTTAATTTTGAGTTCTCAACCCAAAATAAATAATTTTCTTCTTCTAATTAATTTATATCAAATATAAATTAATTAATTAATCTCTATTAATTAATTTTTCATTAATTAAATTCATATTTAAACACTTTAAATATAAATTTAACTTATATTATACATCCAACAATCTAGATTTGGTTTCAAGTCATGCTAGGGACTTTGCAAACTAATTGCAAACCAAACCTATTTAATTAATCAATTAAACTCTTTAATTAATTAATTAAATCATATTTAATTAGGTGATAACTTGTGTATGTGTGTGACTTACTAGGCTCATCACTAATTGGCAATGAGACATGATATCAACTCTTAATATCATCAGAACTCTTTCTTACCATAAATGATTTCTCTAAATCATTTTATGAACCTCATAGACCATGGTTAACACCTAGCATAGCATGCCATGGCCACCCAATTAGTAATAAGGTTTACCTTAAATGAACCTATAATCATATGTTACCATGCACTAGAATCTCTCTGTTACAAATCCCAACTCAAGTGAGTCATGGTTTATGTCAAACTCCATTTGCTATGAATATTATGTTCTCTTTTAATTCCAGTTCTTGATTAAAAGATTTTCTCATCGAAACTCTTTTACGAATAAATCTATCTGTCTGGCCAGAACTTGAAACATCAAGAACAATTAAATGAACATAGGATTTTATCTCTATTTACTTAGAGGAACAGATTCCATCTTGATCAACACCTACCTCCATATATAACTAGTAGGAGCCAACACATGCCCATATACCCATACACAATACAAGTATGAAAGCAGTATCAAACTCAAACTACCTATATACAAGATAACTGTGCTATCTCAGGTCTAAAGATTATATGCACTGATATGATTTATGACAAAACATTGACAAGAGTAAACTCCATGTGCTTGTCATAAGTGTCACTGGTTCGGCCTACTTATAATTTATAAGTGCCTATCATGTTTGTTTTATGGCATGAGACTCACCATTCCATATTATTTATATCTCATATAAATAACTTGGGAACAAACATGAATACAATCTTTCTGGATAAGTCATGTCCTTATTATGAAGTATCCTCGATTGTGAACCTATTTATGATACTTTGTGCTAGAAATATTGTCACTCATATTCTTAACAACTTAAGAATAATATTTCTAATAAAATATCAATGGACCTTTTCTATTACACATAAATATATTATGTAAATGGAAAAGTGGAAATGCCTTTTATTAATAAAAATATGTACAAGATACATACTAAATGATATGCTCTAGGGCATACTACTAACAGTAGGACCTTGTGTATAAATAATAAATAAGTCAAGAAAATTCAAAGAAATAATTTCAAATAAGTAAATAAAAAGCTAAGAGAAAAATGAAAGCAAATACTTATTAGGTATTAAGGAAAAAGATAAACCGAAAACACGATAAGAGTAAACTTTGGTCAATAAAATTTAAAGGTTCCACATTGACAAAAAATGAGATTTATTAAATTAATAAAGCAAAATTAATTTAATTAATTCAGATTATAAAAATTAAATATAATTATTTAAATAGTCAAACCAAAATGATTAGGAAATTCAAGGTAATTACAAAATTGTCATTTCTCTTTAACTACAAGTATGCCATTATGTTATTAAAAAATATAAATATCATTCAAAAGGCTAAAAAAATTAGAAATTTGGTCTTCCTTCCAGCAGCTAGCCATCCCATAGCTCTCTCTCTCCCTCACCCATTTTCTTACCTCCATTATTACACAATTCAAGCTCTAAAACTCTAGTCTTCCACCACCAAACTTGTAGGAAATTAAGAGAAAAGCTAACCTTGAGCCCTAATTTACAAAAACCAAGCAAGAAATCAAAAGAATTTGAAGGATTTGGTAAGCAAGAATTTCAGCCAAGGTGGACCAAGAAGGAGCTTGTAACATCCCTCACCCGTCTACAGTGTAGCTAAGCGAGGAGTGCCACATTCGGTGCCGGAGCACCCTATCTTATACTGTCCTGTTCATTGTTAATTTTAAACTTTATAGAAAACATGTGGAAAATTTTTTTTTTTATCACAATTTATCTCTATGGAAACCCGAGCAGAGCCTCCTCTGTTTTATTGGCATCTGGCGGGTTTCAATAGTTACCTGTCAAAAATGATTTCATATCATACCTATTTTATTCATCTTGTCATATAACATATCTTTTCTTACTCATACAATTTCAATTGAATATACTTTTCATTCATGCATTCATATGGGAATTTATATGTAAAAATTCATAACTTTATTTACAATCCAAAATATATAATTACAATTTTTATTTACATCACAAACTAGTAATTTCACCATGTTTATACACAATGAACCATAATACTAGTCTATACATGGGCCCTACCAAAATACAAAAGACTAATGAGGTAAACTCTAGACTGTATGCAGATCTAATCAACTGCGGTTAGGACGCTACTGTGGCAACTGCTGCTGTTGCGGCTGCTAATCTCTAAAACCTACGTGATGGAAAAACCAACATGCTAAGCAAATTGCTTAGTGGTGCATAATCTTAAAGAAATTCAACTAAATAATTATAAATACTAATTTTATGTAAACTTTTGCAATTCTAGGTCATTTGCATATTTTATTACACTTTGGGAGTAAATTAATTATTAGGATCTTATCTGTGTATTTATTTCTTTCTCTGTCTTTGGTGGCAAATAAGGATACCTATCAGAGCACTTGTAGGTATTATGTATCGCCGTTCCTGTAAGCCCCTGGGCGGAAAGCCACGCTTCACTTGCAGACATTACGTATCGCCATCCCTGTAAGCCCTTAGGCGTAGAGCCACTATTTGCCACATTTCACGCGTGAGAGTTCTCAGGATTCGTAGGCGTTACGTATCGCCGTCCCCACTTTGCTCTAATACTGATATTCACTGTCTTTTAAAATCATATCAATGCATTCTCAATCTTTTAAAATCATATTAATATCTTATCTGTATATGTATTTCTTATTCTATCTTTTTAAACTCATATCAGTCATTTCAATATCTCTAAAGTCATATCAGTGTCTTTAAAGTCAAATTAGTGTATTTGTGCCCAAGTAACCTATAACAGACTATAATGCTAGATACACGGGAGTATATGGGTTAGATAGCCATATGTCTACCCTGTATACATCTGTCATGTTAGGCATATTTTATTGATTAATGATTATCCATGTAGGCATATCCATGTAGGCTTATTCATGTATGCATATCTATGTAGGCTTATTCATGTAGGCCGTGCTGCTATCTGTATTCCCTAATTGGTATACCAATCGATCCAACTATATATATATATATATATATATATATATATATATATATATATATATATATATATATATATATATATATATATATATATATATATATAAGCCTAGGTTTACTGTGGGCAATTAAGCATTAATAATTATTTAACTAAATTTTCATATTCATGTATTGTGGGAAAGTGAATCTCTCATACCCATTTCATACAATTTAGCTTGTATTGACTTATTAGGGATAAGTCAATAAGTTATTTCAAGAACCTTTCTTTAGATTCAGCTTTACTATCTTGTCTTTACATATCAAATTGAGCAGCTTGTGGCTACTATTTGGCCACACTTCCTCAATGGAAGTTGTTCCTCAATGTCTTTTCTTTATTTTTCTTTTTAAATCATGTCATTTGGATTTGTATAACTCAAGTTATGGTCAAATAACCATAACTAGGTCAATTCTAGATTTTGGTTCCCTTACTAGGCAGTTTTGATATTGTACTTTGCCAATTTTATTTGTATAGGTTGCTGCCATATTTAGGTCTACTATTCTTCATAGGATATGTTGCCCTATGTCATATGGTCACTCAGAATTTTTGTTTGTGATTTTTCAACTCCTGTGGAATTATTTATAGTTAAATTATTAACCTGGACTCAAGTGTCTTGTAGTAACAGGATTTCAATTAGGTCAATAAATTTGACCCAATATTTAAGCTCCATAAATTCATAAGCTGAGGAAAATGTCTAAAACCAAGTTGGAGGCCTGTTTCTTAGCTTTCCAGAATGGTATGGCTCATTTTAATTGAAGACTTCTAGTGGGAGATATGCTTAAAACACTATTCTAGAGTTAATGGTCATTTATACCATTTCTAGATTTGGTATGTCAACTTAATCAAGTTAATTGACTTAGTTCCCTTAATTTCTGGGTTCTGGTAAAAATATAATTATTGTAGGCCTATGTCCTATTAAAATTTTGGCACTAGTTTTAGGGCATTTGGAGTTCTATGGACCAAGTTATGGCTTCTTTTCCAAAACTGGTCAAGTGGTCTTTATTTAGCAATTCTGGACAGTTTTGGCATCCCTATTTAGGCAAGCAAATTGACTTGGTTAATGGCATTTTTAGGCTTTGATGTCTTCACAAGAGTTTTAGCCCTATGACTAAGCTTTCTAATGGTGTAAATTTCAGGTCATTTGGACTTGTCTACAATGAGTTATGGTCAATGGATTGATTACTGCTTATATGGTCAAAAATTCAGGGTTTCAAATTGCTAATCCGAATTAGGTCACTTTTTAAGTCACTTTCTGGACAAAATTTTGGTAAGGTTTCTACATGAAAGTTGGTCCAATATAGGTCTAGTTTTACCTCCAATTGGCCTTGTCGCAAGGTGTTTTGCGGTCGCCTGGACGAACACTCACCGAAGTGCGAAAAGTGAGGAGTCGCCACTTTAATTTTGAGGAAAATTAAAGAAAACCATTTGTGAAAGTAAGTTAAAATAAAACCACTTCAAAAACAGAGATTCTAGGTTCGGGGTCCATTAACGGGTGGGGAAGGTATTAGGCAACCCACCTCGTCCCTCAACGAGGGTAAGCAGATTTAACTTCACATTCTTCATAGTTAGGAGGGTTTGAATGGAAATGTTAATCCTTTTGACCGAAAGGAATATTTGATTTTTCACTAATCCGGATTACCCAGATACATAAGTAAATGAGACAACCTTAGTGAGTTGCTGTTGCGTATTAATTTTACTTCAGAGGGAATCATCTTACGTATTTGTTAAAATTTAATTTGGGAATCGGATAAGGACTCTCCTCCGATCTCCTTTAAATATTTAAAAATTTTTAGGTTGAGAATCGGATAAGAACTCTCCTCCGAATCTCTTTTAAATATTTATAGAAATTTTTAGGTTGAGAATCAGATAAGAACTCTCCTCCGATTTCTTAAATATTTGTTAAAGTTTTTAAGTGAGAATCGGATAAGAACTCTCCTCTGATCTCTTTTATTAAAATTTTAGGCGAGTATCAAATAAGAACTCTCCTCCGATCTCCTTTAAATGTTCGTTAAAATTTTGAGTGAGAATCGGATAAGAACTCTCCTCCGATCTCTTTTAAATATTTATTAAAATTTTAGATTGTGAATCGGATAAGAACTCTCCTCTGATCTCCTTTTAAAATATTTATTAAAATTTTAAGTGAGAATCGGATAAGAACTCTCCTCCGATCTCCTTTTTAAATATTTATTAAAATTTTAGGTTGAGAACCGGATAAGAACTCTCCTCCGATCTCCCTTTTAAATATTTATTAAAATTTTAGATTGAAAACCGGGTAAGAACTCTCTTCCGACCTCTTTTATTTTAATAGGAGTCGGATAAGGATTTTTTCGATCTCTCGAAACTTGATTACAGCTACCCGTCATGAAATCCTAGAACTAAGGGTTCTGGCGTTCAAAGATGCCGGGGCTCGGAATAAAGCTTCTTTTAACTCATTAGTACCTTGTAACTAGTCGGGGGATACCAAATTGAATTCTCTGACCTTCCTATGTGGTCGCCTTACCAGTACCTTTTGATAACCGAACTATCCCATTTATCTATCTTGAAGTTCGGTTTTACTCTGCCTTGTGACGTCTTACTCAATTGTCTTTTGCATTATTCTAGTGATTCGGCCTTACTATTTTCCCGACTTATTGTTCAAACCTTTCATTATTTTAAAGAGATCCTTAAGATACAGTTACCTACATTTTACCCAACCACTTATATGTTACTCGGGACTAGAAGACTTACGTTCAGGAATAACAAAGATTAACAAAAAGAATGGACTGGTCAACACGGAAGTAAACTCGAGAATGACCTTCTTCGTGTTCTTTAGCACAATATAAACTTGGAGAAAATTATATATATATATATAAAGAACAAAGGAAATACATAAAATAAGAACGAGCACTTAATAAAAAAAAGCAATATGAGCACTCACCTGTAGGGAGTCGGATCTATTAAACTAACTACGGGATCACAGAACGTAATGGGGGCCGCGGGCTAGTAACCTGAAGACTAAGGTTTGCCTTGAAATGAAGAATACCTTGCTAAAATGCAGACTAATCAAAATTATAGCCGAGTATGAATGAAGTTGAGCTTGGACAATGGGAGTAGAAATAAAGATAACAAAGACAATAAGTGAGAATGTCACAGGATAATGAACGAACTGAAAATGGAGAGTTTCAGTATTCAGAAATCCCTTTGCAAAAAAATACTTCAGAAAACTGGTTTCAAAAGTCTTTCTTACAAAAGTTCAAGGATAGCAGAGTAACAAGCTGAATTAAGTTTCAGAGTCCTTCCGCTATATTCATCATCCCTTGTACAGTTTTTCATGCAGGTATTTATAGGAACCGGGTGCTTCCCCTGAAGGGTCAGGATCTATTTTGAGGGAGATGGAGGGTTAGGATTTCAAAGGACATGATCTGAGGCACAGGAATTAAAGAGAATCAGAACGGACGGTCGAGATCCCCTTCAAAATATTTGTCATTTTCTTCTTCTAATCTGACGGTCCCAAATTCTCTTGTCCGGGGCAATCTGAGGGCTGGGAATAAAAGGCGCCAGTCTTGTCGTCTTCTTCTTTGATCCAAGGGCTCCGGACTCGTCCTTACAAATGAGATCAACGGTGGAGATTGAGATGTACAGCACTGTCGTGACATACTCTGGACCTTGTCAGTAATGCGGGCGATTATGAACCGTGTGGTGGGGATCTCGTCTTCCACGCTTTAACTACCTCGACTCTGATTATGATGACGGTTAGCGGAAGTTTGTCTTATTCTTTTTGCTATTCGACCTCCTTTCTTTTCCGATCTTCCTAACACGCTCTTTTCCGATCTTTCATGCCAGTCTCCCTTCTACCGATCTTTACCACACCGGTCTTCCTTTTTATCGGGTTCGGTCCAGTCAAAGCATTTATTTCCCTCAATTCTCGAGGCGTCCGCTTCATTTTCTGCTTGCAATAAATGCTCAAATTTTCCCTATATATACCTTCAATCGGGAAGCCCTACCTCATTTGACTTTCCCCCCTATTCTCCTCATTTTTCCTGTTCTAGCTGCTCCGGCAACAATCCCGGACAAGATGACAGCTTTTAATCTTTTTCCGGTTGCCCTCTTTGTTCCTTGCCTAAAAATTTATGATCCCGGTAATCGAAGAATCATGATGACCTTATCTAATGACAGTGAGAGAACTGGACTAATTAACCGATCTGGATCGAGGACCTCGATCGTGCCGATCTTGAATCGTTCGCCCGATATAATCGGCGAACTGATTTCGGGTGAGAAGACTGCTAATATTCCCCTCAACACCGGTGACTGCTCTTTGGCGTTCATCTGGCTCCTCTCCACACTGGGTGTTCAAATGACTCGATTTAGTGGTAACTTTGATGACGACCTCTCTCATACTTATGAGAGTCATAGTCCCCCCAGCCGGTCTCCTGGTCAAACACATCTTTTGACTCAGCCACGAGACTAGGCTTTGACATAGGCCTTTTAGATAGGATGTTCCACCGATCTCTAAAGATCGCCTTTATGATGTAATCAGACCTTTAATGTAATCCGATCTCTAGAGATTTCCCAAATGAAGTAATTAGACCTTTTATGTAATCCGATCTCTAGAGATCGCCCAAATGATGTAATTAGACCTTTAATGTAATATGATCTCTAGAGATCGCCCAAATGATGTAATTAGACCTTTTGGAAATAAAATTTATTTTGTTAATTATCACTTTATTATTATTGATTATTCTCTGATCTCTAGTGTGTTTATCCGATCTAGTTTCCAACTGAACAGCCCTTATCCGATCCGCACTTCCAAACATTTGCCTTAATTAGCCGATCCCTAACTAGCCGGTCTCTCCTTATGGAATTTTGGAATATTCGTGAGACGTGTCAGAACAGCTGGCGAGTCTCGCTAATCGATGCACTGCCTGGAACATCGTGAGCATTAAATGCTCAGACGAGTATAAATAGGGGTGGGGGTTAGCCAGTTGCTCCCTTATATCATTTTCAGTCTCTCGCGAACAACTTCAAAATTCTCTCATTTCCTCAAGTTCTTCCGACACCGATCAGACTCCGGTAAGGGTTTTGATCCTTCTTCTAGTTTAAATTCCTTGTTTCTTTTGAAAATGAGTGGCGCCGTGGGTCAGAGAGTGGCAAGCCCCTCTTCCATTCAGATCTCGTGGTCATCCGATGAAGTGGAGGTGGTCGGACCAAGCGTGCAACCTGAACCTTCTAGGGTCCCTGTTCTAGCTCAAGGGCAAGCAGCACCATCAAGGCCTGTACCTTCTTCAGGGAGGGAGAATCTTCCTATGGAGGAGTTGCCATCGGTCCTTCAAGAAACCGATCTGCAGTCGTTCAGTTAAGAGTATAACATTCGACCTGATTCCTACGAATTGATTAGGTGTCACAGCGATCTCTATGCCGATCACTTCTTCGAGGAGAACGATATGATCATGATCTATGAAGAATAATTAAAAGCCGGTCTACGGTTCCCTTTGGACAACTTCTTCAAGGAAGTTTTAAAATATCACCAAGTGTGCATCGCTCAAGTTCACCCGAACTCGTGGCGGATCTTAGTAGCCTTCCGAGGCCTATGCCGAGCTAAGGGGCTCTGACCTACAGCTAAGGTGTTTGCCGAACTGCATAGACTGACCTGTCGAAAGGATGACGAGTATTGATTTTTCCAGGCGAAACCTCATTGTGGACTTTTTACCGACCTGCCTTCCTCCTTGAAGAATTGGAAGAACCACTTCTTTATCCTGAGGAGCAAAATTCCGAACAGCTTTGAGGGCTTCCCCCGCAGCTGGCTGCACCAGGGCCCCGTACTTCCGAAGCGCATCACCTTAAATAGAGAAGAAGGCCTGATGGTGATGGAGCTAAAGGATCAGGCGGGCAGAGAGAAGTTTTCTTATGCGGATGCGATGTTGGCCCAAAGCGCATCACTGGACAATGGAGTTGATCACGGGCGAAGATCGCGGGCTTCAGCTCTCTGACCTCGGCATCGGTATTTTCCTATATCTCAAACCTTTGGACCTTAGCGATCTCACTGACCTCTTCTTTGTGCAGGTATGGCAAGCGGCGAAGCCTCCAAGGAGGCCGAGCGAAGAGAGAGGTCTCCGAAAAGTGCGAGAGATGAAGCGATCAGTGCTCCGGACTCGACCATGAGCAGGGAAATACAAGGGGGCCCACCTCAACCTTCGGAGCAGCCGATCCCCGAGGTGGAAGTGATCCGTTCTCCTCCTCGCCAAGAAGAGCCACCTCCTGAAGGAATGGAAGCGTGAAAAACACAAATTTATACCATTGAATTCAAAAATTTTCACCTAGGGTCACATGCATCATGCAAGATTTATTTTTATCTATTTGATTTCAATGATAAACAACATATTAAAACTCTTTTAATATGCTTTTGGATCTGTATTTTCCATTTAAGATTTTAAAATTAATCAGATTAATTTTAGAACCCTAGATTAAATCAAGAACGATTACACTAACCTCTTGATGTACTGCAGCGTGTCTACGCCTTTGAGATTCATCTTTAGGACACCAGATGTTGTCCCTCTAGCTTGTCCACACCAAGAACACCTATGGAAGCCCTTGAACAGCTTCTAAAGCTTTTTCTATTAATTAGAAATTCAAGTTCTGCCTTTTAAGAGATTAGAGATGTGAACAGGACACTAGAAACAATTTCTAGTGTTCTTAATTCAAGAGATTGATGGCTAATCTCTTTGAATTGATGAGAGATGAAGAAGAAAAGATAAAAACCCTCAAAGTGGCATGACAAAGGAGAGGAGTGGCTGCTGGTTGCTTTTCTTTTCATAACAACACTTAAATAGCTAGGTTAACACATTAAACCCTTGCCACATGTCACCCTTTGATTAGCTCTAGGTTTAAGTGACCCAATCACATTGTGCCAAGTGTCAAACCTATATTTAATCTTGATTTTAATCATCTTACATGATTAAAAAACATTTGGCAAGCTTATGTGTTATGCCATGTGTCACCATCTCATGGTGCCACGTGTCACACTGCTAAATGACCAAAATGCCCCTGTGTCTTAATTTTGAGTTCTTAACCCAAAATAATTATTTTCTTCTTCTAATTAATTTATATCAAATATAAATAAATTAATTAATCTCTATTAATTAATTTCTCATTAATTAAATTCATATTTAAACACTTTAAATATAAATTTAACTTATATTATACATCCAATAATCTAGATTTGGTTTCAAGTCATGCTAGGGACTTTGCAAACTAATTGCAAACCAAACCTATTTAATTAAACAATTAAACTCTTTAATTAATTAATTAAATCATATTTAAATAGGTGACAACTTGTGTATGTGTGTGACTTACTAGGCTCATTACTAATTGGCAATGAGACATGATATCAACTCTTAATATCATCAGAACTCTTTCTTACCATAAATGATTTCTCTAAGTCATTTTATGAACCTCATAGACCATGGTTAACACCTAGCATAGCATGCCATGGCCACCCAATTAGTAATAAGATTTACCTTAAATGAACCTATAATCATATGTTACCACGTGCTAGAATCTCTCTGTTACAAAATCCCAACTCAAGCTAGAGTCATGGTTTATGTCAAACTCCATTTGCTATGAATATTATGTTCTCTTTTAATTCCAGTTCTTGATTAAAAAGATTTTCTCATAAAAAACTCTTTTCTGAATAAATCTATCTGTCTTGTCCAGGAACTTGAAACATCAAGAACAATTAAATGAACATAGGATTTTATCTCTATTTACTTAGAGGAACAGATTCCATCTTGATCAACACTTACCTCCATATATAACCAGTAGGAGCCAACACATGCCCATATACCCATACATAGTACAAGTATGAAAGCAGTATCAAACTCAAACTACCTATATACAAGATAACTGTGCTATCTCAGGTCTAAAGATTATATGCACTAATATGATTTATGACAAAACATTGACAAGAGTAAACTCCATGTGCTTGTCATAAGTGTCACTGGTTCGGCCTACTTATCATTTATAAGTGCCTATCATGTTTGTTATATGGCATGAGACTCACCATTCCATCTTATTTATATCTCATATAAATAACTTGGGAACAAACTTGAATACAATCTTTCTGGATAAGTCATGTCCTTATTATGAAGTATCCTCGATTGTGAACCTATTTATGATACTTTGTGCTAGAAATATTGTCACTCATATTCTTAACAACTTAAGAATAATATTTCTAACAAAATATCAATGGACCTTTTCTATTACACATAAATATATTATGTAAACGGAAAAGTGGAAATGCCTTTTATTAATAAAAATATATACAAGATACATACTAAATGATATGCTCTAGGGCATACTACTAACACCTCCACCTCCTCCAGTCGTTTCGAGTGCGGAAGGGGGTCCTTCTCAACCTACCGCAAGGACTCTCTCTCGCGGTGCTCAAGTGCTGGTCCATTGCTTGGAGAAGAACCGAACTATTCGGGAGAATCCGGGTTTGGCCAAGGTTTTGGGGGCTTCCATATGCCTTCGAGAAGATCGAGACAGGCTGTCCTCGGAAATTCTCGATGACATCCTAACTCGATCCATGAGCCTGAATGTGGAGTGCTTGGTGAATCAGCACATCGTCCAAGAGAAGGCTTATCGCCTGGGTAAGGAGGTCGAGAAGATGGGTCATGAAGTGTCTTCCCTCCGATCCCAACTCTCATCCGCTCAGAACTACATATCTAAAATTGAGGGGCGGATGAAGTTCTACGAAGATAAGCTAGCCGAGCAAGCTCATGTTCTGGCTGAGCGAACTCATGTCCTTGAAGAAGTTCAGGCTCTCCGGGCCGATGAAGTTGCTCACCTCACTGAGGAGCTCAAAGCGAAAAAAGAAGAGATAGTGACAAGAGAGGCCGGCGCTTATGTGAATGCTCACAGGGATCTCCTGGCCAAGCTCAAGAAGCGGTACCCTGAGGAGGACTTCTCCTGGATGGTCGACCTGGCTCCCCAAGACGACGAGGAAAGCAAGGAGGAGGCTGAGGGTGAGAGAGGAAGTGAGCAAAATGTAGATCAGGCTGGGGGTGGTCCTCCAGCCGAATGACTTGTATAAATTTCAATATGAAATGAAATTCTCTTTTGTTCAGTGAATGGATGTGATCGGAAAATCTCTAAATTATTTAAGCACTTGATTGTCTGAGCATATTGAAACAACTAAAGGTGATTATTAATCTAAGTGTAAGAGGCCGGGAAAACACAATAAGCATGAGATCGGCAGGGAACCAACGCTAAACGGGATTTGATTAAAATTGGAAATTTGGCTTGAGCACTTAAGATTGGGATCGCCATTAAACCGGATTGGAACCTTAACTTGATTATTCCCAAACTTTTAAAATGAGAGATCGGCAATAAGACTGGTGACATAAAGACTAGTATTGGTTCAATTACTTTTGACAAGAGAGATCGGGAATGTAATTGACTGATCAGGGGACTTGACTATTGGTTTGAGAGATCGGTGTGGCTTTAAATGGTACAGGGACTTAGTGTTAAATCGATTCCTTTTGAGTGAGAGATCGGAAATGTGGTTGTCCGGCAAAGAGAGATTGGAAAAGTAATTGGCTGGCAAAAGGAGACTTAGTGCTGGGGATCAGTTTCGAAATTTATTGATTCTGGGGATCGGCCAAAATATGATGTCGACAGCTGCCCCTCTTTACATAATTTTTATTAAAGGGAAAAATTTTCCCATGTAGGAATTATGTAAAGATTCAGACCCATATTTTGGGCGGTTAGGAGTTCAAGGTTAGGAAGCTAAAGCCTACTTAAGTTAGTGACCTAGAGATTGGTAACAGGAGTTAAAATGCTAGAAATTTGAAATCAACTTGGATCAAGGAACCAGAGGTTGATTAACAAGAAATTTAGAATGCTGAAAGTTAAAATCAACTTAGATCAAGGAATCAGAGGTTGATTGACAGGAAATTTAAAATGCTGGAAAATTAAAATCAACTTAGATCAAGGAACCAGAGGTTGATTGACAAGAAATTTAAGATGCTGAAAAATTAAAATCAACTTAGATCAAGGAACCAGAGGTTGATTGACAGGAAATTTAAAATGCTGGAAAATTAAAATCAACTTAGATCAAAGAACCAGAGGTTGATTGACAAGAAATTTAAGATGCTGAAAAATTAAAATCAATTAGATTAAGGAACCAGAGGTTGATTGATAAGAAATTTAAAATGCTGGAAAATTAAAATCAACTTAGATCAAGGAACCAAAGGTTGATAACGGGGAATTTAAATGCTAAAATTAAAATCAACTTAGATCAAGGAACTAGAGGTTGATTGACAGGAAATTTAAAATGCTGAAAAATTAAAATCAACTTAGATCAAAGAACCAGAGGTTGATAACGGGGAATTTAAATGCTGAAATTAAAGTCAACTTAGATCAAGGAACCAGAGGTTGATTGACTGGAAATTTAAATGCAGGAAAATTAAAATCAACTTAGATCAAGGAACCAGAGGTTGATAACGGGGAATTTAAATGCTGAAATTAAAATCAACTTAGATCAAGGAACCAGAGGTTGATTGACTGGAAATTTAAATGCAGGAAAATTAAAATCAACTTAGATCAAGGAACCAGAGGTTGATAACAGGAAATTTAAAATGCAGGAAAATTAAAATCAACTTAGATCAAGGAACCAGAGGTTGATTGACTGGAAATTTAAAATGTTAAAAATTAAAATCAACTTAGATCAAGGAACCAGAGGTTGATAACAGGAAATTTAAAATACTGGAAAATTAAAATCAACTTAGATCAAGGAACCAGAGGTTGATGACGGGAAATTTAAAATGCTGAAAAATTAAAATCAACTTAGATCAAGGAACCAGAGGTTGATAACGGGGAATTTAAATGCTGGAAATTAAAATCAACTTAGATAAAGGAACCAGAGGTTGATTGACAGGAAATTTAAATGCAGGAAAATTAAAATCAACTTACAAAGCAAGTCTAATCTCGACGCGAGAAGTTCCCCCCCGATGAAGTGTACTTAATAGGATCCCGAAGGCCAATGATTAATGGAGGACGAGTTACAAGACTTGACCTACGACCTCCTTTCTTCGGATGCCCCTTTCTTGCTCTTGACTTTCTTCCTATTTTACGAAAAGCACCCTTGTGGGATTTCACTTTCCTTTCGCCCATTTGACTAGAAGCGCCCTCCCGGGTTTTCACCTCTAGTTTTTTTTTTTTTTTTTTTTTTTTTTTTTTTTTTAGGCCATTCCCTGCAAATCTCATAGCAAAGTACGTGAGGTGATCAATTTTCAAATCCTAATCTTATGGTAAAATTTTAAATGATTAATAGCACATTAGATAAAGAGATTGAAGAAGGATAAGATTAAAAAGTGAGTATATGGGAGAATAAAAGCAAAGTGAATAAAGTATAACTTTATTATGGTTTTAAGAAACAAAGGTACAGTTTTAAAGGAAAAAGGGTATAAATCTCACATATTCCTTGTAGTTAGCTTTGGAGCCTCTTAACTGCCATTATTTCAAGTACTCTGAAGCCTCATGCCATGACGGTTTATTTCCATCTCGGTTTTATACCCCGTTCCTTATTTCTCCCTTTTGGTTATTGGGATGCCCTTTCGGGTTTTCACCCCTAGATTTTTTTTTTTCGCTCTTTCAGGGCGCCCTTTCGGGTTTTCATCCTTCACTCTTTTTACAGAGAGTGCCCTTCCAGGGTTTTCACCTTCTTTCACACATTTTGCTAGGGGCGCCCTTTCGGGTTTTCACACCTACCCCCCCCCCCCTTTTTTTTTTTAGGCATAGTATCTCTTGACGGTGTTAGTATTCACAGGTCTTGGAAATTCTTCACCGTCCATATGGGTCAAGATCAAGGCCCCACCAGAAAATGCCTTTTTAACCACATAGGGTCCCTCATTGGTTGGTGACCATTTACCTCGAGGATCATTTTGATTCGGGAGAACTTTCTTCAGAACTAGGTCCCCGGGTTGAAATTCGCGAGGGCGAACACTTTTGTCAAATGCCCTAGCCATTCTTCTCTGGTATAACTGCCCATGACATGTTGCTGCTAACCTCTTCTCATCCAGCAAGTTTAATTGGTCCAACCTTGACTGGATCCATTCCGACTCATCAATCCCCGATTCCTTCAGAATCCTTAGGGAAGGAATTTCAACTTCGATAGGTAATACAGCCTCCATCCCATAAACCTGCGAATAAGGAGTTGCCCCAGTTGATGTTCTTACGAAAGTCCGGTATGCGTGAAGGGCGTAAGGGAGCATATCATGCCAATCCCTATAAGTGATCGTCATTTTCTGAATTATTCTTTCGAGATTTTTGTTTGCGGCTTCCACCGCTCCATTCATCTGGGGATGGCATGGGGAGGAATTGAGATGTCGAATCTTGTATTGATCACATAACTTCTAGATCTTTGGGCCATTCAAGTTCTTGGCATTGTCAGTGACGATTTCATTGGGGAGGCCGTGCCAGCAGATGATATTATTTCTGAGGAATTTGAGAAATGTGTTCTATGTAATGTGAGCATATGATGTCGCTTCGACCCATTTAGAGAAATAATCGATAGCCACCAGGATAAATCTATGCCCATTGGATGCCTTTGGGTTGATGGGACCAATCACATCGATGCCCCACATTGCGAAAGGCCATGGTGAAACGAGGTTGAACAATTGGTGAGGCGGAACATTTACCGGATATGCGTATATTTGACACTTATGGCACTTTCGAAAATACTCAACGCAATCCTTTTCTATGGTAGTCCAAAAATATCCTCGTCTCATGATTTGCTTAGCCATCATGTGTCCATTGGCATGGGTTGCACAGTTTCCCTCATGAGTTTCGAAAAGGATTCTCTTTGCCTCTTTTGCATCCACACATCTCAACAATTTGCTGTTAGAGCTCCTTTTGTATAAGGTTTCTCGACTGGGGAAGTATCCCAATGCTAATCTCCGAATCATCCTCTTTTCATTTTGCTCGTTCCTGGAGGGAATTCTCTGGTTCTGATGTAGGCCAGGATGTCATGATACCAAGGTTTACCATCAGGTTCTTCTTCGATCATGAAGCAGTAAGCCGACTCACTTCTCGCTTTAATCTTTAACACCTGAGTCGTTTGCCCTTCTTCCATTTGAGCCATAACAGCCAGGGTGGCTAAGGCATCTGCAAATTGATTTTTGTCTCGACTAAGGTGAGTGAAAGAGATTTCTTCGAATTTCTTAATCAGCTCCAGTAAGTACTTCTGATATGGGATTAGCTTCGGATCCTTAGTTTGCCATTCTCCTTTGACTTGGTAAATGATCAGGGCTGAGTCTCCATATACCTCCAATTTCCTGACCTTCAGTTCGATGGAGGCCTGTAGACCCATTACACAAGCTTCATATTCTGCGACGTTGTTGGTGCAGTCAAATCTCAACTTGATAGCTATCGGAAAGTGTCTCCCATCCGGGGATATCAATACAGCTCCGATTCCATTACCAGACAAATTCACAGCTCTGTCGAAATACATTTCCCAAACATCAGTTGGCTCTTCTTCTCCGCAGTCTACTTCATTAATATGCTCATCAGGGAACTCAAAATCCAGAGCTTCATAATCCTGGATAGGATTTTCTGCTAAGAGATCAGCGATCATGCTACCCTTCACCGCTTTCCGGGTCATATAGTTAATGTCATACTGGGAGAGTATGACCTGCCACTTGGCTATCCTTCCTGGAACGAATGGGCTTTCAAATACATACTTGATAGGATCCATTCTGGAAATGAGCCATGTCTTGTGATTCAACATGTAGTGCTTGAGGCGATTATTTGTCAAGCTAGTCTTGCGACAAGTTTTCTCTAGGAAAGAATACCTTGACTCACAATCATTGAACTTTTTGCTCAGGTAATAAATAGCTCTTTCCTTCCGGCCGGTATCATCATGTTGCCCCAAAACACATCCCATTGAGCTTTGTTGGACTGCCATATCTGAGAATCGTAGGCCTTCCCTTTGGTGGAACCAATCTTTGGCGGGTTTGACAGGTAATGCTTGATTTTCTCGAAAGCCTCTTGGTAAACTGAATCCCACTGAGTGGTGTTGTTCTTTCGGAGTAGTCTTAAAATAGGCTCAGCCTTAGCGGTGAGATTGGAAATAAACCTTGATATGTAGTTCAACTTCCCCAAGAAACTGCGTACCTCCCTTTCTGTTTTTGGGGATGGCATCTCTGGAATGGCTCGGACTTTGTCCAGATCAACTTCTATTCCCTTCTCGCTCACTATGAATCCCAACAATTTCCCAGATCTAGCTCCGAATATGCACTTGGCAGGGTTCAGTTTCAGCTGATATTTCCTTAGTCTCTCGAATACTTTCCTCATCACCTGCACATGGCTCTCCTCTCCCCGGGATTTGATGATCATATCATCCACGTACACCTCCACTTCCTTATGCATCATATCGTGGAATAATGTGACCATGGCGCATTGGTAGGTGGCTATAGCATTCTTTAACCCGAAAGGCATGACCCGATAGCAAAATACCCCCCATTGAGTGATAAAAGTAGTTTTCTCCTTGTCTCCCTCATCCATTGGGATTTGATTATACCCTGATGCCCCATCTATACACGAACACCTGCCCAATCCCGCAGCATTGTCTACTAACACATCAATGTGAGGGAGAGGGAAATCATCTTTTAAGCTCGCCTTTTTAAGATCCCTGTAGTCAACGCACACCCTAACTCTCCCGTCCTTCTTCATTACCGGGACAACGTTAGCTATCCATTGGGGATATTTGACTACTTCCAGGAACCCAGCATCATACTGTTTCTTGACCTCATCCCTAACTTTGAGCAGTATGTCTGGGTTCATTCTTCTTAGCTTCTGCTTTACCGGGATTGTCCTCGGAATTAGAGGAATTTTGTGTGTCACTATCTGGGGGTCCAAACCAATCATGTCGTCATAGCTCCAGGAAAATACGTCCAGGAATTCTTTGAGCAAACTGATCATATCTCCCAATTCTTCACTATCCACAACCTTAAGTTCCCTTTTCACTTCTTCCGTGCCTAAGTTTATGGTGCGCGTTTCGTCTCCACAAGGCACTAGGGAAGGTTCATCCCTTTCATCCCTTTCTTTTGTGAGCTCTACCTCAGAATCACTTGAAGTATGAAAGTTATGGGGATTTCAAAATTAACCAGAGGAATTTTTGAGTCTATTGAATTATTAGTTGTTAATTGATGAATGGTCCTGAATGAACGAAAATAGAATATATTATAAGGATGGAATTCAAGTGGAAAGAAAAAGAGAATTGGAAATAAATGCGCTATTAATTCATTAAGATTTATGACATAAGAAAAGGGTCCATTTACAATGTTACACTTGCCACCATGGACAAAATGATCAAGTGTAGATAACCAAAGGTACTTTACCCAAAATTAAGTACAGGGATGTCCTCTGCTGTCTTGTTGTCCAACTCTTGCCCCTTAGCTATTGGCAAGACCAGAGCCTTATACAAGGAATCCATGTGGATGACATCAATGGATGGTTCATCGGGTGATTCTTCAACCTCTGCCAGATCTTCGATGACCGGTTTAGTGAAGACCTCTGTGATTCTCGGGACTACTTTCATTCTCCCGATTTTATGGTCAAATCTCTGATCCCGAAGTCTATTCCTCATCCAGAATCGTCCATCCATGAGGGCATCTTCCTCATATCCCAAACCGCAATGGCCCACCTTCTGGATAGCCGGTATAGGTTCAACAATTCCTTGTAATGTGGCGCCTAGGCCTTTGCCTTCTTCATATCCATTCCTTGACATTATCTTGGCTACCATAGCCATAGCCCCTTCATTTCTGGTTTCTTGTAATTCGAGGGCCTGGAAAGAGCTTTCCAATGACTCCTCAGCAGCTTCCACATAAGGAAGTGATTATGGCTTAGTGACCAATATGGCTTCTTCCCCTCTCACCGTGATGATTTTACCGTCCATGATGTACTTTATCTTCTGATGCAAAGTTAAAGGAACGGCATTCGCTGAATGGATCCACGGCCTCCCCAGCAACATAGTGTAGGCCAGTTCAATGTTCATCACTTGGAATGTGACGTTGAACTTGCATGCGCCAATTTGGAGTGGCAAGTCGATGTCTCCCAACACTTCTCTTCTTATATCGTCAAAGGCTCTTACCACTATAGCACTCTGATGTATATTTGATTGGTCAACTGGCAGTCTAGCCAAGGTAGCACTAGGCAGTACATTGAGTGCTGATCCATTATTAATAAGGACCTTGGCCACTATACAACCTTTGCATTTCACTGTCACATGGAGGGCTTTAATGTGTGCCAAGCCTGCAGGATCTATCTCTTCTTCAGAAAAGGTAACAAAACTGGATGCCTGGATTTGTCCCACTATCTTCTCGAACTGCCCCGGTGTGATGTTGGGGTTCACAAAGGCCTAATCCAAGATTTTCTGCAAGGCTTGACGGTGCACCTCAGAGCTCAAAATCAGCGATAACAGTAAAATTCGGGCAGGTGTCTTTCTCAACTGTGTCACCACATCATACTCACTCTGCTTCATTATTTGGAGCAATAGCTCCTCCTCTTCTTTAGGCCCGACGGGTTCTACTTCCCCCGTTTTCTCAATCTCCTCTCCTGTACTCTTCTGTAATTCTCCCATTTATACTTTCCCCTTCTTCTTTTCTTTATCTTCGTTCCCGTAACATCTCCCACTTCGAGTTATAAACTCGACTTCTTGCTCAGGTGGGGAGGATTTTGTGGCAGCGACGGGCTGAGGATTAAGTTGGGGAGTAGTATTACTGGTAGGTCCGGCGTAAGTCATTCTGAAGTGCTCATGGGGAGTGAAGCACGGTTTTGGAGGTACCGGAGGTGAATCAAGATTAGGAGCCGACGTACTGCTTGATGCTCCTTGGGTGAAAACTTGGAAGTTATAATTCCAAGGTATGGCATGAGTATTGGTAACAGGAAGCTGGGGCGGGGCTCGGATAATCATTACTAGTACTGAGGGCATTGGGGCATTGGGGGCAGAGAAGGTTAATCCAGGATTGGGGGTACAGGTATTCTGGCCAAACCTGGCGGTATTTACTTCGCCCTCCACTTTCGATCTCCTTTGGCATCTTAAAATTTTGAGGCACAGCAAGTTCTGGACCACTTGCCGGAATCCCTCACAATCTTGCAGCTCATGATCAGCTGCCCCTCCATGGTAAGGACATCCCGTACCCTTTTCTGATCCTGATACCTGAGGGTAAAGGTAACCTTCCCTCATCGCCATGGCAAAAATTTCCTCAAAGTGGGGAATCAGCTCGTCTACCTCTGGTGTCGACCTCTCCCCATCTGATTCTATCATGTTTACACCATTGCCTGTATTATGATTAGGCAGTGGGTTTGAGGTAACATTGGGGAGGGAACCGTTTCCCTCAATCTTCAACCACCCGTTCCGGATTAAAGCGTGCACCCTCCCTCTGAGTGCCCCACAGTTGTCAGTTGAATGCCCTTGTGCCCCTCCATGATATTCACAACGGGCAGTGGCATCATACCACCTGGGGTATGGTGGCTGAATTGGGTCAAGGGGAACCGGTACTATCTGGTTTATACTGACGAGGTATCGGTATATTTCGCTGAGTGGGAGGGGCAGAGGTGGATCAGAGTTTCTTAGTGGTCTCGGGTTGTTTTGGGGCGGTCTAGGTTGAGCAAGAGGAGGAGGTGGTCTGGGTTGGTAATTTGTAGGTGGTGGGTACTGTGGGCGCAGGTGTGGATAATTTGGGAAAGAAGGTGGAATGTTGGTAACTGTTTGGCCATGAGGGGGAAGATATGTCTGGTAGTTATTTTGAGGAAGCGGGGAGTAATTGTTTTGTCAGGTAATGGAATGCACATCACCCTCCTTTTTCTTGGCAAAACTGGCAGTCTTCTTCGCAGGGTTCTTAGCCAACTCCTGCAGTCGCCCCATCCTTAAATTAGCTTCTATCCTCTCACCGGCTTGGATGATGTCTGAGAAGCTGTTGGAGGTATTTCCGATCATCAAATTGAAGTAAGGAGCCTTCAATGTCTCGATGAACAGGGAGCATAGTTCATTGTCGGTCACTGGAGGATATACTTCTGCAGCCTTCTCCCTCCATCTTTGGGCATATTCCTTGAAGCTTTCCCTGTCCCTCTGCACCAGGTTTTGGAGGTCCCTCCTTATGGGGGCCACATCATAGTTAAATTTATATTGCTTCAAGAAGGCATCAGCTAAATCCTTCCAGGAGCGCAGTTTGCTCCTGTCCAACTGTATGCACCATCTCAGGGCTGCTCTAGAGAGGCTCTCGTGAAAGAAGTGGACGAGAAGTCTGTCATCTTCAGTCAAGGCAGACATTTTGGCAATATAGGTTGCCAGGTGAATGCGGGGATCTGAGTTCCCAGTGTATTTATCGAAATCCGGGACTTTGAATTTGGGTGGCACCACCACATCTGGCACCAATCTAAGTGACGCCACATCGACTGAACCATACATGTTCAGCTCCTCTATTGCTCTCAGTCTTTCCTCTAGAGCAGACAACTTTTCATTTTCCCTGGTCTTATTTTCTCCTCCTACTGCATGAAATGCTCCCCCAGTTGGGAGATGAGGGGCGGAGTGTGACACCCCTTACCCGACTACAGTGTAGCCGAGCAAGTTATGCCACTCAGTGTGCCGAGCACTCTATTTTATCTTAATTCATTTTTATTCTTCCTTTTGAATATAACTTGTGAAATATAATTTATTTAAGCCATTTATCGAAATTATAATTTTTTTAAGGTTCCGAAAATTTTAAAGAAAATCCGGCGGAGTACCAGCTAAAAATGGAGAAAACAGTTCTTCGGAACCTGTGAAAAACACTTCCAATATTCATATATTCGTATTCAATTACTCTCAAACTCCAATAATCATCATCTCAACATTTGTCAACCATTCATTTCTCAATTTCAATTTTCAATCATTCATCTCATTTGATAGTTATGTAACAATCACAGATCAATATTCACTTTTTCATTTACAAACACAAATTTGCATTATTTACATGAAAATCAAAATACATTACATAAGTTTCATTACATATGAGAAAATCAAAATTTATTACAGAATGCCAAAATGACACCTAGTGTCCTACCAATGCACTGCAGAAGTTGAGGTGACACGGACACTATGCAGAACTGTGAACGGCCTTACCCAATCTGTGGTCTACTGGGCCCTCTGTCTAAATCTTCAGTACCTACGCATTGCAAAAGCGACGCGCTAAGCATAAAGCTTAGTGGTGCCAATAATACAAGAAAATACAATAAGCAAATAAAAATAATAATTTCCTTGCTATTGTGTTCATAAGAAATGAATAATTACTAACTTATTGTGTAGTCGAGGCTAATCATGTTTCATGATATTAACTTCTTCATGCATTTCGTTAATTATTTTCTTCATGATATTGAGCTTCTTTGTATTTTTGTAATCATTCCTGATACTTAATTTTCGTATTTTCTTTAATAATTAGTTCAATCACAGTTATACTTTTCCATGCCCAAGTAACCTATCTTCGACGATCGGATCGATAACGGTCGTTGGCACCGACACCGCGGTGCCTCGGGCCGTCATACCATGGGACGTAGAACGTCAACCACGTATGCAGTCAGTATGGCTAAAAAGCCATGATATCACATAATCGGGCATAAAAGCCATGAATACGGGCATAAAGCCGTGAATACATGCATAAAGCCGTGAATACATGCATAAAGCCTTTCGCAGTACTGCTAAAACAATACCCTATTGGCATGCCAAACTATCCAAACCAATCTTGTTAGGTACACTAGGGCATTTAATACTTTAGAATTCTTCAATCTTTGAATTTCAAGTTTTCATGTCACTATTCACTTCATTAGTCAACTAAAATGTTGACTTTAGCATAGACAATAGGTACATTGGTTTTGACACTCCCAACATACCACATTTTACATTCAAAACTTGTTGGTTTTGGTCACTTTCTCAAAGCTTAGGTCATTTTGGCAAAATTGCCAATTTTTGGTTTTGGTGTCACTATTCACCTCATTGGTCAACAAGAAAGTTGACTTTTGCATAAAAAATATATGCATTGACTTTGGCACTTCAAACATACCACATTTTTCATTTAAAACTTGTTGGCATTAAGCATTAATACCATTTCTAAGCTTAAACCAAGAGAAGCAAAATTTTCAATTTTGCTAACTCAACTTTACTATTCCATTGGGCACTATTGCAGTAGGAATTTGAGGAAATGGTAAACATGAAAGTTGTTCCTTATTTTGTCTAGTTGAATTTCCTTTTTTGAATCACTCCATTTGGAGTTTTGTAGCTCAAGTTATGGCCAAAATAAGTTTATCGTTCACGTGCAATCGCTCATGCTGCACTTTTGGGTTTTGGCAGATTTTGGTCCAACTTTGGTCAGTAATTTGATCAAGTTAAGTTCATAATTTGGCCTAACTTTCTTCATATGAAATGTTCTACTATGCCTTAGGTTTTCATCGGTTCAAGAATCGCCTAAATCCGAGTTTTCTAGAGAGAGTTATAGCCATCCAAACATTACTTCTCAAATGAAAATTCTGGAAATCTCAGTACAGTAAACTTCACTTTGCTCAATAATTTGATTAGGTTAATGGCATAATTTAGATTGGTGTCCTACATGAAAGTTATTTGTATATATCTTATCTTGTTGCTGTAAAAATTTCAGGTCAATTGACCATATCTACAGTGAGTTATGGCCAAATGAACAGTTACTGTTCATTTGGTCATTTCTGCAGGGGCTGTTTGCAGGGTATCCGGATTGGGGCCAAGTTTTGGTCCTCTTGCTTTGGTCTTTTGGGCATGGTTTCTTCAGAAAAAAATATGCCATTATAAGCCTAGTTTCATGTCCAATTGGCCAAACATCAATTGGACCAACACAGCCCAAGCTATGGCAGTCCAAGTGGACTAAAATTTCAGTCACCCTGCTGCACTCACAAGGCAGCATGCTCCTTCACTTTGCCATGCTACATTTCAGTCCAATTTATGGCCAACTTACCTAAAATGGTCACTAATTGACCATTAAAATGTTCTCTAACAATTTCCTAAGCCAAGTCAAATTTTCACTTCTCAAAACCCTAGTTTTCCCTTATGATTCACACATACACCTACTTAAGCACTTCCATTCATTATATATGTGTATATACACCTTAAACATAATCTCTAATTCATTCTAAGTCCAGTAAAACCATCAAAAACACTCCATCATTGTTCCTTCCTTAGGGCTGCCGAAAATCATAGTAGGCATACACATAATTTTGGTTCATTTAAGTTACAAATTCATACTTGTTTCAAGTCTTTAGCATGGAAATAAAGAGTTTTGAGTATATATGTGCACTAACTTTGAATAGGGAAGATTTTTCCCAACTCAAACTTCACTTCCTTTCCTTTTCTTGGCTGCTAAACATTTCCCCAAGAGGTATGGACAAGTTTTGATGAAGGTGACTTAGGGTTTAGTAGTGGAAATTCATGGGAAAATGAAAGTGATGAAAGAAACTTCTATGGAGGCTATGGAGAAGAGAGTCACGTATTGGAGGAAGAAGAAGAAGAAGAGCAGATTTATTTTGGTCCATTTTGACTCTTTTAAGTGTTTTAAGAATGCTTATTAACTTGTGATTGGTTGGGATTAAGTGAGTGACATCATGTGATGTCATTATCTTTAATTTTCCTTATTTTCTTTTCTTTTCTTTTCTACTAGCTTCAAATTAATTTTTCATCAACATTAATTCATATTTTATGTCATATTAATTATTTACTCAACTGGACAAGTCGGCCAAAAATCACCTCTGAAGGCGAAATGACCAAAATGCCCTCCGTTTGGCTTAACGGGTCAAAATTGTCTGTACCGATTGAAAAATTTTTCTAAATATTTTCTTGGCATTCTAATGCCATAGGAACCTCAATGACCCTTCTCTGGAGTCCCAATAATTATTTTATGAATTTTCTCTCGGGTCTAGGGCTCCTCGTTGCGAGAACCGTAACTTCCCTCTGGGTTACCCATCGCTTGGGCACCGGCTCATTTGACTTAGTTGTATTTTATTTCTAAAATTTTTACTAAATTTTTCTCATCAATATTTGAGTTAATTATGGTTCCTCACTTTAGTTTAAATATTTTTTTCAGAAGTTCTAGCTATCCGGACCGACACTGGTCACCGGAACAGTAGACTGTGCGGAGTGCTACCGGGAGGGTGTTACACGAAGTGAACTAGAGGAATTAGTATTGAAGGGTATGGGTCGGCATTTGAGATGGCTGGGTAATAGGAGAAAGGTAGGTCATTGTTTATGGTAGCCGGATTGACAGTGATTGTCGGATCCGGGATAGGTGACTGAAAGGTGAAAGAGGTTGAAGCCTGATGAGGATCCATTGTTGTAGGTGGTGGGGGAGGTAGTGGTAAGTTATGTTCTGAAGCTGGTTTATTTTGGGACATCTCCCTCATTAGTCTCATAAGTTCTGAGACCTGGTCTTTCAGCTCGGACACTTGCCCTTGTAGGTTCTATACTTGTTCCTGATCTTCCATTATCTTCTTTGTTCGGGATCTTGTTAAGTACACTCGTCTGGGTTGAACTGTGTGCCTGGTCAGACTTGCTTTGTTTGAAGCAATGTTGATTTTCTATAGGGAAGTAAAAAAGCTTTTAATGAATTTTGAATTTCGTAAAAAAAACTAAAGGTCCTGGTTCGAACAAAGGATACAGTGGCATTTGGGAGCCAAAATGAAGTCTGCAGAAGGATAATTGTATCAATTTTATCATGGCATCGTTTGATAGTCTGACTGTGAATGACTGGATTGAATGCGCATCTATGATACCTGTCCATATGGCGCATCTATGATACCTGTCCATATGGCACATCCAATTTTTTGCATAACCCTAGCGAGGGGGTTCTTACGGGAGTTATACTATTCATTCACAATTTTGCTAAACCATGGCCCAAACCGCCTTATAGGTTCAACAATGGTTTAGATTCTGTTCTGGTCTAAGAACTTCTTCTGCCGACTGACTCGAGGATGCCATATTAAAAATGATGCTTATCCTTTTACAGACCTTATTTTGGTGATGCCTGCAGGAAAGATTTGTTAGCAGGATAAATTCAAGTAGTCTTGAATCATACTGTTGGCTGAGTGACACCTACGCATTTATCAAAGTAGAAAAATGTGTAGGTTTTCTTAACAGTATGATTCAAGATCACCCTTAAAAATAAGAACAAAATAAACACAAACGGAATAGGGTAAGAGTAAGTATGCCCCTTTTGTCTTAAAGTAAAGGAAAGTCCTAATACTGCCTGGGTGCTACCTAATTGGACAGTTCTATCTTACAAGGTAGCTTGCTATGGCTTCCAACTATCGTGATAGTTTAGCTCAGGGTCTAATTTTCTAAAAGCCACAGGTTCCCAAATTGCCCCTACTGTAAACAGTAGAGCCCCATTCTATCCCCCACGATACTGTCAGGAAAATTCCATGGGTATCACAGTGAATAGAACGAGTTTCAATTTGAGCAGAAGCCTTCACGGATACTAACGGGGTAAAACCCACGGGTACCCCTACATGACTCCCTCCTACTTTCCTAAAAGGGTAAGAAAGCCCGGGTATAGGGCTGAAGTGTGTGAGGACATTGTGTGAGTGCTCAGTGTGTGAAGGGACACCTTTACCTCTTCCCAATTCAGGGGGATTTTCATTTTTCCCTTTTTTCTTTTAAATGAAGAGACAGTAAAATAAGCCAGACAAGCAAAATGGTTAGCAGGAATAACAATAATTAACGTATAGAATTTTGCGGAGTGAGCCCACCTAACTATGATTTGATCGCAAAATTAAATCTACCTTTGGACCTCTAGACTGGGTTAAGTTTTATGGTCCCCAGTGGAGTCGCCAAGCTGTCGCAAGGTGTTTTGCGGTCGCCTGGACGAACACTCACCGAAGTGGGAAAAGTGAGGAGTCGCCACTTTAACTTTGAGGAAAATTAAAGAAAACCATTTGTGAAAGTAAGTTAAAATAAAACCACTTCAAAAACAGAGATTCTAGGTTCGGGGTCCGTTAACGGGTGGGGAAGGTGTTAGGCACCCCACCTCGTCCCTCAATGAGGGTAAGCAGATTTAACTTCACGTTCTTCATAGTTAGGAGGGTTTGAATGGAAATGTTAATCCTTTTGACCGAAAGGAATATTTGATTTTTCACTAATCCGGATTACCCAGATACATAAGTAAATGAGACAACCTTAGTGAGTTGCTGTTGCGTATTAATTTTACTTCAGGGGGAATCATCTTACGTATTTGTTAAAATTTAATTTGGGAATCGGATAAGGACTCTCCTCCGATCTCCTTTAAATATTTAAAAATTTTTAGGTTGAGAATCGGATAAGAACTCTCCTCCGAATCTCTTTTAAATATTTATAGAAATTTTTTAGGTTGAGAATCAGATAAGAACTCTCCTCTGATCTCTTAAATATTTGTTAAAGTTTTTAAGTGAGAATCGGATAAGAACTCTCCTCTGATCTCTTTTATTAAAATTTTAGGCGAGTATCAGATAAGAACTCTCCTCCGATCTCCTTTAAATGTTCGTTAAAATTTTGAGTGAGAATCGGATAAGAACTCTCCTCCGATCTCTTTTAAATATTTGTTAAAATTTTAGATTGAGAATCAGATAAGAACTCTCCTCCGATCTCCTTTTAAAATATTTATTAAAATTTTAAGTGAGAATCGGATAAGAACTCTCCTCCGATCTCCTTTTAAAATATTTATTAAAATTTTAAGTGAGAATCGGATAAGAACTCTCCTCCGATCTCCTTTTTAAATATTTATTAAAATTTTAGGTTGAGAACTGGATAAGAACTCTCCTCCGATCTCCCTTTTAAATATTTATTAAAATTTTAGATTGAAAACCGGGTAAGAACTCTCTTCCGACCTCTTTTATTTTAATAGGAATCGGATAAGGATTTTTCCGATCTCTCGAAACTTGATTACAGCTACCCGTCACGAAATCCTAGAACTAAGGGTTCTGGCGTTCAAAGATGCCGGGGCTCGGAATAAATCTTCTTTTAACTCATTGGTACCTTGTAACTAGTCAGGGGATACCAAACTGAATTCTCCGACCTTTCTATGTGGTCGCCTTACCAGTACCTTTTGATAACCGAACTATCCCATTTATCTATCTTGAGGTTCAGTTTTACTCTGCCTTGTGACGTCTTACTCAATTGTCTTTTGCATTATTCTAGTGATTCGGCCTTACTATTTTCCCGACTTATTGTTCAGACCTTTCATTATTTTAAAGAGATCCTTAAGATACAGTTACCTACATTTTACCCAACCACTTATATGTTACTCGAGACTAGAAGACTTACGTTCAGGAATAACAAAGATTAACAAAAAGAATGGACTGGTTAACACGGAAGTAAACTCGAGAATGACCTTCTTCATGTTCTTTAGCGCAATATAAACTTGGAGAAAATTATATATATATAAAGAACAAAGGAAATACGCAAAATAAGAACGAGCACTTAATAAAAAAAAGCAATATGAGCACTCACCTGTAGGGAGTCGGATCTATTGAACTAACTACGGGATCACAGAACGTAATGGGGGCCGCGGGCTAGTAACCTGAAGACTAAGGTTCGCCTTGAAATGAATAATACCTTGCTAAAATGCAGACTGATCAAAATTATAGCCGAGTATGAATGAAGTTGAGCTTGGACAACGGGAGTAGAAATAAAAATAACAAAGACAATAAGTGAGAATGTCACAGGATAATGAGCAGGCGAAAATGTAGAGTTTCAGTATTCAGAAATCCCTTTGCAAGAAAATACTTCAGAAAACTGGTTTCAAAAGTCTTTCTTACGAAAGCTCAAGGATAGCAGAGTAACGAGCTGAATTAAGTTTCAGAGTCCTTCCGCTATATTCACTATTTTTTTTTCGTCCCTTGTACAGTTTTTCATGCAGGTATTTATAGGAACCGGGTGCTTCCCTTGAAGGGTCAGGATCTATTTTGAGGGAGATGGAGGGTCAAGATTTCAAAGGACATGATCTGAGGCACAGGAATTAAAGAGAATCAGAACGGACGGCCGAGATCCCCTTCAGAATATTTGTCATTTTCTTCTTCTAATCTGACGGTCCCAAATTCTCTTGTCCGGCAATCAGAAATTTTGGGAATAAAAGCGCGGTCTTGTCGTCTTCTTCTTTGATCCAAGGGCTCCGGACTCGTCCTTACAAATGAGATCAACGATGGAGATTGAGATGTACAGCACTGTCGTGACATACTCTGGCACTTGTTAGTAATGCGAGCAATTCTGAGGCGTGCGGTGGGGATCTCGTCCGCCACACTTTAACTACCTCGGCTCTGATTATGATGACGGTTAGCGGAAGTTTGTCTTATTCTTTTTGCTATCCGACCTCCTTTCTTTTCCGATCTTCCGAACACGCTCTTTTCCGATCTTTCATGCCGGTCTCCCTTCTACCTATCTTTACCACGCCGGTCTTCCTTTTTATCATGTTCGGTCCAGTCAAAGCATCTATTTCCCTCAATTCTTGAGGCGTCCGCTTCGTTTTCTGCTTGCAATAAATGCTCAAATTTTCCCTATATATACCTTCAATAGGGAAGCCCTACCTCATTTGACTTTCTCCCCTATTCTCCTCATTTTTCCTGTTCTAGCTGCTCCGGCAACAATCCCGGACAAGATGGCCGCTTTTAATCTTTTTCCGGTTGCCCTCTTTGTTCCTTGCTTGAAAATTTATGATCCCGGTGATCGAAGAATCATGATGACCTTATCTGATGACAGTGAGAGAACTGGACTAATTAACCAATCTGGATCGAGGACCTCGATCGTGCCAATCTTGAATCGTTCGCCCGATATAATTGGCGAACTGATTTTGGGCGAGAAGACTGCTAATATTCCCCTCAACACCGGTGACTGCTCTTTGGCGTTCATCTGGCTCCTCTCCACACTGGGTGTTCCGACAGTGGCTCGGTTTCGAGCGGTAACTTTGATGACGACCTCTCTCATTCTCATGAGAGTCATAGTCCCCCCAGCCGGTCTCCTTGTCAAACACATCTTTTGACTCAGCCACGAGACTAGGCTTTGACATAGGCCTTTTAGATAGGATGTTCCACCGATCTCTAAAGATCGCCCTTATGATGTAATCAGACCTTTAATGTAATCCGATATCTAGAGATTGCCCTTATGATGTAATCAGACCTTTAATGTAATCCGATCTCTAGAGATCGCCCAAATGATGTAATTAGACCTTTAATGTAATCCGATCTCCAGAGATCGCCCAAATGATGTAATTAGACCTTTTGGAAATAAAATTTATTTTGTCAATTATCACTTTATTATTATTGATTATTCTCCGATCTCTGGTGTGTTTATTCGATCTGGTTTCCAACTGAATAGCCCTTATCCGATCCGCACTTCCAAACATTTGCCTTAATTAGCCGATCCCTAACTAGCCGGTCTCTCCTTATGGAATTTTGGAATATTCGTGAGATGTGTCAGAACAGCTGGCGAGTCCCGCTAACCGATGCACTGCCTGGAACATCGTGAGCATTAAATTCTCAGATGAGTATAAATAGGGGTGGGGGCTAGCCAGTTGCTCCCTTATGTCATTTTCAGTCTCTCGCGGACAACTTCAAAATTCTCTCATTTCCTCAAGTTCTTCCGACACCGATCAGACTCCGGTAAGGGTTTTGATCCTTCTTATAGTTTAAATTCCTTATTTCTTTTGAAAATGAGCAGTGCCGAGGGTCAGAGAGCGGCAAGCCCCCCTTCCATTCAGATCTCATGGCCATCTGATGAAGTGGAGGTGGTTGGACCAAGCGTGCGACCTGAACCTTCTAGGGTCCCTGTTCCAGCTCGAGGGCAAGCAGCACCATCAAGGCTTGTACCTTCTTCAGGGAGGGAGAATCTTCCCATGGACGAGTTGCCATCGGTCCTTCAAGAAACCGATATGCAGTCGTTCAGTCAAGAGTATAACATTCGGCCTGATTCCTACGAATTGATTAGGTGTCACAGCGATCTCCGTGCTAATCACTTCTTCGAGGAGAACGATATGATCATGATCTACGAAGAACAATTAAAATCCGGTCTACGGTTCCCTTTGGACGACTTCTTCAAGGAAGTTTTAAAATATCACCAAGTGTGCATCGCTCGAGTTCACCCGAACTCGTGGCGGATCTTAGTAGCCTTCCGAGGCCTATGCCGAGCTAAGGGGCTTCGACCTACAGCTAAGGTGTTCGCCGAACTGCATAGACTGACCCGTCGAAAGGATGATGAGTATTGGTTCTTCCAGGAGAAACCTCATTGTGGACTTTTTACCGACCTGCCTTCCTCCCTCAAGAATTGGAAGAACCGCTTCTTTATCCTGAGGAGCAAAATTTCGAACAGCTTTGAGGGCCTCCCCAGCAGCTAGCTGCACCAGGGCCCCATACTTCCGAAGCGCATCACCTTAAATAGAGAAGAAGGCCTGATGGTGATGGAGCTAAAGGATCAGGCGGGCAGAGAGAAGTTTTCTTGTCTGGATGCAGTGACTGCCAAACTGCATCACTGGACAATGGAGTTGATCACGGGCGAAGATCGCGGGCTTCAGCTCTCTGACCTCGGCATCGGTATTTTCCTATATCTCAAACCTTTGGACCTTAGCGATCTCACTGACCTCTTCTTTGTGCAGGTATGGCAAGCGGCGAAGCCTCCAAGGAGAGCAGGAAGCGAAAGAGAGAGGTCTCCCAAAAAGTGCGGGAGATGAAGCGATCCGAGTGCTCGGGCCTTGACCATGAGCACAGGGAAATACAAGGGGGCCCACCTCAACCTTCGGAGCAGCCGATCCCTGAGGTGGAAGTGATCCGTTCTCCTCCTCGCCAAGAAGAGCCACCTCCACCTCCTCTAGTCGTTTCGAGTGCGGAAGGGGGTCCTTCTCAACCTACCGCAAGGACTCTCTCTCGCGGTGCTCAAGTGCTGGTCCATTCCTTGGAGAAGAACCGAACTGTTCGGGAGAATCCGGGTTTGGCTAAGGTTTTGGGGGCTTCCATCTACCTTCGAAAGGATCGGGACAGGCTGTCCTCGGAAAATCTCAATGACATCCTAACTCGATCCATGAGCTTGAATGTGGAGTGCTTGGTGAATCAGCACATCGTCCAAGAGAAGGCTCATCGCCTGGGTAAGGAGGTCGAGAAGATGGGTCATGAAGTGTCTTCCCTCCGATCCCAACTCTCATCCACTCAGAACTACATATCTGAAATTGAGGGGCGGATGAAGTTTTACAAAGATAAGCAAGCCGAGCAAGCTCATGTTCTGGCCGAGTGAACTCGTGTCCTTGAAGAAGTTCAGGCGCTCCGGGCCGATGAAGTTGCTCACCTCACTGAGGAGCTCAAAGCGAAAGAAGAAGAAATAGTGACAAGGGAGGCTGGCGCTTATGTGAATGCTCACAGGGATCGCCTGGCCGAGCTCAAGAAGCGGTACCCTGAGGAGGACTTCTCCTGGATGGTCGACCTGGCTCCCCATGACGACGAGGAAAGCAAGGAGGAGGCTGAGGGTGAGAGAGGAAGTGAGCAAAATGTAGATCAGGCTGGGGGTGGTCCTCCAGCCGAATGACTTGTATGAATTTCAATATGAAATGAAATTCTCTTTTGTTCAGTGAATGGATGTGATCGGAAAATCTCTAAATTATTTAAGCACTTGATTGTCTGAGCATATTAAAACAACTAAAGGTGATTATTAATCTAAGTGTAAGATGCCGGGAAAACACAATAAGCATGAGATCGGCAGGGAACCAACGCTAAACGGGATTTGATTAAAATTGGAAATTTGGCTTGAGCACTTAAGATCGGGATCGCCATTAAACCGGATTGGAACCTTAACTTGATTATTCCCAAACTTTTAAAATGAGAGATCGGCAATAAGACTGGTGACATAAAGACTAGTGTTGGTTCAATTACTTTAGACAAGAGAGATCGGGAATGTAATTGACTGATCAGGGGACTTGACTATTGGTTTGAGAGATTGGTGTGGCTTTAAATGGTACGGGGACTTAGTGTTAAATCGATTCCTTTTGAGTGAGAGATCGGAAATGCGGTTGTCCGGCAAAGAGAGATCGGAAAAGTAATTGGCTGGCAAAAGGAGACTTAGTGCTAAGGATCAGTTTCGAAATTTATTGATTCTGGGGATCAGCCAAAATATGGTGTCGACAGCTGCCCCTCTTTACATAATTTCTATTAAAGGGAGAAATTTTCCCGTGTAGGAATTATGTAAAGATTCAGACCCATATTTTGGGCGGTTAGGAGTTCAAGGTTAGGAAGCTAAAGCCTACTTAAGGTAGTGACCTAGAGATTGGTAACAGGAGTTAAAATGCTAGAAATTTGAAATCAACTTGGATCAAGGAACCAGAGGTTGATTAACAAGAAATTTAGAATGCTGAAAGTTAAAATCAACTTAGATCAAGGAACCAGAGGCTGATTGACAGGAAATTTAAAATGCTGGAAAATTAAAATCAACTTAGATCAAGGAACCAGAGGTTGATTGATAAGAAATTTAAGATGCTGAAAGATTAAAATCAACTTAGATCAAGGAACCAGAGGTTGGTTGACAGGAAATTTAAAATGCTGGAAAATTAAAATCAACTTAGATCAAGGAACCAGAGGTTGATTGATAAGAAATTTAAGATGCTGAAAAATTAAAATCAACTTAGATTAAGGAACCAGAGGTTGATTGACAGGAAATTTAAAATGCTGGAAAATTAAAATGAAGTTAGATCAAGGAACCAGAGGTTGATAACGGGGAATTTAAATGCTAAAATTAAAATCAACTTAGATCAAGGAACCAGAGGTTGATTGACAGGAAATTTAAAATGCTAGAAAATTAAAATCAACTTAGATCAAGGAACCAGAGGTTGATAACGGGGAATTTAAATGTTGAAATTAAAATCAACTTAGATCAAGGAACCAGAGGTTGATTGACTGAAAATTTAAATGCAGGAAAATTAAAATCAACTTAGATCAAGGAACCAGAGGTTGATAACGGGGAATTTAAATGCTGAAATTAAAATCAACTTAGATCAAGGAACCAGAGGTTGATTGACTGGAAATTTAAATGCAGGAAAATTAAAATCAACTTAGATCAAGGAACCAGAGGTTGATAACAGGAAATTTAAAATGCAGAAAAATTAAAATCAAATTAGATCAAGGAACCAGAGGTTGATTGACTGGAAATTTAAAATGCTGAAAATTAAAATCAACTTAGATCAAGGAACCAGAGGTTGATTGACAGGAAATTTAAATGCAGGAAAATTAAAATCAACTTACAAAGCAAGTCTAATCTTGACGCGAGAAGTTTCCCCCTCGATGAAGTGTACTTAATAGGATCCCGAAGGCTAATGATTAATGGAGGACGAGTTACAAGACTTGACCTACGACCTCCTTTCTTCGAATGCCCCTTTCTTGCTCTTGACTTTCTTCCTATTTAACGAAAAGCGCCCTTGCGGGTTTTCACTTTCCTTTCGCCCATTTGACTAGAAGCGCCCTCCCGGGTTTTCACCTCTAGTATTTTTTTTTTTTTTAGGCCATTCCCTGCAAATCTCATAGCAAAGTATGTGAGGTTATCAATTTTCAAATCCTAATCTTATGGCAAAATTTTAAATGATTAAGAGCGCATTAGGTAAAGAGATTGAAGAAGGATAAGATTGAAAAGTGAGTATATGGGAGAATAAAAGCAAAGTGAATAAAGTATAACTTTATTATGGTTTTAAGAAACAAAGGTACAGTTTTAAAGGAAAAAGGGTATAAATCTCACATATTCCTTGTAGTTAGCTTTGGAGTCTCTTAACTGCCATTATTTCAAGTACTCTGAAGCCTCATGCCATGACGGTTTATTTCCGTCCTCGGTTTCATACCCCGTTCCTTATTTCTTCCTTTTGGTTCTTGGGATGCCCTTTCGGGTTTTCACCCCTAGATTTTTTTTTTTCGCTCTTTCAGGACGCCCTTTCGGGTTTTCATCCTTCACTCTTTTTACAGAGAGTGCCCGTCGAGGGTTTTCACCTTCTTTCACATATTTTTCAAGGAGCGCCCTTTCGGGTTTTCACCCCTACCCCCCCCCCCCCCCTTTTTTTTTAGGCATAGTATCTCTTGACGGTGTCAGTATTCACAGGACTTGAAAATTCTTCACCGTCCATATGGGTCAAGATCAAGGCCCCACCAGAAAATGCCTTTTTAACCACATAGGGTCCCTCATAGGTTGGTGACCATTTACCTCGAGGATGATTTTGATTCGGGAGAACTTTCTTCAGAACTAGGTCCCCGGGTTGAAATTCGCGAGGGCGAACACTTTTGTCAAATGCCCTAGCCATTCTTCTCTGGTATAACTGCCCATGACATGCTGCTGCTAACCTCTTCTCATCCAACAAGTTTAATTGGTCCAACCTTGACTGGATCCATTTCGACTCATCAATCCCCGATTCCTTCAGAATCCTTAGGGAAGGAATTTCAACTTCGATAGGTAATACAGCCTCCATCCCATAAACCAGCGAATAAGGAGTTGCCCCAGTTGATGTTCTTATGGAAGTCCGGTATGCATGAAGGGCATAAGGGAGCATATCATGCCAATCCCTATAAGTGATCGTCATTTTCCGAATTATTCTTTTGAGATTTTTGTTTGCGGCTTCCACCGCTCCATTCATCTGGGGACGGTATGGGGAGGAATTGAGATGTCGAATCTTGTATTGATCACATAACTTCTAGATCTTTGGGCCATTCAAGTTCTTGGCGTTGTCAGTGACGATTTCATTGGGGAGGCCGTGTCGGCAGATGATATTATTTCTGAGGAATTTAAGAAATGTGTTCTATGTAATGTGAGCATATGATGTCGCTTCGACCCATTTAGAGAAATAATCGATAGCCACCAGGATAAATCTATTCCCATTGGATGCCTTTGGGTTGATGGGACGAATCACATCGATGCCCCACATTGCGAAAGGCCATGGTGAAACGAGGTTGGACAATTGGTGAGGCGGAACATTTACCGGATCCGCGTATATTTGACACTTATGGCACTTTCGAAAATACTCGACGCAATCCTTTTCTATGGTAGTCCAAAAATATCCTCGTCTCATGATTTGCTTAGCCATCATGTGTCCATTGGCATGGGTTGCATAGTTTCCCTCATGAGTCTCGAAAAGGATTCTCTTTGCCTCTTTTGCATCCACACATCTCAGCAATTTGCCGTTAGAGCTCCTTTTGTACAAGGTTTCTCCACTGGGAAAGTATGCCAATGCTAATCTCCGAATCATCCTCTTTTCGTTTTTGCTCGTCCCTGGAGGGAATTCTCTAGTTCTGATGTAGACCAGGATGTCATGATACCAAGGTTTACCATCAGGTTCTTCTTCGATCATGAAGCAGTAAGTCGGCTCACTTCTCGCTTTAATCTTTAACACCTGAGTCGTTTGCCCTTCTTCCATTTGAGCCATAACAGCCAGGGTGGCTAAGGCATCTGCAAATTGATTTTTGTCTCGACTAAGGTGAGTGAAAGAGATTTCTTTGAATTTCTCAATCAGCTCCAGTAAGTACTTCTGATATGGGATTAGCTTCGGATCCTTAGTTTGCCATTCTCCTTTGACTTGGTAAATGATCAGGGCTGAGTCTCCATATACCTCCAATTTCCTGACCTTCATTTTGATGGCGGCCTGTAGACCCATTACACAAGCTTCATATTCTACGACGTTGTTGGTGCAGTCAAGTCCCAACTTGATAGCTATCGGAAAGTGTCTCCCATTCGGGGATATCAATACAGCTCCGATTCCATTTCCGGACAAATTGATAGCTCCGTCGAAATACATTTCCCAAACATCAGCTGGCTCTTCTTCTCCGCAGTCTACTTCATTAATATGCTCATCAGGGAACTTAAAATCCAAAGCTTCATAATCCTGGATAGGGTTTTCTGCTAAGAGATCAGCGATCACGCTACCCTTCACCGCTTTCCGGGTCATATAGTTAATGTCATACTCAGAGAGTATGACCTGCCACTTGGCTATCCTTCCTGGCACGAATAGGCTTTCGAATACATACTTGATAGGATCCATTCTGGAAATGAGCCATGTCTTGTGATTCAACATGTAGTGCTTGAGGCGATTCGCTGTCCAAGTTAGTGCGCAGCAAGTTTTCTCTAGGAAAGAATACGTTGACTCACAATCATTGAACTTTTTGCTCAGGTAATAAATAGCTCTTTCCTTCTGGCCGGTATCATCATGTTGCACCAAAACACATCCCATTGAGCTTTGTTGGACTGCCATATACAGAATCAGAGGCTTTCCGGCCACTGGTGGAACCAATACTGGCGGATTTGACAAGTAATGCTTGATTTTCTCGAAATCCTCTTGGCAAACTAAATCCCATTGAGTGGTGTTGTTCTTTCGGAGTAGTCTAAAAATAGGCTCAGCCTTAGCGGTGAGATTGGAAATAAACCTTGATATGTAGTTCAACTTCCCCAAGAAACTGCGTACCTCCCTTTCTGTTTTTGGGGATGGCATCTCTTGAATGGCTCGGACTTTGTCCGGATCAACTTCTATTCCCTTCTCGCTCACTATGAATCCTAATAATTTCCCAGATCTAGCTTCGAATATGCACTTGGCAAGGTTCAGTTTCAGCTGATATTTCCTGACTCTCTCGAATACTTTCCTCATCACCTGCACATGGCTCTCCTCTCCTCGAGATTTGATGATCATATCATCGACGTACACCTCCACTTCCTTATGCATCATATCGTGGAATAATGTGACCATGGCGCGTTGGTAGGTGGCTCCAGCATTCTTCAACCCGAAAGGCATGACCCGATAGCAAAATACCCCCATTTGAGTGATAAAAGCAGTTTTCTCCTTGTCTCTCTCATCCATTAGGATTTGATTATACCCTGATGCCCCATCTATACACGAACACCTGCCCAATCCCGCAGCATTGTCTACTAACACATCAATGTGAGGGAGAGGGAAATCATCTTTTAAGCTCGCCTTATTAAGATCCCTGTAGTCAACGCACACCCTAACTCTCCCGTCCTTCTTCATTACCGGGACAACGTTAGCTATCCATTGGGGATATTTGACTACTTCCAGGAACCCAGCATCATACTGTTTCTTGACCTCATCCCTAACTTTGAGCAGTGTGTCAGGGTTCATTCTTCTTAGCTTCTGCTTTACCGGGATTGTCCCTGAAATTAGAGGAATTTTGTGTGTCACTATCTGGGGGTCCAAACCAATAATGTCATCATAGCTCCAGGAAAACACGTCCAAGAATTCTTTGAGCAAACTGATCATATCTCCCAATTCTTCACTATCCACAACCTTAAGTTCCCTTTTCACTTCTTCTGTGCCTAAGTTTATGGTGCGCGTTTCGTCTCCACAAGGCACTAGGGAAGGTTCATCCCTTTCATCCCTCTCTTCTGTGAGCTCTACCTCAGAATCACTTGAAGTAATGGCAGTTATGGTGATTTCAAAATTAACCAGAGGAATTTCTGAGTCTATTGAATTATTAGGTGTTAATTGATGAATGGTCCTGAATGAACAAAAATAGAATATATTATAAGGATGGAATTCAAGTGGAAAGAAAAAGAGAATTGGAAATAAATGCGCTATTAATTCATTAAGATTTATCACATAAGAAAAGGGTCCATTTACAATGTTACACTTGCCACCATGGACAAAATGATCAAGTGTAGATAACCAAAGGTACTTTACTCGAAATTAAGCACAGGGATGTCCTCTGCTGTCTAGTTGTCCAACTCTTGCCCCTCAGCTATTGGCGAGACCAGAGCCTCATACAAGGAATCCACGTGGATGACATCAATGGATGGTTCATCGGGTGATTCTTTAACCTCTGCCGGATCTTCGATGACCGGTTTAGTGAAGACCTCTGTGATTCTCGAGACTACTTTCATTCTCCCAATTTTCTGGTCAAATCTCTAATCCCAAAGTCTATTCCTCATCCAGAATCGTCCATCCGGAGGGCATCTTCCTCATATCCCAAACCGCAACGGCCCACCTTCTGGATAGCCGGTATAGGTTCAACAATTCCTTGTAATGTGGCGCCTAGGCCTTTGCCTTCTTCATATCCATTCCTTGACATTATCTTGGCTACCATAGCCATAGCCCCTTCATTTCTGGTTTCTTGTAATTCGAGGGCCTGGAAAGAGCTTTCCAACGACTCCTCAGCAGCTTCCACATAAGGAAGTGATTGTGGCTTAGTGACCAATATGGCTTTTTCCCCTCTCACCGTGATGATTTTTCCATCCATGATGTACTTTATCTTCTGATGCAAAGTTGAAGGAACGGCATTCGCTGAATGGATCCACGGCCTCCCCAGCAACATAGTGTAGGCCGGTTCAATGTTCATCACTTGGAATGTGACGTTGAAGGTGCATGCGCCAATTTGGAGTGGCAAGTCGATGTCTCCCAACACTTCTCTTCTTGTAACATCAAAGTCTCTTACCCCCATAGCACTCTGACGTATATTTGATTGGTCAACTGGCAGTCTAGCCAAGGTAGCACTAGGCAGTACGTTGAGTGCTGATCCATTATCAATAAGGACCTTGGCCACTATACAACCTTTGCATTTCACTGTCACATGGAGGGCTTTAGTGTGTGCCAAGCCTGCAGGATCTATCTCTTCTTCAGAAAAGGTAACAAAACTGGATGCCTGGATTTGTCCCACTATCTTCTCGAACTGCCCCGGTGTGATGTCGGGGTTCACAAAGGCTTGATCCAGGATTTTCTACAAGGCTTGACGGTGCACCTCAGAGCTCAAAATCAACGATAACAGTGAAATTCGGGCAGGTGTCTTTCTCAACTGTGTCACCACATCATACTCACTCTGCTTCATTATTTGGAGCAACAGCTCCTCCTCTTCTTTAGGCTCGGCGGGTTTTACTTCCCCCGTTTTCTCAATCTCCTCTCCTGTACTCTTCTGTAATTCTCCCATTTTTACTTTCCCCTTCTTCTTTTCTTTCTCTTCGTTCCCGTAACATCTCCCACTTCGAGTTATAAACTCGACTTCTTGCTCAGGTGGGGAGGATTTTGTGGCAGCGACGGGCTGAGGATTAGGTTGGGGAGTAGTATTGCTGGTAGGTCCAGCGTAAGTCATTCTGAAGTGTTCATGGGGAGTGAAGCACGGTTTTGGAGGTACCGGAGGTGAAGCAAGATTAGGAGCCGACGTACTGCTTAATGCTCCTTGGGTGAAAACTTGGAAGTTATAATTCCAAGGTATGGCATGAGTATTGGTGACAGGAAGCTGGGGCGGGGCTCGGATAATCGTTACTGGTGGTGAGGGCGTTAGGGCATTGGGGGCAGAGAAGGTTAATCCAGGATTGGGGGTAGAGGTATTCTGGCCAAACCTGGCGGTATTTACTTCGCCCTCCACTTTCAATCTCATTTGGCATCTTAAAATTTAGAGGGACAGCAAGTTCTGGACCTCTTGCCGGAATCCCTCACAGTCTCGCAGCTCATGATCAGCTGCCCCTCCATGGTAAGGACATCCCATACCCTTTTCTGATCCTGATACCTGAGGGTAAAGGTAACCTTCCCTCGTCGCCATGGCAAAAATTTCCTCAAAGTGGGGAATCAGCTCGTCTACCTCTAGTGTTGACCTCTCCCCGTCTGATTTTATCATGTTTACACCATTGCCTGTATTATGATTAGGCAGTGGGTTTGAGGTAACATTGGGGAGGGAACCGTTTCCCTCAATCCTCAACCACCCGTTCCGGATTAAAGTGTGCACCCTCCCTCTGAGTGCCCCGCAGTTGTCAATTGAATGCCCTTGTGCCCCTCCATGATATTCACAACGGGCATTGGCATCATACCACCTGGGGTATAGTGGCTGAATTGGATCAAGGGGAACCAGTACTATCTGGTTTATACCGACGAGGTATCGGTATATTTCGCTGAGTGGGAGGGGCAGAGGTGGATCAGAGTTACTTGGGGGTCTCGGGTTGTTTTGGGGTGGTCTAGGTTGAGCAAGAGGAGGAGGTGGTCTGGGTTGGTAATTTGTAGGTGGTGGGTACTGTGGGCGCAGGTGTGGATAATTTGGGAAAGGAGGTAGAATGTTGGTAACTGTTTGGCCATGAGGGGGAAGATATGGCCGGTAGTTATTTTGAGGAAGCGGGGAGTAATTGTTTTGCTGGGTGATGGAATGCACATCACCCTCCTTTTTCTTGCCAAAACTGGCAGTCTTCTTCGCAGGGTTCTCAGCCAACTCCTGCAGTCGCCCTATCCTTAAATTAGCTTTTATCCTCTCACCGGCTTGGATGATGTTTGAGAAGCTGTTGGAGGTATTTCTGATCATCAAATTGAAGTAAGGAGCCTTCAATGTCTCGATGAACAGGAAGCATAGTTCATTGTCGGTCACTGGAGGATATACTTCTGCAGCCTTCTCCCTCCATCTTTGGGCATATTCCTTGAAGCTTTCCCTATCCCTCTGCACCAGGTTTTGGAGGTCCCTCCTTGTGGGGGCCACATCACAATTAAATTTATATTGCTTCAAGAAGGCATCAGCTAAATCCTTCTAGGAGCGCAGTTTTGTTAGTAGTATGCCCTAGAGCATATCATTTAGTATGTATCTTGTACATATTTTAATAATAAAAGGCATTTCCACTTTTCCGTTTACATAATATATTTATGTGTAATAGAAAAGGTCCATTGATATTTTGTTAGAAATATTATTCTTAAGTTGTTAAGAATATGAGTGACAATATTTCTAGCACAAAGTATCATAAATAGGTTCACAATCGAGGATACTTCATAATAAGGACATGACTTATCCAGAAAGATTGTATTCATGTTTGTTCCCAAGTTATTTATATGAGATATAAATAAGATGGAATGGTGAGTCTCATGCCATATAACAAACTTGATAGGCACTTATAAATGATAAGTAGGCCGAACCAGTGACACTTATGACAAGCACATGGAGTTTACTCTTGTCAATGTTTTGTCATAAATCATATCAGTGCATATAATCTTTAGACCTGAGATAGCACAGTTATCTTGTATATAGGTAGTTTGAGTTTGATATTGCTTTCATACTTGTACTATGTATGGGTATATGGGCATGTGTTGGCTCCTGCTAGTTATATATGGAGGTAGGTGTTGATCAAGAAGGAATCTGTTCCTCTAAGTAAATAGAGATAAAATCCTATGTTCATTTAATTGTTCTTGATGTTTCAAGTTCCTGGCCATGACAGATAGATTTATTCAGAAAAGAGTTTCTGATGAGAAAATCTTTTTAATCAAGAACTGGAATTAAAAGAGAACATAATATTCATAGCAAATGGAGTTTGACATAAACCATGACTCGGCTTGAGTTGTGATTTTGTAACAGAGAGATTCTAGTGCATGGTAACATATGATTATAGGTTCATTTAAGGTAAATCTTATTACTAATTGGGTGGCCATGGCATGCTATGCTAGGTGTTAACCATGGTCTATGAGGTTCATAAAATGATTTAGAGAAATCATTTATGGTAAGAAAGAGTTCTGATGATATTAAGAGTTGATATCTTGTCTCATTGCTAATTAGTGATGAGCCTAGTAAGTCACACACATACACAAGTTATCACCTATTTAAATATGATTTAATTAATTAATTAAAGAGTTTAATTGATTAATTAAATAGATTTGGTTTGCAATAAAATTGCAAAGTCCCTAGCATGACTTGAAACCAAATCTAGATTATTGGATGTGTAGTATAAATTAAATTTATATTTAAAGTGTTTAAATATGAATTTAATTGATGAGAAATTAATTAATAGAGATTAATTAATTAATTTATATTTGATATAAATTAATTAGAAGAAGAAAATAATTATTTTGGGTTAAGAACTCAAAATTAAGACACAGGGCATTTTGGTCATTTTGCGGTGTGACACGTGGCACCATGAGATGGTGACACATGGCATAACACATAAGCTTGCCAAATATTTTTAATCATGTAAGATGATTAAAATCAAGATTAAATATAGGTTTGACACTTGGCACAATGTGATTGGGTCACTTAAACCTAGAGCTAATCAAAGGTGACATGTGGCTAGGGTTTAATGTGTTAACCTAGCTATTTAAGTGGGGTTATGAAAAGAAAACACAACCAGCAGCCTCTCCTCTCATATGTCACGCCACTTTGAGCCTCTCCAGCTATTTCTCTTCATCTCTCATCAATTCAAAGAGATTAGCCATCAATCTCTTGAATTAAGAACACTAGAAATTGTTTCTAGTGTCCTGTTTACATCTCTAATCTCTTAAAAGGCAGAACTTGAATTTCTAATTAATAGAAAAGGCTTTAGAAGCTGTTCAAGGGCTGCCATAGGTGTTCTTGGTGTGGACAAGCTAGATGGACAACATCCGTGTCCTCAAGATGAATCTCAAAGGCGCAGACACGCTGCAGCACATCAAGAGGTTAGTGTAATTGTTCTTGATTTAATCTAGGGTTCTAAAATTAATCTGATTAATTTTAAAATCTTAAATGGCAAATACAGATCCAAAAACATATTAAAAGAGTTTTAATATGTTGTTTATCATTGAAATCAAATAGATAAAAATAAATCTTGCATGGTGCATGTGACCCTAGGTGAAAATTTTTGAATTCAATGGTATAATCTTGTGTTTTTCACGCCTGCTGTTTTCAATTGGTATCGAGCCACTATATTTGCCATTTAGATTGTTGATTATATAATTTAATTGTGTGTTTGATCATGAGATCAAGAGATTCATTGCTGGTTGGATCATGAGATGTGGCGTCACACATGGTGAAGCCACCATTGGTGGCGCAACAATGGTTCCTTGGGTGGTTCAAGGTTTGGCTTTTAATTCTGCAATTGTTGTATGATCTACGGCCTATTCTTTGACTAATTAAAGTGTTTAATTAGTTGTTTTAATCACACAATTAAATTATGATTCAAATCAGAATTTTAAAAATTGTTTGAATGTGATTCAAATCTGAATTTTAAAAGTTGTTTAAATGTGATTCAAATCTGAATTTTTAAAGTTGTTTGAATCATATTTAAATCTGATTTTAAAATTGATTCAATAAAATTCAGATCTGATTTTTAAAAATATTTGAATGTGATTCAAATCTGATTTTTAAAAATGTTTGAATGTGATTCAAATCTGAATTTTTGAAGTTGTTTGAATGTGATTCAAATCTGAATTTTTAAATTTGTTTGAATGAGAGTCAAATCTAATTTTTAAATTTATTTGAATCATATTCAAATCTTGATTTTTAAGTTGAATATGAGATATTCAACTTAATTTAAGTATGTATGTTTTATTTAATTGTTAAATAGTGATATGCATGATGGATGATCATGGACTATAAAAGACCAATGTGATTGGATTTATTTCTTTTATGTTTCTTTGGGATTGTAAATTAATTAGTTTATTTTAATTTATTTTGGGCATGTATTATTAAGTTTGTAATAATTTTTGGGTTGTAATTTCATTTATTTAAGTTCTTGTAAATTCGCCTTGGTATGCCAAGGATTACTATGTAATATTGGATTGCAAGAAGTTCAAGGAGGTCAAGAGCATTGGTGGGACCAAAGGAGGAATTCAATATCAAGTGTTGATTATGTACTCCTTCAGCAACTCTTGTAAAATGAATGAATGAAATGCACCTAGGAATGCCCCGATTCAATTCTTGGTGGCTCGAATTGAATCCTTAGAAAGTCCATGATCATACCATATTTATCGCTTATCCATGAATGCATGAGATGTATGGAATGTATGCAATTATATGATATATGCATGCTAAATGGATAATGTGCAAAGTGAGACCTTAATAGTAATTAGGATGGCTATAAAATCTTCCAAACAAATGATTAAGTTGGAAATGGTATAATTAAAGTAATTATAACATAAGCCCTCCATTGGGGCAATTATTTTAAGAAATTTTAAATAGTTGCATAAGATGCAATTTATTTAAGAGATTTTCTTAAGAATAATTGTTAAGCATGAGATGTTGTAAATATGTAAATGGTTTAGTGGCCAATATTGGATGTACCTGAGGACATTAAAATTATTTGCATAATTACTGACTCAATGGGATCAACTTAACTAATGCAAGATAAGTCAATAATGGATGTACCTGAGATTTTGAGCATTAGGGGCTAGGTAAAGGATTGAACCTCACATGAGATGTGATGGGCAAGGAGTTGCTCACTTATAGTTTATTGTAATTCCAATAATGGATGTACCTGAGGATGATCAATAGAATTATAAGAATTCAATCACCCACTAGAAATCCATCCAACTAGGATTTCCGTTTTCTACTTTGGAAGTGTAGGATTCGCTAAGTTAGTGGGAGGACCAATTTGATTAAAAGACCATAATCATTTTGGTTAATTACATGATACATTTACTAATTAATCTGGTTATTTTCTGCAATTAATTTTCTGATAATAATGAGCACAAAACAACCACCACCATCCAATATCCTTGCAAGCATACTTGATCACAACAGGTTGACAGGACCTAATCTGTCTGATTGGCTAAGAAATTTGTAACTTGTCCTGAACCTTGAACATATAGGATATGTTATAGATTCAAATGTTCCTGGTCCCTTACCTCCAGAGGCCACTTAAGAGGAACATGAAACTTTGGACAAGTGGAAGGAGCATGATATTAGAGATAAGTTTTACATGTTTTATTCCATGAGTAATGAGTTACGTATAAAGATGAAAACTTGCAGAGTGCAAGTGAGATCCTCCTTCACCTACAAGAGTTGTATGGTGAGCACAAAGAGAATGCTAGGTATGAGATATCTAGACACTATTCCGTATGAGGATGTTTGAGGGACAGAATGTTGGGGATCATGTCCACAAGATTATTCGGTGATTGAGCGGTTGGAACATCTTGACTTCAACATGGATTTCCAACTACAGACGGATTTAATCCTTGATCCTTACGAGTCTTTTGGGAATTTTGTGACAAATTTCCATATGACTCAACAGAATGCACCTTAGCTGGTTTACTCAACATGCTGGTTATTGCCCAAAAGAATATGCCGTGCAATAAAGGAAAAGAGGTAGCTTTGTTGCATCTTCTTCACTGGAAAGTCCAACAAGAAGAAGGGCAATAAGAAAAAGAAACCTCGATTCTGGTCCTTCTAAGAAAATAGCTAAACAGAAAAGGAAGACTAAAGTCGATGAAGGCAAAGGAAAGTGTTTCCACCGCCAACAGAAAGTGTTTCCATTGCTAATAAGAAAGTGTTTCCATTACGAAGAAAGTGTTTCCACCGCCGCAGTATAGCAATCTAAATGAAAGCAATGCCGTGGTGAAAAACAACTCAAGTTCAAAATATATTTGGCACTTAAGGTTATGTCATGTTGCGTAAGATAGGATTACAAAATTGGAGAAAATGGGGATTCTATCTTTTTGGACTCGAGCCTACTCCAACTTGTGAATCTTGCCTTGAGGCAAAATGACTAGATCACCCTTTGTTGGACGGGGCTAAGAGTGAAAATATTTTGGAGCTAATACATAGTGATGTATGTGGTCCATTTAAAGAAATGGATAGAGGGTTTTCATTATTTTATTACCTTTCTTGATGATAAATCAAGGTTTGGGTATTTGTATTTGATGAAATACAAACATGAATCTTTTGAAAAGTTCAAAGAATTTAAATCAAGTAGAAAATCAAACAGAAAGAATATTAAAGCTCTTCGATCGGATCGTGGAGGTGAATATTTGAGTCTTGAATTTGATGAATACTTGAGAGAGCATGGTATTGTTTCTCGGTGACTCCTCCAGAACGCCATACGGTGAATGGTGTATCTGAAAGGAGAAATCGTACCCTATTGGATATGGTGCGTAGTATGATGAGCTATCTTGATATGCCAATCTCCTTTTGGGGATTTGCATTAGAATCGACTTTATATATTCGAATAGGATTCCATCAAAATCAGTTTCTTCCACACCTTATGAGATATGGCATGGAAGAAAACCAAGTCTTAAGTATGTTAAGATTTGGGGTTGTCCAGCTTATATCAAAAAGCTGAACACTGATAAATTGGAGACCAGATCAGAAAAAGGTCGATTTGTTGGATATCCAAAAGATAGTTTTGGATATTATTTTTATTTGCCTACTTCACAAAAGGTTGTGATAAGTAGAGATGCCACGTTTCTTGAACAACAGTTTGTTCAAGAAGGAGGCAAAGGAAGGCAAATAGAGTTAGAATTGGAGAATTCTGACCAACCAACAGATCAGATGGATATAGATCCATCTAGTCAACCTATACCCATTGATGAAACATCTACAGCTGTTCCTCGTAGAACAACCAGGGTATCTCACCCACCAGTGAGATATGGTTTTCTTCATGAAGAAGAACAAGAGTTGTCTACTCATGAAGAAGTAGATCATGGAGATGATCCACTTACCTATGAAGAAGCTATATCAGATATAGACTCTTCAAAATGGATTGATGCTATGAAATCCGAGATTGATTCCATGTATAAGAATCAAGTTTGGGATCTTGTTGACCCACCTAAAGGTATTGTACCTATAGGGAACAAATGGGTTTTCAAGAAGAAAATTGGTTCTGATGGAAAGGTAGAGACCTATAAGGCAAGGCTAGTAGCGAAAGGGTTTCGCCAAAGGCAAGGAATAGACTATGAGGAGACTTTCTACTTTGTTGCCATGCTTAAATCAATTAGGATTTTACTAGCAGATTTGCATACTATGATTATGAGATTTGGCGGATGGATGTCAAAAATGCCTTTTCTCAATGGATACATTGAAGAAAACATTTTCATGGAACAACCTAAGGGATTTGAATCCCAAGATGGTTCCAAGGTATGCAAGCTAAAGCGATCCATTTATGGGTTGAAACAAGCTTGAGGAGTTGGAACATCCGCTTTGATGAAGCCATTAAATCTTTTGGTTTTATCAAAAATGAGGATGAGCCATGTGTATATAAGAAGGTTAGTGACAGTGCTATCACTTTCCTTGTCTTATATGTGGATGACATCTTGTTGATAGGTAATGACACGGTATGTTGACAACTATAAAGTTATGGTTGTCAAATACATTCTCCATGAAAGACTTAGGGAGGCAACCTATATTCTTGTTATTCGCATCTATATAGAAATAGCGAAAAGAATAATTTGTTTATCCAAATGTCTATACAAGGAAAAGGTGTTAAAGAGGTAAAACATGATAGATTCCAAGAGAGGAATGTTAACAGTGAGACATGGTATCCACCTTTCTAAAGAGATGTCTCCAAAGACACCAAGAAAGAGATAAGATGGCGAGATTCCATATGCTTGGCTATTGGAAGTTTAATGTATGCAATGTTGTGTACTAGGCGAATATCGCATATCTTTGTTAGTTTGACTAGCGGTATCAATCCAATCCGTGTTTGGAACATGGATAGTCATCAAGAATATTCTTAAGTACTTAAGAAGAACTAAGGATTTATTCTTGATTTATGGAGGTGGAGACTTGCAATTGGATGGTTATACTGATTCTGATTTCCAATCAGATATCGATGATAGAAAGTCTACCTCTGGATATGTGTTCATTTGTAATGGAGGTGCGATCGGTTGGAAGAGTTCCAAGCAGAGCATTGCAGATTCCACTCGAGGCCGAGTATATTCTTTGCATCGAATCTTTGCAAAAGAAGTTTGGATAAAGAAGTTCGTGATGAACTTACAGTAGTTCCTTCCATTGAGTCGATAGTTCCATTACCTTTGTGACAACAATGGAGCGATCATCTGAGCTAATGAACTAAGGTCTCACCCAAAATACAAACAAATAGAAAGGCACTACCACATTATCAGAGATATAGTTCGCCAAGTAGATTTAGCCATGCAGAAAATAGCATCAGCTGAAAATCCAGCTGATCCATTCACTCAGCCTATGTCACGGACTCGATTAGACCGACATCTTGAGAAGATAGGTCTAAGATATTGTAAAGAATGGCTCTAGTGATAGTGGGAGATTGTTAGTAGTATGCCCTAGAGCATATCTTTTAGTTTGTATCTTGTACATATTTTTATAATAAAAGGCATTTCCACTTTTCCGTTTACATAATATATTTATGTGTAATAGAAAAGGTCCATTGATATTTTGTTAGAAATATTATTCTTAAGTTGTTAAGAATATGAGTGACAATATTTCTAGCACAAAGTATCATAAATAGGTTCACAATCGAGGATACTTCATAATAAGGACATGACTTATCGGAAAGATTGTATTCATGTTTGTTCCCAAGTTATTTATATGAGATATAAATAAGATGGAATGGTGAGTCTCATGCCATATAACAAACTTGATAGGCACTTATAAATGATAAGTAGGCGAACCGGTGACACTTATGACAAGCACATGGAGTTTACTCTTGTCAATGTTTTGTCATAAATCATATCGATGCATATAATCTTTAGACTGAGATAGCAGCTTATCTTGTATATAGGTAGTTTGAGTTTGATCTGCTTTCATACTTGTACTATGTATGGGTATATGGGCATGTGTTGGCTCTGCTAGTTATATATGGAGGTAGGTGTTGATCAAGAAGGAATCTGTTCCTCTAAGTAAATAGAGATAAAATCCTATGTTCATTTAATTGTTCTTGATGTTTCAAGTTCTGGCCAGACAGATAGATTTATTCGAGAAAGAGTTTACGATGAGAAAAATCTTTTAATCAAGAACTGGAATTAAAAGAGAACATAATATTCATAGCAAATGGAGTTTGACATAAACCATGACTCGGCTTGAGTTGGGATTTTGTAAGAGAGATTCTAGTGCATGGTAACATATGATTATAGGTTCATTTAAGGTAAATCTTATTACTAATTGGGTGGCCATGGCATGCTATGCTAGGTGTTAACCATGGTCTATGAGGTTCATAAAATGATTTAGAGAAATCATTTATGGTAAGAAAGAGTTCTGATGATATTAAGAGTTGATATCTTGTCTCATTGCCAATTAGTGATGAGCCTAGTAAGTCACACACATACACAAGTTATCACCTATTTAAATATGATTTAATTAATTAATTAAAGAGTTTAATTGATTAATTAAATAGATTTGGTTTGCAATAAAATTGCAAAGTCCCTAGCATGACTTGAAACCAAATCTAGATTATTGGATGTGTAGTATAAATTAAATTTATATTTAAAGTGTTTAAATATGAATTTAATTGATGAGAAATTAATTAATAGAGATTAATTAATTAATTTATATTTGATATAAATTAATTAGAAGAAGAAAATAATTATTTTGGGTTAAGAACTCAAAATTAAGACACAGGGGCATTTTGGTCATTTTGCAGTGTGACACGTGGCACCATGAGATGGTGACACATGGCATAACACATAAGCTTGCCAAATATTTTTAATCATGTAAGATGATTAAAATCAAGATTAAATATAGGTTTGACACTTGGCACAATGTGATTGGGTCACTTAAACCTAGAGCTAATCAAAAGGTGACATGTGGCTAGGGTTTAATGTGTTAACCTAGCTATTTAAGTGGGGTTATGAAAAGAAAACACAACCAGAAGCCTCTCCTCTCATATGTCACGCCACTTTGAGCCTCTCCAGCTATTTCTCTTCATCTCTCATCAATTCAAAGAGATTAGCCATCAATCTCTTGAATTAAGAACACTAGAAATTGTTTCTAGTGTCCTGTTTACATCTCTAATCTCTTAAAAGGCAGAACTTGAATTTCTAATTAATAGAAAAGGCTTTAGAAGCTGTTCAAGGGCTGCCATAGGTGTTCTTGGTGTGGACAAGCTAGAGGGACAACATCCGTGTCCTCAAGACGAATCTCAAAGGCGCACAGACACGCAAAGACATCAAGAGGTTAGTGTAATCGTTCTTGATTTAATCTAGGGTTCTAAAATTAATCTGATTAATTTTAAAATCTTAAATGGCAAATACAGATCCAAAAACATATTAAAAGAGTTTTAATATGTTGTTTATCATTGAAATCAAATAGATAAAAATAAATCTTGCATGGTGCATGTGACCCTAGGTGAAAATTTTTGAATTCAATGGTATAATCTTGTGTTTTTCACGCTTCCGTTGCTTCAAGTTTGCCCCTGTCCAACTATATGCACCATCTCAGGGCTACTCTGGAGAGGCTCTCGTGAAAGAAGTGGACGAGAAATCTGTCATCTTCTGTCAAGGCAGACATTTTGGCAATGTAGGTTGCCAGGTGAATGCGGGGATCTGAGTTCCCGGTGTATTTATCGAAATCCGGGACTTTGAATTTGGGTGGCACCACCACATCTGGCACTAATCTAAGTGACGCCACATTGACTGAACCATACATGTTCAGCCCCTCTATTGCTCTCAGTCTTTCCTCTAGAGCAGACAACTTTTCATTTTCCCTGGTCTTATTTTCTCCTCCTACTGCATGAAATGCTCCCCCAGTTGGGAGATGAGGGGTGGAGTGAACTGGAGGAATTAGTATTGAAGGGTATGGGTCGGCATTTGAGACGGCTGGGTAATGGAAGAAAGGTAGGTCATTGTTTATGGTAGCCGGATTGACAGTGATTGTCGGATCTGGGATAGGTGACTGAAAGGTGAAAGAGGTTGAAGCCTGATGAGGATCCATTGTTGTAGGTGGTGGGGGAGGTAGTGCTAAGTTAAGTTCTGAAGCTGGTTTATTTTGGGACATCTCCCTCATTAGTCTCATAAGTTCTGAGACCTGGTCTTTCAGCTCGGACACTTGCCCTTGTAGTTTCTGTATTTGTTCCTGATCTTCCATTATCTTCTTTGTTCGGGATCTTGTTAAGTACACTCGTCTAGGTTGAACTGTGTGCCTGGTCAGACTTGCTTTGTTTGAAGCAATGTTGATTTTCTGTAGGGAAGTAAAAAAGCTTTTAATGAATTTTGAATTTCGTAAAAAAAACTAAAGGTCCTGGTTTGGACAAAGGATACAGTGGCATTTGGGAGCCAAAATGAAGTCTGCAGAAGGATAATTGTATCAATTTTATCATGGCATTGTTCGATAGTTTGACTGTGAATGACTGGATTGAATGCGCATCTATGATACCTGTCCATATGGCACATCCAATTTTTCGCATAACCCTAGCGAGGGGGTTCCTACGGGAGTTATACTATTCATTCACAATTTTGCTAAACCATGGCCCAAACCGCCTTATAGGTTCAACAATGGTTTAGCATTCTGTTCTGGTCTAAGAACTTCTTCTGCCGACTGACTCGAGGATGCCATATTAAAAATGATGCTTATCCTTTTACAGACCTTATTTTGGTGATGCCTGCAGGAAAGATTTGTTAGTAGGATAAATTCAAGTAGTCTTGAATCATTCTGTTGGCTGAGTGACACCTACGCATTTATCAAAGTAGAAAAATGTGTAGGTTTTCTTAACAGTATGATTCAAGATCACCCTTAAAAATAAGAACAAAATAAACACAAACGGAATAGGGTAAGAGTAAGTATGCCCATTTTGTCTTAAAGTAAAGAAAAGTCCTAATACCGGCTGGGTACTACCTAATTGGACAGTTCTATCTTACAAGGTAGCTTGCTACGGCTTCCAACTATCGTGATAGTTTAGCTCAGTGTCTAATTTTCTAAAAGCCACAGGTTCCCAAATTGCCCCTACTGTAAACAGTAGAGCCCCATTCTATCCCCTACGATACTGTCGGGAAAATTCCATGGGCATCAAAGTGAATAGAACGAGTTTCAATTTGAGCAGAAGCCTTCACGGATACTAACGGGGTAAAACCCACGGGTACCGCTACATGACTCCCTCCTACTTTCCTAAAAGGGTAAGAAAGCCCGGGTATAGGGCTGAAGTGTGTGAGGACATCGTGTGAGTGCTCAGTGTGTGAAGGGACACCTTTACCTCTTCCCAATTCAGGGGGATTTTCATTTTTCCCTTTTTTCTTTTAAATGAAGAGCGCTGTAGAAAGTAAAACAAGCAAGACAAGCAAAATGGTTAGCAGGAATAACAATAATTAACGTATAGAATTTTGCGGAGTGAGCCCACCTAACTATGATTTGATCGCAAAATTAAATCTACCTTTGGACCTCTAGATCGGGGTTAAGTTTTATGGTCCCCAGTGGAGTCGCCAAGCTGTCGCAAGGTGTTTTGCGGTCGCCTGGACGAACACTCACCGAAGTGAGAAAAGTGAGGAGTCGCCACTTTAACTTTGAGGAAAATTAAAGAAAACCATTTGTGAAAGTAAGTTAAAATAAAACCACTTCAAAAACAGAGATTCTAGGTTCGGGGTCCGTTAACGGGTGGGGAAGGTGTTAGGCACCCCACCTCGTCCCTCAATGAGGGTAAGCAGATTTAACTTCACGTTCTTCATAGTTAGGAGGGTTTGAATGGAAATGTTAATCCTTTTGACCGAAAGGAATATTTGATTTTTCACTAATCCGGATTACCCAGATACATAAGTAAATGAGACAACCTTAGTGAGTTGCTGTTGCGTATTAATTTTACTTCAGGGGGAATCATCTTACGTATTTGTTAAAATTTAATTTGGGAATCGGATAAGGACTCTCCTCCGATCTCCTTTAAATATTTAAAAATTTTTAGGTTGAGAATCGGATAAGAACTCTCCTCCGAATCTCTTTTAAATATTTATAGAAATTTTTTAGGTTGAGAATCAGATAAGAACTCTCCTTCGATCTCTTAAATATTTGTTAAAGTTTTTAAGTGAGAATCGGATAAGAACTCTCCTCTGATCTCTTTTATTAAAATTTTAGGAGAGTGTCAGATAAGAACTCTCCTCCGATCTCCTTTAAATGTTCGTTAAAATTTTGAGTGAGAATCGGATAAGAACTCTCCTCCGATCTCTTTTAAATATTTGTTAAAATTTTAGATTGAGAATCGGATAAGAACTCTCCTCCGATCTCCTTTTAAAATATTTATTAAAATTTTAAGTGAGAATCGGATAAGAACTCTCCTCCGATCTCCTTTTTAAATATTTATTAAAATTTTAGGTTGAGAACCGGATAAGAACTCTCCTCCGATCTCCCTTTTAAATATTTATTAAAATTTTAGATTGAAAACCGGGTAACAACTCTCTTCCGACCTCTTTTATTTTAATAGGAGTCGGATAAGGATTTTTCCGATCTCTCGAAACTTGATTACAGCTACCCGTCACGAAATCCTACTAAGGGTTCTAGCGTTCAAAGATGCAGGGGCTCGGAATAAATCTTCTTTTAACTCATTGGTACCTTGTAACTAGTCAGGGGATACCAAACTGAATTCTCCGACCTTCCTATGTGGTCGCCTTACCAGTACCTTTTGATAACCGAACTATCCCATTTATCTATCTTGCGGTTCGGTTTTACTCTGCCTTGTGACGTCTTACTCAATTGTCTTTTGCATTATTCTAGTGATTCGACCTTACTATTTTCTCGACTTATTGTTCAGACCTTTCATTATTTTAAAGAGATCCTTAAGATACAGTTACCTACATTTTACCCAACCACTTATATGTTACTCGGGACTAGAAGACTTACGTTCAGGAATAACAAAGATTAACAAAAAGAATGGACTGGTCAACACGAAAGTAAACTCGAGAATGACCTTCTTCGTGTTCTTTAGTGTAATATAAACTTGGAGAAAAATATATATATATATATATATAAAGAACAAAGGAAATACGTAAAATAAGAACGAGCACTTAATAAAAAAAAAAAGCAATATGAGCACTCACCTGTAGGGAGTCAGATCTATTGAACTAACTACGGGATCACAGAACGTAATGGGGGCCGCGGGTTAGTAACCTGAAGACTAAGGTTCGCCTTGAAATGAAGAATACCTTGCTAAAATGCAGACTGATCAAAATTATAGCCGAGTATGAATGAAGTTGAGCTTAGACAACGGGAGTAAAAATAAAGATAACAAAGACAATAAGTGAGAATGTCACAGGATAATGAACGAACTGAAAATGGAGAGTTTCAGTATTCAGAAATCCCTTTGCAAGAAAATACTTCAGAAAACTGGTTTCAAAAGTCTTTCTTACGAAAGCTCAAGGATAGCAGAGTAACGAGCTAAAGTAAGTTTCAGAGTCCTTCCACTATATTCACTATTTTTTTCGTCCCTTGTACAGTTTTTCATGCAGGTATTTATAGGAACCGGGTGCTTCCCCTGAAAGGTCAGGATCTATTTTGAGGGAGATGGAGGGTCAGGATTTCAAAGGACATGATCTGAGGCACAGGAATTAAAGAGAATCAGAACGGACGGCCGAGATCCCCTTCAGAATATTTGTCATTTTCTTCTTCTAATCTGACGGTCCCAAATTCTCTTGTCCAGGGCGATCCGATGGCTGGGAATAAAAGGCGCCGGTCTTATCATCTTCTTCTTTGATCCAAGGGCTCTGGACTCGGCCTTACAAATGAGATCAACGGTGGAGATTGAGATGTACAGCACTGTCGTGACATACTCTGGCACTTGTTAGTAATGCGGGCGATTCTGAGGCGTGTGGTGGGGATCTCGTCTGCCACGCTTTAACTACCTCGGCTCTGATTATGATGACGGTTAGCGGAAGTTTGTCTTATTCTTTTTGCTATCCGACCTCCTTTCTTTTCCGATCTTCCTAACACGCTCTTTTCTGATCTTTCATGCTGGTCTCCCTTCTACCGATCTTTACCACACCGGTCTTCTTTTTTATCGGGTTCGGTCCAATCAAAGCATTTATTTCCCTCAATTCTTGAGGCGTCTGCTTCGTTTTCTACTTGCAATAAATGCTCAAATTTTCCCTATATAAACCTTCAACCGGGAAGCCCTACCTCATTTGACTTTCTCCCCTATTCTCCTCATTTTTCCTGTTCTAGCTGCTCCGGCAACAATCCCGGACAAGATGACCACTTTTAATCTTTTTCTGGTTGCCCTCTTTGTTCCTTGCCTGAAAATTTACGATCCCGATGATCGAAGAATCATGATGACCTTATCTGATGACAGTGAGAGAACTGGACTAATTAACCGATCTGGATGGAGGACCTCGATCATGCCAATCTCGAATCGTTCGCCCGATATAATCGGCGAACTGATTTTGGGCGAGAAGACTGCTAATATTCCCCTCAACACCGGTGAGTGCTCTTTAGCGTTCATCTGGCTCCTCTCCACACTGGGTGTTTCAACAGCGGCTCGGTTTCGAGCGGTAACTTTGATGACGACCTCTCTCATTCTCATGAGAGTCATAGTCCCCCAGCCAGTCTCCTGGTGAAACACATCTTTTGACTCAGCCACGAGACTAGGCTTTGACATAGGCCTTGTAGATAGGATGTTCCACCGATCTCTAAAGATCGCCCTTATGATGTAATCAGACCTTTAATGTAATTCGATCTCTAGAGATCGCCCAAATGATGTAATTAGACCTTTAATGTAATCCGATCTCTAGAGATTGCCCAAATGATGTAATTAGACCTTTAATGTAATCCGATCTCTACAGATCGCCCAAATGATGTAATTAGACCTTTTGGAAATAAAATTTATTTTGTCAATTATCACTTTATTATTATTGATTATTCTCCGATCTCTGGTTTGTTTATCCGATCTGGTTTCCAACTGAACAGCCCTTATTCGATCGCACTTCCAAACATTTGCCTTAATTAGCCGATCCCTAACTAGCCGGTCTCTCCTTATGGAATTTTGGAATATTCGTGAAACGTATCAGATCAGCTGGCGAGTCCCGCTAACCGATGCACTGCCTGGAACATCGTGAGCATTAAATGCTCAGACGAGTATAAATAGGGGTGGGGGTTAGCCAGTTGCTCCCTTATGTCATTTTCAGTCACTCGCGAACAACTTCAAAATTCTCTCGTTTTCTCAAGTTCTTCCGACACCGATCAGACTCCGGTAAGGGTTTTGATCCTTCTTCTAGTTTAAATTCCTTGTTTCTTTTGAAAATGAGCGGCGCCGAGGGTCAGAGAGCGGTAAGCCCTCCTTCCGTTCAGATCTCGTGGTCATTTGATGAAGTGGAGGTGGTCGGACCAAGCGTGCGATCTGAACCTTCTAAGGTCCCTGTTCCAGCTCGAGGGCAAGCAGCACCATCAAGGCCTATACCTTCTTCAGGGAGGGAGAATCTTTCCATGGACGAGTTGCCATCGGTCCTTCAAGAAACCGATATGCAGTCGTTCAGTCAAGAGTATAACATTCGGCCTGATTCCTACGAATTGATTAGGTGTCACAACGATCTCCGTGCCGATCACTTCTTCGAGGAGAACGATATGATCATGATCTACGAAGAACAATTAAAAGCCAGTCTACGGTTCCCTTTGGACGACTTCTTCGAGGAAGTTTTAAAATATCACCAAGTGTGCATCGCTCAAGTTCACCCGAACTCGTGGCGGATCTTAGTAGCCTTCCGAGGCTTATGTCGAGCTAAGGGGCTCCGACCTACAGCTAAGGTGTTCGCCGAACTGCATAGACTGACCCGTCGAAAGGACGACAAGTATTGGTTCTTCCAGGAGAAACCTCATTGTGGACTTTTTACCGACCTGCCTTCCTCCCTGAAGAATTGGAAGAACCGCTTCTTTATCCTGAGGAGCAAAATTCCGAACTGTGACACCCCTTACCCGACTACAGTGTAGCTGAGTAAGTTATGCCACTCAGTGTGCCGAGCACTCTATTTTATCTTAATTCTTTTTTTATTCTTCCTTTTGAATATAACTTGTGAAATATAATTTATTTAAGCCTTTTATCGAAATTATAATTTATTTAAGGTTCCGAGAATTTTATAGAAAATCCGGCAGAGTACCGGCTAAAAATAGAGAAAACAGTTCTTCGGAACCTGTTAAAACACTTCCAAATAATTTTCCAAACAATCCCAACTTCAATTCATCAACAAAGTCTCAATATTTTTCAACCATTCGTTTCTCAATCATTCATCTCATTTGTTAATCATGTACAAGTCATAAATAGACATTCACTTTTCCTTTCACAAACACAATTTTTTTAACAATTCCTCTATTTGTCATTCATTCATTTCACATCATCATTAGACTCAAATCATAAATAAATTCTCACATGTGATTTATAATCACAAATTACAAGTACTTACATTAATACAAAATTATATTACATTTGTTTCAAATACACATGATAAAATAAGAGTTTAATTACAAAATTTACAAAAATCTCAAAATACAAAATGAGACCTAGTGTCCTACCAATGCACTGTGGATGGTGAGGTGACACGGACACTATCTTGAGCTGTAGGCCTTACTGAATTTGTGGTCTACTGGGCCCTCTGTCCAAATCTTCAGTACCTACGCGTTGCAAAAGCGACGCGCTAAGCATAAAGCTTAGTGGTTCCAATAATACAAGAAAATATAATATGCAAATAAAAATAATAATTTCCTTGCTATTGTGTTCATAAGAAATGAATAATTACTAACTTATTGTTTAGTCGAGGGCTAATCAGGTTTTATGATATTAACTTCTTCATGCATTTCGTTAATTATTTTCTTCATGATCTTGAGCTTCTTTGTATTTTTGTAATCATTCCTGATTCTTAATTTTCGTATTTTCTTTAATAATCAGTTCAATCACGCTTATACTTTTCCATGCCCAAGTAACCTATCTTTGAGCATTTGGATGGATAACGGTCGTTGGCCTTTGGACATTGCGGTGCCTCGGTGCGTCATACCTTGTGACGCAGAACGTCAACCACGTATGCAGTCAGTATGGCTAAAAAGCCATGATATCACATAATCGGCATAAAAGCCATGAATACGGGCATAAAAGCCATGAATACGGGCATAAAGCCATGAATACAGGCATAAAGCCTTTCCTTTCGCAGTACTGCTAAAACAATACCCTATTGGCATGCCAAACTATCCAAACCAATCACATTAGGCCTACTAGGGCATTTTGCATTTTTAAGTTTCACAATTTTTGAATTTCAAGTTTTCATGTCACTATTCATTTCATTAGTCAACTAAAATGTTGACTTTTGCATAAACAATAGGTACATTGGTTTTAGTACTCCCAACATACCACATGTTGTATTCAAAACTTGTTGGTTTTGGTCACTTTCTCAAAGTTTAGGTCATTTTGGTAAAATTGCCAATTTTTTGTTTTGGTGTCACTATTCACCTCATTGGTCAACAAAAATATTGACTTTTGGATAGAAAATAGGTGTATTGGTCTTAACACCTCAAACATACCATATTTTTTATTTCAAACTTGTTGGTATTGGTTACCAATACCATTTTTAAGCTTAATGCTAATTGAGCAAAATTTTCGGTTTTCATGCTTCATCTTTACTGTTCCATTTGTTATTTTTACAGTGGGAATTTGAGGAAATGGTAAACATGAAAGTTGTTCCTTATTTTGTCTAGTTGAATTTCCTTTTTTGAATCACTCTATTTGGAGTTTTGTAGCTCAAGTTATGGCCAAAATAAATTTACTGTTCACATGCACTGTTCATGCTGAGATTTTGGGTCTGGCAGATTTTTGGTCCAACTTTGGTCAGTAATTTGATCAAGTTAAGTTCATAATTTAGTCTAACTTTCTTCATATGAAATGTTCTACTATGCCTTAGGTTTCCATCGGTTCAAGAATCGCCTAAATCCGAGTTTTCTAGAGAGAGTTATAGTCCTCCAAACATTGCTGCTCAAATGAAAATTCTGGAAATCTCAGTACAGTAAACTTCACTTTGCTCAATGATTTGATTAGGTTCTGGTCATAATTTGGGGTAGGTTTCTTCGTGAAAGTTGTTTTTCTATGTCTTATCTTGTTGCTGTAAAAATTTCAGGTCAATTGACCATATCTACAGTGAGTTATGGCCAAATGAACAGTTACTGTTCATTTGGTCATTTCTGCAGGGGCTGTTTGCAGGGTATCCGGATTGGGGCCAAGTTTTTGTCCTCTTGCTTTGGTCTTTTGGGCATGGTTTCTTCAGCAAAAATGTGCCATTATAAGCCTAGTTTCATGTCCAATTGGACAAACATCAATTGGACCTACACAGCCAAAGTTATGGCAGTGCAAGTGGACTGAATTTTCAGTCCCTCTACTGCTGTCCTAGGGCAGCCTACAACTTCACTTTGCAATCCTATTTTTCAGTCCATAATATGGTCAACTTACCTAAAATGGTCACTAATTGACCATTAAAATGTGCTCTAACAATTTCATAAGCCAAATCAATTTTTCACTTCTCAAAACCCTAATGTCCAATTCAATTTGCCCATAAACCTCAATTAGCACACTAGTTCAACATCCATGCATATTCATACCTTAAACATCATTTCTATCCACTCTAAATTCATTAAAACAATCAAACTCATCCTTCCTTAGGGCTGCCAAAAATTCAAGGGATGCATACACTTAACTTTTATTCATTTAATTTACAATTTCTCACTTATTTCAAGCTTCTAACATGGAATCAAAGTATATATATAAGTAGGCACTAGCCTCACTTTAACCTCTTGTAGGGCAAATTTCTCCAAGTTAAATCTTCATTTTCTTGTACTCTCTTGGCTACCAAACACTTCCTCTAGGTCCAAGGATTCATTTTAGTGTTGGGATCTTGAGGAAATATGGTGAGGAAGCATGAGAAATGAAGCTTTTGTTTGAAAATCAATGGAGGGAGAAGAGGGAGAGATTCACGTTTTGGCTGAAGAAGAAGAAGGAAACAGCAGAATTTTGAGTCCATTTGTCTCTTTTAATTGTTTAAAAAAAGACTTATTGAATGGTGATTGGTGGAGGGTATGTAAATGACATCATGTGATGTCATTATCCCTAATTTCCTTCATTTTTCTTTTCTTTTCTTTTCTACCACATTTCAATTTAATTTTTAGCAATATTTATTCATATTTTATGTCATATTAATTATTTACTTAACTGGACAAGTCAGCCAAAAATCACCTCTGAAGACGAAATGACCAAAATGCCCTCCGTTTGGCTTAACGGGTCAAAATTGTCTGTACCGATTGAAAAATTTTTCTAAATATTTTCTTGGCATTCTAATGCCATAGGAACCTCAATGACCCTTCTCTGGAGTTCCAAAAATTATTTTATAATTTATCCCCCGGGTCTAGGGCTCCTCGTTGCAAGAACCGCAACTTACCTCTGGTTACCCATGGCTTGGGCACCGGCTCCTTTGACTTAACTGTATTTTATTTCTAAAATTTTTACTAAATTTTCTCATTAATATTTGAGTTAATTATGGTCCCTCACTTTGATTTGAATATTTTTCCGGACGTTCTAGCTGTCCGGACCGACACCGGTCACCGGAACAGTAGACTGTGTGGAATTGCTACCGGGAGGATGTTACACGAACAGCTTTGAGGGCTTCCCCCGCAGCTGGCTGTGTCACACCCTACCCCTCTGTAAGGCATAACATGATCCCGTAGTATACCTAATGAATTACCAACTCCGTCTACTGATAACCCATTAAATACACTACAAGGGATTTTAAAAACTTTTCTTACTTCTTTTACAGTGGTGAGCACTATTTACAGGTGTTAAAAACCTTTTTGAGCTGAAGTGAAACAACTAACTCATTTGATTTATTTGGAATTTCTGTAAAAATTTTGGCAGAGCCCATCTGTATTTTAGATAAAACAGTTCTTCAGAAAAAACCTGTAAAAAGCACTTCAATATATTTTCCAAATCTCAACTCCAACATTTTTCTCAATACAACACATTTCTTAACTCAATTCCATAGAAATTTTTCAAAGTCTGAGATAAGGAAATATAATACAATTTTTACAAGTCAAATAACTCATAATTAATTTACAAGTCAAATGTACAATTTGGATTTACAACTGCTCAAAACCAACAACAAAATGTACATACAGTGTCATACATTACAGTACAAAATGCAAAATATTGGTATACTCATTATACCAGGTAATCCCTCGCTGGATGTACTAGCAGCCTAGTCTGCTGCCCTGTCTCTCTCTCTACCTGCGACAGCAATAAAAAGCTATCGCTGAGACAATGTCTCAGTGGTGCACAACATTAACCAAATACAAATTTTAAATCACAATTCATAAATCATATCAATAGTGGATACTTAAAACCATAGTTAAATTCAAGACAATGAATGTCATAAGGAATTTAAACTCCAATTCACAAATTATCAAAATTCATAATAACACAATTTAGTCAAATAGTTTAAGAATACCGTATTGCCAATTCATACACAATTTGATCAAATAATTGAATAATACCTTTTTGCAAATCAATAACACAATTCGATCAAATAACTGAATAATATAATGTTGCCAATCAATAACACAATTTAGGTCATGACACAATTTTTTCCATATATGCCGTGTTGTACACCACGACAAGACATACTCACCCCAATAATCGAAATCAATGAGGGAGGAAGCTAGCTATCTAATGAGTACTCATCCATACTCACCTCAGACTGGGAAGTCAAAGAGGGAGGAACATAATCATACTCACCCCAGACTGATAAGTCAAAGAGGGAGGAATAATCACACTCACCCCATTAATGGAGGAGGAACATAATATCCGTGTCATGCCAATTGTGAGTCAAAACAATTCCAAACATTTTATTCAAATGATCCGTAATAATCCAATAAATTTCCAAAGTTATAATTTCATTCACAAAATGGCAACACAATTCGTAATTCACTTCAATTTCCACAAAAACCATTTACAGTGCTTTTCAATCAATAAGTATCCATCAAATACCATTCAAACAATTTTTCACAGTTTCAAACCATTCACAATGTTTTTCAATCAATAAGTGTCCACCAAACACATTTCCACAATTTAAAACAATGATATGCAAATAGTCAATATTTATTTCCATTGAAAATAATTCAAAAGAAAGCTTGTTGTGCACAAACACAATTTACAACAATAATATACAAATCGTCAATATTTATTTCAAGAGAAAATTTCAAAAGAAATAGCCGTTGTACACTAACCTCTGATATTTGTCTCTGGTCTGACTCGTATTTCCTTCCCTTTTCTTGAGTCCTTGTTAACTGAGAAACACAATTCGAAGTGTTTCAGTACCAAATTAAATTGTCTCTATCGATGGTGTTTGGTAAATAATGCACTGAACTCAATTATTCACTTAATCACCTAATATACCGACCCTCGTTGCGTTTTAGGTAAATTAGGTTTTAGTGTCGTTAATATGTCACATTCGATAGGGTTTTAGGTTTGGTACGTTTTGCCAAACTCGTTTCCTTGTTTAGTGCATTTTAATGCAACTTCTTTGGATTCCGGATACTGGTTTGACCTAGCCGGACGGCCTAGTTCCCTCAGTTTTCGGGCTTCGGTCAAAACTACAAACTTGTAGATCTATGTCTTATTGCACGGGCAAAATTTTAGGTCAATCCGAGTTAAGTAGACCAAGTTATGGTCATTACACTATTGCTGGTCAAATGGTATCAATTTAGGTCAATTTTTGGTCAATTTGGTCAACTCTGGTTCGGCCAGTTTTTGGACCCGAACTTGTGCAAGCTTTTTGACTTGCTTATGGTCATTTCTGGGCTTTGGTGTCTTCATAAGACTTGTAGGTATGGGTCTTAACTATTCATGGTTAAAATTTCAGGTCAATTGGACCTGGTTTGAGTGAGTTATGGCCTAAACATTCACTGCTGCCCAATTGGTCATTTTTCAGGTCCTAATTGCACCTAATCCGAATTGGTCAAATTTTTAGGTCACCTTGCAAGCAGAATTTTGGCATGGTTTCTCAATGAAAGTTGGCACATTTTGTGCCTAGTTTCACCCAAATTGGTCTCATACCAATTGAGGTTACACATTCAAGGTTATAGACCAAAATATACACTGCCCTCAATATGCATTTCACACCCCAACTTCAAACACACACTTACCTTTGCAAGGTTCACTTCCATACCCTACCAAACTGTTTTGGCACATTACCAACACACTTTCTACATTACATTAGCATTATTTTGGGCAGATTCCAATCACCATCAACACACCAATTATCATTCACAATCACAATTCCTAACTACCATTACAAACACACCTAAACATTACAAACTTTACATACACTTTACAACATTAATTTACATACATAACATCCATCCTTCTAGGTCAATATGCTGCCCACACTTCCTTCAATATACACCATTTCTCAAGTGTCCACAAGCTGCCACAAATCACTCACCAACATCACATTGCCGTACCATATGCTAATTCCCATCAAAGTGCATAATTCACCATATATACATGCATTAAATCACTAGGTTACTAAATCACCATGAACAACATTATTTCTCAACAATTATATGCACAATTTCCTCATCAAAAACGTGACCATGGCTGTCCAAAATGACAACAACAATAACCCTTCAAACTCAAAATTTTCCTTCACCAAACCAATACCCATAACATGCACATAAACTTTAACAAAGTAATTCTCAAAATTATGAACTTACCTTATGCTTGGAGCTTGTTAAACCTTGCTTAAACTTCCCAAAATTGGTATCAATATCTTCCTTGTGGTGTGTAGACCATTTTTCATGAAGGAACCTAAGAGATTGGAGTTGAAAATGGGGAGGTTAAGTGAGCTCATGCAAAACGTCCATGGAGTTTCCTCTCCCTTCACTCACGGCAATGTTGAAATCTAAAATGAGGAAGATGAAGTTCAGCTGCATTTTAAGTGTACACTTGTCCCACTAAGTATTTAATTAATCCCCTTAGTGGTCCACTTAAAATTAAATCATTTTATAAGTTAAACTTTCACTTATTCCACATTTAACCCATGATTTTAGCTATTTTCTTTAGGTACCACCAAATTAATTTTTCATTTTATTTTCTAAGTGTAATACTATTTATTTTTAATGGACATTTAGGTCAAAAGACACTTCGGGATGTCAAATGACCATAATGCCCCTGTTCGTGGCTTTCCGATTTTTCAGAATAATCGTATTTTGTCTGTTTTTCGATTTCTCACTTTTCTTTGTACTAATTATTTAATTTTTCTTTGATCTTTCTAATGATATCTATCCTTCAATAAGGTTCTATTTATGTCCTAAAAATGTTTCCCAGGGTTCCCCGCAGTCCAGGGCTAGTCAACGGTCCACGCCGTGACTTCCCGGTGCGGTCACCTATCGCTAGGTTTCCCGGTTCACTTACTCGGTTACATTTCTTTACTATGATTTTTCCTTTGTTTTTCTTTTCTTGTATTTCATTATTTTATGTCTCCTTACTCATTTTGAAGTACGGTTCTAGGCATCCTAGCTGTCCGGACAACACTGGTCACCGGAACAGTAGAACGCACTACCGAACTTAGGGGTGTTACAATTCTCCCCCCCTTAAATAAATTTCGTCCACGAAATTTTTACCCAGTAGCCATCTTACAATTGTCATACGTTTATTTCTCCTTTCTATATGATCGTATAATCTTCTTTTTCTCAAATTTGTATAAGACTTTTAACAATCTAATACAATGTTTACTTTGTTTGGATAACACTAATCTCCTCTTACTATTGTGTTGTTTAATATTTCGGCTCACGTTCCTTCTTGAATGACCCTTGAGGTCATGTTAGAATTATTCATCAGGCATTGGTCTTCTGACCATTCTAATCCATAGCCTTCCTCACATTCGTAATATTTCTTTGTTACATATGAATTAACTGTTCAATTCTCTATTTTCATAACTCTTTTTATCTGTCAATATTCTATAACTTACTTCCTTTTGTACTGAACTATAACCCTTCGATATTTTAACTTTTGAGTTTTAGATCCCTACGTAGGATTTTCAAACTTATTTCTAACAATTAAATTCTGTCCTGGCATAACTATACCAAAACAGATACCGTTGGTAACTATTCTTATCTAGGTATACTATCGGGTAATACGTAGCTCTACACAATAATCTCAAGTCGATCAGAATCTGCAACTACAAGATAAACATCAAGAACATTGCATAGTTACTACGATACATCCCAATAGATCAAACTTTGTTATCTTTTATTCTTTTTGAATTCACTGATATTCGAATCTTATTCTGATTACAATATCCATTAGCAATTTCTAACAGTAACCTCCTTGCCCTCATCTAGAGCAATTCCATTACTGCATCTTACATTTATGTCCTCTTGCCTTACATTAAGTAGGCTCGCCAATTAGCTTATAATTTTATGGTGTGTCAGCAAATACTTTTCGCCGATAAACTCTTCCAAAACTAATTTCACTTGTTATCACAATCCTTATCCTAAAGGACTAGTCACTAATGCATCAATATTTATTTCCCTGACCTCCTTTACAATAATACTATGAGATTTCCTGCCGTTAGTGCATTTTTATAATGTAATGTACTGGATGTATCAAACATTTGAGCATTTGTAGTTACCGACAATAAGATTTCAAATTCACGATTCAAATTCACTTTAAAACCATTGCTCGATACCACTAAAACATGTCACACCCTACCCTCTGTAAGGCATAACATGATCCCGTAGTATACCTAATGAATTACCAACTCCGTCTCATCGATAACCCATTAAATACACTACAAGGGATTTTAAAAACTTTTCTTACTTCTTTTACAGCAGGTGAGCACTATTTACAGTGTTAAAAACCTTTTTGAGTGAAGTGAAACAACTAACTCATTTGATTTATTTGGAATTTCAGAAAATTTTGGCAGAGCCCATCCGTATTTTAGATAAAACAGTTCTTGAAAAAACCTGTAAAAGCACTTCAATATATTTTCCAAATCTCAACTCCAACATTTTTCTCAATACAACACATTTCTTAACTCAATTCCATAGAAATTTTTCAAAGTCCGAGATAAGGAAATATAATGCAATTTTACAAGTCAAATAACTCATAATTAATTTACAAGTCAAATGTACAATTTGGATTTACAATCGCTCAAAACCAACAACAAAATGTACATACAAAGGTCATACATTACAAGACAAAATGCAAAATATTGGTATACTCATTATACCGTGTAATCCTCATTGGATGTACTAGCCCTAGTCTGCCGCCTGTCTCTCTCTCTACTGCGATAAAGAATAAAGCTATCACGAGACAATGTCTCGATGGTGCACAACATTAACCAAATACAAATTTTAAATCACAATTCATAAATCATATCAATAGTGGATACTTAAAACCATAGTTAAATTCAAGACAATGAATGTCATAAGGAATTTAAACTCCAATTCACAAATTATCAAAATTCATAATAACACAATTTAGTCAAATAGTTGAAGAAAACCGAATTGCCAATTCAAACACAATTAGAACAAATAAGTGAAAAAAAACTTTATGCAAATCAATAACACAATTCGATCAAATAACTGAATAATATAATGTTGCCAATCAATAACACAATTTAGGTCATGACACAATTTTTTCCATATATGCCGTGTTGTACACCACGACAAGACATACTCACCCCAATAATCGAAATCAATGAGGGAGGAAGCTAGCTATCTAATGAGTACTCATCCATACTCACCTCAGACTGGGAAGTCAAAGAGGGAGGAACATAATCATACTCACCCTGCACTAATAAGTCAAAGAGGAGGAATAATCACACTCACCCCATTAATGGAGGAGGAACATATTATCAGTGTCATGCCAATTGTGAGTCAAAACAATTCCAAACATTTTATTCAAATGATCCGTAATAATCCAATAAATTTCCAAAGTTATAATTTCATTCACAAAATGGCAACACAATTCGTAATTCACTTCAATTTCCACAAAAACCATTTACAGTGCTTTTCAATCAATAAGTATCCATCAAATACCATTCAAACAATTTTTCACAGTTTCAAACCATTCACAATGTTTTTCAATCAATAAGTGTCCACCAAACACATTTCCACAATTTAAAACAATGATATGCAAATAGTCAATATTTATTTCCATTGAAAATAATTCAAAAGAAACAGTTGTTGTGCACAAACACAATTTAAAACAATAATATACAAATAGTCAATATTTATTTCAATTGAAAATTTCAAAAGAAATAGCCGTTGTGCACAAACCTCTGATATTTGTCTCCTGGTCCTGACTCAGTATTTCTTTCCCTTTTCTTTGAGTCCTTGTTAATCGAGAAACACAATTCAAGTGTTTGATCAAATTAAATTGTCTCTATCGATGGTGTTTGGTAAATAATGCACTGAACTCAATTATTCACTTAATCACCTAATATACCGACCCTCGTTGCGTTTTAGGTAAATTAGGTTTTAGTGTCGTTAATATGTCACATTCGATAGGGTTTTAGGTTTGGTACGTTTTGCCAAACTCGTTTCCTTGTTTAGTGCATTTTAATGCAACTTGCTGGATTCCGGGATACTGGTTTGACCTAGCCGGACGGCCTAGTTCCCTCAGTTTTCGGGCTTCGGTCAAAACTACAAACTTGTAGATCTATGTCTTATTGCACGCGGGGCAAAATTTTAGGTCAATCCGAGTTAAGTAGACCAAGTTATGGTCATTACACTATTGCTGGTCAAATGGTATCAATTTAGGTCAATTTTTGGTCAATTTGGTCAACTCTGGTTCGGCCAGTTTTTGGACCCGAACTTGTGCAAGCTTTTTGACTTGCTTATGGTCATTTCTGGGCTTTGGTGTCTTCATAAGACTTGTAGGTATGGGTCTTAACTATTCATGGTTAAAATTTCAGGTCAATTGGACCTGGTTTGAGTGAGTTATGGCCTAAACATTCACTGCTGCCCAATTGGTCATTTTTCAGGTCCTAATTGCACCTAATCCGAATTGGTCAAATTTTTAGGTCACCTTGCAAGCAGAATTTTGGCATGGTTTCTCAATGAAAGTTGGCACATTTTGTGCCTAGTTTCACCCCAAATTGGTCTCATACCAATTGAGGTTACACATTCAAGGTTATAGACCAAAATATACACTGCCCTCAATATGCATTTCACACCCCAACTTCAAACACACACTTACCTTTGCAAGGTTCACTTCCATACCCTACCAAACTGTTTTGGCACATTACCAACACACTTTCTACATTACATTAGCATTATTTTGGGCAGATTCCAATCACCATCAACACACCAATTATCATTCACAATCACAATTCCTAACTACCATTACAAACACACCTAAACATTACAAACTTTACATACACTTTACAACATTAATTTACATACATAACATCCATCCTTCTAGGTCAATATGCTGCCCACACTTCCTTCAATATACACCATTTCTCAAGTGTCCACAAGCTGCCACAAATCACTCACCAACATCACATTGCCGTACCATATGCTAATTCCCATCAAAGTGCATAATTCACCATATATACATGCATTAAATCACTAGGTTACTAAATCACCATGAACAACATTATTTCTCAACAATTATATGCACAATTTCCTCATCAAAAACGTGACCATGGCTGTCCAAAATGACAACAACAATAACCCTTCAAACTCAAAATTTTCCTTCACCAAACCAATACCCATAACATGCACATAAACTTTAACAAAGTAATTCTCAAAATTATGAACTTACCTTATGCTTGGAGCTTGTTAAACCTTGCTTAAACTTCCCAAAATTGGTATCAATATCTTCCTTGTGGTGTGTAGACCATTTTTCATGAAGGAACCTAAGAGATTGGAGTTGAAAATGGGGAGGTTAAGTGAGCTCATGCAAAACGTCCATGGAGTTTCCTCTCCCTTCACTCACGGCAATGTTGAAATCTAAAATGAGGAAGATGAAGTTCAGCTGCATTTTAAGTGTACACTTGTCCCACTAAGTATTTAATTAATCCTTAGTGGTCCACTTAAAATTAAATCATTTTATAAGTTAAACTTTCACTTATTCCACATTTAACCCATGATTTTAGCTATTTTCTTTAGGTACCACCAAATTAATTTTTCATTTTATTTTCTAAGTGTAATACTATTTATTTTTAATGGACATTTAGGTCAAAAGACACTTCGGGATGTCAAATGACCATAATGCCCCTGTTCGTGGCTTTCCGATTTTTCAGAACACCGTATTTTGTCCTGCTTTTTCGATTTCTCACTTTTCTTTGTACTAATTATTTAATTTTTCTTTGATCTTTCTAATGATATCTATCCTTCAATAAGGTTCTATTTATGTCCTAAAAATGTTTCCCAGGGTTCCCCGCAGTCCAGGGCTAGTCAACGGTCCACGCCGTGACTTCCCGGTGCGGTCACCTATCGCTAGGTTTCCCGGTTCACTTACTCGGTTACATTTCTTTACTATGATTTTTCCTTTGTTTTTCTTTTCTTGTATTTCATTATTTTATGTCTCCTTACTCATTTTGAAGTACGGTTCTAGGCATCCTAGCTGTCCGGACAACACTGGTCACTGGAACAGTAGAACGCACTACCGAACTTAGGGGTGTTACAGGCTGCACCAGGGCCCCGTACTTCCGAAGCGCATAACCTTAAATAGAGAAGAAGGCCTGATGGTGATGGAGCTAAAGGATCAGGCGGGCAGAGAGAAGTTTTCTTGTCTAGATGCAGTGACTGCCGAACTGCATCACTGGACAATGGAGTTGATCACGGGCGAAGATCGCGAGCTTCAGCTCTCTGACCTCGGCATCGGTATTTTCCTATATCTCAATCCTTTGGACCTTAGCGATCTCACTGACCTCTTCTTTGTGCAGGTATGGCAAGCGGCGAAGCCTCTAAGGAGAGCCAGAAGCGAAAGAGAGAGGTCTCCCAGAAAGTGCGGGAGATGAAGCGATCCAAGCTGCTCCATATGCCCAAGGGGGCCCACCTCAACCTTCGGAGCAGCTGATCCCTGAGGTGGAAGTGATCCGTTCTCCTCCTCGCCAAGAAGAGCCACCTCCACCTCCTCCAGTCGTTTCGAGTGCGAAAGGGGGTCCTTCTCAACCTACCGCAAGGACTCTCTCTCGCGGTGCTCAAGTGCTGGTCCATTCCTTGGAGAAGAACCGAACTATTCGGGAGAATCTGGGTTTGGCTAAGGTTTTGGGGGCTTCCAACTGCCTTCGAGAGGATCGGGCCAGGCTGTCCTTGGACAATCTCGATGACATCCTAACTCGATCCATGAGCCTGAATGTAGAGTGCTTGGTGAATCAGCACATCGTCCGAGAGAAGGCTCATCGCTTGGGTAAGGAGGTCGAGAAGATGGGTCATAAAGTGTCTTCCCTCCGATCCCAACTCTCATCCGCTCAGAACTACATATCTGAAATTGAGGGGCGAATGAAGTTCTACGAAGATAAGCTAGCCGAGCAAGCTCATGTTCTGGCCGAGCGAACTCGTGTCCTTGAAGAAGTTCAAGAGCTCCGGGCCAATGAAGTTGCTCACCTCACTGAGGAGCTCAAAGCGAAAGAAGAAGAGATAGTGACAAGGGAGGCCGGCGCTTATGTGAATGCTCACAGGGATCTCCTGGCCGAGCTCAGGAAGTGGTACCCTGAGGAGGACTTCTCCTGGATGGTCGACCTGGCTCCCCAAGACGACGAGGAAAGCGAGGAGGAGGCTAAGGGTGAGAGAGGAAGTGAGCAAAATATAGATCAGGCTGGGGGTGGTCCTCCAGCCGAATGACTTGTATAAATTTCAATATGAAATGAAATTCTCTTTTGTTCAGTGAATGGATGTGATCGGAAAATCTCTAAATTATTTAAGCACTTGATTGTCTGAGCATATTAAAACAACTAAAGGTGATTATTAATCTAAGTGTAAGAGGCCGGGAAAACACAATAAGCATGAGATCGGCAGGGAACCAACGCTAAACGGGATTTTATTAAAATTGGAAATTTGGCTTGAGCACTTAAGATCGGGATCGCCATTAAACCGGATTGGAACCTTAACTTGATTATTCCCAAACTTTTAAAATGAGAGATCAGCAATAAGACTGGTGACATAAAGACTAGTGTTGGTTCAATTACTTTTGACAAGAGAGATCGGGAATGTAATTGACTGATCAGGGGACTTGACTATTGGTTTGAGAGATCGGTGTGGCTTTAAATGGTACGGGGACTTAGTGTTAAATCGATTCCTTTTGAGTGAGAGATCGAAAATGTGGTTGTCCGGCAAAGAGAGATCCGAAATGTAATTGGTTGGCAAAAGGAGACTTAGTGCTGGGGATCAGTTTCGAAATTTATTGATTCTGGGGATCGGCCAAAATATGTTGTCGATAGGCCTCATACCAATTAGGGTCACACAAGGTCAGTTATGGCTCAATTTACACACTGTTTTCAACAAACTCAACCTGCATAGAAAATTTGCACTTCCAATTGTCATTCCTCCTTCTCCGAAACTACAATTGCATACATAGCACTTTTAATTGTCATCAAATAAATCTCAATTGGTCATTTTCCAACAATTTACACAAGTCCTCAATATTCAATACACAACCCTAATTCACAAAGTCAAAAATCAATAATATATATACATGAAATCAATTAACTACTATATGAAATTTCTACTAACAGTTTACCATACACTTCTACTAATCCATCAACCCATAAATCAACATTGAATTTTATGGAATTACAATCCCTTAAGTACCTCAAGGCTGCCGAATTGATCACTTTCCCTTAGGTCTTCAAAAATTGTTCAATTCCTATTTCAATTTAACAACTTCAAACATACAATTTCCATTAAGCCCTAATACACATATCTACTTAAATCAACATGCCTAATCATGATCTACATACATGAATTAACCCAATTCTCATAGAAATTAAGGCTGCCCAAAAATCAATAATTACACAAGCCTTGCCAAATTCAAGCAATTACACATAAAGTCTCTAAGTCAAATTCAAAACCCTAATTCAACTAGTAGACCTCAAAATTACACATACCATTAAATCCTAATACATGTTACTACTTAATTAACCTCACTAATCCTCAATTATATGTAAAAATCAATCAAAATCCCATAGCTTCCATGGCTGCCGAAATCATGGCTCTTCAACACTTATGAATATCCTCAATTTTTCTTAGGAAATCAACTTACCCAAAGCTCAAAATAAGGATTAGTGAAGGAAAATGGGAAGATTAGGCACTGACCTTTTCTTGAGCTTCTTAAAACCTTAGAATTTCTTCTTCTTGTTACTTCCTATAGCTTTCCCATGGTGTGGAGACTAACTTTAGTGAAGAAAATTGCAAGAATCATGGCTTAAAATGGTGAAGTGGAACCTTTGAATGGTGGCCGGCCATGGTGAATTTAAGAGCTTCAATTTCGGCCATGGGAGAGGAAGGTTAAAGAAATGGGGTTGTGAGTGGAGAATGCTGTCCTCACATGGGTACTTAATTATTATTATTATAATCCAAAGTTTCAATATTTGCAATTTAATCCCCCACTTTTCCTTTAATTGCATTTCATATTTAATTTCATTTTTCATGGGATTTTCAAAATTTAATACCACTTATTTTTAATGGAAATTTAGGTCAAAAGTCAACTCTAGGTGTCAAATGACCAAAATGCCCCTCTTCGAGTTATATTTTTGAATTTTTTGGTACTACCGATTAAGTCTTTGATCCGCTGTTTCTTTAATTTTTCATTTTTGTTTGTACCGACTTACTAAATTTTTGTTGACATTTTTAATGTTAATTATATCTTAGTAGACTTTTAATTATGTCCCGAAAATATTTCTCGGGGTTTCTCGCGATCCTGAGGTCGGCAATTGCCTTCACCGTAACTTTCTAGTGCAATCAGCCATCACTACGGTTCTGGCTCATTTAACCTAGTTTTATTTCCTTTCTTTTATTTTCTCTTAATTTTTCTTGTATTTTCTTATCATATATTTCATCATTTTATATCTCCTCACTATCAATTAAATGTAGTTCCCGATATTCTGACTGTCCAAACAGACATTAGCCATCGAAACAGTAGAACGTACAGACTATCGATGGTGAAGGTGTTATAGTGCTTCAAGTTTTTGATTGATTAGAAGGTTGATTTGAGCTGATTGAAGCTAGGAAATCAAGGTTAGTGCTATTAAATCCATTGTATTTAAAAGTTTAGCAAACTGGGTTTGGGTTTTCAAAATTTGGGGATTTTAATTTTTATGTTCTAATTGATGTATGTATGCCTAAATTAAGTTTATTTGGCATGCAATTAATGATATAAGTTGATGAGATAACAAAACCATTGAGTGAATGGAAGGATGTGCAATGAGACTGGTTCTGGACAGCTTGTGTCTAGATGGTTCAATTACCTATAACTTGAGTTATAAAACTCCAAATGAAGTGAAATTTATACTAAATTAAAGATAAGACATAAATTGACAATTCTTATGTTTTGACCCAGACCAAAATCCCAAAGTAACTTGGTTGAAAATTTTGAAGAATTCGGAAGTGTTGAAACTAGAATTCCCTAGAACTCCAATAAATTTCCTTGTGATGATAGTGTAGAAAATAGGTCATAACTTTCTCTGTAGAACTCGAAATGAGATTATTCAAAATGATATGGAAAGCTAAGACATATACCTACAACTTTCATTCAGAGACCTTACACAAATTATGGATGTAAGACACATAAATGTTGAATGCAATCTGACTTGAAAATTGAAAACCTGAAAATCCTAAACTTTAGGGTATCCGACTAGTTGTGGCAAAATGCCATAACTTGAGCTACAAAACTAAAAATACAGTAATTCCAAAGCTAAAATGCTCATAACACATAGAACTATAATTTTGGTGTTTTGACCAAAACCCAAAACCAAATGCAATTTAGGGAATTTACTAGGTGAAGTCAGGAATTCCCAATCTAGAAACTCTTGCACCTGAGCAATTGACCGTTTGACATCAGAATGATAACAAGACCATAACTCTTAGTAGAAAACTCCAAGGAAGTTGAGCCAATATGATCTAGAAACTTAGGAAAGAGGGCTACAACTTTTGTTCAGAAACCTTCCTCCAAATTTGAGTGTAAGAACCCTAAATATTAAATGCAAGACACTGATCTGAATTTGAGATCCTGTAGGTGCAGGGTTCATGAGTCTAGATCAGTTAAATTGCTATAACTCACCCTACATAACTTGAGCAATTATGATTCTTGAACCTGTGTGACCCAGACACATAGGGGAACAACTCATATGCAAAACATTAGGCCAAATTATGATTGTAGCTTGTCAAATGGCTGGACAAAGTGAGGTTCCATAATTTATCAGATTCTAGAATAGCAAGGGGTCAGTGAACCAGTCTTGGTAAATTAACCATATATTGAGCTAAAAAACTCTAAATTAAGTGATTCAAAAAAGGAATTAAATTTAAAACATAAAGGAATAACGTTGATGAAGAAAGTGAGGTCAAATTTCTACTGTAGATTGACCTAATGTAACAGTAAACACAGGTTGCAAATTCTGAAAATTTTGAAATACTCCTATAATGACTTGAATTATGGTTGGCAATCAATGCTAATAGCTTAATGAACTAAAATGTGGGATAAATATGAATTTTGGGCTTGTGTTCCCATTATGAATGGCATAATCAAATTTTAGCATGAATAGTGCAATGAATAGTAAATGTAATGACATAATGCAAAGAATAAGTGCTTAAGGTATTATGTGCCCATGTATGCCTACTCTTTGTGATTAGGTTGGATAAATTGGCATGCCAATAAGGTTTAGTTTGCAGTACTGCTTATGGCTTTGCGCCATTCTATTATCATTGCTTCCATCCATTCTGTTACATGATGATGTATATGGCTTTATGCCTGATTGCTATCATTGCTTTTTAGCCATTCTATTGCATACCTAGTTGAAATTATGTGTCCCATGGTATGACAGCCCATGGCACAAGTGTGTCCAGTGCTATTACCCACTTATCCAGTCCAGTCAGTCTATTATAGGTTATTTGAGCAGTGAAAAGCATTAATGAGATTAAATATGTATTGAAATGAAAAAGGAGAATTGAATATCAAGATAAAGAAAAAGAAAGATCCTAATAAAATAAATGTTCCCAAAGATCAATAAAATGTAAAATGATATTTAAGATCATTATAGAATCAACTAATAAGATGAGTAAGAGAGTCAATATCATAAATTTTAATTAGCCTTAAATAAATCTATATTTCATTAAATATGCATTTTTTCGATAAGTATTACAAACAGGAGAATATTACTTTTACTTGTATATTATATTTCCATTGTATTATTACACCACTAAGCAGAAATACTTAGCGCGTTGGATTTGTCCACGTGTAGGTACTGAATATAAAACCCAGTGGATCTCAGACTGGGATTTTTGAGAGTACAGATCTGTAGACAGTGTCCAGTGTCACCTCCTCGTTATAGTGCATTTTGGTAGGGCTCACTAAGCTGTGTTAGTTATTTTTGTATATTGTAATTAAGCATCATAATTTGTAAAGTAAATTATGAAATTATGTAATTATTTTGTACATTATGTAATTAATATAATTTGTACACTCTATGAAGAATATGAATGAAAGATGAAAAATTTATGAAATTGATTATGGAATGAGACTTTGATTTTGAAATGTTGAAATATGAATGAATATGGAAATTTTATGGGAATGAACATGGATGAGAATGGATATTATTATTTGATATTATGAAATGATGAAAAATTGAAATTGAGATGGGATATGAGATTATTTTAAACAGGTGAATAGTAAAATAAGCCAAATATTTAAAAAACACTGAAAACTCCAGTTTCTCCACTAAAAATAAATTGAACAATTAATTAAAATGGGGTAAAATGGTAATAAAAATTTTATGTGTAATAAAATAAGATAAGATGTGTCACACCTTACCCCTCTGTAAGGAATAACATAATCCCGTGGAATACCTAATGAACTACCGAACTTCACCTACCGATAACTCATTAAGTGCCCTACAAGGGATTTTAAAATAATTTTCTTATTTTTGATAAGTGGTGAGCATTTTCTAATAAGTATTTAAAACATTTAGTTAAAATTAAAACTAGATAATATTTTTGATCCATTTTATTTTTCCGCAAATTTTATAAAAATTTTGATAGAGTTCCCTCTGTATTTTGAGAAAACAGTTCTTCAAATACCTGTAAAAAAAAGCACTTCTAAAAATTTTTCTCAACCACTACTTCAATTTCACAATCAAACTCAATCAATTTCACAATCATTTCAATAAATTTCTCAAATTCAAAATTTAATAATCCTCAGCATACTAGCAACACATTTCATTTAAATTAAATAAAATAGTTGTACTCATATTTCATTAGAGACAAAATAATTTATATACATTCTTACAAAATTTACATTAAGAGTGTTTCAAACTACAATATATATTACAACTTTATACAACTTTTATACAAACTGCTCAAAACCCATTTTTACATGTCCATACATTTATGTGCAATATATATACATCAAAAGAAATATTTACAGTTAGGGTATAAATTATACCCGAAGACTTCAAGCTGAATGATCCTCAATCTTCAGTAACTTAGTCTGCTGCTCCTCTAGTCTCTAAATCTGCGACAGCAATAAAAGCTATCGCTGAGTATTAGGACTCAGTGGTGCACAACATACTAAAACAATCTTTATGCATAATATAAATCACATTTATTCAAAAATTTAACTAAACATGAGCATTAAACACAAAACATGAATTATGAAATTTTAATGCAAACCAAGTTCATTTCGAAGAATCAAAACACATTTCATAAAATCCACAGTTAGATCATGCCATTCGAAACAAATAGAATCTCAATAGCCAGAGGCCAAAGAGAAATCACATCACAAGGCTAGCTAGCTCAAATATATGGATATCCATTCACATCCTCTTCTACTGGCACACCTCAACACTTCTCTAGAGAAGGAATCAAAATCCGAAACTAATTACCCCCACTAGTCGTGCTAGTGATGTGTCCAAATATATGGTCATGACACTGTGGTTTCAAAACTTATCTTAACAATTTGCTAAACATTTTCATTTCAAATATACACAATAACTTTCACAATTTAAATCAAACATCATAAGAATGCCATAATTCAATATTTCATATTATTCAAAACCGTATGTAGAAGATAATTATAAAAAGTATACGTTGTGCACAAACCTCAAAAGAGTCGCCTGTTGGCCTTGACTCGACTCCTCAGGTTCTGTCCCGGTATTCTTTTCCACTGAAACACACAATTTCACAGTGTTTCAGTACCATAACTTAGCATAAATCCAATAATAAATTTAACTTCACTTTTACCTAGCTCTAACGTTCTAAATTCGACGTTCTTGAAATTTTGTGTTTCGGGTTACTATTCACTGCACTATTCAAGTCAAATTATTTACTTTCTAAGGCTTAATAGGTATGGGAATTCCAACTTCACCCACATACCACATTTTGGTCACTAAATTTGTTGGTTTTGGTCATTTTCTCAAAACTTAGGCCTTTTAGGCAAAATTGCCAAAATTTCAATTTTGGTGTCCTTAATTGTACTGTTTCATTGGTCTGTTTATTGTTGGAATTTGGCAAAACTTTCTTCATAGAAAATGTTCCTTATTGTCTTAAGTTTGTTCTCCTTTTTGAATCACCCCAATTGGAGTTTTGTAGCTCAAGTTATAAGCAAATTATGTTTACTGTTCATGCTGCAGAATTTTATTCTGGCAGATTATTGATTCCAACTTCGTTCAGCAATTTGATCAAGTTAGGTCCATAATTTGGTCTAATTTTCTTCATATGAAATGTTATACTATGTCTTAGGTTTCCATCGGTTCAAGAATCGCCTAAATCGGAGTTTTCTAGAGAGAGTTATAGCCATTGAAACTTTACTGTTCATATGGCAATCTGCAGTTCTGCAGATTCAGATCACCAACTTTGCTCAGTATTTTGATTGGGTTAATGGCATAATTTGGGTTGGTGTTCTTCATAAAAGTTTTAGATCTATATCTTATCTAATTACCGGTAAAATTTCAGGTCATTTTGACATGCCTAGCTCGAGTTATGACCAAATGAACAAACATTGTTCATTTGGTCAGTTTGTGCAGAGGCAGCCTGCGATTTTCCGACTTCGGCCACTTTGTTCACTAGGTTTTAGTCAGTTTTTGGGCAGGCTTCCTAAATGAAAATTGTGTCATTTAGTGCCTATTTTCATCCCCACTTGGTTCCATATCTATTGGACTTGTAAAATTTCATTTTTGGTCCCTCAAAGGAGATTTTGGTCATGCTGCCAGCACATGACCTTATCCAATCCGAATTAGCTTTTAATTCCCACACTTCTAACACACCTCATTTGGTCACAAATGACCATTTTTCACTTCACATTAGGTCAAAGACACCATTTACAAATTTCTCCAAATTTTTTCCTCAAAACCCTAGGTCTCAAACCCTAACTTCCATGTTTAACTCACTTGTTGAATTCTAATTGCATGCTTAGAAGTTATACACTCATTCATACTTAACTAATTCATAATTTGTATCAAAATTATCCATCCTCAAACCTAAACCCTAGCTGCCCACATTTCTATTTGGTCCACCATGCTTGATTTTATTCACTTATTTGTTGCTTACAAATGTAACTTAGCTACTTAAACATAAATTCAAAGAGAGAATGAAGGAAGAGTACCAACCTTAAGTGAGCAGAATTTTTTAGCTCCAATTCTTCAATTTTCCTCCTCTTTTCTTCTTTCTTTCTTGTTAAATTTCTTTCTCAATAGGCTTGCCAAGATCCAAGAACAAGTTTTATTTAGGAAAATTGTGGGATTTATGGGGTTGATTCAAGCTTTAAAAGCTTGAAATTAAGTAGCCATGGAGGATTTAGTGAGAAAAGGGAGAGGGATGAGAAGCTACGGGAAAGAGAGAAAAAGAAGAAGAAGAAGAAGAAGAAGATAAAATTTGGCTTTTCAATTTTGTTTTTATTCTTTAATTTAACTTAGTCAATCAGTGAATTAAATTAAAATTAATTATGAAGTCATAGTTACATCATCATGATGATGTCATCACCTTTTCAACTTTTTTTTTTCTTTTTTTTTTTCTATTAGTTCTTTAATTTAATTCTCGATTTCATAATTTTCTTTTCTCTGATTTTATTTAACATTTAGGTGAGGAGTTAGCTCTCGGGGTCAATTGACCAAATTGCCCCTCGCCGGTTCAACCCGGTTTGCAAATAATTCCATATTTCTTCCGGCTCCCTGACCTAATTATTTGACTGGCTTAACAGTTCTTTTTCGTTATTTTCTCTTCTCAACTGTGTTTATAAGGGTCCTAAGGACTGCAGTGTCACTTTTTACGGTTCGAAATTTGAGTTTAAAATGACTTCGCAGTTGTTCCCAAGAAGGTCACCCATCATTGTGACTCTCAGCTCGTTTAACTTCTTCTGTTTTGTTTTTCTTATTTATACTCAACTAATTGAACATTACTAATTATTTGTGTTTATGGCTTCTCTAGTTGTCTTAAGTGTGATTCTAATCTCCTTAATTATTTGAACCGACACCAGTCACCGAAACAGTGAAATATACCTGGCTATACAAATAGGGGTGTTATAATTCTCCCCCCCCCCCCCTAAATAAATTTCATCTCGAAATTTTACCTGGCATCAATCTCTGAACAGTTGTGGGTGTTGTCTCCTCATGTCCTCCTCTCGTTCCCAAGTAGCCTCCTGGCCCGAATGATGATTCCACAGCACTTTCACCAGCGGTATCTGCTTGTTCCGTAGTTGCTTCACCTCATAAGCCAGAATCCCTATGGGTTTTTCTTCATACGTGAGGTCTGGATTCAGTTCAATTTCCTCTACTGGTAGTACATGAGACGGGTCTGATCGGTACCTCCTCAACATAGACACATGGAAGACATTATGTATCTTCTCCAACTCTGGAGGTAGTGCCAACTGATATGCCAAAGGACCCACCTTTTCCAGAACCTCATATGGCCAAATGAAACGAGGACTCAGTTTTCCCTTTCTGCCAAATCTCATAATTCTCTTCCAAGGAGAAACCTTGAGGAAAACTTTCTCACCCACTGCATACTCAATATCCCTTCTTTTCAGATCAATGTAGGACTTCTGACGGTCTGATGCAGTCATAAGTCGATCTTGAATCACCCTGATTTTCTCTTCAGTTTGTTGAACAATTTTGGGTCCAATCATCTTTCTTTCACCTACGTCATCCCAACACAACAGGGTTCTACATTTTCTGCCATACAAAGCTTCATATGGAGGCATCCCAATACTGGCACTCCATGCAGTCTCACAATCTCATCAATGTACAACTTGGCCAATCTTTCTAAACTGTAGTCCATCTGGACTGGCAGAAAATGAGCAGACTTGGTCAGTCTGTAAACAATGACCCATACTACATCATGACTCTTCTGTGTCCTTGGAAATCCCATTACAAAATCCATTGTTATTCTTTCCCATTTCCATTCTGGTACTGGTAATGGATGTAACAACCCAGTGGGTACTTGATGCTCTGCCTTCACTTGCTGATAAGTTAGGCATTTGGATACAAACTCTGCCACATCTCTTTTCATACCCATCCACCAGTAATGCTTCTTTAGCCCTCTATACATTTTTGTGCCACCAGGGTGCATGGCAAAAGGAGACTCATGTGCTTCCTTCAAAATGATCTTCCTCAATTCAACATCATTAGGAACACATATTCTGCCCTGGTGTAGCAGTAGACCATCATCTCTGATTGAGAATTCTGGCTTCTTGCCCTGCTGGACTTTTTCCAACAGCTTCTGATACTTCTGATCATTCTGAGCAGCCATTCTAATCTAATCAATCAACACTGGTTGTACATGCCATGCAACTGCTGTCTGCCCATCATCATTAATCTCTAAGCTGGCATGTAATGATCTCAACTCATGTACCAAAGACAAAGGAGTAACCTGTAGACTTGCCATAGTCTTGCGACTTAAGGCATCAGCCACAACATTAGCTTTCCCTGGCTGATAGTCTATCAGACAATCATAGTCTTTTATCAACTCTAACCATCTCCTCTGTCTCAAATTCAGCTCTTTCTGGGTGCCCAAATACTTTAAACTCTTATGATCTGTGTAGATATAACACTTTCACCCATACAAATAGTGTCTCCAGATCTTAAGAGCAAACACAATAGCTGCAAGCTCCAAATCATGTGTTGGATAATTCCTTTCATGCGGTTTTAGCTGGCGTGATGCATAGGCAATGACATTTCGATCTTGCATCAATACACAGCCTAACCCATTGTGAGAAGCATCACTATATACTGTATATTCTTTACCCGGAGTAGGTAAAGTAAGGACTGGAGCTTCAGTTAAACATTTCTTCAATTCATCAAAACTCTGTTGGCATTTATCCGTCCACTGAAATTTCACATCTTTTCGAAGTAGCTTGGTCAATGGAGATGCCAACATGGAGAATCCTTTCACAAACCGACGGTAGTATCCAGCTAAACCCAGAAAACTGCGAATCTCTGTGACATTTCTGGGTGGCCTCCAATTAAGGACAGCTTCTATCTTACTTGGATCTACCTTGATGCCCTCTTCTGATACTATGTGCCCCAAAAAGGATATCTCCTTTAGCCAAAATTCACATTTCGACAATTTGGCATATAGCTGTTTCTCCCTCAAAGTCTGCAGTACAATCTGCAGATGTCTATCATGCTCTTCTGCATTCCTCGAATAGACCAATATATCATCTATGAATACCACAACAAACTGGTCGAGGTATGGTCTGAAGGTAGTGTTCATCAGATCCATAAAAGCAGCCGGAGCATTAGTTAACCCGAATGGCATAACCAAAAACTCATAATGGCCATAATGAGTTCTGAAGGCAGTTTTAACAATACTCTGCTCTTGTACTTTCAACTGATAATAACCTGATCTCAAGTCAATTTTGGAGAACACAACTGCACCCCTCAACTGATCAAACAAGTCATCAATGCGGGGCAATGGATATCTGTTCTTTATTGTCACCTTATTCAACTGCCGATAATCAATGCATAACCGGAGAGTGCCATCCTTCTTCTTTACAAACAATACTGGCGCTCCCCAAGGTGACACACTAGGGCGGATAAAGCCCTTATCAAGCAACTCTTACAACTGTACTTTCAATTCCTTTAGTTCTGCTGGTGCCATTCTGTATGGCGTTATGGAAATTGGGTCCACACTAGGCCTAACATCAATTTCAAACTACACTTCTCTTTCTGGAGGTAATCCTGGCAATTCATCAGGAAATACATCCGGAAAGTCACATCTGATAGGAATGTCCTCGATCTTGGACTCCCCACTTGGCTGTCTATCACATGTGCCAAGTACGTCTCACACCCTTTCCTAATCATTTTTCTGGCCAATGCAGCTGAAATGATGTTTAATGGCAGTAAATGCCTCTCCCCATGTATTACCACATCACCGTACAAAGGGAGACCAAAAGTGATCTTGTCTTGATACCAATCATGGCATGATGCCTGACTAACCAATCCATGCCCAAGATAATATCATACTCTCTAAAGGGCATTTCAATCAAGTCTGACAGGAAAACATGTCCTTGGATCACCAAAGGACAGTCTCTATAGATTCTGTTGACTCGGACCTCTTGTTCTAATGGACTAGTTACTAGCACTTCAAAACCCATTTGCACACATGGAACAGCAAGTGAACTGACTATGCTAGCACTAACATATGAATGGGTTGAACCTGGATCAAACAATACAAATACTTCTTGATCAGAGATAGAGAATGTACCAGCTACCACATCAGAAGTCTCAGCCTCTTCTCACTGTCTCATTGTGTAGATTCTGGTTGAGGCACTTCCTTGTCCTGGCTGACCAACTGTGCCCTCGACTACCGGGCAAAGCCTCTACCTCTGCCTCTTCCTCTCGCCAATGCATCGTGAACCTCTGGGAGTAGGGCTCTGAATAGATCCTTCGGCAGTAGTAGGAGCTGGACCATATCTCGAAGACGGAGCACTAGTGCAGTCTCTTGCTAAATGACCCTTGCCTCCGCAGTTAAAGCAGGCTCCAGTGGCCCAATAGCATTCCCCCCCATGAATCTTGCCACAAGTCTAACAGGGGCGGGCAGAATGTGAACCCCTGCTCGACTGCTGACTAGACCTAGGGGGTCTCTGTCCGAAAAATCTGCCCCTACCGAATCTTCCACCTCGACCCCTGCTGGGTCCACTATACTTCTTTTTCTTTTCAGAGGTACCACTAGAACTCAGCTCTACTCACTTTTCCCCCTTGTATTTTTCTGATTTCTCAGCTTTCTCTGATTTTTCTTTCACTGGGGTTACTTCTGATTCAATTCTCTCCAGCTCAAGTGCTTGAGACATAAGTTCTGAAAAATTACTGTGTCGAAATCCCAAAACTTGCATCCTTATGCTAGGCTTTAAACCCGTCTCAAATCTCTTGCACCTTGCCTTGCTGGTAGTAAGGAGACTCCCTGCATAGTGACTCAGGTGGGAGAACTCCCTCTCATACTCTGCCACTGATCGATTTCCTTGTTTCAAACTCAAAAATTCTTGCAGTTTCTAATCAACATATGCATCTGGGATGTATTTACTGCGAACTCTCGATGAAGTCATCCTGTGTCAAGACCGGTGGTTTAACCAAGTTGTGGGGGATGGTCTTCCACCAATCATACGCATCCCCTTGCAGTAGCGACATAGAGTATTCAAACTTCAGTTCATCTTGGCAGTGCAGCTTCTTAAATACTCTGTCCATTCTTTCAAGCCATTGCTCTGCCTCTAAAGGGTCCACTGTACCCTTAAAATCTGCAGCCCCATACTTCAATAACTTATCATACTGTCTGGCTGGAGGCAGTGGTTGTGCCACTGGTGGTTGGGGTGGAGCTTGAACAGGCATACACCCAGCCATTTGTTGAAACATTGCCGCCATTTGCTGTGCAAACTGTGCAGGGAATTACGGCATTTGTGGGGCTGGTGCTACTGACCCACTGACATTCGGTAAAGCTGGGGCTTCCCCTTGTGCCTCAGCTTCAATAGACTGCTCAACTGAGCGATCCCCTTCTTCCATTTCAGGCTGAAGTTAGGGTATCTCCTGAACAAGTAACACATGGAGATTGCCCTCCGTTAGTTCATATTCAAGATGTAATGCACTGTATGTAACAATTATGGACATTGAGCAGTTATACTTAACAAAGAAAAGACACAAATTCACAATTTAAAACATACTTCAAAATTTGCTCTGATACCACTAAAACATGTCACACATTACCCCTTTGTAAGGAATAACATGATCCCGTAGAATACCTAATGAACTGTCGAACTTCACCTACCGATAACTCATTACGTACCCTACAAGGGATTTTAAAATAATTTTCTTATTTTTGATAAGTGGTGAGCATTTTCTAATAAGTATTTAAAACATTTAGTTAAAATTAAAACTAGTTAATATTTTTCAATTTTATAAAAATTTTGACAGAGTTCCCTCTGTATTTTGAGAAAACAGTTCTTCAAATACCTGTAAAAAAAGCACTTCTAAAAATTTTTCTCAACCACTACTTCAATTTCACAATCAAACTCAATCAATTTCACAATCATTTCAATAAATTTCTCAAATTCAAAATTTAATAATCCTCAGCATACTAGCAACACATTTCATTTAAATTAAATTAAATAGTTGTACTCATATTTCATTAGAGACAAAACAATTTATATACATTCTTACAAAATTTACATTAAGAGAGTTTCAAACTACAATATATATTACAACTTTATACAAATTTTATACAAACTGCTCAAAACCCATTTTTACATGTCCATACATTTATGTGCAATATATATACATCAAAAGAAATATTTATAGTTAGGGTATAAATTATACCCGAAGACTTCAAGCTGAATGATCCTCAATCTTCAGCAGCTCAGTCTGCTGCTCCTCTAGTCTCTAAATCTGCGACAGCAATAAAAACTATCACTGAGTACTAGGACTCAGTGGTGCACAACATACTAAAACAATCTTTATGCAGAATATAAATCACATTTATTCAAAAATTTAACTAAACATGAGCATTAAACACAAAACACAAATTATGAAATTTTAATGCAAACCAAGTTCATTTCGAAGAATCAAAACAAATTTCATAAAATCCATAGTTAGATCATGCCATTCGAAACAAATAGAATCTCAATAGCCAGAGGCTAAAGAGAAATCACATCACAAGGCTAGCTAGCTCAAATATATAGATATCCATTCACATCCTCTTCTACTGGCACACCTCAACACTTCTCCAGAGAAGGAATCAAAATTCGAAACTAATTACCCCCACTAGTCGTGCTAGTGAGGTGTCCAAATATATGGTCATGACACTGTGGTTTCAAAACTTATCTTAACAATTTTCTAAACATTTTCATTTCAAATATACACAATAACTTTCACAATTTAAATCAAACATCATAAGAATTCCATAATTCAACATTTCACATTATTCAAAACAGTATGCAGAAGATAATTATAAAAAGTATACGTTGTGCACAAACCTCAAACGAGTCGCCTGTTGGCCTTGACTCGACTCCTCGGGTTCTATCCTGGTATTCTTTTCCACTGAAACACACAATTTCATAGTGTTTCAGCACCATAACTTAGCATAAATCCAATAATAAATTTAACTTCACTTTTACCTAGCTCTAAGGTGCTAAATTCGATGTTCTTGAAATTTTGTGTTTCAGGTTACTATTCACTGCACTATTCAAGTCAAATTATTGACTTTCTAAGGCTTAATAGGTATGGGAATTCCAACTTCACCCACATACCACATTTTGGTCACTAAACTTGTTGGTTTTGGTCATTTTCTCAAAACTTAGGCCTTTTAGGCAAAATTGCCAAATTTTCAATTTTGGTGTCCCTAATTGTACTGTTTTATTGGTCAGTTTACTGTTGGAATTTGGCAAAACTTTCTTCATAGAAAATGTTCCTTATTGTCTTAAGTTTATTCTCCTTTTTGAATCTCCCCAATTGGAGTTTTGTAGCTTAAGTTATAAGCAAATTATGTTTACTGTTCATGCTACAGAATTTTATTCTGGCAGATTATTGATTCCAACTTCGTTCAGCAATTTGATCAAGTTAGGTCCATAATTTGGTCTAATTTTCTTCATATGAAATGTTCTACTATGTCTAAGGTTTCCATCGGTTCAAGACTCGCCTAAATCAGAGTTTTCTAGAGAGAGTTATAGCCATTGAAACTTTACTGTTCATATGGCAATCTGCAGTTCTGCAGATTCAGGTCACCAAATTTGCTTAGTATTTTGATTCGGTTAATGGCATAATTTGGGTTGGTGTTCTTCATAAAAGTTTTAGACATATATCTTATCTAGTTACTGGTAAAATTTCAGGTCATTTTGACCTGCCTAGCTCGAGTTATGACCAAATGAACAAACACTGTTTATTTGGTCAGTTTGTGCAGAGGCAGCCTACGATTTTCCGACTTCGGCCACTTTGTTCACTAGGTTTTAGTCACTTTTTGGGCGGGCTTCCTAAATGAAAATTGTGTCATTTAGTGCCTATTTTCATCCCCAATTAGTCCCATATCCATTGGACTTGTAAAATTTTATTTTTGGTCCCTTAAAGGAGATTTTGGTCATGCTGCCAGCACATGACCTTATCCAATCCGAATTAGCTTTTAATTCCCACACTTCTAACACACCTCATTTGGTCACAAATGACCATTTTTCACTTCACATTAGGTCAAAGACACCATTTACAAATTTCTCCAAATTTTTTCCTCAAAACCCTAGGTCTCAAACCCTAACTTCCATGTTTAACTCACTTGTTGAATTCTAATTGCATACTTAAAAGTTAAACACTCATTCACACTTAACTAATTCATAATTTGTATCAAAATTATCCATCCTCAAACCTAAACCCTAGCTGCCCACATTTCTATTTGGTCCACCATGCTTGATTTTATTCACTTATTTGTTGCTTACAAATGTAACTTAGTTACTTAAACATAAATTGAAAGAGAGAATGAAGGAAGAGTACCAACCTTAAGTGAGTAGAATTTTTTAGCTCCAATTCTTCAATTTTCCTCCTCTTTTCTTCTTTCTTTCTTGTTAAATTTCTTTCTCAATAGGCTTGCCAAGATCCAAGAACAAGTTTTATTTAGGAAATTTGTGAGATTTACGGGGTTGATTCAAGCTTTAAAAGCTTGAAATTAAGTAGCCATGGAGGATTTAGTGAGAAAAGGGAGAGGGATGAGAAGCTACGGGAAAGAGAGAAAAAGAAGAAGAAGAAGAAGATAAAATTTGGCTTTTCAATTTTGTTTTTATTCTTTAATTTGACTTAGTCAATTAGTGAATTAAATTAAAATTAATTATGAAGTCATAGTTGCATCATCATGATGATGTCATCACCTTTTCAACTTTTTTTTTTCTTTTTTTTTTTCTATTAGTTCTTTAATTTAATTCTCGATTCCAAAATTTTCTTTCTCCAATTTTATTTGACAGTTAGGTTAGGAGTCAGCTCTCGGGGTCAATTGACCAAATTGCCCCTCGCCGGTTCAACCCGGTTTGTAAATAATTCCATATTTCTTCTGGCTCCCTGACCTAATTATTTGAATGGCTTGACAATTCTTTTTCATGATTTTCTCTTTTCCACTGTGTTTATAAGGGTCCTAAGGACCGCAGTGTCACTTTTTACGGTTCGAAATTTGAGTTTAAAATGACTTCGCAGTTGTTCCCGAGAAGGTCACCCATCGTTGTGACTCTCAGCTCGTTTAACTTCTTCTGTTCTGTTTTTCTTATTTATACTCAACTAATTGAACATTACTAATTATTTGTGTTTATGGCTTCTCTAGTTGTCTTAAGTGTGGTTCTAATCTCCTTAATTGTCCGGACCGACACCGGTCACCGGAATAGTGAAATATACCTGGCTATACAAATAGGCGTGTTACAAGATAAGGTACTTCGGCACAGAATGTGGCAAGCCTTACTTGGCTAAACTGTAGACTGGGTAAAGGGGTGTTACATTTTAGCCATGTTGGCACACTTTTAGGGTTTTAGAGATACTATATATAACCCAAGATATTCATATTGTATTTTCTAGCCTTCATTTTTCTAGTTTTGGAGTGAACATTAGGGAGAGAACCCCATTGCTAGAGCTTGAGTTTCTTCCATGTTTCTTGAAAGAACTTGGATTCTAGCAGCATGAACCCCTTGCTAATCTTATTTTGATGATCAACATGCTCTAGCTTGTTACTATTTGTGTATTGACACTTGGGTTTTCAATCTGAAATTCTGTCATGTTTAGATGATTAAAGATCTTGGTTCAAATCTTTAGATGTTGTGTTTCTTGGCTTCCTAGGAGTGCTCATCAAGGACACATCTCTAAAAGGGGTTAATATTATTGTTGTTCCTACCATTTTCAGATGCCTCGAATGCATTCCATAGGTCAGAGTTGGTGTTCATAACCCCAAACTCAAATCAACCCTATTTACTTTAAGTTGAGTTTAGCTCAATAATTAATAAAATATTCTTGGCTGATTGAAATGAAGTAAATTTAGTTAAAATATTAAGATTACATCATTAAGGACTTTAGGGAATATTTATAGAAATTTTGGAGTTGATTTGAATATTTTTGGATAATAGTGAAATTCAGGCACCTATGCTAAATTGTAGCAGTAGCACTAGTTTAAATTGTTCTAGTGGGCCCCAAATGGGTTGTGAGTTGTATGTTACAAGCCTAAGGCCTTTAGGATTGTTGAGCTATATAAATTTTATTTTCTTTTAGGGAGGTTAGATCCTAGGTATAAGTGGAACTCTGCCGAATATTTGACACGATTTTAGGAAATCTTTTGTTTCTTTAGTTAATTATTATTAGTCCATTCTTGATAATTCTTTATTATGTTTGCCTAGGTGATCCAAATTAACCATTTTCTTCCTCTTAGTAGAACTAGTAGACACCACTGTGAGTTGAATATTGATTATTTTTATAATTTTAATATTATTTATATTTTTATATTGTATATTTGCTGGCATGCTCATGCATTCATATTTGCATAAGTTTTTAGTTATATTATTAGGAGCATCCCCTTTTTATTGCATTGAAATTTTTTATGTTGTGTCACCTTGGGGATAACTTGGAGCTTATATATGTATATATTGTGGCATTGATATTGTGCAAGTTAGGCACATGCATTATATTATCACAAACTCCCACAATATGGAATAAGAGAAACCGTTGGATTTTAGAGAGCCAAGGTGTTATTCAGCCCCTAATATGTATTAGATGTTCGTGAATAGCTCTAACTTATCCTCTCGTGTGAGGATTGGGTAATTTGTTTGTTTGGTTGATTGTCATTTGTAGGACTGGATTAGAAATAAATAGTTATAGAAATTATAATTTATTCAATATCTAGACTCTCTAAGTTGAATGCTCATTAATGTTTAATATTTTTCCTTAGGTTGGAGGATGGGCATTCTTCTTTTAAAGTCTAACCTACATTTTCCTCCACAATTGTTGTATTACTTAGTTAATAATTTTTATTATGGTTATTTATTTATTTATTAAATTCTTAGAGCTTTTTCGTGAAATGAGTGTATAAATATATTGTATTAATTAATGAAAATTAATTATATTAAATGGATTATGTATGTTGGGTATCAAGATTAAGCTGAGCTCCCCTAATTGTCCATTTTTGATGTTTATTGGATTGAGTAGACCCAAATTGAGTTATAATAATTTATTTCATTTTGTTATGTGTATTAGACTATGATTATGGACTTAGTTATGGGTTTGGTAATAGTAAAACTTACTACAGGCTTTGGGGCCATATGTGCCTAAGCATGGGGTATGCTTAAACTTCTCATATTAGAATTCTAATCAAGATGAATGTGACCTTTATTGCATGAATATGCATAGGGATTGTTTATTATTCATGGATATGGGTTGTATTAATGTGGAAGAATTAAGCTTATTTGGGTTCAAGAAGACTAAGCCTAAATGGAACACATTAATGGGCCAAGCTATGAGCTGCATATGTGGTCCTAAGAAGGGAAAGATCAAGTCCATGTTGGGAGGACTTATTAAGCATGTGTGGGGCTACCTAGAGTGGTTTAGTGTAGAAAAGCCAAAGCCCAAGTGCTATGGGAAAATTACTTAACATATGGGCCTAATTGGTGTGGGAATTGAAGACCAAGCAACACTTGGAATTAGACTAAGTCAAGGTGGTATCCTAACGGGTTCCTTGTGATTGAAGAAGTTTGACAGGTCAACATTCTTTACATTAAGGGGAGAATCTTCTTTTTCAATAAAGTAATTTTTAATAAAAGGTAGCTTAGAGATTTTCTTTCAATTAAAAAAGCATGAAAAGGAAAGTTGACTTTTCAAAATGCACTCTTTTATCTCTCAAATTCATCTAAGATGTGGCAGCCTACTTGGGAGACTTCTTTCTTGTTTGGGAGATGGTTTCAATTCTAGTTTTCAAGGGATTTTGACTACACACATTAGGAAGTGATGAGGAGCCGGCTGCACCATTATTGTACCAAGGTCCAATTATCAGGTCCATGGAAAAGAAGGTTCAAGGCATGGTGTCCAAACACATTAACAAGCTCAACATGATGGAAGAATTCGGTTTAAAAGAGGAAACACTTAAGGGCACTAGTGTTATGGTGGTTGGTATGCTAGCTAAACCATTGGTGTGTTAGTAGTATGCCCTAGAGTATATCATTTAGTATGTATCTTGTACATGTTTTATTAATTAAAAAGCATTTTCACTTTTCCATTTACATAATATATTTATGTGTAATAGAAAAGGTCCATTGATATTTTGTTAGAAATTCTATTCTTAAGTTGTTAAGAATATGAGTGACAGTATTTCTAGCACAAAGTATCATAAATAGGTTCACAATTGAGGATACTTCACACAGGACATGACTTATCCAGAAAGATTGTATTAATGTTTGTTCCCAATGTATTTATATGAGATATAAATAAGATGGAATGGTGAGTCTCATGCCACATAACAAACTTGATAGGCACTTATGCATGATAAGTAGGCCGAACCAGTGACATTTATGACAAGCACATGGAGTTTACTCTTGTCAATGCATTGTCATAAATCATATCAATGCATATAATCTTTAGACCTGAGATAGCATAGTTATCTTGTATATAGGTGGTTTGAGTTTGATACTACTTTCATACTTGTACTGTGTATGGGTATATGGGCATGTGTTGGCTCCTACTAGTTATATATGGAGGTAGGTATTGATCATATCTGTTACCCTAAGTAAATAGGAATAAAATCCTATGTTCATTTAATTGTTCTTGATATTTCAAGTTCCTTGCCAGGACAGATAGATTTAATTAGAAAAGAGTTTCTGATGAGAAAATCTTTTAATCAAGAACTAGAATTAAAAGAGAACATAATATTCATAGCAAATGGGGTTTGACATAAACAATGACTCCAGCTCGAATTGGGATCTTGTAACAGAGAGATTCTAGTGCATGGTAACATATAATTATAGGTTCATTTAAGGTAAATCTTATTACTAATTGGGTGGCTATGGCATGCTATGCTAGGTATTAACCATAGTCTATGAGCTGCATAAAATGATTTAGAGAAATCATTTATGGTAAGAAAGAGTTTTGATGATATTAAGAGTTGATATCACATCTCATTGCCAATTAGTGATGAGCCTAGTAAGTCACACACATACATAAGTAATCACCAAATTAAATATGATTTAATTAATTAATTAAAGAGTTTAATTGATTAATTAAATAGGTTTGGTTTGCAATTAGATTACAAAGTCCCTAGCATGGCTTGAAACCAAATCTAGGTTATTGGATGTATAATATAAGTTAAATTTATATTTAAAGTGTTTAAATATGAATTTAATTATGAGAAATTAATTAATAGAGATTAATTAATTAATTTATATTTGATATAAATTGATTAGAATAAGAAAAATAATTATTTTGGGTTGAGAACTCAAAATTAAGACACAAGGGTATTTTGGTCATTTCACAGGGTGACATGTGGCACCATGAGATGGTGACACATGGCACTACACATAAACTTGCCATTTGTCTTTTAATCTTGTAAGCCAATTAAAGACAAGATTAAATCTAAGTTTGACACTTGGCACAATATGTTGTTTATCATTGAAATCAAATAGATAAAAATAAATCTTGCATGATGTATGTGACCTTAGAAGAAAAATTTTTGAATTTAATGATCTAAACTTATATTTTTCATACTTTTGCTCCTTCAATTGGCATCAGAGCCACTATATTTGCCATTGAGATTGTTGATTGTATGATTTAATTGTGTAATTTGATCATGAGATGGTTGATTCATTACTGGTTGCAAAGCAAAGGTGGCGGCATGCTTTGTTGTGCCCATGGTGTGCATGGTTATGGGACCACTATGGTGCACAAGGTATGATGGATATTGAATGTGCAATTGTTGTATGATCTAAGGTCCATTTTATGTCTAATTAAATTGTTTAAAAAGAATTATAATCACGCAATTAAATTTGTTTGAATGAGATTCAAATATGAATTTTTAAAATTGTTTGAATGAGATTCAAATCTGAATTTTTAAAATTGTTTGAATGAGATTCAAATATCAATTTTTAAAATTGTTTGAATTAGATTCAAATCTAAATTTTTAAAATTGGTTGAATGAGATTCAAATATGAATTTTTAAATTTGTTTGAATGAGATTCAAATCTGAATTTTTTAAATTTGGTTGAATGAGATTCAAATATGAATTTTTTAAGTTTATTTGAATGTGATTCAAATCTAAATTTTTAAATTTGTTTGAATGTGATTCAAATATGAATTTTTAAATTTGTTTGAATCATATTCAAATCTGGACTTTTAAGTTGAATATGAGATAATCAATTTAATTTAAGTATGTATGTTTTATTTAATTGTTAAATAGTGATATGCATGATGGATGATCATGGACAATAAAAGACCAATGTGATTGGATTTATTTCTTTTATATTTCTTTGGGTTGTAAATTAATTAATTTTCTTTAATTTATTTTGGTGGTATGTATTATAAAGGTTGTAATATTTTTGGGTTATAATTTCATTTATTTAGTTCTGGTAAATTCGCCTTGGTATGCCAAGGATTACTATGTAATTGGATTACAAGAAGATCAAGGAGGTCAAGAGCATTGGTAGGACCAGTGGGAGGAATTCAAGATCAAGTGTTGATTATGTACTCCTTCAGCAACTCTTGTAATATGAATGAATGAAATACACCTAGGAATGTCCTGATTCAATTCTTGGTGGCTTAGAATTGAATCCCTTAGAAAGTCCATGATCATACCATATTTATTTCTTATCCATGAATGCATGAGATATATGAGAATGTATGCAAGTATATGATATATGCATGCTAATTGAATAATGTGCAAAGTGAGACCTTAATAGTAATTAGGACGACCACAAAATCTTCCAAACAAAAGATTAAGTTGGAAATACTATAATTAAAGTAATTATAACATGGGCCCTCCATTGAGGCAATTATTTTAAGAAATTTTAAATACTTACATAAGATGCAATTAATTTAGGAGATTTTCTTAAGAATAATTGTTAAGCATGAGATGTTGTAAAAATGTAAATAGTTTGGTAGCCAATATTGGATGTACCTGAGGACATTTAAATTGTTTGCATGTTTACTGGCTCAATGGGATCAACTTAACTAATGCAAGATAAGTAAATAATGGATGTACCTAAGATTTTGAGCATTAGGGGCTAGGTAAAGGATTGAACCTCACATGAGATGTGATAGGCAAGGAGTTGCTCACTTATAGTTTATTGTAATTCCAATAATGGATGTACCTGAGAATAATCAATAGGATTATAAGAATTCAATCAGCCACTAGAAATCCATCCAATTAGGATTTCCATTTTCTACTTTGGAAGTGTAGGATTCGCTAAGTTAGTGGGAGGACCAATTTGATTAAAAGACCATAATCATTTTGGTAATTACATGATACATTTACTAATTAATCTGGTTATTTTTTATAGTTAATTTTCTGATAATAATGAGCACACCACAACCACCACTATCCAATATCCTTGAAAGCATACTTGATCACAATAGGTTGATAGGACCTAATCTCTCTGATTGGCTAAGAAATTTGAAACTTGTCCTGAACCTTGAACGTATAGGATATGTTGTAGACTCAAATGTTCTTAGTCCCTTATCTCCAGAGGCCACACAAGAGGAACATGAAACTTTTGACAAGTGGAAGGAGCATGATATGAGAGCCAAGTGTTACATACTTGCTTTTATGAGTAATGAGTTACAGAAGCAACATGAGAACATGCAGAGTGCGAGTGAGATCTTCCTTCACCTATAAGAGTTGTATGGTGAGCACAGTAGGAATGCTAGGTATGAGATATCTAGATAGTTGTTCCACATGAGGATGTCTAAGGGATAGAATGTTAGGGATCATGTCCACAGGATGATTCAGCTGATTGAGTAGCTGGAACATCTTGACTTTAACATAGATTTCCAACTACAAATGGATTTGATCCTTCAGTCTCTTCCTGAGCCTTTTGGGAATTTTGTGACAAATTTCCATATGACTAAATAGGAATGCACCTTAACTGGTTTACTCAACATGCTGGTTATTGCCCAAAAGAATTTGCCAAGTAATAAAGGAAAAGAGATAGCTTTGATTGCATCTTCTTCTGTTGGAAAGTCTAATAAGAAGAAGGGTAATAAAAAAAAAGAAACCTTAGATTCCTGGTCCTTCCAAGAAAATAGCTAAACAGAAAGGGAAGACTAAAGCTGATGGAAGCAAAGGAAAGTGTTTCCACTGCCAGCAAGATGGGCACTGGAAAAGGAACAACCCAAAGTATAGCAATCTAAAAGAATGCAATGCCATGGTGAAAATCAACTCAAGTTCAAAATATATTTGGCACTTAAGGTTAGGTCATGTTGCAGAAGATAGGATTGCAAAGTTGGAGAAAATGAGGATTTTATCTTCATTAGGTTTTGGACCTACTCCAGCTTGTGAATCCTGCCTTCAGGGCAAAATGACCAGATCACCCTTTGTTGGACAAGGGGCAAGAGCTAAAAATATTTTGGAGCTAATAAATAGTAATGTATGTGGTCCATTTAAAGAAATGGCTAGAGGCGGTTTTCATTATTTTATTACTTTTACTGATGATAAATAAAGGTTTGGGTATTTGTATTTGATCAAATACAAACATGAATCCTTTGAAAAGTCCAAAGAATTTAAATCTGAAATAGAAAATCAAACAGGAAAAAGTATTAAAGCTCTTCGATCAGATCATGGAGGTGAATAATTGAGTACTGAATTTGATGAATACTTGAAAGAGCATGCAACTGTTTCCCAGTTGACTCTTCTAGGAACACCACAACTGAATGGTGTATCTGAAAGGAGAAATCGTACCTTATTGGATATGGTACGTAGTATGATGAGTTATACTAATATGCCAATCTCCTTTGGGGATTTGCATTAGAATCAGCTTTGCATATTTTGAATAGGATTCCATCAAAATCAGTATCTTTCACATCTTATGAGATATGGCATGGAAGAAAACCAAGTCTTAAGCATGTTAAGATTTAGGGTTGTCCAGCTTATATCAAAAAGCTGAACACTGATAAATTGGAAATCAGATCAGAAAAAGGGTCGATTTGTTGGATATCTAAAAGAAAGTTTTGGATATTATTTTTATTTGCCTACATCACAAAAGGTTGTGGTAAGTAGGGATGCCACATTTCTTGAACAATAGTTTGTTCAAGAAGGAGGCAAAGGAAGGCAAATGGAGTTAGAATTAGAGAATTCTGACCAATCAACAAATCAGATGGATATAGATCCATCTAGTCAACCTACACCTATTGATGAAACATCTACAGTTGTACCTCGTAGATCAACTAGGGTATCTCACCCACCAGTGAGATATAGTTTTCTTCATGTAGAAGAACAAGAGTTGTCTACTCATGAAGAAGTAGATCATGGAGATGATCCACTTACCTATGAAGAAGCTATATCAGATATAGACTCTTCAAAATGGATTGATGCTATGAAATCCGAGATTGATTCCTTGTATAAGAATCAAGTTTGGGATCTTGTTGACCCACTTGAAGGTATTGTACCTATAGGGAACAAATGGGTTTTCAAGAAGAAAATTAGTTCTGATGGAAAGGTAGAGACCTATAAAGCAAGGCTAGTAGCGAAAGGGTTTCAACAAAGGCAAGGAATCGATTATGAGGAGACTTTCTTGCCTGTTGCCATGCTTAAATCAATTAGGATTCTATTAGCAATAGCTGCATACTATGATTATGAGATTTGGCAGATGGATGTCAAAACAGCTTTTCTCAATGGATACATTGAAGAAAATATTTTCATGGAACAACCTAGGGGTTTTAAATCCCAAGATGGTTCCAAAGTGTGCAAGCTAAAGTGATTATGGGTTGAAACAAGCTTTGAGGAGTTGGAACATCCATTTTGATGAAGCTATTAAGTCATTTGGTTTTATCAAAAAAGAGGATGAGCCATGTATATATAAGAAAGTTAGTGACAGTGCTATCACTTTCCTTGTCTTATATGTGGATGACATTCTGTTGATAGGTAATGACACAGGTATGTTGACAACTATAAAGGTATGGTTGTCAAATACATTCTCCATGAAAGACTTAGAGGAGACAATCTATATTCTTGGGATTCCCATCTATAGAGATAGAGCGAAAAGAATAATTGGTTTATCCCAAAGTCTATACTTGGAAAAGGTGTTAAAGAGATTTAACATGCTTGATTCCAAGAGAGGATTGTTACCAGTGAGACATGGTATCCACCTTTCTAAAGAGATGTCTCCAAAGACACCTGAAGAAAGAGATAAAATGGCCAGGATTTCATATGCTTCGGCTATTGGAAGTTTGATGTATGCAATGTTGTGTACTAGGCTGGATATCGTATATGCTGTTTGTTTGACTAGCAGGTATCAAATCAATCCAGGTTTGGAACACTGGATAGCTGTCAAGAATATCCTTAAGTACTTGAGAAGAACTAAGGATTTATTCTTGATATATGGAGGTGGTGACTTGCAATTGGATGGTTATATTAATTCTGATTTCCAATCAGATATCGATGATAGAAAGTCTACCTTTGGGTTTGTGTTCATTTGTAATGGAAGTGAAGTCAGTTGGAAGAGTTCCAAACATAGTACGACTGCTGATTCCACTACAGAGGTTGAGTACATTGCTGCATCAGATGCTGCAAGAAAGGCTGTTTGGATATCAGGAACCCCAGTCTCACCAGAAATCCAAAAACATAGAAAGGCACTACCACATTATTAGAGAAATAGTTGGGTGAGGCGATTTAGTCATGTAGAAAATAGTATCAGCTAAAAATCCAGCTGATCCATTCACTAAGCCTTTGTCACAAGCACAGTTAGACCGACATCTTGAGAAGATGGGTCTAAGGTATTTTAATGAATGGCTCTAGTGCTAGTGGGAGATTGTTAGTAGTATGCCATAGAGCATATCATTTAGTATGTATCTTGTACATATTTTATTAATTAAAGGCATTTTTACTTTTCTGTTTACATAATATATTTATGTGTAATGGAAAAGGTGCATTGATATTTTGTTAGAAATTCTATTCTTAAGTTATTAAGAAAATGAGTGACAGTATTTCTAGCACAAAGTATCATAAATAGGTTCACAATCGAGGATACTTCATATAGGACATGACTTATCCAGAAAGATTGTATTCATGTTTGTTCCCAATGTATTTATATGAGATATAAATAAGATGGAATGGTGAGTCTCATGCCATATAACAAACATGATAGGCACTCATGCATGATAAGTAGGTTGAACCAGTGACATTTATGATAAGCACATGGAGTTTACTCTTATCAATGTATTGTCAAAAATCATATCAGTGCATATAATTTTTAGACCTGAGATAGCATAGTTATCTTGTATATAGGTGGTTTGAGTTTGATACTGCTTTCATTCTTGTAGTGTGTGTAACACCCTCCCGATAGCAATTCGCATTCTCTACTGCTCCTGATCGTGTCGGTCCCATACCTAGAACTTCCGGAAAAATATTTAAACTAAAGTGAGGAACCATAATTAACTCAAATATTAATAAGAAAAATTTGGTAAAAATTTTAGAAATAAAATACAACCAAGTTAAACGAGCCGGTGCCCTAGCAATGGGTAACCAGAGGGAAGTTGCGGTTCTCGCAACGAGGAGCCCTAGACCCGGGGAAAAATTCATAAAATAATTTTTGGGACTCCAGAGAAGGGTCATTGAGGTTCCCATAGCATTAGAATGCCAAGAAAATACCTAGAAAAATTTTTCAATCGGTACAGACAATTTTGACCCGTTAAGCCAAACGGAGGGCATTTTGGTCATTTCGCCTTCAGAGGTGATTTTTAACCGACTTGTCCAATTGAGTAAATAATTATTATGATCTAAAATATGAATAAACATTACTAGAAATTAAATTGGAAATGAGTAGTGGAGAAAAGAAAAGAAAAATGAAATAAAAAGTAAATTATGACATATGATGATGTCATTTAATAAGCTACCACCAATCATATTTAAACAAACATTCAATTAACAAATAAAAAGAGATAAATATGGCCAAAAAATTAAAGAAAGCAGCAGCCTTCTTCTTCCCCAAAATCAGCCGCACCATAGCCAAGGGAAAACCTCCATTTCTTTTCTTCATTCAAGCTTGAAAAGCTCTCTCACCTTAACTCAAAACCCTTAAGTCCCTTCATCAAAATTGATCACTCAACCTTGCAAAACCTTTTGGCAGCCAAGAAGAAGAAAGAAAGTGAAGTTTGAGTTGGGGAAAAATCTGCCCTATTCAAGGTTAGTGCATTAGATACTTAAAACTCTTTATTTTTATGATTTGTAACTTGAATTGAGTAAGAATTGTAACTAAAATGAACAAGAATTATGTGTATATATACTATGAATTTTCGGCAGCCCTTGTGAAGGAATTATTCTGATTGTTTTGATGGACTTAGAGTGAACTATAGCTTATGTTTAAAGTGTATACATATACATATACAAAGAATGAAAGAGTTGAATAAGGAATTTGTGAAAACTCATATGGGAATTAGGGTTTTGAGAAGTGAAAAATTGACTTGGCTTAGGAAATTGTTAGAGAACATTTTAATGGTCAATTAGTGACCATTTTAGGTAAGTTGACCACAATTTGGACTGAAAAATAGTATAGCAAAGTGAATGTGTAGGCTGCCCTTAGACAAAGAATAGGTGATCAAATTTCAGTCCACTTGGACTGCCATAACGTGGGCTGTGTTGGTCCAATTGGTGTTTGGCCAATTGGACATGAAACTAGGCTTATAATGGCACATTTTTTCTGAAGAAACCATGCCCAAAAGACCAAAGCAAGAGGACCAAAAGTTGGCCCCAATCCGGACACCCTGCAACTGATTCTGCAGAATGACCAAATGAACAGTAATTGTTCATTTGGCCATAACTCACTGTAGATTTGGTCAATTGACCTGAAATTTTTACAGCAACAAGTTAAGACATAGAAAAACAACTTTCATGAAGAAATCTACCCCAAATTATGGCCAGAACCAATTCAAAAATGCAATCACAGTCACTGTTCATGTTACTGTAGATATGGTCAATTCTGCAGATTGGCAATCCGGCCAGCTGTGGTTTTTGAGCCATATCTGGAGCTACAAAACTCCAAATGGAGTGATTCAAAAAAGGAAATTCAACTAGACAAAATAAGGAACAACTTTCATGTTTGTCATTTCTTCAAAGTCCCACTGCAACAGTGCTTAATGGAACAGCAAACTTATGCTACAAAAACTGAAATTTTCTGCCCTCTTGGTTTTAAGTTAGAAATAGTAATGGTGACCAATTCTAACAAGTTTTAAACATGAAATGTGGTATGTTGGGAGTGCCAAAATCAATGTACATATTTTCTATCCAAAAGTCAACATTTTTGTTGACCAATGAGGTGAATAGTAACACCAAAACATGAAATTCACAAATTGAAGAATTTAAAAGTTTCAAATGCCCTAGTATACCTAACAAGATTGGTTTGGATAGTTTGGCATGCCAATAGGGTTCGATTAGCGATCGCACATGGCAATATGCCATTTCGTGATTTTATGGCTTTTAGCCATTCTGACCTTGCATTGAGACTTGGCCTTGTGCCTGATATTGTTTACAGCTTATTAGTTGTTCTGTTGCACACCGGGAGATGCATATGTGACCGATGGTGTGACGGCCCGAGGTACTTGATACCCAGTGCCAGTTTACCCGTTATCCAGTCCAGTCGTCTAGTGTAGGTTACTTGGGGCAACCAAATGAATAAAAGTGAACAAAGTTAATGAAATGATGGATATACCAATACCAAACAAATAAATCATACACATTCTATACATATTTATTTTCTGCTATTTTCCTTTATTATATTATTACACCACTAAGCATTATTGCTTAGCGCGTTGCTTTTGCCACGCGTAGGTACTGGAGATACAGATCGTGAGCCCAGTAGACCACAGACTGGGTGAGTCTATCCTGCAGTTCTGCTCAGTGTCCGTGTCACCTCAATTTCTGCAGTGCATTGGTAGGACACTAGGTGTCATTTTGGCATTCTGTAATTAATTTTGATTTTCTTATATGTAATTAAACTTGTATAATGTATATTGATGTTCATGTAAATTATGAAAATTGTATTTGTAAATGGAAAAGTAAATGTTTATTTGTTATATATATGTGATCATCACATGTGATGGATGACTGAGAATTGAAATTGAAATGTTGAGATCTTGATATTGAGTTTTGTGATGATATTGGACTTGAGAATGAATGAATTTGTTTATTGGATGTGTTTTTCACAGGTTCCGAAGAACTTTTTTCTCCATTTTTAGCCGGTACTCTGCCGGATTTTCTTTAAAAATTTTCGGAACCTCAAATAATTTATAATTTCAATAAATGACTTAAATGAACTATATTTCACAAATTATATTCAAAACTATGATGAAAATGAATTAAAAAGAATAAAAATGATTGAGATAAGATAGGGTGTTCCGGTACACCGTGTGACATAGCTTACTCGGATACACTGTAGCTGGGTAAGGGGTGTCACATTTAGTGGTATCAGAGCACGGTTCAGGCGATTGAGTCCATACCATGCATTACATTTGTAAGAGTCAAGGTGACACTAATGCAGATCTGTTTGTCTTTCTTATTTTGAATAGGATATGGACCCTTCATCTCAAAGAGCAGTCGAGGAGGAAGTGGAGAGTCATGCTCCACCATCAGTAGCGGAGACTGGGGGCATGGGAGAACCTGCTCCGCCAGCTCAAGCCGAGCCTGCTCAGCCTCCACAGGCCATGTTCCAACAAATGGCCGACTTCTTTAGACAAATGGGCGGAGTAATGCCTGCACTACCACCACCCCCAGCTCCACAGCAGAAATCACACCTGGAAAGGCTAAGAAAGTTTGGAGCAGTGGACTTTTTCGGTAAGAGAGAAGATGACTCTGTTGCAGCTGAGAATTGGTTGAACATAACGGGCAGAGTCTTAAAACAACTCCACTGCACCTCAGAGCAAAATCTAGAAGCTGCAGTATCCTTGTTGCAAGACGATGCCTACGAATGGTGGGACACTGTGTCCAGTGAAGTGCAGCAAGTCAGAATTTGGGACTTCTTTCTCTCCGAGTTCAAGAAGAAATATGTGGGTACTTGTATACCGAAGAGAGAAGAAGAGAGTTCATTAACCCGAGCGCAGACAGCCTATCAGTGGCCGAATATGACAAAGAATTTGTTCGATTGAGCCGCTACGGAAGGGAGATAGTCCCTAATGAAGTTGAAAGGTGTAAGAGATTTGAAGAGGGACTAAATGATAACATCAAGATCCAGCTCACTGCCTTGGGAATCACAAAATTTACCAAGTTAGTGGAAGCTGCAATAAAGGTTGAAAAAGTAAGAATCGTGGAGCGCACTGTAAAGGATAGACAGAAGAGGGGCCCGGCCGTCTAGCTCTCCCCGTGATCCGGGAAGAGGTTCAAGGGTCCACCGCATAGAGTTCAGTCAGCCACATGGTCGTGGTCGGGCCTGGGCCCAGTTACGCCACCCCTAGGAGAGGTCACCCACACCATCGGTGGGCAGCTCCGAGGATGGGGTTCGAGGACCACCCAACATCTTCTGCATGTCCGCATTGCCTGAAATGGCACAAGGGGGAATGTTGGAGAGTAACTGGTGCCTGTTTAAGATGTGGGTCGACAGAGCATCAGCTGAGGAACTGCCTACGCAGAACTACTACAGCTGCTCCAACACAAGCATGCACCGCCCCGCACTACGCAGGGGTAGAAAACTGCAAATCTGACGCAGTGGGACCATCACAGAGGCCTGCATCTGAGCCAGCAGAGAGGCTAGATAACAGACCACCTGCCAGAAATTATGCCCTGAGAGCTCAGGAGGAGCAAGATGCCCCGGACGTCATCAGGGGTACGTTCTCCCTCTACAATACTCCTGTGCATGCATTGGTGGATCCAGGATCCACTCATTCATACATCTGCATCAACCTACCCGTAGAAAGGGGGATACTAGTAGGGGAAAGTGACCAAGACATTCTGGTCACTAATCCATTGGGTCACAGTGTAGTGATGAACAAAGTATACAAGGGTTGCCCGTTAAGGATTCAGGGGTACGAATTCTTGGCCGACCTGATTGAGTTGCCCTTCCACGAGTTTGTCGTGATTTTGGGAATGGACTGGTTGTCACGTCATCAGGCAATAGTTGATTGCAAATTGAAGAGAATTTCTCTGAAAACTCCTGAGGGTAATGAGATCACAGTTGTGGGGGAAATGACAGATTTCTTGTCCAATGTCATCTCAGCCACCGTTGCAAGAAGAATGATGAGAAAAGGCTGTGAAGCCTACCTAGCACATGTGGTGGATACTAGGCAGGCTAAGCCAAACCTGGGTGACATACCCACAGTAAGAGACTTCCCAGAGGTATTTCTCGAAGAGTTGCCTGGTTTTCCACCAGAAAGGGAAGTTGAATTTGCTATTGAGACACCGCTGGTACAAAGACCCATTTCCATTGCTCCTTATAGGATGGCACCCATCGAATTGAGGGAGTTGAAAACTCGGTTGCAAGAGTTGCTTGATAAGGGGTTCATACGCCCGATGTGTCACCATGGGGAGCTCCAGGTCTTTTGTGAAAAAGAAGGATGGGACTTTGAGACTATGCATCGATTCTGGCGATTGAATAAAGTGATCGTGAAGAACAAATATCCGTTGCCTAGAATTGATGATCTGTTTGATCGGTTGAAGGGAGCAGGAGTATTTTCTAAGATTGATATCGATCGTGGTATCATCACCGAGGGTGAAGGATGTAGATGTGCCAAAGATCGCATTCAGACCCGATATGGGCATTATGAGTTCCTAGTGATGCCCTTTGGCCTAACAAATGCACCAAATGCATTCATGGACCTTATGAACCGTATCTTCCATCCATACCTAGATCTGTCGTAGTGGTCTTTATTGATGATATTTTGGTGTATTCCAAGACCGAGGAAGAACATGATGAGCATTTGAGAATTGTTCGCAAACCCCGAGAGAAAAGAAGTCAGATGCTAAGTTGTCCAAGTGTGACTTTTGGATGAATGAGATTGCATTCCTTGGACACATAGTGTCAGTTGATGGGATTAGGGTGGATCCCAAGAAAATAGAAGCAGTGATGGAATGGAAGCCTCCCAGAAATACAACTGAGGTCAAAAGCTTCTTGGGGCTAGCTGGGTATTATAGGAGATTTGTGAAGGGATTTTCCCTAATAGCTGCTCCAATGACCAAGCTGTTACACAAGAATGTTAGATTTGACTAGAATGACAAGTGTCAGACCAGTTTTGAGAAGTTGAAGGCTATGTTGACAGAGGCACCAGCAACACACCAAGGTCGTGAAAGGACTTTGTGGTCTACAGTGATGCCTCACATAATGGGCTAGGGTGTGTATTGATGCAAGAGGGGAAGGTGGTCGCTTATGTTTCCAGGCAGCTAAGGCCACATGAACAGAATTACCCTACCCATGATCTAGAGCTTGCAGCAATTATCTTCGCACTAAAGATATGGAGGCATTACTTGTATGGTGAAAAGTGTTACATTTACACGGACCACAAAAGCCTGAAATACTTGCCAACCCATAAGGAGCTCAACCTTAGACAGAGGCGATGGATTGAGTTCTTGAAGGATTATGACTGTGTAATTGACTATCATCCTGGGAAGGCAAATGTAGTTGCTGATGCTTTGAGCAGAAAATCCATAACAGCTTTGAGATTATTGAATGCCCGTCTATCCTTGGTTCGAGATGGAGCTATTTTGGCTGAGTTGCAAGTGAGGCCAAACTCACACTGCAGATTTTAGATGGGCAAAAGGCAGATGAAAAGTTAATGGCTATTATGAGAAAAATCTCAGAGGGAAAAGCAACTGACTATGAGGTGAAAGCAGATGGGTGTCTGTATTACAAAAGAAGACTGTGTGTACCAGATAATGGGGAATTGAAAGCCAATATTCTAAAAGAGGCACACACCAGTGTATATGCTATGCACCCAGGAAGTACAAAGATGTATCATGTTCTGAAGCTCCAGTATTGGTGGCCTGGCATGAAGAAGGACATAGCTGACTATGTGACTAAATGCTTGATATGTCAGCAAGTCAAGGCAGAACATCAAGTTCCATCAGGTTTGCTACAGCCTATACGCATACCTGAATGGAAATGGGATCGGATCACCATGGATTTTGTAAGTGGTCTACCTCTCACCCGGAAGAAACATGATGCAGCATGGGTGATAGTTGATGATTGACGGTCAAGACACTTTCTGCCAGTTAGGACTGACTACTCACTGGAGAAGTTAGCAGAATTGTATATCAGTGAGATAGTTAGACTGCATGGAATTCCACTTTCCATCATATCTGATCGAGACCCAAGATTCACATCGAGATTTTGGAAGAAGTTGCATGAATCCTTGGGTACACAACTCCACTTTAGCACAACTTTCCATCCTTAGACGGATGGGCAATCCGAAAGAGTAATCCAGGTAAACAATTGAACCAATTGAATTAATACAACTATTGAACTAAAATGATAACAATAACATGAAATATATGTCAGGTCCTTGAGGATATGCTGAGGAGTTGTGTCGTTGAGCTTGAAGGAAGTTGGGATAGATACCTCCCACTGGCAGAATTTGCATACAACAATAGCTACCAAGCTAGCATCCAAATGGCCCCATATGAAGCACTGTATGGGAGAAAATGTAGAACTCAGCCAGGCCGGACTGAATTGGGCGAAGACAAATCGGTAGGGCGCACTGTGAAACAGATCGAGGAGAAAGTGAAACTAATCAAAGCCAATCTAAAGGTTGCCTCGCATGCATGTAAATCTTATGCCGATCTGAAGAGAAAAGAAATAGAATATGCGGTTGGCGACAAAGTGTTCCTCAAGGTGTCACCGTGGAAGAAGGTATTGAGGTTTGGAAGGAAAGGTAAGTTGAGCCCTAGGTTCATTGGCCCATATGAAGTCATTGAACGTGTGGGTCCAGTGGCCTATAGGCTAGCTTTACCTCCAGAGCTGGACAAGATCCACAATGTGTTTCACGTATCCATGCTCAGAAGATACCGCTCAGATCCTTCACATGTCATCTCCAGGGAAGAAATTGAAATACAACCGGATTTGACGTATGAAGAAGAACCTCTATGGATCCTGGCTCGGGAAGTGAAAGAGTTAAGGAACAAGCAAATTCCACTGGTGAAAGTGCTATGGAGGCACCACAACACCGAAGAGGCAACTTGGGAAAGTGAAGAGACAATGAGGCAACAGTTCCCTCAACTGTTTGCATCAGGTAAATTTCGAGGACGAAATTTAAATTAGAGGGGAAGAGTTGTAACACCCTCCCGATAGCAATTCCGTACATTCTATTGTTCCGGTGACCGGTGTCGGTCCAGACAGCTAGAACGTCCGGAAAAATATTTAAACTAAAGTGAGGAACCATAATTAACTCAAATATTAATAAGAAAAATTTGGTAAAAATTTTAGAAATAAAATACAACCAAGTTAAACGAGCCGGTGCCCTAGCGATGGGTAACCAGAGGGAAGTTGCGGTTCTCGCAACGAGGAGCCCTAGACCTGGGGAAAAATTCATAAAATAATTTTTGGGACTCCAGAGAAGGGTCATTGAGGTTCCCATGGCATTAGAATGCCAAGAAAATACCTAGAAAAAATTTTCAATCGGTACAGACAATTTTGACCCGTTAAGCCAAACGGAGGGCATTTTGGTCATTTCGCCTTCAGAGGTGATTTTTGACCGACTTGTCCAGTTGAGTAAATAATTATTATGATCTAAAATATGAATAAACATTACTAGAAATTAAATTGGAAATGAGTAGTGGAGAAAAGAAAAGAAAAATGAAATAAAAAGCAAATTATGACATATGATGATGTCATTTAATAAGCTACCACCAATCACATTTAAACAAACATTCAATTAACAAATAAAAAGAGATAAATATGGCCAAAAAATTAAAGAAAGCAGCAGCCTTCTTCTTCCCCAAAATCAGCCGCACCATAGCCAAGGGAAAACCTCCATTTCTTTTCTTCATTCAAGCTTGAAAAGCTCTCTCACCTTAACTCAAAACCCTTAAGTCCCTTCATCAAAATTGATCACTCAACCTTGCAAAACCTTTTGGCAGCCAAGAAGAAGAAAGAGAGTGAAGTTTGAGTTGGGGAAAAATCTGCCTATTCAAGGTTAGTGCATTAGATACTTAAAACTCTTTATTTTTATGATTTGTAACTTGAATTGAGTAAGAATTGTAACTAAAATGAACAAGAATTATGTGTATATATACTATGAATTTTCGGTAGCCCTTGTGAAGGAATTATTCTGATTGTTTTGATGGACTTAGAGTGAACTATAGCTTATGTTTAAAGTGTATACATATACATATACAAAGAATGAAAGAGTTGAATAAGGAATTTGTGAAAACTCATATGGGAATTAGGGTTTTGAGAAGTGAAAAAATTGACTTGGCTTAGGAAATTGTTAGAGAACATTTTAATGGCCAATTAGTGACCATTTTAGGTAAGTTGACCACAATTTGGACTGAAAAATAGTATAGCAAAGTGAATGTGTAGGCTGCCCTAGGACAGCAATAGGTGATCAAATTTCAGTCCACTTGGACTGCCATAACGTGGGCTGTGTTGGTCCAATTGGTGTTTGGCCAATTGGATATGAAACTAGGCTTATAATGGCACATTTTTGCTGAAGAAACCATGCCCAAAAGACCAAAGCAAGAGGACCAAAAGTTGGCCCCAATCCGGACACCCTGCAACTGATTCTGCAGAATGACCAAATGAACAGTAACTGTTCATTTGGCCATAACTCACTGTATATTTGGTCAATTGACCTGAAATTTTTACAGCAACAAGTTAAGACATAGAAAAACAACTTTCATGAAGAAACCTACCCCAAATTATGGCCAGAACCAATTCAAAAATGCAATCACAATCACTGTTCATGTTACTGTAGATATGGTCAATTCTGCAGATTGGCAATCCGGCCAGCTGTGGTTTTTGAGCCATATCTGGAGCTACAAAACTCCAAATGGAGTGATTCAAAAAAGGAAATTCAACTAGACAAAATAAGGAACAACTTTCATGTTTGTCATTTCTTCAAAGTCCCACTGCAACAGTGCTTAATGAAACAGCAAACTTATGCTACAAAAATTAAAATTTTCTGCCCTCTTGGTTTAAGTTAGAAATAGTAATGGTGACCAATTCTAACAAGTTTTAAACATGAAATGTGGTATGTTGGGAGTGCCAAAGTCAATGTACATATTTTCTATCCAAAAGTCAACATTTTTGTTGACCAATGAGGTGAATAGTAACACCAAAACATGAAATTCACAAATTGAAGAATTTAAAAGTTTCAAATGCCCTAGTATACCTAACAAGATTGGTTTGGATAGTTTGGCATGCCAATAGGGTTCAGTTAGCAGTACTGCACATGGCAATATGCCATTCCGTGATTTTATGGCTTTTAGCCATTCTGACCTTGCATTGAGACTTGGCCTTGTGCCTGATATTGTTTACAGCTTATTAGCTGTTCTGTTACACACCGAGAGATGCATATGTGACCGATGGTGTGACGGCCCGAGGTACTTGATACCCAGTGCCAGTTTACCCGTTATCCAGTCCAGTCGTCTAGTGTAGGTTACTTGGGGCAACCAAATGAATAAAAGTGAACAAAGTTAATGAAATGATGGATATACCAATACCAAACAAATAAATCATACACATTCTATACATATTTATTTTCTGCTATTTTCCTTTATTATATTATTACACCACTAAGCATTATTGCTTAGCGCGTTGCTTTTGCCACGCGTAGGTACTGGAGATATAGATCGTGAGCCCAGTAGACCACAGACTGGGTGAGTCTATCCTGCAGTTCTGCTAAGTGTCCGTGTCACCTCAACTTCTGCAGTGCATTGGTAGGACACTAGGTGTCATTTTGGCATTATGTAATTAATTTTGATTTTCTTATATGTAATTAAACTTGTATAATGTATATTGATGTTCATGTAAATTATGAAAATTGTATTTGTAAATGGAAAAGTAAATGTTTATTTGTTATATATATGTGATCATCACATGTGATGGATGACTGAGAATTGAAATTGAAATGTTGAGATCTTGATATTGAGTTTTGTGATGATATTGGACTTGAGAATGAATGAATTTGTTTATTGGAAGTGTTTTTCACAGGTTCCGAAGAACTGTTTTCTCCATTTTTAGCCGGTACTCTGCCGGATTTTCTTTAAAAATTTTCGGAACCTCAAATAATTTATAATTTCAATAAATGACTTAAATGAACTATATTTCACAAATTATATTCAAAACTATGATGAAAATGAATTAAAAAGAATAAAAATGATTGAGATAAGATAGGGTGTTCCGGTACACCGTGTGACATAGCTTACTCGGATACACTGTAGCTGGGTAAGGGGTGTCACACTGTGTATGGGTATATAAGCATGTGTTGGCTCCTACTAGTTATATATGGAGGTAGGCGTTGATCATGATGTAATATGTTACTCTAAGTAAATAGGAATAAAATCCTATGTTCATTTAATTATTCTTGATGTTTCAAGTTCCTGGCCAAGATAGATAGATTTAGTCAGAAAAGAGTTTCTGACTAGAAAATCTTTTAATCAAGAACTGGAATTAAAAGAGAACATAATATTCATAGCAAATGGGGTTTGATATAAACCATGACTCCAGCTCGAATTGGGATCTTGTAACAGAGAGATTCTAGTGCATGGTAACATATGATTATAGGTTCATTTAAGGTAAATCTTATTACTGATTGGGTGGCTATGGCATGCTATGCTAGGTGTTAACCATAGTCTATGAGCTGCATAAAATGATTTAGAGAAATCATTTATGGTAAGAAAGAGTTCTGATGATATTAAGAGTTGATATCACATCTCATTGCCAATTAGTGATGAGCCTAGTAAGTCACACACATACACAAGTAATCACCAAATTAAATATGATTTAATTAATTAATTAAAGAGTTTAATTGATTAATTAAATAGGTTTAGTTTGCAATTAGATTGCAAAGTCCCTAGCATGGCTTGAAACCAAATCTAGGTTATTGGATGTATAGTATAAGTTAAATTTATATTTAAAGTGTTTAAATATGAATTTAATTATGAGAAATTAATTAATAAAGATTAATTAATTAATTTATATTTGATATAAATTGATTAGAATAAGGGAAATAATTATTTTGGGTTGAAAACTCAAAATCAAGACACAAGGGTATTTTGGTCATTTCACAGGGTGACATGTGGCACCATGAGTTGGTGACACATGGCACTACACATAAGCTTGCCATTTGTCTTTCAATCATGTAAGATGATCAAAGATAAGATTAAATCTAAGTTTGACACTTGGCACAATGTGATTGGGTCAATTAAACTAAGAGCCAATTAGAAGGTGACATGTGGTAAGGGTTTTAAGTGGTGACCTAGCTAAGGGAAAGGATGAAAAGGAAAAAGACAAGCTGCTATTTATTTCTTTTGTGCCACCACCCAAGGAGTCCTCTTCCTCTCTACTTCTTCATCTCTCACCAATTCAAAGAGAATTGCCAACATTCTCTTGAAATAAAAATACTAGAAATCGTTTCTAGTGTCCAGTATATATCTGTAATCTTTCAAAAGGCAAAACCTGATTTTCTAATTAATTGGAAAGGCTTGAGAAGTTGTTCAAGGGGCTGCCATTGGTCATCTTAGTGTGGACAAGCTAGAGGGACAACATCTGATGTCCCAGATGCATCCCAAACGTGCCAAACACAACTGCAGTGCATCAAAAGGTTAGTGCACTTGTTTTTGATCTAATCTAGGGTTCTAATGAATTAATCTGTAACATCCTCACTTTAGCTAGTCTGTACAGTCTACTATTCCGGTGACCAATGTCGGTCTAGGCAGCTAGAATATTTGAAATTATAATTAGACTAGAGTGAGGAGTTATAAATAAACTAAATAATGATCAAAAAAATCAAGGAAAATTTTTAGGAAGGAAATGCACTAGCGTTAAATGAGCCGTAACCCCAGTGATGAGTGACCTGAAGGGGAAGTGACGGTAAAGTCCGTTAGCAACCCTAGACCTGGAGAAAACTTCATAAAATAATTTTTGGGACCTCAGGGAAGGATTATTGGGATTCCAATGACAATAAAATGTTAAGAAAATACAAGGAAAATTAAATCAATCGGTACATACAATTTTAGCTCGTTAAGCCAAACGGAGGGCATTTTGGTCATTTTGTCTTTAGAGATGATTTTTTCCCAACTTTTCTAGTTAAATAAATAATTTATATGACATAAAATGTGAATAAATATTGTTAAAAATTTAATTGAAATTAAGTAGACAAGAAAAGGAAAGAAAATGAAAATAAATGGGATTTATTACATAATGCTTATGTAAGCATGAGGTAATTAAATTCTATGGCTAATCAAATTAAAGAGACACAATTATAATACAAAAAAAAAATGAGCAAAAGAGGTCAGAAATTCTAGAAAAACCAGCAGCCATTCTCTTCTTCTTCAAGCCGCACCATACTCTCTCCCTCACTCCTCCATTTTCAAGTTAACCAAGATTCATTTCCTTAGTCTTCTCTTAAAAAACCCTAACATGGCAACATAAAACCTTGGTATTTCATCTTTGTGAATCTTTTGGGTGCAAAAAGAAGTGACAAAAAAGAGCTTTTGCAAGCTTGAAAAGTGACTCCATTAGAGGTTAGTGACCAAACTTGTTTTCTTTCTTTAAATTCATGTGGAAGGAGTAGAATTAGTGGATATTTACAAAGAAATTTAAATAAAATCATGAGCATACCTTCCCAAATATTTTTTGCAGCCTTGAACTTGGTAGGGTTTTAAAGATTTCTTAGAATTAAAATGGTATTGTGGCCGCCCTTAACACTAATCTATTGTTTAGGATAGTGAAAGGTAAGTGAATGCATGATTTGAGATGGTTGAGTTAGGGTTTGGGTATGAAATTGAGACTTTGATCATGTAATGGTGAAAATAAGTTTTAATGATCAATTAGTGACCATTTGGTTATGTGTGAATAAGAAATGAAGTGGTTTGTTTAGTGGGAATTGAAGTTAGTGTTGCTGCCCTTGGTAACCTACAGGACTGGGTGTGAGTCTAGTAGGTTTGAGCAGCTATAACTGGAGTTGTGTAGGTTCAATTGGTGCAAGGCTAATTGTACATGAAACTAGACACATAATGGCATAACTTTGGTGAAGAAACCCTGCCCAGAAAACCAAACTAAGTTGACTTAAAAATTGTCCTAATCTGGGTGACCTGCATTCTGCCTGGGCAAAATGACCAAATGAACAGTATTTATTCATTTGGTCATAACTCAGCGTAGAAAGGTCCAATTGACCTGGAATTTTACCAGTAGATAGCTGAGACATAGACCTAAAACTTTCATGAAGAAACCAAACCCAAATTTTGACCATAACATGTTCAAAAAGTGACCTGTATTCACTGTACAAAACACTGTAGATTTGGTCAGTCCAGAAAATCTGGAAAGTTTGCAATCCGGCTACTTATGGTGTTTAGGCCATAACTTGAGCTACAAAACTCCAAATGGAGTTATTAAAAAAAAAAATGTAACTAGACACAATAAGAAACAACTTTTATGCTGAGAACTTTGCCAAATTCCTACTGTAAAAATGACTAATGGAATAGTAAACACAAGGCTTGAAATCTGAAAATTTTGAATAACTAACACTAAGCTTAGAAATGGTATTGGCAACCAATACCAACAACTTTAGAATGCAAAATGTGGTATGTTGGGAGTATTAGAAACAATGTACCTATTGCCTATGTAAAAGTCAATATTTTAGTTGACTAATAAATGAATAGTAACACCTAAACTTAAATTTCAAGAATTGTACAATTTAAGAGTGTAACATGCCCTAGTGCACCTAGCAAGATTGGTTTGGATAGGTTGGCATGCCAATAGGGTTCTGTTAGCAGTACTGCATATGGCTCCTTGCCATTCAGTGTTTTATGGCCTTCCATGCCATTTCGTGATATAATAGCCTTTGGCTATGTTGATTGAGTTGTTATATTTGGGTTTTATCCCTAATAATTACTACAGCTTATTAGCTGTTCTATTGCACACCGAGAGACACAATGTGACCGATGGTGTGATGATCCAAGGTACTTGGTACCCAGTGCTAGTTTACCCGTTTATCCAGCCCAGTCGACTACTATAGGTTACTCGGGCAATTAAAATATATCTTACCAAATTTTAATCGAACAATACTGCAATAAATGCCAGAAATTAAGTCAATATAAAGTGTAAACATACATTCTGCATATTTATTTTATTTTAGTTGTTTTATTTTATATTGTCACCACTAAGCAGAATTGCTTAGCGCATCACTTTTGCCACGCGCAGGTACTGGAGACATAGCTGGGGAGTCCAGCAGACCTCAGACCGAGTGAATTGTCAGATCTGCACACAGAGTCCAGAGTCACCTCACATTTGCAGTGCATTGGTAGGACATTAGGCTACTTTTGGTATTTTGTATTTTGTAAACTTTTGTAATCAGACCTTTATTTTGCCATGTATATTATAAACTCATGTAATTATGTTTTGATGTAATTATCTATAAATCATGTTCTGTAATAAATTTGAGTATTTCTTAATGAGTTGAGTATGATATGAAATGAATTGAATTTTGAAATATTGAAGTCATTTGAGAAATTATGGAAATATGTTGGTGGTTGACTGAGATTGATAATATGATTATAGTGGAAGTGTTTTTAACATATTCAGAAGAACTATTTTTTCAATTTACAGCCGACACTCTGCCTAATTTTCCATAAAATTTACGAAAAATTCAAATTAATAAAAATTGTAAATAAATAAATTAAAAAGGGTAAATGGTAATGGAAATATTATTTGGTGCTCCGGTACACTGTGTGGCATATCTTGCTCGGCTACACTATAGACGGGTAAGGGGTGTCACATTTAGTGGTATCAGAGCATCAGTTTAGGCCTTTCTGAGCCTAGATAGAGTGCATACCATTGCATTGCATTTGAAAGTGTTGAGGTGACACTGATGCAGATTTGTTTGTTTTCTTATTTTGATTAGGATATGGATCTTGCTTCTCAAAGAGCAGTTGATGAAGAGGTGGAGAGTCGTGCTCCACCAAGGGCTGAATCTGGAGGTAGGGGAAAATTTGCTTCACCAGTAGCTGAGGCACCTGCCCAACCTCAGTTTGCATTATTTCAGCAAATGGCCAAATTTTACCGGCAAATGATGGGGGCAATCCCACCACCACAACCACAACCATAATCTCCACCAGCACCACAGAAGTCCCATATGGATAAACTACAAAAACATGGGGCTATGGATTTCTTTGGAAAGAAGGAGGATGACCCTATGACAGTGAAAAACTGGTTGGATAGAATAGTCAGAGTGTTGAAACATCTTCATTGCACTCCCAAGCAGAACCTGGAGGGTGCGGTGTCCTTACCTCAAGATGATGCATATCAGTGGTGGGACATAGTATCTAGTGAGGTGCAACCGGATTAGATCACCTGGGATTTCTTCCTCACAGAGTTCAGAAAGAAGTATGTCAGTAAAGTATATTTAGAAGAGAGAAGAGGAAAATTTATCAGTCTGAGATAGAGGCAATTATCAGTGGTAGAGTATGAGCGTGAATTTGTCAGACTGAGCCAGTATGGGAGGGAAATAGTCCCTACAGATGCAGAGAAGCACAGAAGGTTCGAAGAAGGGCTCAATGACAATATCAAAGTCATGATAATAGCATTGGAGATCACGGATTTTTCCAAATTAGTAGATGTTGCATCGAAAGTAGAAAGAGTCCAAATAAATGAGCAAAATAGAAGGGAAAGACAGCAGAAGAGGGGTCCAGGTCAGTCCAATTCCTTTTCTGCTCCCAGTAAGAAGAGTAAGGGTCCTCTTGCTCAGAATTCGGGGCAACCACAAGGTCAGGGTCAGTCCCAGGGGCCCAGACCATGGTTCAAACCTAGGAGAGGCCAGTCCACACCATCAGTGGGCAGCTTTCCAGGGACGGTGTTCAGGGGACCAGCCCCAGCATCTTCTGCCTGTCCATACTGCCAGAAGTGGCATAAGGGGGACTGTTGGCGAGTGACCAGTGCATGCTTACTGTGTGGATCTACAGAACATCAGATCAAAAATTGTCCAAAGAGGACTACTATAGTTACCCCAACACAAGCTGATAGGCCTACCCCTGCACCTCAAAGGGGTAGGAAGTCTGGTAAATTTGAGGCAGCTGGTCCATCACTAAGGCCTGAATTTGAGTCAGCCAAGAGGTCAGAGGCCAAAGTACCTGCCTGAGCCTATACCATAAGAGCTTAGGAGGAGCAAGATCCCTCGAATGTCATCAGGGGTACGTTCTCCCTCTACAACACATCTGAGCATGCATTGGTGGATCTAGGATCCACTCATTCATACATTTGCATCAAACTACCCATAAAGAGGGGAGTTTTAATAAAGGAGAGTGATCATGATATTCTAGTCACAATTCCCCTAGGCCACAGTGTGGTAGTGAATAAGGTGTATAAAGGTTGCCCATTGAGGATTCAGGGGTATGAATTCTTGGCAGACTTAATTGAATTGCCCTTCCATGAGTTTGACATGATTTTGGGAATGGACTGGTTGTCAGGTCATCAGGCAATAGTTGATTGCAAATTGAAGAGGATTTCTTTGAAAAATCCTGAGGGTAATGAGATTTCAATTGTGGGTGAAAGGACAGATTTCCTGTCCAATGTTATCTCAGCCACAGTTGCAAAAAGATTGAAGAGAAAAGGCCGTGAAGCTTACCTAGCACACGTGGTTGATACTAGGCATGCTAAGCCAAACCTGTGTGATATACCCACAGTAAGAGACTTCCCAGATGTGTTTCCTGAAGAATTGCCTAGTTTACCACCAGAAAAGGAAGTCGAATTTGCTATTGAAGTAATGCCAGGTACAACACCAATTTCTATTGCTCCTTATAGGATGGCACTCACTGAATTGAAGGAGTTAAAAATTCAGTTGCAAGAGTTACTCGATAAGGTAAAGGTTGCCCATTGAGGATTCAGGGGTATGAATTCTTAGCAGACCTAATTGAGTTGCCCTTCCATGAGTTTAACGTGATTTTGGGAATGGACTGGTTGTCACGTCATTAGGCAATAGTTGATTGCAAATTGAAGAGGATTTCTTTGAAAAATCCTGAGGGTAATGAGATTTCAGTTGTGGGTGAAAGGACAGATTTCCTGTCCAATGTTATCTCGGCCATAGTTGCAAGAAGATTGATGAGAAAAGGCTATGAAGCTTACCTAGCACACGTGGTTGATACTAGGAGGCTAAGCCGAACCTGTGTGATATACCCACAGTAAGAGACTTTCCAGATGTGTTTCCTGAAGAATTGCCTGGTTTACTACCAGAAAGGAAAATCGAATTTGCTATTGAAGTAATGTCGGGTACAACACCAATTTCTATTGCTCCTTATAGGATGGCACTCACTGAATTAAAAGAGTTGAAAATTCAGTTGCAAGAGTTACTCGATAAGGGGTTCATACGCCCCAGTGTATCACCATGGGGAGCTCTGGTGCTGTTTGTGAAGAAAAAGGATGGAACCTTAAGATTATGCATTGATTACCAGCAGTTGAATAAAGTAACTGTGAAGAATAAATATCCATTGCCCAGAATTGACGATCTATTTGATCAGTTAAAGGGAGCCAGTGTATTTTCAAAAATTAATCTCAGATCAGGATATCATCAGCTAAGGGTAAAGGATGTAGATGTGTCAAAAACTGCATTTAGAACTCGGTATGGGCATTATGAATTTCTAGTGATGCCGTTTGGGTTAACAAATGCACCGGCAGCATTTATGGACCTTATGAACCTTATCTTCCATCCATATTTAGATCGGTTTGTAGTGGTCTTTATTAATGATATTCTGGTGTATTCCAAGACCAGAGAAGAACATGATGAACATTTGAGGATTATTCTGCAAACCCTGCGAGAAAAGAAGCTGTATGATAAGCTGTCCAAGTGTGACTTCTGGATGAGTGAAATATCCTTCCTTGGACACATAGTATCAGCAGAGGGGATTAGAGTGAATCCCAAAAAGATAGAAGCAGTGATGGAATGGAAGCCTCCCAGAAATACAACTAAGGTCAGAAGTTTCTTGGGGCTAGCTGGGTATTACAGAAGATTTGTGAACAGATTTTCTTTCATAGCGGCTCTAATGACCAAGTTGTTACACAAGAATGTAAAATTTGGCTGGAATGATAAGTGCCAAGCCAGTTTTGAGAGGCTGAAGGCTATGTTGACAGATGCACCAGTGTTAACATAGCCAGTGTTGGGAAAGGACTTTGTGCTCTACAGTGATGCCTTGCATAATGGGTTAGGGTGTGTATTGATGCAAGAGGGAAAAGTGGTTGCCTATGCTTCTAGGCAGTTAAGGCCACATGAACAGAATTACCCTACTCATGACCTAGAATTAGCAGCAATTATCTTTGCATTGAAGATATGGAGGCATTATTTGTATAGTGAAAAATGCTACATCTATACTGACCACAAAAGTTTAAAATATTTGCCAACCCAGAAGGAGCTCAATCTTAGACAGAGGCGATGGATTGAATTCCTAAAGGACTATGATTGTGTGATAGATTACCATCCTGGGAAGGCAAATGTAGTTGCTGATGCCTTGAGTAGGAAGTCCATCATAGCTTTAAGATCACTAAATGCCCGTCTGTCCCTAGCTATTTTGGCTGAGTTACAAATGAGGCCAAACCTGCTACAGTAGATACAAGATGGGCAGAAGGCAGATGAAAAATTAATGGCTATTATGGATAAAATTTCAGAGGGGAAGGAAACTGATTATGAGGTGAAAGCGGATGAGTGTCTGTATTACAAAGGAAGAGTGTGTGTACCAGATGATGGGGAATCAAATACTAATATTTTGAAAGAAGCACACACTAGTGTTTATGCTATGCACCCAGGAAGCACAAAAATGTATAATGATTTAAAGCCTCATTATTGGTGCCCTGGTATGAAGAAGGATATAACTGACTATGTTACTAAGTGCTTGACATGTTAGCAAGTTAAAGCAGAACATCATCAGGATTGCTACAGCCTATAAGCATACCTGAATGGAAATGGGACCGGGTTACTATGGATTTTGTTAGTGGTCTACCTCTCACCCAGAAGAATCATGATGCAGTAAGGGTGATAGTGGATAGATTAACGAAGTCAACACATTATCTGCCAGTTAAGACTGACTACTCACTTGAGAAGCTAGCAGAGTTGTATATCAATGAGATCATTAGACTGATGGAATCCCATTTTCCATCATATCTGATCGAGACCCAAGGTTTACATCGAGATTTTGGAAAAAGTTGCAAGAAGCCTTGGGCACACAATTCCACTTAGCACAGCTTTTCATCCTCAGACGGATGGACAGTTGGAACGAGTAATCCAGGTAAACCTAAAGACTAATTGAATTTTTATAACTAATAAATTGAAATGATAGTAACAATGTGAATTATGTGATAGATCCTTGAGGATATGCTGAGGAGTTGTGTCATTGAGTTTGAGGGGACTTGGGATAAATATATCCCACTGGCAGAATTCGCATATAACAATAGCTACCAAGCTAGCATTCAAATAGCCCCGTATGAAGCACTGTATGGGAGGAAGTGTAGAACCCCAGTATGTTAGACTGAATTGGGCGAAGACAAACTGGTAGGACCAAACCTGGTGAAACAGACTGAGGAGAAAGTAAAAATAATCAAAGCAAATTTGAAGGTTGCCTTAGATAGACAGAAATCTTATGCTGACTTGAAGAAAAAAGAGATAGAGTATGCAGTTGGCGATAAAGTGTTTCTCAAAGTCTCACTGTGGAAAAAGATACTGAGGTTTGGAAGAAAGGGTAAGTTAAGCCCTAGGTTCATTGGCCCATATGAAGTTATTGAACGTGTGGGACCAGTGGCCTATCGGCTAACTTTACCACCAGAACTGGATAAGATCCATAATGTATTCCATGTGTCTATGCTAAGAAGATACTGCTCAGACCCTTTACATGTCATCTCTATGGAAGAGATTGAAATCCAACTAAACTTGACATATATAGAAGAACCTATACGGATACTAGCTCGAGAAGTAAAGGAACTGAAAAATAAATAAATTCCACTAGTGAAAGTACTTTGGAGGCACCATAATACCAAAGAGGCAACTTGGGAAAGTGAAGAGACGATGAGGCAACAGTTCCCTCAACTGTTTGCATCAGGTAAATTTCGAGGACGAAATTTTTATTAGAGGTGTCGCAAGGTGTTTTGCGGTCGCCTGGACGAACACTCACCGAAGTGGGAAAAGTGAGGACTCGCCACTTTAATTTTGAGGGAAATTAAAGAAAACCATTTATGAAAGTAAGTTAGAATAAAACCACTTTAAAAATAGAGATTCTAGGTTCGGGGTCCATGAACGGGTGGGGAAGGTGTTAGGCACCCCACCTCGTCCCTCAACAAGGGTAAGCAGATTTAACTTCACGTTCTTCATAGTTAGGAGGGTTTGAATGGAAATGTTAATCCTTTTTACCGAAAGGAATGTTTGATTTTTCACTAATCCGGATTACCTAGATACATAAGTAAATGAGACGACCTTAGTGAGTTGCGGTTGCGTATTAATTTTATTTCAGGGGGAGTCATTTTAAGTATTTGTTAAAATTTAATTTGGGAATCGGATAAGAACTCTCATCCGATCTCCTTTAAATATTTATTAAATTTTTTAAGTTTGAGAATCGGATAAGAACTCTCCTCCGATCTCTTTTTTAAATATTTATTAAAAATTTTTAAGCTTAAGAATCGGATAAGAACTCTCCTCCGATATCCTTTTTAAATATTTATTAAAATTTCTAAGCTTGAGAATCGGATAAGAACTCTCTTCCGATCTCCATTTAAATATTTATTAAAATTTTTAAGTGGAAACCGGATAAGAACTCTCTTCCGCTCTCCCTTTAAATATTTATTAAAATTTTTAAGTGGAAACCGGATAAGAACTCTTCTCCGATCTCTTTTATTTTAATAGGGATCGGATAAGGACTTTTCCGATCTCTCGAAACTTGATTACAGCTACCCGTCACGAAATCCTAGAACTAAGGGTTTTGGTGTTTAAAGATGCAGGGGCTCGGAATAAGGCTTCTTTTAACTCATTGGTACCTTGTAACTAGTCAGGAGATACCAAACCGAATTTTCTGACCTTCCTATGTGGTTGCCTTCATAGTACCTTTTGATCCCGATCTATCCCATTTATCTATCTTAAAGTTCGGTTTTACTCTACCTTGTGTTGTCTTACTCAATTGTCTTTTGCATTATTCTAATGATTCGGCCTTACTATTTTCCCGACTCATTGTTTAGACCTTTTATTATTTTTAAAGAGACCCTTAAGATACGGTTACCAACATTTTACCTGACCCCTTATACATTACTCGAGACTAGAAGATTTGCATTCAGAAATAACAAAGATTAACAAAAAGAATGGACTGATCAACAAAGAAGTAAACCCGAGAGTAACCTTTTGGTATTCTTTAGCGCAATATAAACTTAGAAAAAAAAAAACTATGTACATAAAAGAACAAAGGAAATACGTAAAATGAAAATGAGCACTTAATAAAATGGTAATACGAGCACTCACCTGTAGGGAGCCAAATCTACTAAACTAAGTATTGAATCACAAAGCTTAATAGAACTGCAGGTTGGTAACCGGAAGGTTAAGGTCCGCCTTGAAACGAAGGATGCTTCGCTAAAATGCAATCGGGTCGAAATAATACCCGAGTTTAAATGAGGTTGAGCCTGGATAATGGGAGTGGAACTAAAGAAAACAAAGAGCTGAAAATGAGAGCACCACAGGATAATGAACGAACTGAAAATTGAGAGTTTCAGTATTCAAGAATCCCTTTTGCAAGAAAACACTTTAGAAAACTGGTTTCAAAGTTTTTCTTATGAACGCTAAAAAGGCAGAGTAACGAACTAAATTAAGTTTCAGAGTTCTTCCACAATAGTCACTGCCCTCTTTTTTTCGTCCTCTTTGAACAGTTTTTCATGCAGGTATTTATAGGAACCGGGTGCTCCCCATGAAGGGTCAGGATCTGTTTTGGGGGAGATGGAGGGTTAAGATTTTGAAGGACATAATCTAAGGGCTCGAGAATTAAAGAGAATCAGAACGGATGACTGGGATCCCTTCCGGAGTATTTGTCCTTTTCTTTCTTCTAATCTGACGGCCCAAAATTTCTTTTCAAGAGCGATCCGAGGGCTAAGAGTGAAAGGCGCTGATCTTGTCATTTTCTTCTTCGATCCGAGGGCTTCGAGCTCGTCCTTACAAGTAAGATCAACAGTGGAGATTAAGATGTATAGCGCTGTCCTGACGTACTCTGGCACATGTCAATAATACGGGCGATTCTGGGGCGTGCGGTTGAGATTTCACCTGCAACACTTTAACTACCTCGGCTCTGATTATGATGATAATCGGCAGGAGCTGTCTTATTCTCTTTGTCTTCTGACCTCCCCTCCTTTCCGGTTTTTTCAACGTGATCCTTTTCCGATCTCTCATACCGGGTTCCTCTCTTCCGATCTCTCCTGACACGCTCTCTTCCGATCTTTCATACCGGTCTCCCTTCTACCGATCTTTACCACACCAGTCTTCCTTTTCATCGGGTTCAGTCCAGTCAAAGCATTTATTTCCCTCAATTCTCGAGGCGTCCGCTTCGTTTTCTGCTTGCAATAAATGCTCAAATTTTCCTATATATATACCTTCAACCGGGAAGCCCTACCTCACTTGACTTTCTCCCCTATTCTCCTCATTTTCCTTATTCTAGCTGTTCCGGTAACAATTCCGGACAAAATGACCGCTTTTAATCTTTTTCCGGTTGTCCTCTTTGTTCCTTGCCTGAAAATTTACGATCCCGGTGATCGAAAAATCATGATGACCTTATCTGATGACAGTGAGAGATCTGGACTAATTAACTGATCTGGGTCGAGGACCTCGATCGTGCTGATCTCGAATCGTTCGCCCGATATAATCGGCGAACTAGTTTCGGGCGAGAAGACTGCTCTTTGGCGTTCATCTGGCTCCTCTCCACACTGGGTGTTCCGACAGCGGCTCGATTTTGAGCGGTAACTTTGATGACGACCTCTCTCATTCTCATGAGAGTCATAGTCCCCCCAGCCGGTCTCCTGGTCAAACACATCTTTTGACTCAGCCACGAGACTAGGCTTTGACATAGGCCTTTTAGATAGGATGTTCCACCGGTCTCTAAAGATCGCCCTTATGATGTAATCAGACCTTTAATGTAATTCGATCTCTAGAGATCGCCCAAATGATGTAATTAGACCTTTACTGTAATCCGATCTCCAGAGATCGCCCAAATGATGTAATCAGATCTTTTCGGAAATAAAATTTATTTTGACAACTATCATTTTATTATTATTGCATTGATTATTTTCCAATCTCTAAAGTATTTATCCGATCTAACTCTTAATTTGAATGACACTTATCCGATCCGTAATTCAAAACACCTTAATCTGCCGCTCTATAGTTAACCGATCTCTTTATGGAATCTCCAGAATATTCGTGAGACGTGTCAGAACAGCTGGCGAGTCCCGCTATCCGATGCACTACCTCGAACATCGTGAGCATTAAATGCTCGAACGAGTATAAATAGGGGTGGGGTTAGCCAGTTGCTCCTTTATATCATTTTCAGTCTCTCGCAAACAACTTCTAAATTCTCTCGTTTTCTCAAGTTCCTCCGACACCGATCAAGCTCCGGTAAGGGTTTTGATATTTCTTTTAGTTTAAATTCTCTATTTCCTTTGAAAATGAGCGTACAGAGGTCAGAGAGAGCAAGCCCCCCCCATTCATTCGGTCCGTGGTCGGGTGAGGTGGTCGGACCAAGCGCGCGGCCTGAACTTCCTAGGGTCTCCGTTCCAGCTCGGGGACAACCAGCACCATCAAGGCATGTGCCATCTTCGGGGAGGGAAAACCTTCCCATGGACGAGCTGCCATCAATCTTACAAGAAACCAACCTGCAGTCGTTCAGCCAGGAGTACAACATCCAACCTGATTCGTACGAACTTATCCTGTGTCATGGCGACCTTCGAGCAGATCACTTCTTTGAGAGGGAAGATACGATCATGGTGTATGAAGAACAGTTAAAAGCCGGGCTGCGGTTCCCTCTTGATGACTTCTTTAAAGAAGTTTTAAAATATCACCAAGTGTTCATCGCCCAAGTTCACCCGAACTCGTGGCGGATCTTCGTAGCCTTTCGAGGCCTATGCCGAGCTACAGCTAAGGTGTTCGCTGAACTGAACAGGCTAACTCGTCGAAAGGATGACAAGTATTGGTTATTCCAGGCGAAACCCCATTGTGGGCTTTTTTACCGACCTGCCTTCCTCCTTGAAGAATTGGAAGAACCGCTTCTTCATCTTGAGGAGCAAAATTTTGAACGGTTTTGAGGGCTTCCCTCGGAGCTGGTTGCATCAGGGTCCCTTGCTTACGAAGCACATCGCCCTAAATAGGGAAGAGGGTGCAATGGTGATGGAGTTGAAGGAACAAGCGTCCAGAGAGAAGTTCTCTTGTTTGGATGCAGTGACGGCCGAGCTACACCATTGGACTATGCAGCTGGTCACCGGTCAAGACCGCGGGCTTCAGCTCTCTGATCTCGGCATCGGTATTTTCCATATCTCAGATCTTTGGTCCTTAGCGATCTCACTAACATCTTCTTTGTGCAGGTATGGCAAGCGGCGAAGCCTCCAAGGAGAGCCGAAAGCGAAAAAGGGAGATCTCCCGGAAGGTACGGGATATGAAGCGGGCTGAGGAGATGCGGACACCCAGTCATGAGCCCGGGGAGATTCAAGGAGGCTCGTCTCAACCTTCTGGACCTCCGATCATAGAAGTGGTCCGGTCTCCTCCTCGTCAAGAAGAGCCTCCTCCATCTCCTCCAATCGCTCCGAGTGCGGAAGGGGGTCCTTCCCAACCTCCTGTAAGGTCCCTTTCCCACGGTGCCCAAGTCTTGATCCACTCACTGGAGAAGAATCGCACGGTTCGAGAAAACCCTGGTTTTGCTAAGGTCTTGGCGTCCTCCATCTGCCTTCAAGAAGATCGGGATCGGCTGTCCCCGGATAACCTTGATGACATCTTGACCAGATCTATGAGCCTGAACATGGAGTGTTTGGTGAACCAGCACATGGTCCGGGAGAAGGCTCATCGTCTGGGTAAGGAAGTCGAGAAGATGGGTCATGAGGTGTTTTCTCTTCGATCCCAACTTTCGTCCGCTCAGGACTACATATCTCAAATTGAGGCACGAATGAAGTTCTATGAGGACAAGCTGGCCGAGCAAGCTCATGTTCTGGCCGAGCGAGATCGTGTTCTCAAGGGAGTTCAGGCGCTCTGAGCTAATGAAGCTGCTCAACATGCTCATCTTGCTGAGGAGCTCAAGGTGAAAGAAGAAGAAATGGTGACCGGAGTGGCCGGCGCTTATGTGAATGCTCACAAAGATCTCCTGGCTGAGCTCAAGAAGCGTTATCCCGAGGAGGACTTCTCCTGGATGGCCAACCTGGCTCCCGAGGACGAAGGTGAGGATAGCGAAGAGGAGGCTGAAGGTGAGAGAGAAAATGAACAACATGTAGTTCAGGCTGGGGGTGACCCCCTAGCCGAAAGACTTGTATAAATTTTGAAATGAAATGAAGGTTCCCTTTTTGTTCAATGATTGATTGTGATCGGAAAGTTTCTAAATTGCATAAGCACTTGATTGTTTGAACATATTAGAACGACAACTGAAAGTGATTATTAATCTAAGTATAAGAGATCAGAAAACACAATATGCATGAGATCTGTTACGAAACAGGACTTAATTAAAATTAGAAATTTAGCTTTGAACACTTAAGATCGGGATTATCTTTAAACCAAGTCGAAACCTTTATCATTCTCAAATTTTTTAATGAGAGACCGGTGCTCAGACTGGTGGTACGAAGGCCTTATGTTGGTTCAATCTTATTTGACAAGAAAGATCGGAAATATAATTAAATGATCAGGGGACTCGAGAATTGGTTTGAGGGATCGGTGAGGCTTTAAATGACCTGGAGACTTAGTATTAATTAAATTCCTTTTGAGGGGAGATCGGAAGTGTGGTCAGTTAGCAAAGGGGACTGTGTTGGGTATAGGCTTCAAAGTTTATTAATTTCGGGGGATCGGCCAAAATATGGTGTCGACAGCTGCCCCTCTTTACATAATTTCTATTGAAGGAAAAAATTTTCCCGTGTAGGAATTATGTAAAGATTCAGACCCATATTTTGGAAGATTTAAAATTTGAAATTTGAAATTTGAAATTAAAGTCCGGAGGCTAAAACCCACTTGGGTCGAAACCTTGAGGTTGGTCACAGGAAATTAAAATGCTAGAAAATTAAAATCAACTTAGATCAAGGAACCAGAGGTTGATAACATGAAATTTAATTGCAGGAAATTAAAATCAACTTAGATCAAGGAACCAGAGATTGATAACAAGAAATTTAAATGGCGAAATTAAAATCAACTTAGATCAAGGAACCAGAAGTTGATAGCAGGAAATTTAAATGCAGGAAAAATTAAAATCAACTTAGATCAAGGAACTAGAGGTCGATAACATGAAATTTAAATGCAGGAAATTAAAATCAACTTAGATCAAGGAACCAGAGGTTGATGACAAGAAATTTAGATGCAGGAACCAGAGGTTGATGACAGGAAATTTAAATGCAGGAAATTAAAATCAACTTAGATCAAGGAACCAGAGGTTGATGACAGGAAATTTAAATGCTGAAATTAAAATCAACTTAGATCAAGGAACCAGAGGTTGATAACAGGAAATTTAAAATGCTGAAATTAAAATCAACTTAGATCAAGGAACCAGAGGTTGATAACAGGAAATTTAAAATGCTGAAATTAAAATAAACTTACAAAGCAAGCCTAATCTCGACACAAGAAGTTCTTCCCCGATGAAGTGTACTTAACAGGATCCCGAAAGCCGATGATTAATGGAGGACAAGTTATAAGACTTGGCCTACGACCTCATTTCTTCGGATGCCCCTTGACTTTCTTCTTATTTTGCGAAAAGCGCCCTTGCGGGTTTTCACTTTCCCTTCGTCCATTTGACTAGAAGCGCCCTTCCAGGTTTTCACCTCTAGTTTTTTTTTTTTTTTTTTTGGCCATTTCCTGCAAATCTCATAGTAAAGTACGTGAGGTTATCAATTTCAAATCCTAATCTTATAGCAAAATTTTAAATGATTAATAGTGCATTAGGTAAAAAGATTAAAGAAGGACAATGTTGAAGAAGGAAAGATAAAAGCAAAGAGGTAGGAAAATATGACTTTATTATGGTTTTAGGAAACAAAGGTACAGTGTCAAAGGAGAAGGGTACAAGGACAGATCTCACATATTCCTTGTAGTTAGCTTTGAAGTCTTTTAACTGCCATTATTTCAAGTACTCTGAAGCCTCATGCCACGACGGTTTATTTCTATCCTTGGTTTCTTTGCCCCGTTCCTTATTTCTCCCTTTTGGTTCTTGGGATGCCCTTTCGGATTTTCACCCCAAGATTTTTTTTAATTTTTTTTTTAGTTCACTTTTTCAGGATGCCCTTTCGGGTTTTCGTCCTTCACTCATTTTACAGAAAGCGCCCTTCGGGGGTTTTCGCCTTCTTTCACACATTTTACTAGGAGTGCCCTTTCGGGTTTTCACCCCTACTTTTTTTTTTTTTTTTTCAGGCATAGTATCTCTTGACGGTGTCAGCATTCACAGGTCTTGGAAATTCTTCACCGTCCATGTGGGTCAAGATCAAGGCCCCACCAGAAAATGCCTTTTTAACCACATAGGGTCCCTCGTAGGTTGGTGACCATTTGCCCCGGGGATCGTTTTGAGTTAGCAGCACTTTCTTCAGAACTAGGTCCCCGGGTTGAAATTCGCGAGGGCGAACACTTTTGTCAAATGCCCTGGCCATTCTTCTCTGGTACAACTGCCCATGACATGCTGCTGCTAGCCTCTTCTCATCTAGCAAATTTAATTGGTCCAACCTTGACTGAGTCCATTCTGACTCATCAATCCCCGATTCTTTTAGAATTCTTAGAGAAGGAATCTCTACCTCAATAGGTAATACCGCTTCCATCCCGTAAACCAGTGAGTACAGAGTTGCACCAGTTGAGGTCCTTACAGAAGTCCGGTATGCGTGAAGAGCGTAGGGAAGCATATCATACCAATCCTTATACGTGACTGTCATTTTCTGAATTATCCTCTTGAGATTTTTGTTTGTGGCTTCCACTGCTCCATTCATCTGGGGATGGTATGGGGAGGAATTAAGATGTCGAATCTTGTATTGATCACATAACTTCTGGATCTTTGGGCCATTCAAGTTCTTGGCGTTGTTAGTGACAATTTCATTGGGGAGACCGTGCCGGCAGATAATATAATTTCTGAGGAATTTGAGAAATGTGTTCTGCGTAATGTGAGCATATGATGTCGCTTCGACCCATTTAGAAAAATAATCGATAGCCACCAGGATAAATCTATGCCCATTGGATGCCTTAGGGTTGATGGGACCAATCACATCGATGCCCCACATTGCGAAAGGCCATGGTGAAACGAGATTGAACAGTTGGTGAGGCAGAACATTTATCGAATCTGCATAGATTTGACACTTATGGCACTTTCGGAAATACTCGATGCAGTCCTTTTCCATGGTAGTCCAAAAATATCCCTGTCGCATGATTTGCTTAGCCATCATATGCCCATTAGCATGGGTTGCATAGTTCCCTTCATGAGTCTCGAAAAGGATTTTCTTCGCCTCTTTTGCATCCACACATCTCAACAATTCGCCGTTGGAGCTCCTTTTGTATAGGATTTCTCCACTGGGGAAGTATCCCAATGCTAATCTTCGAATCATCCTCCTTTCGTTTTTGCTCGCCCCAGAGGGGAATTCTCTGGTTCTGATGTAGAGCAAGATGTCATGGTACCAAGGTTTACCATCAGGTTCTTCTTCGATCATGAAGCAGTAAGCTGGCTCATTGCTTGCCCTAATCTTTAACACCTGAGTCGTCTGTCCTTCTTCCATCTGAGTCATAACCGCCAGGGTGGCTAAGGCGTTTGCAAATTGATTCTTGTCTCGACTAAGGTGAGTGAAAGAGACTTCCTCGAATTTCTTAATCAGCTCTAGTAAGTACTTCTGATATGGGATTAGCTTCGGATCCTTAGTTTGCCATTCTCCTTTGACTTGATAAATAATCAGGGCCGAGTCTCCATACACCTCCAACTTTCTGACTTTCATTTCAATGGCCGCTTGTAAACCCATTACACAAGCTTCATATTCTGCGATGTTATTGGTGCAGTCAAATATCAACTTGATAGCTATCAGAAAGTGTTTTCCATCCAGGGATACCAATACAGCTCCGATTCCATTACCGGACAAATTGACAGCTCCATCAAAATACATTTCCTAAACATCAGCTGGCTCTTCTTCTCCGCAGTCTACTTCATTAATATGCTCATCGGGGAACTCAAAATCTAGAGCTTCATAATCCTGGATGGGGTTCTCTGCTAAGAGATCGGCGATCACGCTACCTATCACCGCTTTCCGGGTCATATAGACAATGTCATATTGGGAGAGTATGACCTACCACTTGGCTATCCTTCCTGGCACGAATGGGCTTTCGAATACATACTTGATGGGATCCATTTTGGAAATGAGCCATGTCTTGTGATTCAACATGTAGTGTTTGAGGCGATTCGCTGTCCAAGCTAGTGCACAGCAGGTTTTCTTTAGGGAAGAGTACCTTAACTCACAATCATTGAACTTTTTGCTCAGGTAATAAATTGCTCTTTCCTTCCGGCCAGTATCATCATGTTGCCCCAAAACACATCCCATTGAGCTTTGCTGGACTACCTACAGAATCAGAGGCCTTCCAGCCACTGGTGGAACCAATACTGGTGGGTTTGACAGGTACTGCTTGGTTTTCTCAAAAGCCTCTTGGCAAACTGAATCCCATTGAGTGGTGTTATTCTTTCGGAGTAGTCTAAAGATAGGCTCAGCCTTAGCGGTGAGATTGGAGATAAACCATGATATGTAGTTCAATTTCCCCAAGAAACTGCGTACCTCTCTTTCTGTTTTTGGGGATGGCATCTCTTGAATGGCTCAGACTTTGTCTGGATCAACTTCTATTCCCTTCTCGCTCACTATGAATGCCAACAATTTCCCAGATCTAGCTCCGAATATGCATTTGGCAAGGTTCAGTTTCAGATGATATTTCCTGAGTCTCTCGAATACTTTCCTCATCACCTGCACATGGCTCTCTTCTCCCCGTGATTTGATAATCATATCATCCACGTAGACCTCCACTTCTTTATGCATCATATCGTGGAATAATGTGACCATGGCGCGTTGGTAGGTGGCTCCAGCATTTTTTAACCCGAAAGGCATGACCCGATAGCAAAATACCCCCCATTGAGTGATAAAGGCAGTTTTCTCCTTGTCTCCCTCATCCATTGGGATTTGATTATACCCTGATGCCCCATCGATACACGAACACCTGCCTAATCCTGCTGCGTTGTCGACTAACACATCAATGTGAGGGAGAGGGAAATCATCTTTCAAGCTTGCTTTATTAAGATCCCTGTAGTCAACACATACCCCAACTCTCCCATCCTTCTTCATTACCGGGACAACGTTAGCTATCCATTGGGGATATTTGACTACCTCCAGGAATCCAGCATCATACTGTTTCTTGACCTCATCCCTAACTTTGAGCAGTGTGTCAGGATTCATTCTTCTTAGCTTCTGCTTTGCCGGGACTGTCCCCGGAATTAGGGGAATTTTATGCGTCACTATCTGGGGGTCCAAACCAACCATATCATCATAGCTCCATGAAAATACATCTAGAAATTCCCTGAGCAAACTGATCATATCTCCCAATTCTTCACTTTCCACTACCTTAAGTTCCCTTTTCACTTCTTCCGTGCCTAAGTTTATGGTACGTGTTTTGTCTCCACAAGGCACTAGGGAAGGTTCATCCCTTTCATTCCTTTCTTCTGTGAGCTCCACCTTAGAATCACTTGAAGTAATGGCAGTTATGGGGATTTCAAAATTAACCAGAGGAATTTCTGAGTCTATTGAATTATTAGGTGTTAATTGATGAATGGTCCTGAATGAACGAAAATAGAATATATTATAAGGATGCAATTCAAATGGAGAGAAAAAAAAGAATTGGAAATAAATGCGCTATTAATTTATTAAAAATTTATGACATAAGAAAAGGGTCCATTTACAATGTTACACTTGCCATCATGGACAAAATGATCAAGTGTAGATAACCAAAGGTACTTTACTCGAAATTAAGTACAGGGATGTCCTCTGCCATCCAGTTGTCCAACTCTTGCCCCTCAGCTATTGGCGAGACCAGAGCCTCATACAAGGAATCCAAGTGGATGACATCAATAAATGGTTCATCGGGTGATTCTTCAACCTCTGCCGGATTTTCAATGACCGGTTTAGTGAAGACCTTTGTGATTCTCGGGACTACTTTCATTCTCCCGACTTTCTGGTCAAATCTCTGATCCCGAAGTCTGTTCCTCATCCAGAACTGTCCATCCATGAGGGCATCTTCCTCAAATCCCAAACCGCAACGGCCCACTTTCTGGATAGCCGGTATAGGTTCAACAATTCCTTGTAACGTGGCGCCTAGGCCTTTGCCTTCTTCATACCCATTCCTCGACATTATATTGGCTACCATAGCCATAGCCCCTTCGTTTCTGGTTTCTTATAGTTCAAGGGCCTGAAAGGAGCTTTCCAATGACTCCTCAGCCGCTTCCACATAAGGAAGTGATTGTGGCTTGGTGACCAAAATGGCTTTTTCCCCTCTTACAGTGATGATTTTGCTGTCCTAGATGTACTTTATCTTCTGATGCAAGGTTGAAGGAATGGCATTCGCTGAATGGATCCACGGACTCCCCAGCAACATAGTGTAGGCCGGTTCAATGTTCATCATCTAGAATGTGACGTTGAAGGTGGATGCGCCAATTTAGAGTGGCAAGTCGATGTCTCCCAACACTTCTCTTCTTGTACCGTCAAAGGCTCTTACCACCATAGCACTTTGACGTATATCTGATCGGTCAACTAGCAACCTAGTCAAGGTAGCACTAGGCAGTACATTGAGGGCTGATCCGTTATCAATTAGCACTAGGCAGTACATTGAGGGCTGATCGGTTATCAATTAGGACCTTGGCCACTATACAACCTTTACATTTCATTGTCACATGGAGGGCTTTAGTGTGTGCCAAGCCTGCAGGATCTATATCTTCTTCAGAAAAAGTGACAAAACTGGATGCCTGGATTTGTTCCACTATCTTCTCAAACTGCCTCGGTGTGAGGTCGGGGTTCACAAAGGCCTGATCCAGGATTTTCTGCAAGGCATGACGGTGCACCTCAGAGCTCAAAATCAGCGATAACAGTGAAATTCGGGCAGGTGTCTTTCTCAACTGTTCCACTACATCATATTCACTCTGCTTCATTATTTGGAGCAACATCTCCTCCTCTTCTTTAGGCTCAACGGGCTCTACTTCCCCCGTTTTCTCAATCTCCTCTTCTGTACTCTTCTGTAATTCTCCCATTTTTACTTTCTCCTTCTTCTTTTCTTTCTCTATGTTCCCGTAACATCTCCCACTTCGAGTTATAAACTCGACTTCTTGCTCAGGTGGGGAGGGTTTTGTGGCGATAACGGGCTGAGGATTGGTTTGGGGAGTAGTACTGCTGGTAGGTCTGGCATAAGTCATTCTGAAGTGCTCATGGGGAGTGAAGCACGGTTTTGGAGGTGCCAGAGGTGAAGTAAGATTAGGAGCCGGCGTACTGCTCGATGCTCCTTGGGTGAAAACTTGGGAATTGTAGTTCCAAGGGACAGCATGAGTATTTGTGACTGGGAGCTGAGGCGGGGTTCGGATAATCGTTACTGGTGGTGAGAGCATTGGGGCATTGGGGACAGAGAAGGTTAATCTAGGATTGGGGGTAGAGGTATTCTGGCCAACCTGGCGGTATTTACTTCGCCCTCCACTTTTGATCTCCTTTGGCATCTTAAAATTTTGAGGGACAGCAAATTCTGGACCTCTTGCCGGAATCTTTCACAGTCTTGCAGCTCATGATCAGCTGCCCCTCCATGGTAAGGACATCCCGTACCTTTTTCTGATTCCAATACCTGAGGGCAAAGGTAACCTTCCCTCATCGCCATGGCAAAGATTTCCTCAAAGTGAGGAATTAGCTCGTCTACCTCTGGTGCCAACCTCTCTCCATCCGGTTCTATCATATTTACTCCATTGCCCGCATTATGATTGGGCAATGGGTTTGAGGTAACATTGGGGAGGGAACCATTTCCCTCGATCTTCAACCACCCGTTCCGGATTAAAGCGTGCACTCTCCCTCTGAGTGCCCCGCAGTTGTCAGTTGAATGCCCTTGTGCCCCTCCATGGTATTCACAACGGGCAGTGGCATCATACCACCTGGGGTATGGTGGCTGAATTGGGTCTAGGGGAACTGGTACAATCTGGTTTATACCGACGAGGTATCGATATATTTCACTGAGTGGGAGGGGAAGGGGTGGATCAGGATTTCTTGGTGGTCTGGGGTTACTCTGAGGTGGTCTGGGTTGGGTAGGTGGAGGAGGAGGTCTAGGTTGGTAATTTGTTGATGGTGGGTATTGTGGGCGTGGGTGTGGATAATTTGGGAAAGGAGGTGGAATGTTTGCAACTGTTTGGCCATGAGGGGGAGGATATGGCCGGTAGTGTGGGGAATAATTATTCTGACGGGTGATGGAATGCACATCACCCTCCTTCTTCTTGCCAAAACTGGCAGTCTTTTTCACAGGGTTCTCGGCCAACTCCTGTAGTCATCCCATCCTTAAGTTGGCTTTAATTCTCTCACTCACTTGGATGATATCCGAGAAGCTATTGGAGGTATTCCCAATTGTTATGGAAAGTCAATCATTATATTATTTCTCTGTATATTTTGTATTCTGTATTCTTATTTAGGAATTCTTATTTAGGATTTTTTTCCTAATTAGTAGAACACAATTATAGGAATCAATTGTATATATATACCCATGTACAGATTAATTGATATTAAGGAGAATCATCTCTTTCTACATGGTATCAGAGCAGGTCATCTATCTAGGGTGACTATTTGTTCTCACCACCCAGCTCAGGAGAGACCTTGGCCACCGACCGGCCTTTTCGACTCCGATCAACATCGCCAGCGTCGCCTCAATCCCCTTATTCCACCACTGTGTGCTGTTGCCTAATCCAGTACACCATTAAAGGACTTCTGAGGTTTGGCTCTCAGATCCTATTTCAGTATTTGCTTGATTTGTGATTTTGGGTTATTTTGCTGCTGTAAGCACTTTGGATTCTTGTTTCGGTTAGTTTTCTTTATCTCAACAAATGGCAGACAATAAGAATGTTATTTCTGATGTGATTCCGGTGATGACTAAGATCACGGAACACAAACTCAATGGTTTGAATTACCTGGAGTGGAGTAAGACTGTTAGGGTCTATTTGCATAGCATTGATAAGGATGATCACCTTACTAAAGATCCACCTACTGATGATACACAACAAACTTGGCTAAGGGAGGATGCTCGGTTGTTTTTGCAGCTTCGGAACTCGATTCACAGTGAGGTAATTAGTTTAATTAATCACTGTGAATTTGTTAAGGAATTGATGGATTACTTAGATTTTTTGTATTCTAGTAAAGGGAATATCTCCCGTATTTATGATGTTTGTAAGGCATTCTACCGTGCTGAGAAAGAGAATAAGTCTCTCACGGCTTATTTTATGGATTTTAAACGGGTATATGAGGAACTTAATGTATTGTTGCCTTTTAGTTATGATGTGAAAGTTCAGCAGGCCCAACGGGAGCAACTGGCTGTTATGAGTTTTCTTGCGTGCCTTCCTTGAGTATGAGACTTAAATCTCGATTCTCTCCGCTCGAGATTTCCTCTTTGCATGAAACATTCACACGGGTCCTTCGCATGCAGAGTACCCAATCATCACACCGCCAAGAGTGCTCTTATTAGTCGTAATCCAAATGGACAACGAGGTAATAGAAGAGGAAGTAGAGGAGGAATTACAGCAAATGTAAGTAATCAGCGTAATGGAGAGGCTAGTTCTAATCGGGACTCAAGAGGAGTCATTTTTATTATTGCCATGAGCACAGCCATACAAAATATAATTGTCCGCAACTTCAGAGGAAAAATCAGCGATCACAGATGGCAAATATGGCAGCAGAGGATTCTACAGTATCTTCCTTTGAGAAAACTGTTTTGGTATCTGCAGAGGATTTTGCACAGTTTTCCCAGTATCAGGCATCTCTAAAGCCTACCGGTTCCTCACATCGCGATCACGAGTCGTAAATCCACTACATGCCTTGTGTCTTCCTCATCCAAATGGGTTATTGATTCAAGTGCGACAGATCACATGACAGTAATTCTAGTCTTCTATCCGCTTTTCTAATCTCACTTCCTCTCTATTACTTTAGGTGATGGTTCTACTTCTTGTGTCATGGGTTAGGCTGAATCGAATCCGACTTCGTCAATTTCTTTGTCATCTGTTTTGTGTCTACCAAATTTCTCTTTTAATCTACTTTCTATTAGTAAACTTACTCGTACCTTAAATTATTCTGTTTCCTTTTTTCCTGACCAGTGTTTATTTCAGGATCTTACGACGAAGCAGATTATTGGTAGAGGACGTGAGTCAGGTGGTCTCTACATTCTGGAAAATCATGTACCGCGGTCACTTGTTTGCTCTAGTACCTTAACACCTCTTGAAGCTCATTGTAGATTGGGCCATCCTTCTTTGTCTACCATGAAGAAGTTGTGTCCTCAGTTTCAGTCTTTATCAGTACTAGAATGTGAGTCGTGTCAGTTTGCAAAACATCATCGTTTGCCTTCTGTGTCTAGAGTCAATAAATGGGCTTCATCCCCTTTTGAGTTAGTTCATTCTGATGTTTGGGGTCCTTGTTCTGTTACTTCTAAAACTGGATTTTGTTATTTTGTTACTTTTGTTGATGATTACTCTCGTGTTACCTGGTTATATTTAATGAAGAATCGTTCTGAGTTGTTTTCTATCTTTTGTGCCTTTTGTAATGAAATCAAAACTCAATTTAATACTTCTGTGCGCATATTAAGAAGTGACAATGCCAAAGAATACTTTTCAGCACAATTTCAGTCTTATATGACACAAAATGGCATTCTTCATCAGTCTTCCTGTGTGGATACCCCATCCTAAAATGGCGTGGCCGAAAGAAAAAATCGGCATCTTCTTGAGGTAACTCGTGCTCTTCTTTTTCAGATGAAAGTTCCTTAACACTTTTGGGCGAATGCAGTTTCTACAGCATGTTTTTTGATCAATCGTATGCCGTCTTCTGTCCTTAATGGGGATATTCCTTATACTGCTTTGTTCCCTACAAAATCTTTGTTCCCTGTTGAACCCCGTATTTTTGGTTGTACCTGTTTTGTGCGTGATGTTCGTCCGCAGGTTACTAAATTGGATCCAAAGTCTCTCAAATGTGTCTTCCTTGGGTACTCCCGGATCCAAAAAGGTTACCGCTGTTTTTCTCCTACTCTTAATCGTTATCTTGTTTCTGCAGATGTCACATTTTTTGAGTCCACTTTGTAACATCCTCCCTAGAGCAATTCCATCCTCCTAGAACGTCCAAAAATAATTAAATTTAAGTGAGGGACCATAATTAACTCAAATATTAATGAGAAAAATTTAGTAAAAATTTTAGAAATAAAATACGATTAAGTTAAAAGAGCCTGCCCAAGCGATGGGTAAGAGGTAAGTTGCGAGGAGCCCTAGACCGGGGAAAATCATAAAATAATTTTTGGGACTCAGAGAAGGGTTATTGAGGGTCCTATCGCATTAGAATGCCAAGAAAATATTTAGAAAAATTTTTCAATCGGTACAGCCAATTTTGACCCGTTAAGCCAAACGGAGGGCATTTTGGTCATTTCGCTTTCCGAGGTGATTTTTGGCCGACTTGTCCAGTTGAGTAAATAATTAATATAACATAAAATATGAATAAACATTACTAGAAATGAAATTGGAAATGATTAGTGGAGGAAAGAAAAGAAAATGAAGAATAAGGCTTAATGACATAAGGTGATGTCATTAAAAGCCACCACCAATCACCATTAAGCTACCATTTGACTAAACCATTAAAAGACATAAAATGAAGACCAAATGGACCAAAACCAGCAGCCAAAAACGTAGAGAGAGGAGGAGAGGGTTTCCACCATAGCCACCTCCATGAAAGCTCTTTCAAGCTTTAAATTCCATGCTTCCTCACCCTAAAACCCATAAGTCCCTTCATCAAAAATTAATCCCACACCTTAAACAAGCTCTTGGCAGCCAAGAAGAAGAAGGAAAGTGAAGTTCTCTCAAGCTTGGATTGGCATACAACAAGGTTAGTGCACTATATATCAAAAACTCTTTAATTTCATGCATAGGAACTTGAATTTAGCAAGAATTTGTAAATCAAGTGGATGAAATTTATGTATATGTACTCCATAAATTTCGGCTGCCCTAGGAAGAAATAGGATTGAGTGTTTTTGAATGGACTTGGAATGAATTAGAAATCATGAATAAAGTATATAAACATAAGGAAATGAGTTAGTTAGTCAACTAGGGTAACTTGTAAAAAATCTTGAATTTGAGCTAGGGTTTTGGCAGTAAAGTGTGGACTTGAATTATGAATTGATTAGAGAACATTTTAATGGTCAATGAGTGACCATTTTAGGTAGATTGACCAACAAATGGACTGAAAAATGAGATTGCAAAGTGAGGTTGCAAATCGCCTAGATAAAATTCAGTCCCTTTGCACTGCCATAACTTGGGCTGTGTTAGTCCAATTGATGTTTGGCCAACATGAAACTAGGCTTATAATGGCACATTTTTGCTTAAGAAACCATGCCCAAAAGACCAAAGCAAGAGGACCAAAACTTGGCCCCAATCCGGAACCCTGAAACTGATTCTGCAGAATTGACCAAATGAACAGTAACTGTTCATTTGGCCATAACTCACTGTAGATTTGGTCAATTGACCTGAAAGTTTTACAGCAACAAGTTAAGACATAGACAAACAACTTTCATGAAGGAACCTACCTTAAATTATGGCCAGAACCCATTCAACCAAGTGACTCAAGTTACTGTTCATGCACTGTAGATATGGTAAATTTCTGCAGAATGCATATCCGGACAGCTTGGGTTTTTGAGCCATATCTGGAGCTACAAAACTCCAAATGGAGTGATTCAAAAAAGGAAATTCAACTAGACAAAATAAGGAACAACTTTCATGTTTTACATTTCTTCAAATTCCAACAGTAACAGTGTCCAATGGAACAGTGAAATTGACTCACCAAAACTGAAAAATCTGCTCCTTTGGTTTAATGCTTGGAAATGGTATTAACACTTAATGCCAACAAGTTTTAAACACCAAATGTGGTATGTTGGGAGTGCCAAAGTCAATGTACACATTTTTATTCTAAAAGTCAACATTTTTGTTGACCAATGAGGTGAATAGTGACACCAAAACCAAAAAATTAGCAATTTTGCCAAAATGACCTAAACTTTGAGAAAGTGACCAAAACTAACAAGTTTTGAATACAAAATGTGGTATGTTGGGAGTATTAAAACCAATGTACCTATTGTTTATGCAAAAGTCAACATTTTAGTTGACTAATGAAATGAATAGTGACATGAAAACTTAAAATTCAAAAATTGTGAAACTTAAAAATGCAAAATGCCCTAGTAGGCCTAATGTGATTGGTTTGGATAGTTTGGCATGCCAATAGGGTATTGTTTTAGCAGTACTGCGAAAGGAAAGGCTTTATGCCTGTATTCATGGCTTTATGCTCGTATTCATGGCTTTTATGCCCGTATTCATGGCTTTTATGCCAATTATGTGATATCATGGCTTTTTAGCCATACTGACTGCATACGTGGTTGACGTTCTGCGTCCCATGGTATGACGGCCCGAGGCACCGAACGACTGTTATCCATCGATCGTCAAAGATAGGTTACTTGGGCATGGAAAAGTATAACTGTAATTGAACTGATTATTGAAGAAAATACCAAAACTAAATATCAGGAATGATTACGATAGAATACAAAGAAACTCAAGATCAGGAAGAAAATAAATAAACAAAATGCATGAAAAAGTTAATATCATAAAACGTAATTAGCCCTCGACTAAACATTAAGTTGGTAATTATTCAGTTCTTATGAACACAATGGCTAAGAAATTATGATTTTTATTTGCATATTATTTCTTTCTATTTTATTATTTGCACCACTAAGCTTTATGCTTAGCGTCGCTTTGCAACGCAAGATTGGACAGAGGGCCCAGTAGACCACAGATTCGGTAAGGCATTTCACAGTTCTGCATAGTGTCCGTGTCACCTCAACTTCTGTAGTGCATTGGTAGGGCACTAGGTGTCAATTTGGTATTTTGTAATTGATTTTATTTTCTCATATGTATTTGAAACTTATGTAATGTATTTTGATATTCATGTAAATAATGAAAAGTGTGATTGTAAATGGAAAAGTGAATGTTTATATATGAATTATGCATGGTATCATATGAGATGGATGAATGAGAACTGAGATTGAACATTGTTGAGAATTTGATAAATAGAGTTGAGATGATGGAAAATGAATATAGGAAGTGTTTTTCACAGGTTCCGAAGAACTGTTTTCTCCATTTTTAGCCGGTATTCAGCCAAATTTTCTTTAAAATTTCCGGAACCTCAAAGAAATAATAATTTCGATAAATGGCTTAAAATAAATTATATTTCACAAGTTATATTCAAAATTACGATAAAAAAATTAATTAAGATAAAAATAGAGTGCTCGAGTGGCATAACTTGCTCGTAGTCGGGTAAGGGGTGTCACATTTAGTGGTATCAGAGCACGGTTTAGGCGTTTCTGGGCCTAGATTGAGTCCATACCATGCATTGCATTTGTAAGAGTCGAGGTGACACTAATGCAGATCTGTTTTCTTGATTATTTTAGGTTAAGGTATGGATTCAGAATCGCAGAGAGCAGTAGAAGAAGAAGTAGTAAGCCGTATTCGTAGTAATATTGAAAATCGTGAGATCCCGCCCACGCAAGAGGTGCCTGTACAACCCCAACAGGCCTTGTTTGAGCAGATGACTGGATTCTTTCGACAGATGATTGGGGTTATTCCACCACTATCTCAGCAGAAATCACCTCTTGGAAAAATTAGGAAATATGGAGCTGTAGATTTCAATGGTAGAAAGGAAGATGATTCTGCAGCGGCTGAGTATTGGTTAGAAAGGATCAAAGAGTCTGCGGCGCTCCATTGCACACAGTTTGGAGTGTGCGGTTTCTTTGTTACAAGAAGCTGCATATCGGTGGTGGGATGTCGAACCAAGGTAGTGCCACCACGTAACTTGGGAATTCTTTCTGATAGAGTTCAGAAAGAAATATATTACCTGTGTTCATGAAGAGGAATAGAAGAGGAGTGGTGATCCGCAAAAGAGGAAATTTGGACAGTCTAGTAATAAGAGGCCAAGAGAACAGTTAAGTCAGACATATGATCAAAGTAGGAGATCTAGACCCAAGCCTCTACCCAGGAGAGATCAACAAACACTAATAGTGAGTGCGCCAGATTAGCAAGAAAATGTGGCCATTGTAACAAATGGCATAAAGGTGAATGTAGGGGATTGACTGAGCTGTTATAGATGTGGGGCCATAGACCATCGTCAAAGATTGTCCTAAGAGGAATATACCACGGACAGGCCGTGGAAGGACCAAGTACAACAAGAACACCACTTCCAAATGTCACCCAAGCCGGAGAGGAGCAAGAAGCCCCAGATGTGAATTTGAGGTAAAATATTTCCTTTATGATATGCCTAAGTGTATAATGATAGATTCGAAAAGACTAAATGGTACCATGTATACAAAAGAAGTAGACAGATGGAGTAATATAAAGGTAAAAGAATTATCTTAGAACCAAAAAACATCCAGTAAATTTCGAGGACGAAATTTAAATTAGAGGGGAAGAGTTGTAACATCCTCCCGGTAGCAATTCCGTACATCCTACTGTTCCGGTGACCGGTGTCGGTCCGGACAGCTAGAACGTCCGGAAAAATAATTAAATTTAAGTGAGGGACCATAATTAACTCAAATATTAATGAGAAAAATTTAGTAAAAATTTTAGAAATAAAATACAGTTAAGTTAAAAGAGCCGGTGCCCAAGCGATGGTAACCAGAGGTAAGTTGCACGAGGAGCCCTAGACCTGGGAAAATCATAAAATAATTTTTGGGACTCCAGAGAAGGGTTATTGAGGTTCCTATGGCATTAGAATGCCAAGAAAATATTTAGAAAAATTTTTCAATCGGTACAGCCAATTTTGACCCGTTAAGCCAAACGGAGGGCATTTTGGTCATTTCGCTTTCCGAGGTGATTTTTGGCCGACTTGTCCAGTTGAGTAAATAATTAATATAACATAAAATATGAATAAACATTACTAGAAATGAAATTGGAAATGATTAGTGGAGGAAAGAAAATAAAATGAAGAAAAAGGCTTAATAATGACATAAGGTGATGTCATTAAAAAGCCACCACCAATCACCATTAAGCTACCATTTGACTAAACCATTAAAAGACATAAAATGAAGACCAAATGGACCAAAAACCAGCAGCCAAAAACGTAGAGAGAGGGAGGAGAGGGTTTCCACCATAGCCACCTCCATGAAAGCTCTTTCAAGCTTTAAATTCCATGCTTCCTCACCCTAAAACCCATAAGTCCCTTCATCAAAAATTAATCCCACACCTTAAACAAGCTCTTGGCATCCAAGAAGAAGAAGGAAAGTGAAGTTCTCTCAAGCTTGGATTGGCATACAACAAGGTTAGTGCACTATATATCAAAAACTCTTTAATTTCATGCATAGGAACTTGAATTTAGCAAGAATTTGTAAATCAAGTGGATGAAATTTATGTATATGTACTCCATAAATTTCGGCTGCCCTAGGGAGAAATAGGATTGAGTGTTTTTGAATGGACTTGGAATGAATTAGAAATCATGAATAAAGTATATAAACATAAGGAAATGAGTTAGTTAGTCAACTAGGGTAACTTGTACAAAATCTTGAATTTGAGCTAGGGTTTTGGGAGTAAAGTGTGGACTTGGATTATGAATTGATTAGAGAACATTTTAATGGTCAATTAGTGACCATTTTAGGTAGATTGACCAACAAATGGACTGAAAAATGAGATTGCAAAGTGAGGTTGCAAACTGCCCTAGGACAGCAGCATAGGGACTGAAAATTCAGTCCCTTTGCACTGCCATAACTTGGGCTGTGTTAGTCCAATTGATGTTTGGCCAATTGGACATGAAACTAGGATTATAATGGCACATTTTTGCTGAAGAAACCATGCCCAAAAGACCAAAGCAAGAGGACCAAAACTTGGCCCCAATCCGGAACCCTGAAACTGATTCTGCAGAATTGACCAAATGAACAGTAACTGTTCATTTGGCCATAACTCACTGTAGATTTGGTCAATTGACCTGAAATTTTTACAGCAACAAGTTAAGACATGTACAAACAACTTTCATGAAGAAACCTACCCCAAATTATGGCCAGAACCCATTCAACCAAGTGACTCAAGTTACTGTTCATGCACTGTAGATATGGTAAATTTCTGCAGAATGCATATCCGGACAGCTTGGGTTTTTGAGCCATATCTGGAGCTACAAAACTCCAAATGGAGTGATTCAAAAAAGGAAATTCAACTAGACAAAATAAGGAACAACTTTCATGTTTTACATTTCTTCAAATTCCAACAGTAACAGTGTCCAATGGAACAGTGAAGTTGACTCACCAAAACTGAAAAATCTGCTCCTTTGGTTTAATGCTTGGAAATGGTATTAACACTTAATGCCAACAAGTTTTAAACACCAAATGTGGTATGTTGGGAGTGCCAAAGTCAATGTACACATTTTTATTCTAAAAGTCAACATTTTTGTTGACCAATGAGGTGAATAGTGACACCAAAACCAAAAAATTGGCAATTTTGCCAAAATAACCTAAACTTTGAGAAAGTGACCAAAACTAACAAGTTTTGAATACAAAATGTGGTATGTTGGGAATATTAAAACCAATGTACCTATTGTTTATGCAAAAGTCAACATTTTAGTTGACTAATGAAATGAATAGTGACATGAAAACTTGAAATTCAAAAATTGTGAAACTTAAAAATGCAAAATGCCCTAGTAGGCCTAATGTGATTGGTTTGGATAGTTTGGCATGCCAATAGGGTATTGTTTTAGCAGTACTGCGAAAGGAAAGGCTTTATGCCTGTATTCATGGCTTTATGCCCGTATTCATGGCTTTTATGCCCGTATTCATGGCTTTTATGCCAATTATGTGATATCATGGCTTTTTAGCCATACCGATCGTGGTTGACGTTCTGCGTCCCATGGTATGACGGCCCGAGGCACCGCGGTGTCCAGTGCCAACGACCCGTTATCCAGTCCAGTTGTCCAGTATAGGTTACTTGGGCATGGAAAAGTATAACTGTAATTGAACTGATTATTGAAGAAAATACGAAAACTAAATATCAGGAATGATTACGATAGAATACAAAGAAACTCAAGATCAGGAAGAAAATAAATAAACAAAATGCATGAAGAAGTTAATATCATAAAACGTAATTAGCCCTCGACTAAACATTAAGTTGGTAATTATTCAGTTCTTATGAACACAATGGCTAAGAAATTATGATTTTTATTTGCATATTATTTCTTTCTATTTTATTATTTGCACCACTAAGCTTTATGCTTAGTGCGTCGCTTAAGATTGGACAGAGGGCCCAGTAGACCACAGTTCGGTAAGGCATTTCACCATAGTGTCCGTGTCACCTCAACTTCTGTAGTGCATTGGTAGGACACTAGGTGTCAATTTGGTATTTTGTAATTGATTTTATTTTCTCATATGTATTTGAAACTTATGTAATGTATTTTGATATTCATGTAAATAATGAAAAGTGTGGTTGTAAATGGAAAAGTGAATGTTTATATATGAATTATGCATGGTATCATATGAGATGGATGAATGAGAACTGAGATTGAACATTGTTGAGAATTTGATAAATGGAGTTGAGATGATGGAAAATGAATATAGGAAGTGTTTTTCACAAGTTCCGAAGAACTGTTTTCTCCATTTTTAGCCGGTATTCTGCCAAATTTTCTTTAAAATTTCCGGAACCTCAAAGAAATAATAATTTCGATAAATGGCTTAAAATGAATTATACTTCACAAGTTATATTCAAAATTATGATAAAAAATTTAATTAAGATAAAAATAGAGTGCTCGGCACACTGAGTGGCATAACTTGCTCGGCTACACTGTAGTCGGGTAAGGGGTGTCACACACTCCATTTTTTTCTCAATCATCTGTGTATGAGAGTCAGGGGGAGGAGGATGATCTCTTAATATATACTGTCCAACCAATGTCTAGTCCTCTCTCACAGCCTATTTCTTCTGTCTCTAGACCTACTCGACCTCCCGTTGTTCATGTTTATTCTAGGAGATTGGAGATTCCTGACTTAGATCCTCCACTAGCTACTTCGTTGGGAGATCCTGTACCTCATACTGATCATGATTCTGATCTAGACTTACCCATTGCTCTTCGTAAAGGTAAACATTCATGTACTTACCCTATCTCTTCTTTTGTTTCTTATAATCAATTGTCTTCTTGTTCTCGGTGTTTTGTTACTTCTTTAGACTCTGTTCCTATTCCTAATACTGTTGGTGAGGCACTGTCTCATCCTAGCTGGTGTGCTGCTATGAAAGAGGAAATGGAGGCTTTAGATGCTAATGGTACATGGGAACTGTTGCCTTTGCCCACTGGTAAGAAAGCTATTGGTTGCAAATGGGTATTTACAGTAAAGGTAAATCCTGATGGTTCTGTGGCTAGGTTAAAAGCACGCCTTGTAGCAAAAGGATATGCTCAGACATATGGGGTTGATTACTCTGAGACTTTTTTTCCTGTAGCTAAACTTACTTCTATTCGCTTGTTTATCTCTTTAGCAGCTACATATGATTGGCCCCTGCATCAATTGGATATCAAGAATGCTTTCCTTCATGGTGATCTTCAGGAGGAGGTGTATATGGAGCAACCACCTGGGTTTATTGCTCAGGGGGAGTTGGGTAAAGTTTGTAGGCTTCGGAAGTCTCTTTATGGCTTGAAACAAAGTCCTAGGGCATGGTTTGGGAGATTCAGTGAAGCAGTACAGGAATTTGGTATGCAAAAGAGTAAGTGTGATCACTCAGTATTTTATAGGCAATCTGAGGCTGGTCTAATTCTCTTGGTAGTCTATGTGGATGACATTGTCATCACTGGGAGTGACTCTGCAGGTATTTCATCTCTTAAAACCTTCCTCCGAACTCAATTTCAGACCAAAGACTTGAAATTGTTAAAGTATTTCTTGGGTATTGAAGTTATGAGAAGTAAGAAGGGTATTTTCTTGTCTCAAAGAAAATATGTCCTCGATCTATTGACAAAGACAGGAAAATTAGGTGCTAAGCCTTGTAGTGCACAAATGACTCCAAATTTACAATTGTTAGCAGGGGATAGTGAGTTGTTTGAAGATCCAGAGAGATACAGGAGATTGGTAGGAAAATTGAACTACCTTACAGTCACTCGTCCTGACATTGCTTATGTCGTTAGTGTGGTAAGTCAGTTTATGTCTTCCCCAACTGTTGCTCATTGGGAATCCTTGGGACAAATCTTGTGTTATCTAAAGGGAGCTCCAGGAAGAGGTTTGCTATATGGTAATCATGGGCATTTGAATGTTGAATGTTTTTCAGATGCCGACTGGGCTGGATCTAAGGTTGACAGGAGGTCAACTACTGGATATTGCGTTTTTGTTGGAGGAAAGTTGGTGTCTTGGAGAAGCAAGAAGCAGAGTGTAGTTTCTCGATCTAGTGCTGAATCCGAATATAGAGCCATGGCACAATCAGTATGTGAGGTAATGTGGATACTTCAATTACTAGATGAGACAGGTTTTAAGACCCCCCTGCCTACGAAATTATGGTGTGATAATCAAGCTGCTCTCCATATTGCTTCTAATCCGGTATTTCATGAGCGGACCAAACATATTGAGATTGATTGTCACTTTATTCGTGAAAAGATTCAACAACAGATTATCTCAACAGGATATATCAAAACTGGAGAGCAATTAGGAGATATTTTCACAAAAGCTCTGAATGGAGCTAGGATTGACTACATTTGTAACAAGTTGGGCATGATTAACATCTATGCTCCAACTTGAGGGGGAGTGTTATGGAAAGTCAATCATTATATTATTTCTCTGTATATTTTGTATTCTGTATTCCTATTTAGGAATTCTTATTTAGGATTTTTTCCTAATTAGTAGAACACAATTATAGGAATCAATTGTATATATATACCCATGTACAGATTAATTGATATTAAGGAGAATCATCTCTTTCTACACCAATCATCATATTGAAATAAGGAGCCTTCAATGTTTCGATGAATAGGGAGCATAGTTCATTGTCAGTTACTGGAGGATATACTTCTGCAGCCTTCTCCCTCTATCTTTGAGCATATTCCTTGAAGCTTTCCCTGTCTCTTTGCACTAGGTTTTGAAGGTCTCTCTTCGTGGGGGCCACATCACAGTTAAATTTGTACTGTTTTAAGAATGCATCAGCTAAATCCTTCTAGGAGCACAGTTTGCTTCTATCCAACTGAATGCACTATCTCAGGGCTGCTCCGAAAAGGCTCTCGTGAAAGAAGTGGACGAGAAGTCTGTCATCTTCTGTCAAGGCAGACATTTTGGCCATGTAGGTTGCCAGGTGAATGCGGGGATCTGAGTTCCCGGTGTACTTGTCGAAATCCGAGACTTTGAATTTGGGTGGCACCACCACATCTGGCACCAATCTCAGTGACGCCACATCAACTGAACCATACATGTTCAGTCCCTCTATTGCTCTCAGTCTTTCCTCTAGAGCAGACAGTTTTTCATTTTCCCTGGTCTTATTTTCTCCTCCTACTGCAAAAGATACTCCTCCAGCTGGGAAATGAGGGGTGGAGTGAACCGGAGGGATTACTATTGAAGGGTATGGATCAGCATTTGAGACGGCTGGGTAATGGGAGAAAGGTAGGTCATTATTTATGGCAGCTGGGTTGACAGTGACTGTCGGATCTGGGATAGGTGACTGAAAGGTGAAAGAGGTTGAAGCTTGGTGAGGATCCATTGTTGTAGGTGGTGGGGGAGGTAATGATAGGTTAGGTTCTGAAGTGGGTTTATTTTGGGATATCTCCCTCATTAGCCTCATGAGTTCTGAGACCTGATCCTTCAATTCGGATACTTGCCCTTGTAAGTTCTGTACTTGTTGCTGATCTTCCATTATCTTCTTTGTTCGGGATCTTGTTAAGTACACTCGCTTGGGTTGAACCGTGTGCTTGGTCAGACTTTCCTTGTTTGAAGCAATGTTGATTTTCTGTAGGGAAATAAATAAAAGCTTTTAGTAAATTTTGAATTTCTTAAAAAAAAAATTAAAGGTCCTGGTTCGGACAAAGGATACAGTGGCATTCGGGAGCCAAAAATGAAATCTGCAGAAGGATGGTTGCATCAATTTTATCATGGCATCATTCGATAGTCTGACTGTGAATGACTGGATTGAATGCGCGTTTATGATACCTGTTCATATGGCACATCCAATTTTTCGCATAACCCTAGCGAGGGGGTTCCTACGGGAGTTATACTATTCATTCATCATTTTGCTAAACAATGGCCCAAAAAGTTTTCCATTAATTGAATATTTATACACAGCATTCTTTACATCGACCTAGGCTCGGGGAGGCTCTTTATAATGAGATGACATTTTCTGAGATACTCGTATAACCTTTCTTCTTGTTTGGCAGGGTCGAATGCTTTTAGAGCATACTCGGATTTAGGAAGGAGTTCTTGTTTTCCCTGTGCTATCGTTCTCTCCAGCTGGTTAACATTCTCTTTCAGCTCTTGATAGAGAGCAGCTTGTCTTTCTTTCTCCTTCCTTTCCTTAGCACATTCTTTTAGGATATCGTTGATGAGCAGTGCCTGTTCCTTCAATTCGAGCTTCTTCTTTTTGTTCTCTTGTTTATACTCTTCTACAAGTATCTCTTGGTATTTCATTTTTTCCTGAAGCTTACTATTCTGCATTTCTACTTCCTTTACCACAGCTTGGAGAGAGCCTTTTTCCTCTTCCCACCGTGCCTCTTGCTCTTCGAAGCTCATCTTTTCGGCCCTTGCCTCTTCCCTGATTCTTCTCACTTTTCTTTTAAGGTTCTGCTGTTGATCCTCCAACTGTTTTATTTGTTCTTGCAGTTGCGAATTCTCAATGTTTGCCTTCTGTAGTGAGTCAGCCAGATGATTATTAGCTTCCTCTGATAGGACATTTTGGCGAGGGTTGCTGTCTTCGCATTTTGTTGAATCTGCAATTAAGTGTTCCTGGTCTCTGTCAGCCCTCCATTTAAGATAATCGCCCGTGGCACTCAGACCTTTAGGCGACCTCTCCATCAGAGTGATGTTTTCCGAAGATTTGCGAGCTATCTTCAACCCTTCCTCTTCCTCGAGTTCATGGTAGAAATGATCTTGGTGGTATCCTTCAATGTTGATTCTGGATTGTATTGAGCCAAACTGTCTCATTACTAACGCCGGGGCATAACTCGTTATCCAGTCACTCCGATTAGGGATACTGATTGATTACCTCCCGTGCTGATCAAAATGGATTGACTCGACGTCCACAGCTTCCTCCAGCAGTAGTCATGGCTATTGAAGCCCAAAATCCGCTCTTGCCACTGTGGCTCATTCTTCGGGCTGATTACTAATCGGGTCATTTTCTCGATGAGAGGCTGGTCAAGATACCAAGTTAATCCCTTCGTCTCCACATGACCCATATGACTAATAACCCAAAGGTGCAACAACTGAGAACAACACTTAATGGACCCCTTGCCTTGCTGTCTGCAGTAAGTGAGGGTTAAGAAAGTCTCGGCAAGTATTACCGGTACTGGGTTGACTTTCTGTTTCTCTACTGCCCAGAACATTTCCACAACACCGCAGGTTATGATTCCGGAAGGTCCAAGGAACAAGATCAAGCCGTAAATTGCTAAAGCGAGCATCAATGAAACTTGATCCCACTGTTGATCTTGGATGCATTGCTCCAACCCTTTCTTGAGGTAAGTCCAATACCATCCATGCGTGTTTCCTTTGACGATTTCTCTCGCCTTTGCTTCTTCTGGTGGGATCCCCAGCATATGTGCAAGCCATTTCCAGGTCTGCCTATGTTCGAGGTGCAGGTAAATCCGATTCTGCGCTGCATAAGGGATTTCTAGCAATGCTTGTTATGCTTCCATAGTGGGAGCAGTATCGATGTCATTGAAAGAGAACACTCCAAACTTAGGGTTCCAAACTGATAACATGGCCTTCAGTGCCGGGACTTGAACTTTAACTTGCATCAAGGTTGCAATCCTCCCGTATTTCTTCTCAAATTGTGCTTTGACCTGATCGAGAAACAACTTCCAACCATTGGACAGACCCTCGAGACTGTTCATCCTGACTTCAATCTTGCTCAGGTCCAATGGGGGTAATGAGCTAGTATATCTTTGTAGGGGTACTGAGCAATTTTTGGGCCATGGTTTAGCATTTTGTTATGATTTAAGAATTTCTTTTAACGACTGACTCGAGGATGCCATGTTAAAAATGATGCTTATCCTTTTACAGACCTTATTTCGGTGATGCCTGCAGGAGAAACTTGTTAGCAAGATAAATTCAGGTAATCTTGAATTATACTATTGGCAGAGTGACACCTGCACATTTATCAAAGTAGGAAAATGTGTAGGTTTTCTTAACAGTATGATTCAAGATTACCCTTAAAAATAAGAACAAAATAAAATAAATAGAATAGGGTAAGAGTAAGTTTGCCCCTTTTGTCCTAAAGTAAAGGAAAGTCCTAATACCGGCTGGGTGCTACCTAATTGGACAGTTCTATCTTACAAGGTAGCTTGTTACAGCTTCCAACTATTGTGATAGTTTAGCTCAAGGTCTAATTTTCTAAAAGCCACAGGTCCCCAAATTGCCCCTACTGTAAACAGTAGCGCCCCATTCTATCCCCCACGATACTGTCGGGAAAATTCCACGGGTATCACAGTGAATAGAACGAGTTTCAATTTGAGCAGAAGCCTTCACGGATACTAACGGGGTAAAACCCACGGGTACCGCTACATGACTCCCTCCTACTTTCCTAAAAGGGTAAAAAAGCCCGGGTATAGGGCTGAAGTGTGTGAGGACATCGTGTGAGTGTTCAGTGTGTGGAGGGACACCTTTACCTCTTCCCAATTCAGGGGGATTTTTATTTTTCCCTTTTTTCCTTTAAATGAATAACGCTGTAGAAAATAAAACAAACAAGACAAGCAAAATGATTAGTAGGAATAACAATAATTAACGTATAAAATTTTGCGGAGTGAGCCCACCTAACAATGATTTGATAGCAAAATTAAATCTACTTTTAGACCTCTGGACCGGGGTTAAGTCAAAAGTCCCCAGTGGAGTCGCCAAGCTGTCGCAAGGTGTTTTGCGGTCGCCTGGACGAACACTCACCGAAGTGGAAAAAGTGAGGAGTCGCCACTTTAATTTTGAGGGAAATTAAAGAAAACCATTTATGAAAGTAAGTTAGAATAAAACCACTTTAAAAACAGAGATTCTAGGTTCGGGGTCCATGAACGGGTGGGGAAGGTGTTAGGCACCCCACCTCGTCCCTCAACAAGGGTAAGCAGATTTAACTTCACGTTCTTCATAGTTAGGAGGGTTTGAATGGAAATGTTAATCCTTTTGACCGAAAGGAATGTTTGATTTTTCACTAATCCGGGTTACCCAGATACATAAGTAAATGAGACGACCTTAGTGAGTTGCAGTTGCGTATTAATTTTATTTCAGGGGGAGTCATTTTACGTATTTGTTAAAATTTAATTTGGGAATTGGATAAGAACTCTCCTCCGATCTCATTTAAATATTTATTAAATTTTTTAAGTTTGAGAATCGGACAAGAACTCTCCTCCGATCTCCTTTTTAAATATTTATTAAAATTTTTAAGCTAGTTCTCCTCCGATCTCCTTTTTAAATATTTATTAAAATTTTTAAGCTTAAGAATTGGATAAGAACTCTCCTCCGATCTCCATTTAAATATTCATTAAAATTTTTAAGTGGAAACTGGATAAGAACTCTCCTCCGCTCTCCCTTTAAATATTTATTAAAATTTTTAAGTGGAAACCAGATAAGAACTCTCCTCCGATCTCTTTTATTTTAATAGGGATCGGATAAGGACTTTTCTGATCTCTCGAAACTTGATTACAGCTACCCGTCACGAAATCCTAAAACTAAGGGTTTTGGAGTTTAAAGATGCACGGGCTCGGAATAAGGCTTTTTTTAACTCATTGATACCTTGTAACTAGTCCGGAGATACCAAACCGAATTTTCTTACCTTCCTATGTGGTCGCCTTCACAGTACCTTTTGATACCCGATCTAACCCATTTATCTATCTTAAAGTTCGGTTTTACTCTGCCTTGTGTTGTCTTACTAAATTATCTTTTGCATTATTCTAATGATTCGGCCTTACTATTTTCCCGACTCATTGTTTAGACCTTTTATTATTTTTAAAGAGACCCTTAAGATACGGTTACCTACATTTTACCCGACCCCTTATACATTACTCGAGACTAGAAGATTTGCATTCAGAAATAACAAAGATTAACAAAAAGAATGGACTGATCAACAAAGAAGTAAACCCGAGAGTAACCTTTTGGTATTCTTTAGCGCAATATAAACTTAGAAAAAAAAAACTACGTACATAAAAGAACAAAGGAAATACGTAAAATAAAAATGAGCACTTAATAAATTTGCCATACGAGCACTCACCTGTAGGGAGCCAAATCTACTAAACTAAGTATTGAATCACAAAGCTTAATAGAACTGCAGGTTGGTAACCGAAAGGTTAAGGTCCGCCTTGAAATGAAGGATGCTTCGCTAAAATGCAATCGGGTCGAAATAATACTCGAGTTTAAATGAGGTTGAGCCTGGACAATGGGAGTGGAACTAAAGAAAACAAAGAGCTGAAAATGAGAGCACCACAGGATAATGAACGAACTGAAAATTGAGAGTTTCAGTATTAAAAAATCCCTTTTGCAAGAAAACACTTTAGAAAACTGGTTTCAAAGTTTTTCTTATGAACGCTAAAAAGGCAGAGTAACGAACTGAATTAAGTTTCAGAGTTCTTCCACTATAGTCACTGCCCTTTTTTTTTCGTCCTCCTTGAACATTTTTTCATGCAGGTATTTATAGGAACCGGGTGCTCCCCATGAAGGGTCAGGATCTGTTTTTGGGGAGATGGAGGGTTAAGATTTTGAAGGACATGATCTAAGGGTTCGGGAATTAAAGAGAATCAGAACGGACAACTGGGATCCCTTCCGGAGTATTTGTCCTTTTCTTTCTTCTAATCTGACGGCCCAAAATTTCTTGTCAAGAGTGATCCGAGGGCTAGGAGTGAAAGGCACTAATCTTGTCGTTTTCTTCTTCGATCCGAGGGCTTCGAGCTCGTCCTTACAAGTAAGATCAACGGTGGAGATTAGGATGTATAGCGCTGTCCTGACATACTCTGGCACATGTAATAATACGGGCGATTTTGGGGTGTGCGGTTGAGATTTCACCTGCAACGCTTTAACTACCTCGGCTCTGATTATGACGATAATCGGCAGGAGCTGTCTTATTCTCTTTGTCTTCCGACCTCCCCTCCTTTCCGGTTTTTTCAACGTGATCCTTTTCCGATCTCTCATACCGGGTTCCTCTCTTCTGATCTCTCTTGACACGCTCTCTTCCGATCTTTCATGCCGGTCTCCCTTCTACCGATCTTTACCACACCAGTCTTCCTTTTCATCGGGTTCGGTCCAGTCAAAGCATTTATTTCCCCCAATTCTTGAGGCGTCCGCTTCGTTTTCTGCTTGCAACAAATGCTCAAATTTTTCTATATATATACCTTCAACCGGGAAGCCCTACCTCACTTGACTTTCTCCCCTATTCTCCTCATTTTCCTTGTTCTAGCTGTTCCGGCAACAATTCCGGACAAAATGACTGCTTTTAATCTTTTTCTGGTTGTCCTCTTTGTTCCTTGCCTGAAAATTTACGATCCCGGGGATCAAAAAATCATGATGACCTTATCTGATGACAGTGAGAGATCTGGACTAATTAACCGATCTGGGTCGAGGACCTCGCATCGTGCCGATCTTGAATCGTTCGCCCGATATAATCGGCGAACTGGTTTTGGGCGAGAACCCTGCTAATATTCCCCTCAACGCCGGTGACTGCTCTTTAGCGTTCATCTGGCTCCTCTCCACACTGGGTGTTCCGACAGTGGCTCGGTTTCGAGCGGTAACTTTGATGACGACCTCTCTCATTCTCATGAGAGTCATAGTCCCCCCAGCCGGTCTCCTGGTCAAACACATCTTTTGACTCAGCCACAAGACTAGGCTTTGACATAGGCCTTTTAGATAGGATGTTCCACCGGTCTCTAAAGATCGCCCTTATGATGTAATCAGACCTTTAATGTAGTCCGATCACTAGAGATCACCCAAATGATGTAATTAGACCTTTACTGTAATCCGATCTCCAGAGATCGCCCAAATGATGTAATAAGATCTTTTCGGAAATAAAATTTATTTTGACAACTGTCGTTTTATTATTATTGCATTGATTATTTTTTGATCTCTAAAGTATTTATCCGATCCGACTCTTAATTTGAATGACACTTATCCGATCCGTAATTCAAAACACCTTAATCTGCTGCTCTATAGTTAACCGATCTCTTTATGGAATCTCCGGAATATTCGTGAGACGTGTCAGAATAGTTGGCGAGTCCCGCTATCTGATGCACTACCTGGAACATCGTGAGCATTAAATGCTCGGACGAGTATAAATAGGGGTGGGGTTAGCCAGTTGCTCCTTTATGTCATTTTCAGTCTCTCGCAAACAACTTTCAAATTCTCTCATTTTCTCAAGTTCCTCCAACACCGATCAAGCTCCGGTAACGGTTTTGATCTTTCTTTTAGTTTAAATTCTCCGTTTCCTTTGAAAATGAGCAGTGCCGAAGGTCAGAGAGCAGTAAGCCCCCCTTCCATTCAGTTCTCGTGGTCATCCGATGAGGTAGAGGTGGTCGGACCAAGCGCGCGGCCTAAACTTCCTAGGGTCTCCGTTCCAGCTCGGGGACAACCAGCACCATCAAGGCATGTGCCATCTTCGAGGAGGGAAAACCTTCCCATGGACGAGCTGCTATCAATCTTCTAAGAAACCGACCTACAATCGTTCAGCCAGGACTACAACATCCAGCCTGATTCGTACGAACTTATCCGATGTCATGGCGACCTTCGAGCAGATCACTTCTTTGAGAGGGACGATATGATCATGGTGTATGAAGAACAGTTAAAAGCCAGGCTGCGGTTCCCTCTTGATGACTTCTTTAAAGAAGTTTTAAAATATCACCAAGTGCGCATCGCCCAAGTTCACCCGAACTCGTGGCGAATCTTAGTAGCCTTCTGAGGCCTATGCCGAGCTAAGGGGCTTCGACCTACAGCTAAGGTGTTCGCTGAACTGCATAGGCTAACTCGTCGAAAGGATGACAAGTATTGGTTCTTCCAGGCGAAACCCCATTGTGGGCTTTTTACCGACCTGCCTTCCTCCTTGAAGAATTGGAAGAACCGCTTCTTCATCTTGAGGAGCAAAATTCTGAACGGTTTTGAGGGCTTCCCTCGGAACTGGCTGCATCAGGGTCCCTTGCTTACGAAGCACATCACCCTAAATAGGGAAGAGGGTGCAATGGTGATGGAGTTGAAGGAACAAGCGTCCAGAGAGAAGTTCTCTTATTTGGATGCAGTGACGGCTGAGCTATACCATTAGACTATGCAGCTGGTTACCGGTCAAGACCGCGAGCTTCAGCTCTCTGATCTCGGCATCGGTATTTTCCATATCTCAGATCTTTGGACCTTAGCGATCTCACTGACCTCTTCTTTATGCAGGTATGGCAAACGGCGAAGCCTCCAAGGAGAGCCGAAAGTGAAAGAGGGAGATCTCCCGGAAGGTACGGGAGATGAAGCGGGCTGAGGAGATGCGGACACCCAGTCATGAGCCCGGGGAGATTCAGGGAGGCTCGTCTCAACCTTATGGACCTCCGATCATAGAAGTGGTCCGGTCTCCTCCTCGTCAAGAAGAGCCGCCTCCACCTCCTCCAGTCGCTCCGAGTGCGGAAGGGGGTCCTTCCCAACCTCCTGTAAGGTCCCTTTCCCGCGGTGCCCAAGTCTTGATCCGCACTAGAGAAGAATTGCACATTTCGAGAAAACCCTGGTTTCGCTAAGGTCTTGGCGTCCTCCATCTGCCTTCGAGAAGATCGGGATAGGCTATCCCTGGATAACCTTGATGACATCTTGACCAGATCTATGAGCCTGAACGTGGAGTGTTTGGTGAACCAGCACATGGTTCGGGAGAAGGCTCATCGCCTGGGTAAGGAAGTCGAGAATATGGGTCATGAGGTGTCTTCTCTCCGATCCCAACTTTCGTCCGCTCAGGACTACATATCTCAAATTGAGGGACGAATGAAGTTCTATGAGGACAAGCTAGCCGAGCAAGCTCATGTTCTGGGTGAGCGAGATCGTGTTCTCGAGGGAGTTTTGGCGCTCCGAGCAAATGAAGCTGCTCAACTTGCTCATCTTGCTGAGGAGCTCAAGGCGAAAGAAGAAGAAATGGTGACCGGAGTGGCCGGCGCTTATGTGAATGCTCATAAAGATCTCCTGGCTGAGCTCAAGAAGCGTTATCCCGAGGAGGACTTCTCCTGGATGGCCAACCTGGCTCCCAAGGATGAAGGTGAGGATAGTGAAGAGGAGGCTGAAGGTGAGAGAGAAAATGAACAACATGTAGTTCAGGCTGGGGGATGACTTGTATAAATTTTGAAATGAAATGAAAGTTCCCTTTTTATTCAATGATTGATTGTGATCGGAAAGTTTCTAAATTGCATAAGCACTTGATTGTTTGAACATATTAGAACGACAACTGAAAGTGATTATTAATCTAAGTATAAGAGATCGGAAAACACAATATGCATGAGATCAGTTACGAAACGGGACTTAATTAAAATTAGAAATTTAGCTTTGAACACTTAAGATCGGGATCATCTTTAAACCGATTCGAAACCTTTATCATTCTCAAATTTTTTAATGAGAGACCGGCGCTCAGACTGGTGGTACGAAGGCCTTATGTTGGTTCAATCTTATTTGACAAGAAAGATCGGAAATATAATTAAATGATCAGGGGACTCGAGAATTGGTTTGAGGGATCGGTGAGGCTTTAAATGACCTAGAGACTTGGTATTAATTAAATTCCTTTTGAGGGGAGATCGGAAGTGTGGTCGATTGGCAAAGGGGACTGTGTTGGGGATCGGCTTCAAAGTTTATTAATTTCGGGGGATCGGCCAAAATATGGTGTCGACAAGAGGGAAAGAGTTGTAACATCCTCACTTTAGCTAGTCTGTATAGTCTACTGTTTCGATGACCAATATCGGTATGGGCAGCTAGAATATTTAAAATTATAATTAGACTAGAGTGAAGAGTTATAAATAAACTAAATAATGATCAGAAAAATCAAGGAAAATTTTTGGGAAGGAAATGCACTAGGGTTAAATGAGCCATAACCCCAATGATGAGTGACCTGAAGGGGAAGTGACGGTGAAGGCCGTTAGCAACCCTAGACCCAGGAAAAACTTCATGAAATAATTTTTGGGATCTCAGGGAAGGATTATTGGGGTTCCAATGACAATAAGAAGTTAAGAAAACACAGGGAAAATTTAATCAATTGGTACACACAATTTTAGCTCGTTAAGCCAAACGGAGCGCATTTTAATCATTTCGTCTTCAAAGATGATTTTTAGCCAACTTGTCTAGTTAAATAAATAATTTATATGACATAAAATGTGAATAAATATTGATAAAAATTTAATTGAAATTAAGTAGACAACAAAAGGAAAGAAAATAAAAATAAATGGGATTTATTACATAATGCTTATGTAAGCATGAGGTAATTAAATTCCATGGCCAATCAAATTAAAGAGACACAATTATAATACATAAAAAAAAAGAGGAAAAGAGGTCAGAAATTCTAGAAAAACCAGCAGCCATTCTCTTCTTCTTCAAGCCGCACCATACTCTCTCCCTCACTCTTCCATTTTCAAGTTAACCAAGCTTCATTTCCTTAGTCTTCTCTCAACAAAACCTTAACTTGGCAATATAAAACCTTGGTATTTCATCTTGGTGAAGCTTCTGGGAGCAAAAAGAAGTGACAAAGAAGAGCTTTTGCAAGCTTGAAAAGTGACTCCATTAGAGGTTAGTGACCAAACTTGTTTTCTTTCTTTAAATTCATGCGGAAGGAGTAGAATTAGTGGATATTTACAAAGAAATTTAAATAAAATCATGAGCATACCTTCCCCAATATTTTTGGCAGCCTTGAACTTGGTAGGGTTTTGAAGATTTCTTGGAATTAAAATGGTATTGTGGCTGCCCTTAACACTAATCTATTGTTTAGGATAGTGAAAGGTAAGTGAATACATGATTTGAGATGGTTGAGTTAGGGTTTGGGTATGAAATTGAGACTTTGATCACGTAATGGTGAAAGTAAATTTTAATGGTCAATTAGTGACCATTTGGTTATGTGTGAATAAGAAATGAAGTGGTTTGTTTAGTGGGAATTGAAGTTAGTGTTGCTGCCCTTGGTGACTTGCAGGACTGAGTGTGAGTCTAGTAGGTTTGGGCAGCTATAACTAGAGTTGTGTAAGTTCAATTGGTGCAAGGCTAATTGAAAATGAAACTAGACACATAATGGCACAACTTTGGTGAAGAAACCCTAGCCAGAAAACTAAACTAAGTTGACTTAAAAATTGCCCTAATCCGGGTGACCTACATTCTGCCTGGGCAAAATGACCAAATGAATAGTATTTATTCATTTGGTCATAACTCAGTGTAGAAAGGTCCAATTGACCTAAAATTTTACCAGCCGATAGCTGAGACATAGGCCTAAAACTTTCATGAAGAAACCAAACCCAAATTTTGATCATAACATGTTCAAAAAATGACATGCAATCACTGCACAAAACACTGTAGATTTGGTCAGTCCAGAAAATCTGGAAAGTTTGCAATTCGGCCAGTTATGGTGTTTAGGCCATAACTTGTGACACCCCTTACCCGTCTATAGTGCAACCGAGCAAGTTATGCCACTCAGTGTTTCGGAACACCAATTCATGTTTCAATTTCAATTAATCTCTTTTAATTCATTTATTTATAATTTCTGATAAAACTAAATTTTTTCGCAAATTTTATAGAAAATCCGGCAGAGTGCCGGCTATAAATTGGAAAAATAGTTCTTCTAAACCTGTTAAAAACACTCCCAATAATATCATCACATTATTCTCAATCAACCTCCAATATATACTCAACAATTTCTCAATTCACTCCAGTATCTCAAAATTCAATTCAATTCAAAACACAGTCAACTCAATGAAAAATGCTCAATTTATTACTGAACATATTTCATAGATACTTACATCAAAAGCTTGATTACATGAATTTATAATATAAATTACAGAAGGTTACAAAATACAAAATATCAAAATATCAAAAGTTGCCTAATGTCCTACCAAATGCACTGCAATGTGAGGTGACTCTGAACTCTGAGTGCAGATATGAAGACTCACCCTGTATGAGGCCTGCTAGACTCCCCAGCTATGTCTCCAGTACCTGCGCATGGCAAAAGCGACGCGCTAAGCAATTCTGCTTAGTGGTGACAATATAAAATAAAACAAAATAAAATAAAAATATGTGTACAGAATGTATATTTACATTTTTGGGTGAACTAAGTCTCAAATGTTTATTGCAATATTATTCAATTGAAGTTTGGTAAGATTTATTAATACTGCCCGAGTAACCTATACTAGTTGACTGGACTGGATAAATGGGTAAACTAGTACTGGGTACTAAGTACCTCGGACCATCACACCATCGGTCACATTGTGTCTCCCGGTGTGCAACAGAACAGCTAATAAGCTGTGATAATTATCGGGGATTAAACCCGAGTATAACAACTCAATATCATAGCCAAAGGCTATTATGTCACAGAATGGCATGGGAAGCCATGAAATACAGAATGGCATGAAGCCATATGCAGTACTGCTAACAGAACCCTATTGGCATGCCAACCTATCCAAACCAATCACATTAGGCCTACTAGGGCATTTAACACTTTCATTAATGTAATTCTTTGAAATTGAATTTTTATGATTCCTATTCATTTCATTGGTCAACCAAAATGTTGACTTTTGCATTGACAATAGGTAAATTAGTTTAAATATCATCAACATACCACATTTTGTATTTTAAACTTGTTGGTATTGGTTGCCAATACCATCTCTAAGCTTAAAGTGAATTGGACAGAATTTTCAGTTTTTAAGCTTTGGGTTTACTATTCCATTAGTCACCTTTGCAGTGGGAATTTGGAAAAATGATCAACATGAAAGTTGTTCCTTATTTTGTCTAGTTGAATTTCTTTTTTTGAATCACTCCATTTGGAGTTTTCTAGCTCAAGTTATGGCCTAAAAACCATAACTGGCCGGATTGGATAGATTCCAAAATTCTGGGTAAAATTGCTTCTGCCAGATTTGGTAACTCAAGTTTGGTTGGCAATTTGACTAGGTTATGATCATAATTTGGGTCATGTTTCTTCATGAAAGTTGTTGGTCTATACCTCAAATTATTGCAGATAAAATTTCAGGTCAATTGGACCTTGGTAGATTGAGTTATGGCCAAATGACCAAATACTGTTCATTTGGTCATTTTGCCCAGGCAGATTGCAGGCCACCCGGATTGGAGCAAGGTTTTGGTCCACTTAGTTTGGTCTCATGGGCATGGTTTCTTCACCAAAGTTGTGCCATTTTGTGTTTAGTTTCATGTCCAATTAGCCAAACACCAAATGAACCTCTATAATTCAAGTTATGGCTGTCCAAACAGGTTGGACTCACATCTAAACCTGCAGGTCACACAAGGCAGCCACTCCAACCTCAAATCCCACAACCCAATTCACTTCATTTTTTATTCAAACCAAACCAAATGGTCACTAATTGACCATTAAAACCTACTCCCATCATCACAAGATCAAAGTCTCATTCTTCAACCCAAACCCTAACTCAACATTTCAAAACCATGTATTATCATTGCATTTATCAATTCACTTATAAGATACACATTAAGGGCAGCCACACTAGCATGTTAGCTCCCCAAAAATCATCACCATATTACCCTAACCATGGCTGCCAAAATTTAGGGTTAGCATACCAATGGTGTTTCATCAAATTTCTTTATCATTTACACCCATTTATAGTTCTTAAACATAAAATTTAAGTGAAATTCAAGCTTTAGGTCACTAACCTCTTATGGAGTGAATTTCCCACTTGATCAAATTCTTGTTTCCCTCTTTTTTTTGCTCCCAAAAGCTTCACTAGGATGTAAGAATAAATTTTTATGTTGCTAGGTTAGGGTTTTGTTGGGTAGAAGTTTGTAAAATCAAGCTTTGAAAAAGCTTGAAAATATTGGTTATGGAGAAGGTTCACGCAAGGAAGAAGAAAGGGAGTGAAAGGTCTGATTTTTTTGTTTATTTTCAGCCCATTTTGTCTTTTTAAACACATTTATGCCATGTGTCAACACTTGAGTGGGTGAAGGCACACTAATGACATCATGTGATGTCATAAATTCCCATTTAATTCAACTTTTTTTCTTTTTCTTTTCTACTCATTTTTAATTCAATTTTTAGTAATATTTATTCATATTTTACGTCATAATATTTATTTACTTAACTGGACAAGTCGGCCAAAAATCACCTCTGAAGGCGAAATGACCAAAATGCCCTCTGTTTGGCTTAACGGGCCAAAATTATCTGTACCGATTGAAAAATTTTTCTAAGTATTTTCTTGGCATTCTAATGTCATAAGAACCTCAATAACCCTTCTCTGGAGTCCCAAAAATTTATAATTTTTCCCCCGGGTCTAGGTCTCCTAGTTGCGAGAACTGCAACTTCTCACTAGGTTACCCATCGCTAGGGCACCGGCTCATTTAACTTGGTTGTATTTTATTTCTAAAATTTTTCCTAAATTTTTCTTATTAATATTTGAGTTAATTATAGTTCCTCACTTTAGTTTAAATATTTTTCCAGACATTCTAGCTGTCCGGACTGACACCGATCACCGAAACAGTAGAATGTACGAAATTGCTACAGGGAGGGTGTTACAACTCTTCCTCTCTAGTTTAAATTTCGTCCTAGAAATTTACCTGATGCAAACAGTTGAGGGAACTGTTGCCTCATCGTCTCTTCACTTTCCCAAGTTGCCTCCTCGGTGTTGTGGTGCCTCCAAAGCACTTTTACCAGTGGGATCTGGTTATTTCTCAACTCTTTCACTTCCCGTGCCAGGATCCGTATGGGTTCTTCTTCATATGTCAAATCCAGTTGTACTTCAATTTCTTCCATGGAGATGACATGTGAAGGATCTGAGCGGTATCTTCTTAACATAGACACGTGGAACACATTGTGGATCTTGTCCAGCTCTGGTGGTAAAGCTAGCCTATAGGCCACTGGACCCACACGTTCAATGACTTCATATGGGCCAATAAACCTAGGGCTCAACTTACCTTTTCTTCCGAACCTCAATATTTTCTTCCATGGTGAGACTTTGAGAAACACTTTATCACCAACTGCATACTCTATCTCTTTTCTCTTCAGGTCGGCATAAGACTTCTGTCTATCGGAGGCAATCTTCAGGTTAGCTTTGATTATTTTCACTTTTTCCTCAGTCTGTTTCACCAGGTCTGGTCCTACCAGCTTATCTTCGCCCAATTCAGTCCGATACACTGGGGTTCTACATTTCCTCCCACACAGTGCTTCATACGGAGCCATTTGAATGCTAGCTTGGTAGCTATTATTGTATGTGAATTCTACCAGTGGGAGGCATCTATCCCAACTTCCCTCAAACTCAATGACACAACTCCTCAGCATATCCTCAAGGACCTGACATATATTTCATGTTATTATTATCATTTCAGTTCAATATTTGCATTAGTTCAATTGGTTTCAGTTGTTTACCTGGATTACTCTTTCTGATTGCCCATCCGTCTGAGGATGAAAAGCTGTGCTGAAGTGGAGTTGTGTACCCAAGGATTCATGCAACTTCTTCCAGAATCTTGATGTAAACCTTGGGTCTCGGTCAGATATGATAGAAAGTGGGATTCCATGCAGCCTAACTATCTCACTGATATACAATTCTGCTAGCTTCTCCAGTGAGTAGTCAGTCCTAACTGGCAGAAAATGTGCTGACTTCGTCAATCTATCCACTATCACCCATACTGCATCATGCTTCCTTTGGGTGAGGGGTAGACCACTAACAAAATCCATAGTGACCCGGTCCCATTTCCATTCAGGTATGTTTATAGGCTGTAACAAACCCGATGAAACTTGATGTTCTGCCTTAACTTGCTGACATGTCAAGCATTTAGTCACATAGTCAGCTATATCCCTCTTCATACCAGGCCACCAATAATGAGGCTTCAAATCATTATACATTTTTATGCTCCTCGGGTGCATAGCATAAACACTCATGTGTGCTTCTTTCAAAATACTAGTCTTCAGTTCCCCATCATCTGGTACACACACTCTTCCTCTGTAGTATAGACACCCATCTGCTTTCACCTCATATTCAGTTTCCTTCCCCTCAGGAATTTTAGCCATAATTGCCATTAGTTTTTCATCTGCCTTCTGCCCATCTTGTATTTGCTGTAGTAGGGTTGGCCTCACTTGCAACTCAGCCAAAATAGCTCCATCTTGAGCTAAGGACAGACAGGTATTGAGTGATCTTAAAGCTATGATGGACTTTCTGCTTAAAGCATCAGCAACTACATTTGCCTTCCCAGGATGATAATCTATCACACAATCATAGTCCTTTAGGAACTCAATCCATCGCCTCTGTCTAAGATTGAGCTCCTTCTGGGTTGGCAAATATTTTAAACTCTTGTGGTCGGTATAGATGTAGCATCTTTCACCATATAAATAATGCCTCCATATCTTCAGTGCGAAGATAATAGCTGCTAACTCCAGGTCATGAGTAGGGTAGTTCTGTTCATGTGGCCTTAACTGCCTGGAAGCATAGGTGACCACTTTCCCCTCTTGCATCAATACACACCCTAGCCCATTAAGACAGGCATCATCAGAGACCACAAAGTCCTTTCCCGACACTGGCTATGTTAACACTGGTGCCTCTGTCAACATAGCCTTTAATCTCTCAAAACTAGCCTGACATTTGTCATTCCAGTTAAATCTGACATTCTTGTGTAACAACTTGTTCATTGGAGCAGCTATAAGAGAAAACCCCTTTACAAATCTTCTGTAGTATCCAGCTAGCCCCAAGAAACTTCTGACCTCAGTTGTATTTCTGGGAGGCTTCCATTCCATCACTGCTTCTATCTTTTTGGGATCCACTCTAATCCCCTCTGCTGATACTATGTGTCCAAGGAAAGAGATTTCACTCATCCAGAAGTCACACTTGGACAACTTAGCATACAGCTTCTTTTCTCGTAGGGTTTGCAGAACAATCCTCAAATGTTCATCATCTTCTTCCCTGGTCTTGGAATACACTAGAATATCATCAATAAATACCACTACGAACCGATCTAAGTATGGATGGAAGATACGGTTATAAGGTCCATAAATGCTGCTGGTGCATTTGTTAACCCAAACGGCATCATTAAAAATTCATAGTGCCCATATCGGGTTCTGAATGCAGTTTTTGACACATCCGCATCCTTTACCCTCAACTGATGATACTCTGATCTGAGGTCAATTTTTGAAAATACACCGGCTCCCTTCTACTGATCAAATAGATCGTCAATTCTAGGCAATGGATATTTATTCTTCACAGTTACTTTATTCAATTGCCGGTAATCAATACACAATCTCAAAGTTCCATCCTTTTTCTTCACAAACAGCACCGGAGCTCCCCATGGTGACACACTGGGGCGTATGAACCCCTTATCAAGCAACTCTTGCAACTGAGTTTTCAACTCCCTTAATTCAGTGGGTGCCATCCTATAAGGAGCAATGGAAATGGGTGCTGTACCCGGCATTACCTCAATAGCAAACTCGACTTCCCTTTCTGGTGGTAAACCAGGCAACTCTTCAGGAAATACATCTGGGAAGTCTCTTACTGTGGGTATATCATTCAGGTTTGGCTTAGCTTGCCTAGTATCAACCACGTGTGCTAGGTAAGCTTCACAGCCTTTTCTCATCATTCTTCTTGCAACTGTAGCTGAGATAACATTGGACAGGAAATCTGTCCTTTCACCCACAACAGTGATCTCATTACCCTCAGAAGTTTTCAGAAAAATTCTCTTCAATTTACAATCAACTATTGCCTGATGACGTGACAACCAGTCCATTCCCAAAATCACGTCAAACTCATGGAAGGGCAATTCAATTAGGTCTGCCGAGAATTCATACCCCTGAATCCTCAACGGGCAACCTTTATACACCTTATTCACTATCACACTGTGGCCTAGTGGATTTGTGACCAGAATGTCTTGATCACTCTCCTCTACTGGAACTCCCCTCTCTATGGGTAGTTTGATGCAAATGTAGGAATGAGTGGATCCTGGATCCACCAATGCATGTACAGAAGTGTTGTAGAGGGAAAACGTACCCTTGATGACATCTGGGGCATCTTGCTCCTCTTGAGCTCTGATGGCATAAGCCCTAGCTGGTATTCTAGTGTCTGGCCTCTCAGTTGACTCGGATGTGGGCCTCAGTGATGGACCAGCTGCCTCAGGTTTACCAGGCTTCCTACCTCTTTATGATGCAAGAGTAGGTCTGTCAGTTTGTGTTGGAGCAACAGTAGTAGTCCTTTTCGGACAATTCTTGATCTGGTGTTCTGTCGATCCACACCGTAAGCATGCACTGGTCACTTGCCAACACTCCCCTTTATGCCACTTCTGACAGTACTGACAGGCAGAAGATGCAGGGGCTGGTCCCCTAAACACCGTCCCTGGAGAGCTGTCCATTGATGGTGTGGGCTGGCCTCTCCTAGGTGTGAACTGTGGTCTGGGCCCCTGAGACTAACCCTGACCCTGTGGTGGTCCTAAACTCTGAGCAAGAGGACCCTTACTCTTCTTACTGGGAGCAAAAAATGCACTGGACTGACTCGGACCCCTCTTCTGCTGTCTTTCCCTTCTATTTTGTTCATTGATTCTGACCCTTTCCACTTTTGACGCTGCATCTACTAGTTTAGCAAAATCCATAATCTCCAATGCTGTGATCATGACTTTGATGTTGTCATTGAGCCCTTCCTCAAACCGTCTGCACCTCTCTGCCTCGGTAGGGACTATCTCCCTCCCATACCAGCTCAGTCTAACAAACTCACGCTCATACTCAGCCACTGACAACTGTCTCTGTCTCAAACTGATGAATTCCCTTCTTCACTCTTCTAAATACACTTTACTAATATATTTCTTCCTGAACTCTGTGAGGAAGAACTCCCAGGTGATCCGTTCAGGTTGCACCTCACTGGTTACTGTGTCCCACCACTGATATGCATCATCCTGAAGTAGGGACACAGCACCCCCCAGGTTTTGCTCGGGGGTACAGTTTAGCTGTTTCAGTACACTGATGGTTCTGTCCAACCAATTTTCTGCAGCCATGGGATCATCCTCCCTCTTCCCAAAGAAGCCTACAGCCCCATGTTTTCGCAATTTCTCCAAATGGGACTTCTGTGGTGCTGGTGGAGGTTGTGGTTGTGGTTGTGGTTGTGGAATTGCCCCCATCATTTGCCAGTAGAACTCGGTCATTTGCTGGAATAGAGCAAACTGAGGTTGAGCAGGTGCCTTAGCTGCTGGTGGAGTGGGTTCTCCCCTGCCCCCAGACTCAGCCCTTGGTGGAGCATAACTCTCCACCTCTTCATCAACTGCTCTTTGCGAAGCAGGATCCATAACCTATTCAAAATACGAAAACAAACAAATCTGCATCAGTGTCACCTCAACACTTACAAATGTAATGCAATGGTATGTACTCTATCTAGACCCAGAAACGCCTAAACCGATGTTCTGATACCACTAAATGTGACGCCCCTTACCCGTCTACAGTGTAACCGAGCAAGTTATGCCACTCAGTGTGTCAGAATACCAATTCATGTTTCAATTTCAATTAATCTCTTTTAATTCATTTATTTATAATTTCTGATAAAACTAAATTTTTCCGCAAATTTTATAGAAAATCCGGCAGAGTACCGGCTATAAATTGGAAAAACAGTTCTCCTGAACCTGTTAAAAACACTCCCAATAATATCATCACATTATTCTCAATCAACCTCCAATATATACTCAACAATTTCTCAATTCACTCCAGTATCTCAAAATTCAATTCAATTCAAAACACAGTCAACTCAATGAAAAATGCTCAATTTATTACTGAACATATTTCATAGATACTTACATCAAAAGCTTGATTACATGAATTTATAATATACATTACAGAAGGTTACAAAATACAAAATATCAAAATATCAAAAGTGGCCTAATGTCCTACCAAATGCACTGCAATGTGAGGTGACTCTGAACTCTGAGTGCAGATATGAAGGCTCACCCTGTATGAGGCTCTTTGGACTCCCCGACTATGTCTCCGAGACTGCGCGTGGTAAAAGCGATGCGCTAAGCAATTCTGCTTAGTGTTGACAATATAAAATAAAATAAAATAAAATAAAAACATGTGTACAGAATGTATATTTACATTTTTGGGTGAACTAAGTCTCAAATGTTTATTGCAATATTATTCAATTGAAGTTTGGTAAGATTTATTAATACTGCCCGAGTAACCTATACTAGTTGACTGGACTAGATAAATGGGTAAACTAGTACTGGGTACTAAGTACCTCAGACCATCACACCATCGGTCACATTGTGTCTCCCGGTGTGTAACAGAACAACTAATAAGCTGTAATAATTATCGGGGATTAAACCCGAGTATAACAACTCAATATCATAGCCAAAGGCTATTATATCACAGAATGGCATGGGAAGCCATGAAATATAGAATGGCATGAAGCCATATGCAGTACTGCTAACAGAACCCTATTGGCATGCCAACCTATCCAAACCAATCACATTAGGCCTACTAGGGCATTTAACACTTTCATTAATGTAATTCTTTGAAATTGAATTTTTATGATTACTATTCATTTCATTGGTCAACCAAAATGTTGAATTTTGCATTGACAATAGGTAAATTAGTTTAAATATCATCAACATACCACATTTTGCATTTTAAACTTGTTGGTATTGGTTGCCAATACCATCTCTAAGCTTAAAGTGAATTGGACAGAATTTTCAGTTTTTAAGCTTTGGGTTTACTGTTCCATTAGTCACCTTTGCAGTGGGAATTTGGAAAAATGATCAACATGAAAGTTGTTCCTTATTTTGTCTAGTTGAATTTCTTTTTTTGAATCACTCCATTTGGAGGTTTCTAGCTCAAGTTATGGCCTAAAAACCATAACTGGCCAGATTGGACAGATTCCAAAATTCTGGGTAAAATTGCTTCTGCCAGATTTGGTAACTCAAGTTTGGTTGGCAATTTGACTAGGTTATGATCATAATTTGGGTCATGTTTCTTCATGAAAGTTGTTGTTCTATACCTCAAATTATTGCAGATAAAATTTCAGGTCAATTGGACCTTGCTAGATTGAGTTATGGCCAAATGACCAAATACTGTTCATTTGGTCATTTTGCCCAGGCAGATTGCAGGTCACCCAGATTGGAGCAAGGTTTTGGTCCACTTAGTTTAGTCTTATGGGCATGGTTTCTTCACCAAAGTTGTGCTATTTTGTGTCTAGTTTCATGTCCAATTGGCCAAACACCAAATGAACCTCTATAATTCAAGTTATGACTGTCCAAACAGGCTGGACTTGCATCCAAACCTGCAGGTCACACAAGGCAGCCACTCCAACCTCAAATCCCACAAGCCAATTCACTTCATTTTTGTTTCAAACCAAACCAAATGGTCACTAATTGACCATTAAAACCTACTCCCATCATCACAAGATCAAAGTCTCATTCTTCAACCCAAACCCTAACTCAACATTTCAAAACCATGTATTATCATTGCATTTATCAATTCACTTATAAGATACACATTAAGGGCAACCACACTAGCATGTTAACTCCCCAAAAATCATCACCATATTACCCTAACCATGGCTGCCAAAATTTAGGGTTAGCATACCAATGGTGTTTCATCAAATTTCTTTGTCATTTACACCCATTTATAGTTCTTAAACATAAAATTTAAGTGAAATTCAAGCTTTAGGTCACTAACCTCTTATGGAGTGAATTTCCCACTTGATCAAATTCTTGTTTTCCTCTTTTTTTTGCTCCCAAAAGCTTCACTAGGACGTAAGAACAAATTTTTATGTTGCTAGGTTAGGGTTTTGTTGGGTAGAAGTTTGTAAAATCAAGCTTTGAAAAAGCTTAAAAATATTGGTTATAGAGAAGGTTCATGCAAGGAAGAAGAAAGGGAGTGAAAGGTCTGTTTTTTTTTTGTTTATTTTCAGCCCATTTTGTTTTTTTTAAACACATTTATGCCATGTGTCAACACTTGAGTGGGTGAAGGCACACTAATGACATCATGTGATGTCATAAATTCCCATTTAATTCTTTTTTTTTCTTTTTCTTTTCTACTCATTTTCAATTCAATTTTTAGTAATATTTATTCACATTTTATGTCATAATAATTATTTACTTAACTGGACAAGTCGGCCAAAAATCACCTCTGAAGGCGAAATGACCAAAATGCCCTCCGTTTGGCTTAATGGGCCAAAATTGTCTGTACCGATTGAAAAATTTTTCTAAGTATTTTCTTGGCATTCTAATGCCATAAGAACCTCAATAACCCTTCTCTGGAGTCACAAAAATTTATAATTTTCCCCCGGGTCTAGGGCTCCTAGTTGCGAGAACCGCAACTTCTCACTAGGTTACCCATCGCTAGGGCACCGGCTCATTTAACTTGGTTGTATTTTATTTCTAAAATTTTTCCTAAAATTTTCTTATTAATATTTGAGTTAATTATAGTTCCTCACTTTAGTTTAAATATTTTTCCAGACATTCTAGCTATTCGGACCGACACCGATCACCGGAACAGTAGAATGTACGAAATTGCTACAGGGAGGGTGTTACATAACTTGAGCTATAAAACTCCAAATGGAGTGATTTAAAAAAACAAATTTAACTATACACAATAAGGAACAACTTTCATGTTGACAACTTTGCCAAATTCCTACTGTAAAAATGACCGTAAACACAAGGCTTGAAATCTGAAAATTTTGAACAACTAACACTAAGCTTAGAAATGGTATTAGCAACCAATACTAACAACTTTAGAATGCAAAATGTGGTATGTTGGGAGTATTAGAACCAATGTACCTATTGTCTATGCAAAAGTCAACATTTTAGTTGACTAATGAAATGAATAGTAACACCTAAACTTAAATTTCAAGAATTGTACAATTTAAGAGTGTAACATGCCCTAGTACACCTAGCAAGATTGGTTTGGATAGGCTGGCATGCCAATAGGGTTCTGTTAGTAGTACTGCATATGGCTCCATGCCATTCTGTGATATAATAGCCTTTGGCTATGTTGATTGAGTTGTTATACTTGGGCTTTATCCCTAATAATTATTACAGCTTATTAGCTGTTCTGTTACACGCCGAGAGACACAATGTGACCGATGGTGTGATGGTCCGAGGTACTTGGTACCCAGTGCCAGTTTACCCGTTTATCCAGTCCAGTCAATAGTATCGGTTACTCGGGCAATTAAAATAAAACTTACTAAATTTTAATTGAATGATACTGCAATAAATGCCAGAAATTAAGTCAACATAAAATGTAAACATACATTCTGTATATTTATTTTATTTTAGTTATTTTATTTTATATTATCACCACTAAGCAGAATTGCTTAGCGCGTCGCTTTTGCCACGCGCAGGTACTGGAGACATAGCTGGGGAGTCCAGCAGATCTCAGACCGGGTGATGAGAATCAAGCTATATCCACACCAAAGGAATTCATCCAAGGTCTAATTACTAGAGCTAGAGCTAAATCACTTCAGAATTTAATTTGTGAAATCTTAAGGAGCAAGGATTATAAGCTGAAACGGCATGAAGAAAATTATAAAGGATTAAATTTGGTGAAAATTAAGCTTGGAAGTGACCAGGTGTCATGTGGAGCATTAGGTTACATGGAATAACCTGTGGACATGCATGCACCAGATCCAACCCATGTACATGCATCTGTTGGCACCTTTTTAAAAGAATATTCCTTGCTATTATAACCACCTTTCTTTTGGACTTAAATGCCCTTATTTGCTGCTGTATTAAATTTACTTTTTGTTAGGAGTTTTTAGTCTTTTGATAGATTAATTTTTGTTTGGACTTAAAGCTCTTTGCAGCTGTTATTAAAGTAGGGATATTTTTGTCTTTAGCTTTGGAGCCAAGAGACTATAAATACAAGTGTAATGAGAGAGTGGAGGACACACTTTGAATATTAACGAAAGATTGTTTCTGCTCCTTTAGTGAGTAAATTGGTTGTTGCCTTTGTTCTTGTGAAGCTCATTAACTTGCTGAGATTTCTATCTTTCAAGGTTTAATGTGCATAATATTCTTGGTTTATTCATTCTGCATATGAATTAGGTCAAGAATCCCATTTCTAATATTTTCTTTGAATTACACAACAATCTGATTGTGCTGGTTTAAAGAATCAAATTCATACATCTTGATTTGGTGTTTTCCATTTTGTTCCTTTAATTCTTGAATGTGGGTTTTCAAGTTGCCAAATACTTGAAGGTTCACATCAGTTTTGGTATCAGAGCAAAGGGACATCCAAACAAGGTAGATTCTCTGTTTCCTTCTTATTCTTTGTGCCTACTTTGAGTTTGTTACCTTTTTCATATTTGCTGTTTGGCTCTAGTTCCATATTTGCTTCTACTTCTTCATCTTGCACCTTGTTCTTTCTTGCTAAACCTTGTTTTGCTTCTTATTGTGTTTCTGTTATTCACATTTTTGTTCATTGTATGCTTGACCGAAATTGGCTCTTAGGGTTTAGTATGATCTGTTTGTTTAAAAAATTTGTTTTGTTGAGTTTGTCTTAGGGTTTTGAGTTAATCAAGCCAAACCCATTATTCTAGCTATCTATTTTGCTTCCTTCATTTTGATATCAAGCATGAGAGCTTATTTGGGTTATTGAGTTTGGCTGACCTATTTGGCCTAAAACTGTACCAGCCTTATTTGGGTGTGTTTAAGACATTGGGTATAAATTTTGGGGGTTGTTTGATATTGTTTGCCTGCTGAACCAAAATTTTGCGACAGATTCAATCAAATTACGTTCACATAGCAAATAGACCCATAAATTCCTAAAAATTTACAGGGTGTTTATACCCCACTTCAGTAGTTCCCAAATCAAATTTCAGCTTAAAATTCAACCGTTTGTGTGGGGAACCAAAATTTTGCGGTAGAATCGATCAAATTAAGTTCACATAGCAAATATACCCAGAAATTTCTGAAAATTTACCTAGTGTTTATACCCCATTTCAGTAGTTCCCGAATTGAATTTTAGCTCAAAATTTAATCGTTTGTGTGGGGAACCAAAATTTTTTGGCAGACAGGATTACATTTGATTTACTAGTAAACCTGTCAAGAAAAGCCTGAAATTCTAGCAGCAATTAGTCAGTATTGGGTTGCATTTGCCTACTTAATTTCAGATCAAAATACACTCGTTTGCTTAGTGATCCTAAATTTATGCAATTCTTGGTGTATTATGTGAACTACTGGTAATTGTGATAAGTTGGTGGCAAACTTGGATATTTAAGCTTGATATCACTTCTTTAGGTTGTCTCTTTTCCAGCTTACTACTCTTTTATTTTGGTGTCTTCTTTCTTGATTCCTTATTGCATTACATTTCCATGCTTGAGCTTTTCTTTTCTCGACTTCTTGAGTCACATTATTGCTTTCTTGATTAATCATTTTGATCCGTCATGTTCAAGAATTTTATTGTGTGTTAAATTTTTGTGAGTATAGTCTTGGTTTGAGTTACTTGAGTTTGATAAGAACTTGTGGACATAACCAAGAGAGGTAAATGGCACAGAGTGGTGAGTTCATAAGAGGGGAAAAGCCTTGTTGAGTTAAACATGAGTGGAGTGTCCCCTGTTGAGTGTAAACACATAAGGAAGTGATTGAGGTGTTTTCTTTACACCAACCATTTTCTTGCAGGTCTAAAAACATGTCTAGAAGGGGTGATGGTAGTGAGGGGGAAGGTGAAAATCCATTCTACATGCAGGCTGTCAGACAATAATTTGAAAGAATGAATGTTGTGTGCAATGCAATCATAGATAGGTTGGAAAGATTGGAGCAAAGAGATAGGCAAAATGAGAGAAGGCCAAATAGGAGGGATCTTGTAACTCCAGTAGTTGAATCTGATGAAGATGAGGTTGATAACTATGATTTTGAGGTTGAAAAACCTAGGAGGGGTAGGTATGAGAGAAGAGCTGAAGATAGGAGGAATGGGGATAGGAGGATAAGAAGAGAGGAAAGAGAGAGGAATAGGGTAGATGACAATATCAAAAGTATTAAAATGAGCATCCCTTCTTTCCAAGGGAAAAATGATCCGGATGTGTATCTAGAATGGGAAAGGAAGGTAGAAGCTGTCTTTGATTGTCATCACTATTCAGAGGAGAAGAAAGATTGACTCAAGGTTCTAAAAGTGTTGAAGATTATCATAAAGAAATGGAAATTGCTATGATTAGAGCAAATGTGGAGGAGGATAGAGAAGCCACCATGGCTAGATTCTTGAATGGGCTAAACAAGGAGATTACTCATATTGTTGAGTTACATCACTATGTTGAGTTGGAGGATACATGGCTATGAAGATAGAAAGGCAACTTAAAAGTAAGTCAAAATTTAGAGGATATGCAGGTACTTCTTCATCTTGGAAGTCTAACTGGAAGAAGGAGGATAGGGAAAAGGCTGTTAACAACTATAAGAAAAATGAGGAAAAGGAAAAGAAGGTGGAGAAGAAATTTATAGAAAGAAAAGGAAAGGAGGTTGCAACTACTAACCGAAATAGAGATGTGAAGTGTTTTAGGTGTTTGGACAGTGGACACATAGCTTCTCAATGCCCTAACAAAAGAGTCATGGTCATGAAAGAAAATGTTGAGATAGAAACAAAGGAGGAAATTGTGACTGATTCCACATCTTCAAGGGAGGAGGATGCAGAGGTAGAATATGCTGCTGAAGGAAGTGCTCTAGTGATTATGAGAGCATTAAATACTCAAGTAAAGGAGGATGTTAGTGATGAATTGCAAAGAGAAACAATTTTCCATACAAGGTGTCTTATCCAAAACAAAGCTTGTAGTGTCATCATTGATGGGGGAAGTTGTGCCAATGTTGCCAGTACTATTTTGGTGCAAGAATTAGCGTTGAGGACTTTGAAACACCCTAGACCCTATAAATTACAGTGGTTGAATGAATGCGGTGAGGTGAAAGTAACAAAACAAGTGCTGATTTCCTTTGCAATAGGAAAGTATCAAGATGAGGTTATGTTTGACGTGGTTCCAATGCAAGCTGGCCATTTACTACTTGGTTGGCCATGGCAATTTGATAGAAAGGTGGTCCACGATGGGTATAAAAATAGGTATTCTTTTGAAATGAATGGAAGGAAAATCATTTTGACACCTATGACACCAAAACAGATTTATGAAGACCAAACAAGGCTTAAGCAAGCAATGGGTGAGGTAAAATCAAGAGTGGCTAAAAAGAGAGCAGAGAAGAAAAGAAGGAGTGAAAAGAAATTGACTGAAAATGTTGTGAGTGAGCAAGACAAGGGTGGTTGTGAGGAAAGAAAAGAGAGTAAAGAAAACATTCCAAGAGTGCTTGAAAAAGGTGAATCTTCGGCGCAAAAGGAGAGCTGTGCGAAAAGAGGGGAGAGAAAATTAAGCTTGTATGCTAAAGGAAGAGATGTGAGGAATGCCATGTTTGCCAATAAGCAAATGTTATTAATTGTGTTTAAGGACTCTTGTTTATCCACATCTGACCTTGACCCTAATTTGCCTAGTGTTATTGTCTCCCTTTTGCAGGAATATGAGGATGTACTACCTCAAAAGATGCCAGCTGGACTACCACCTATTCGAGGGATTGAGCACTAGATTGATTTTGTACCTGGAGCAGTTATTTCCAACCATCCAGCCTATAGAACTAACCCTGAAGAAACAAAAGAATTACAAAGGCAAGTTGAGAAATTGCTAGCTAAGGGTTATGTGAGAGAAAGTATGAGCCCTTGTGCTGTACCCGTCTTTTTAGTACCAAAGAAAGATGGCACATGGCACATATGTGTGGATTCTAGGGCGGTTAACAAAATCACTGTAAAGTATCGCCACCCTATACCTAGATTGGATGATATGTTGGATGAACTTTGTGGTGCTTGTGTGTTTACCAAAATTGACTTGAAAAGCGTATATCATCAAATTCGCATGAAAGTAGGTGATGAATGGAAGACTGCATTTAAAATAAAGCATGGACTATATGAGTGGTTAGTGATGCCTTTTGGGCTAACTAATGCTCCTAGAACTTTTATGAGATTGATGAATCATGTGTTGCATGCTTTTATTGGAAAATTTGTTGTTGTTTATTTTGATGATATATTGGTTTATAGTAGAGGCATGAATGAACATATGCATCATTTAAGAGCTGTATTCGATGTGTTAAGAAAGGAAAAATTATATGCTAAGTTGAAGAAATGTTCATTTTGCATGGAAAAGGTTGTGTTTTTAGGATTTGTCATTAGTGCTAACGGTGTTGAAGTCGATGATGAAAAAATTAGAGCTATTAGAGACTGGCCCATTCCAAAGTCTGCATCTGAAGTACGTAGTTTCCATGGACTAGCTAGTTTCTATAGAAGATTTATTAAGAATTTCAGTACCATTGCAGCACCATTGAATGATCTTGTCAAAAAGAATGTTAATTTTATTTGGGAACAGAAACAAGATGATGCTTTTAACAAAATTAAAGAGATGTTATGTTCTGCTCCTGTGTTGGCTTTACCTGATTTTTCTAAGACTTTTGAGATTGAGTGTGACGCATCAGGTATAGGTATTAGAGCCGTTTTAATGCAGGATAAGAGACTAATAGCATACTTTAGTGAGAAGCTTAATGGAGCAGCTTTAAACTATTCTACATATGACAAGGAGTTGTATGCATTGGTACGTGCCTTGGAAACATGGCAACATTACCTTTGGCCAAAGCAATTTGTCATCCACACAGATCATAAGTCATTGAAGCATATCAAGGGGCAAAATAAGTTGAGTAGGCATTATGCAAAATGGGTTGAGTTCCTTGAGACCTTCCCATATGTGATTCAATACAAACACGGGAAAGAAAATGTGGTGGCTGATGCCTTATCTCGAAGCTATAACCTTCTTGCCCTTCTTGATGCAAAGTTATTAAGATTCGAATATGTGAAAGAATTATATGCTGAAGATGATGACTTTGCTAGAGTGTATGCAGCTTGTGAAAAGAATGCTTTTGAGAAGTTTTATAGGCATGATGGATATTTGTTTAGAGAAAATAAATTGTGTGTGCCTAAGAGTTCCATGCATGAATTACTTGTGAATGAGTCTCATGCTGGTGGATTAATGGGTCATTTTGGTGTTGCCAAAACTTTAGATGTGTTAAAGGAACATTTTTATTGGCCGAATATGAAAAAAGATGTTGAAAGAGTATGTGTTAGGTGCGTTGTGCGTGCTAAGGCTAAATCTAGAGTTTTGCCACAAGGTTTGTATATACCTTTACCTACCCCTAGTGATCCTTGGGTTCATTTGTCTATGGATTTTGTGTTAGGATTACCTAGGTCTAAACAAGGCCATGATTCAATTTTTGTTGTTGTTGATAGGTTTTCAAATATGACACATTTTATTCCATGCCATAAAACTGATGATGCTACAAATGTTGCAAATTTATTCTTTAGAGATATTGTTAGGTTGCATGGCATACCTAAGAATTTAGTTAGTGATAGGGATGTTAATTTCCTTAGTCACTTTTGGAAGGTTTTGTGGGGAAAATTGGGCACCAAGTTGTTATTTTCCACCACTTGTCACCCACAAACCGATGGTCAAACTAAAGTAGTAAATAGGACACTAACTACTCTTTTGTGTGGTTAAGCAAAATTTAAGGTCATGGGAAGATTGCATTCCACTTGTTGAATTTGCATATAATAGAAATGTGCATTCTTCTACTGGCTATTCTCCATTTGAAATTGTGTATGGTTTCAATCCTTCAACTCCTTTGGATCTTTTACCTTTGCTTGTGAACGAGCTTGCTTGTTTAGATGGAAAAAGAAAAGCAGAATTGGTGAAAAAAATCCATGTACAAGCCAAGCTTCAAATTGAAAAGAAAAATGAAAAATATGCTAGTCAAGCCAACAATGGAAGGACGAAAGTTACATTTCAACCTGGAGATTGGTTATGGGTTCACTTGTGCAAAGAAAGGTTTCCCTCTCGAAGGAAATCAAAATTACAATCAAGATGTGATGGACCTTTCCAAGTGCTGACCAAAATTAATGATAATGCTTACAAAATAAACCTGCCCGGTGAGTATAATGTCAGTGCCAACGTTAATGTTGCTGATTTATCTCCTTGTGTTGATGCAGGAACAGATTCGAGGACGAATCCTTTTGAAACGAAGGGGAATGATGAGAATCAAGCTACATCCACGCCAAAGGAATTCATCCAAGGTCCAATTACTAGAGCTAGAGCTAAATCACTTCAGAATTTAATTTGTGAAATCTTAAGGAGCAAGGATTATAAACTGGAATGGCATGAAGAAAATTATAAAGGATTAAATTTGGTGAAAATTAAGCTTGGAAGTGACCAGGTGTCATGTGGAGCATTAGGTTACATGGAATAACCTATGGACATGCATGAACCAGATCCAACCCATGAACATGCATCTGCTGGCACCTTTTTAAAAGAATATTCCTTGCTGTTACAACCACCTCTCTTTTGGACTTAAATGCCCTTATTTGCTGTTGTATTAAATTTACTTTTTGTTAGGAGTTTTTAGTCTTTTGATAGATTAATTTTTGTTTGGACTTAAAGCTCCTTGCAACTGTTATTAAAGTAGGGATATTTTTGTCTTTAGCTTTGGAGCCAAGAGACTATAAATACAAGTGTAATGAGAGAGTGGAGGACACACTTTGAATATTAATGAAAGATTGTTTCTGTTCCTTTAGTGAGTAAATTGGCTATTGCCTTTGTTCTTGTGAAGCTCATTAACTTGCTGAGATTTTTATCTTGCAGGGTTTAATATGCATAATATTCTTGGTTTATTCATTCTCCATATGACTTAGGTCAAAAATCCCATTTCTGATATTTTCTTTGAATTACACAACAATCTGATTGTGCTGGTTCAAAGAATCAAATTCATACATCTTGATTTGGTGCTTTCCATATTGTTCCTTTAATTCTTGAATGTGGGTTTTCAAGTTACCAATTACTTGAAGGTTCGCATCCTCGGGTGAATTGTTATATCTGCACACAAAGTCCAGAGTCACCTCACATTTGCAGTGTATTGGTAGGACATTAGGCTACTTTTGGTATTTTGTATTTTGTAAACTTTTGTAATTAGACCTTTATTTTGCCATATATATTATAAACTCATGTAATTATGTTTTGATGTAATTATCTATAAACCATGTTCAGTAATAAATTTGAGTATTTCTTATTGAGTTGAGTATGATATGAAATGAATTGAATTTTGAAATATTGAAGTCATTTGAGAAATTGTGAAAATATGTTGGTGGTTGACTGAGATTGATAATATGATTATATTGGAAGTGTTTTTAATAGATTCAGAAGAACTGTTTTTCCAATTTACAGCCGGCACTCTGCTGAATTTTCTATAAAATTTATGAAAAATTCATATTAATAAAAATTGTAAATAAATAAATTAAAAAGGGTAAATGGTAATGGAAATATTATTTGGTGCTCCGGCACACTGTGTGGCATATCTTGCTCAGCTACACTGTAGACGGGTAAGGGGTGTCACATAATCTGTTAATTCTAAAATCTTAAATGGAAAATTTAGATCCAAAATATATTAAAAGAGTTTTAATATGCTGTTTATCATTGAAATCAAATAGATAAAAATGAATCTTGCATGATGCATGTGACCCTAGAAGAAAAATTTTTGAATTCAATGATCTAAACTTATGTTTTTCATGCTTCCGCTCCTTCATGGTGCACCATGGAGAGGCATCAGTTTAACCACTTGGGACCAAGGTTTAGCTACCCATTCGTACACTATTTCACACTCCACATGCTCCAAATGTATGTTTTAATATGCCCCAAAGTTGTCCCATTCCCACCCAATTGTTAAAGAAGAGTTTGTCCACCTACATGCCAAATAAGGAAAAAGTATCACTCTATTTTTGGGATACACTAGCTGCCCAACCTAGCTCCTATTTTGTACACTTTTCAAGGGTGAATTATGTCAATCAAGGCCTTTTGCATCTGCTTATATTTGATTGTACCCATACTATTTATGTTTAAACTTATTTTTCATTTTTTGCTTAAGTGTAATATCCAAGTATGGGATGACACATTGGTCATTAACATGTCGCCATTTGGATTGTTTTCATTAAAAGGAGATTCTCCTTCATTTTGCAAGAGATTTGAAGTTCATAATATAATTTTCTCTCATTGGAGAGTTTTGAAAATATTTTTGCAATATTAATTCTTTATAGAACTTAATCCAACTCTTAAAAAATTTAGCCTAGTTTGTTAAGTTTCATTGCATGTTCAAGGTTGTTCTTCCATTATTGGAATTTAGGTCTCGTTCTTGGCTATTCCCTTTGCTTGCTTTCGATTCTTCTTGGCCTCCATTGAAGGGTTAACAGTGCTTAGGTTTGGTTTCTTGTTTTAGAAATGGTTGGGACAAACTTGCTCTTAGTGTGTCTCGATCTATCATAGAGGAATCAGAACATTTGTTATCAGAGCTTTAGTGCTCTCTAAAATAGGTCTATTGTGTCTCTTTTAGTGTGTTTCTTGTGTTAAAATTTTTGTTCTACTTGCTTTTTCTTTTGGCTTGAAGATACTTTTTCAAAGCTTGTGTTTTTCCTTGTGATATTATTGAATCTGTTTTGTATTGCTTTTATGCTTCCATCTTGCAATTTCCTTTTTCAAACGTGTGTTTTACCTCTAGAAAACCTAGTTTTGTGAAGTGTTATGGTTGTTGTATAGTTCTTTCTTTCACATCTTGTTGTTACAAGTTAAAAATTCTATTTTGGTACAAGTTATTATTCTTATGAAAGGAGTTTATGTTTAATGTTGAAATGGAAAAAAAAAATGAGAACATATTCAGAAGCAAAAGAAAAAGAATCAAAAAGGAAAGAAAAATAAATAAAAGAAGTAAAAGAAATTGCTTGAACATTATTGAGTTGAAACTTGTTATTTTAGGGGCTGTACTAAAACACCTAGTACCAAACCTGCTCAAAAAATTCTCAAATTTTAGAGGAACATTTTGCATACCATATTGCCTAGAGATCAAATTTGGTGCCCAAATTCTATCATTTGCTTGAATTGAATAGTGGGAATAGAGGAGTTAGAAGGGTGAATGTGAATGGAAGTCATAGGCCGAATGTGGCTGGATCCAGTAGGGGTCCTAGGGCAGTACCTACACCACCTATGGATGATTGGGATGATAATTATGAGGAATACTAAGAGTTTGATTATGAGGAGCAATCCTATGCCTATGATGAAACATATTAGCCAAGGGATATGAGAAGTAGAGGAGGTAGAGGAGTTAGAGGAGTTAAGAGAAGTATGGTGGAGGATGCAAAAAGGATAGCCAGGATAGATAACAAAGTTAGTGGCATGAAAATGAAAATTCCTCCATTTCAAGGGAAGGTGGATCAAGATTCTTACTTGGAATGGGAGAGAAGAGTATAGCTAGTATTTGATTGCCATAATTATAATGAGGAGAAAAAAGTGAAGTTAGTTGTTATGGAATTCACAAATTATGCCATTGCTTAGTGGGATCAATTAATAGCTAAGAGGAGAAGAAATGGCATGAGAGGAGTAGAAACTTGGGAGAAAATGAAACAAGTAATGAGGGACAGATTTATAACTCAACACTACTATAGGAAATTACATCAAAGATTGCAAGGGTTGCTGCAAGGAAATAGGAGTGTGGAAGAGTACTTTAAAGAGATAGAAATGGCTATGTTGAGAGCCAATATTGAGGAGGATAGGGAAGCCACTATGGCTTGGTTCTTGAAGGGATTGAATGTGGATGTTGCTAACATAGTAGAGTTGCAACACTATGTTGAGTTGGATGACATGCTAAACATGGCTATAAATATTGAGAAACAATTAAAGAAGAAAAAACCAAAATTTGATGTGGAGATGAATGCGGCAACCACTTCCCCATGGACGCTGAATTGGAGTAAGGGAGTTACTAAAGATGAGAAGGTGGTTTCTAAGGAAAAGAAAGTGGAAGCTAAGGTGAGTGAGAAGCCACAAGTAGTTGACAAGGGTAAGGGGCCTAGCACTTCTAATGGGAGAATTAGAGACATTAAGTGCTTTAGGTGTTTAGGAAATGGCCATTATGCATCATAATGCCCTAACAAAAGGGTCATGATAGTGAGGCCAAATGGGGACATTGAGTGCAAAGATGATGATGTAGATGTAGAAGATGATAATGTGAGTGAGAGTATGCCACACTTAGAGGTGGATAGTGATGTAGATCATGCCGTGAGTGGCAATGTGCTTGTGGTGAGGCATGCTTTGAATGCACAAGTGAAAGAGAATGGAGGTGATGATCTCCAAAGAGAGAACATCTTTTCATACTAGGTGCTTGTAAATGAGACAGCATGTCGTGTGATCATAGATAGTGGGAGTTGTGTGAATGTGGCAAGCACTTTAGTTGTGGCGAAGCTTGGATTGCCTACTACAAGGCACCCTAGGCCATAGAAACTTCAATGGGTACATGAGTGTGGTGAAATCAAGGTGAATCTATAAGTTCTAATTTCTTTCTCTATTGGCAAATACAAGGATGATGTACTTTGTAATGTTGTACCTATACACGTGAGTCATATTTTACTTGGAAGGCTATGATAATACGATAGGAAGGTGGTATATGATGGTTTCAAGAATAAGTACTCCTTTGAGCATGAAGGCCGAAAGGTGACACTTGCACCTTTGACACCAATGCAAGCTTTTGAAGACTAAATAAGGATCAAACAGTCCAAAGATGAGAGAATTCAAAGTGAAGCCGAGCAAAAAGAGAGATATAAAAAAGAAAGAGAGAAGGAGAGCAAAGAAAGAGAGATATAAAAAAGAAAGAGAGAAGGAGAGCAAAGAAAGAGAGGAAAAAAGTAAGAGGGAAGAATGAGAGGGAAAAGGAGAGGAGAGAAAACTAAAAAGGAGTGAAAGCAAAAGGAGAGGGCTTGGGGCAAAAAAAGAGTTGTGAGAAGAGTGGAGAGAAGAAAATCAATTTGTTAGCAAGAGAAAAAGATGTGAGGCATGCTTATTTCTCTAATAGGCCGATTCTTATGCTAGTGTGTCACAGAGCTTTCATTAATTTGTCTAACATTGGCCCTCCTATAACACCCCCTTACTCGGTCTACAGTATAGCCGAGTGAAAAAATGTCACATCCTGTGCCAAAGCACCTAATCTTATCTTATTTTTAATTTGATTAATTTTTATTCCATCATAATTGAAATCAAAGAAATTTAAAAAGGAAAAACTAAGAGTTTCCCTGTATTATTAATATTTTATCTGTTAAAGCATAGACTTATTTAAAGATTATCATATTGGATAATAAAAAATTTATCACAATTTAAAATTTAAATTCATATTTTCATATCTGTCCACATAACCATATCCATACATGAATTTCCTTCATTTCATTTATTTACAAAAATGTACATGATTATTATACAACTCAAAATTATAATTACAAGCTTTATATTTAATTACAAAACTAATGTATAGACATTTTTGTGGGCCAATGATATATATATACCAAAATGAAATATGTGTTAGTAGTATGCCCTAGAGCATATCATTTAGTATGTATCTTGTACATGTTTTATTAATAAAAAGGCATTTTCATTTTTCCGTTTACATAACATATTTATGTGTAATAGAAAAGGTCTTTTGATATTTTGTTAGAAATTCTATTCTTAAGTTATTAAGAATATGAGTGACAGTATTTCTAGCACAAAGTATCATAAATTGGTTCACAATCGAGGATACTTCACAATAAGGACATGACTTATCTAGAAAGATTATAATCATGTCTGTTCCCAAGTTATTTATATGAGATATAAATAAGATGGAATGGTGAGTCTCGTGTCACATAACAAACATGATAGGCACTTATACATGATAAGTAGGCCAAACCAGTGACACTTATGATAAGCACGTGGAGTTTACTCTTGTCAATGCATTGTCATAAATCATATCAGTGCATATAATCTTTAGACCTGAGATAACACAGATATCTTGTATATAGGTGGTTTGAGTTTGATATTGCTTTCATACTTATACTGTGTATGGGTATATGGGCATGTGTTGTCTCCTACTAGTTATATTTGGAGGTAGGTGTTGATCAAGATGGAATCTGTTACCCTAAGTAAATAGGGATAAAATCCAATGTTCATTTAATTATTCTTGATGTTTCAAGTTCTTGGCCAAGATAAACAAATTTAATCAGAAAAGAGTTTCTAATGAGAAAATCTTTTTAATCAACAATTAGAATTAAAAGATAACATAATATTCATAGGAAATGGTGTTTAACAAAAACCATGACTCCAGCTCGAATTGGGATTTTATAACAGAGAGATTCTAGTGCATGGTAACATATGATTAAAGGTTCATTTAAGGAATTCCTTATTACTAATTGGGTGGCCATGGCATGCTATACTAGGTGTTAACCATGGTCTATGAGATACATAAAATGATTTAGAGAAATCATTTATGGTAAGAAAGAGTTCTGATGATATTAAGAGTTAATATCATATCTCATTGCCAATTAGTGATGAGCCTAGTGAGTCACACACATACATAAGTAATCACTAAGTTAAATGTGATTTAATTAATTAGTTAAAGAGTTTAATTGATTATTTAAATAGGTTTGGTTTTTCAATTAAATTGCAAAGTCCCTAGCATGGCTTGAAACCAAATCTAAGTTATTAAATGTAAAGTATAAGTTAAATTTATATTTAAAGTATTTAAATATGAATTTAATTATGATAAATTTATTAATAAAGATTAATTAATTAATTTATATTTGATATAAATTGATTAGAAGAGGAGAAATAATTATTTTGGGTTGAGAACTCAAAATTATAACACAAGGGTAATTTGGTCATTTCACAGGGTGACATGTGGCAACATGAGATGGTGACACATGGCATCATGGTTTGTTATTTATCTTCCTATCATGCATGATGATCAAAGTTAAGATTAAACCTAGCTTTGACACTTGGCTTAATGTGATTAGGTCAATTAAAATTAAGATGCAATCAAAAGATGACATGTGGCAAGGGTTTTAAGTGATGACCTAATTATATAATGTGATGCTATAAAAGAATAATATACATTATGATTTTTTCTCAAAGGTGCCACCACCCATGAAGCTCCTCTCCTCTCCTCTCTTCTTCTTCTTCTCTCATCAATTCAAAGAGAATTGCCCATATTCTCTAGAATTAAAATTGCTAGAAATTGTTTCTAGTGCCCTATATACATCTACAACATCTCTAAAGGTAAATCCCTAATTCCTAATTAGTTGGCAAGGCTTGAGAAGCTATTCAAGGGGCTGCCATTGGTGATCTTGGTGTGGACAAACTAGAGGGACAACATTTAGGGTCCTAGGTGCTTCCCAAAGGTACCAAACATATCTACAGTGCATCAAAAGTTTAGTGCACATGTTCTTATTTTAATGTAGGATTCTAATGAATTAATCTGTTAATTCAAAAATCTTAAATGGCAAATATAGATCCCAATACATATTAAAAGGGTTTTAATATGCAATTGAACATTGAAATCAATTAGGTATATAATGAATCTTGCATGATGCATGAGACCCTAGAAGAAAATTTTTGAATTCAATGTTTTTATCTAATAATTTTCATGCTTCCGCTCCTTCAATTGGTATCAGAGCCACTATATTTGCCATGTAGATTGTTTAATATATGATTTAATTGTGTGATTTGATCATAAGATGATTGTTTCATTGCTGGTTGGACCAACAAAGGTGGCAGCTTGGTTATCACCGTGATGGTGTGCATGTGTTTGGCCATGTTTGATGAGTCTAAGCATGTGCATGGTATTTGGGTTTTGAATGTGCAATTGTTGTATGATCTAAGGCCCATCCTATGACTAATTAAAATGTTTAATTAGGAGTTTTAATCACACAATTAAATTTTGATTCAAATCTAAATTTTTAAATTTATTTGAATGTGATTCAAATATGAATTTTTAAATTTGGTTGAATGAGATTCAAATATGAATTTTTAAATTTGTTTGAATGATATTCAAATCTAAATTTTAAAATTTGTTTGAATAAGATTCAAATCTGAATTTTTAAATTTGTTTTGAATAAGATTCAAATCTGAATTTTTAAATTTTGTTGAATGAGATTCAAATCTGAATTTTTAAGTTGAATATGAGATATTCAATTTAATTTTAGTATGTATGCTTTTTTTAATTGTTGAATGGTAATATGCATGATGGATGATCATGGACAATAAAAGACCAATGTGATTGGATTTATTTCTTTTATTTTTCTTTGGGTTGTAAATTAATTAATTTATTTTGGTGGCATGTATTATAAAGGTTGTAATATTTTTGGATTGTAATTTCATTTATTTGAGGATTTTAAAGTCCATGTTCTTGGAAATTTGTGTTGGTATGCCAAGGATTACAATGTAATGGATTGCAAGAAGATCAAGGAGGTTAAGAGCATTGGTAGGACCAGTGAAAGGAATTTAAGATCAAGTGTTGATTATGTACTCCTTTAGCAACTCTTGTAAAATGAATGAATGAAATGCATCTAGGAATGCCCTGATTCAATTCTTGGTGGCTCAGAATTGAATCCCTTAGAAAGTCCATGACCATACCATATTTATATGTTTGTCCATGAATACATGAGATGTATGGAAATGTATGCAAGTATATGATATATGCCTGCTAATTGGATAATGTGCAAAGTGAGACCATAATAGTAATTAGGCCGACCACAAAATCTTTCAAACAAATGATTAAGTTGAAAATGGTATAATTAAAGATAATTTTATCATGGGCTCTCCATTGAGGCAATTATTTTAAGAAATTTTAAATACTTGCATATGATGCAATTACTTTAAGAGATTTTCTTAAGAATAATTATTAAGCATGAGATATTGTAAATATGTAAATGGTTTGGTGGCCAATAATGAATGTGCCTGAGGACATTAAAATTATTTGCATGTTTACTGGCTCATTGGGATCAACTTAACTAATGCAAGATAAGTCAATAATGGATGTGCCTGAGATTTTAAGCATTAGGGGTTAGGTAAATGATTGAACCTCACATAAGATGTGATGGCCAAGGAGTTGCTCACTTATAGTTTATTGTAATTCCAATAATGGATGTGCCTGAGGATGATCAATAAGATTATGAGAATTCAATCACCCACTAGAAATCCATCCAACTAGGATTTCTGTTTCCTACTGTAGAAGTGTAGGATTCGCTAAGTTAGTGGGAGCACCAATTTGATTAAAAGACCATAATCATTTTGGTTAATTACATGATACATTTACTAATTAATCTAGTTATTTTCTGCAGTTATTCTTCTGATAATAATGAGCACACAATAACCACCACCATCCAATATCCTTGCGAGCATACTTGATCACAATAGGTTGACAGGACCTAATCTTTCTGATTGGCTTAGAAATTTGAAAATTGTCTTGAACCTTGAACATATAGGATATGTTCTAGACTCAAATGTTCATGGTCCCTTACCTCTAGAGGCCATTCAAGAGGAACATGATACTTTGGATAAGTGGAAGGAGCTTGATATGAGAGCCAAGTATTATATGCTTGCTTCTATGAGTAATGAGTTACGGAAGCAACATAAGAACATGTAGAGTTCAAGTGAGATCCTCCTTCACCTACAAGAGTTGTATGGTGAGCATAGCAGGAGTGCTAGGTATTAGATATCTAGACAGCTATTCCACATGAGGATGTTTGAAGGACAGAATATTGGGGATCATGTCCACAAGATGATTCGGCTGATTGAGCAGCTGGAACATCTTAACTTTAATATGGATTTCCAACTACAATCGGATTTGATCCTTCAGTCCCTTCCTGAGTCATTTGGGAATTTTGTGATAAATTTCCATACGACTAAGCAGGAATACACCTTGGCTGGTTTACTTAACATGCTGGTGATACACTCGAATTGTATAGATGTTTTTAAGCACATTTGCACTCTATTTCATAGCATTTAGGCAAGTATTTTCATGCATAATAGTTGATTTCATTAGTTTTCATAATTTCTATTGTAAAGCCCTTAATTCCATGTTTTCTGCATCATTTTAGGTGTTTGGGTGGAGCTACAGAAGTATAGGAGTGAAAGAAAAGCTTGGAAGAGTCAAGAGACAGAGAATTGCTGCTGATGCAAAGTACACGGGTCATGTAAACCAAGGCCTAGACCCATGTAAATCTCTGCCAGAAGAAAGATAAAAGAATCGATGAGAAACACAAGTACACGGATCATGTAACGAGACCCGTGTAATATGCAGGGACCCGTGTAAGTCTCTGCCAATCGCAAGCTTGAAGAAACTTATGGGAACAATAGTACACGGTCGGTGTAATCAGGCTCGTGTAGTTGGCACAGACCCGTGTAACTTTTTATGCCAAAACGAGACCACGCAAAAATCCTCCAGCAAGTTACACGGCCCTACTCTGTAGGACCCGTGTAGTGACGCACGGGCCGTGTACTATGCTGTAGCGAGTTTTATAACTCGAATTTTATAACATCCTCCCGGTAAAAACTCCGTACATTCTACTGTTCCGGTAACCGGTGTCGGTCCGGACAGCTAGAACGTCCGAAAAAATATTTAAACTAAAGTGAGGGACCAAAATTAACCCAAATATTAATAAGAAAAATATAGTAAAAAATTTAGAAATAAAATACAACCAAGTTAAATGAGCCGGTGCCCAAGCGATGGGTAACCAGAGGGAAGTTGCGGTCCTCGCAACGAGGAGCCCTAGACCCAGGGAAAAATTCATAAAATAATTTTTGGGACTCCAGAGAAGGGTCATTGAGGTTCCTATGGCATTAGAATGCCAAGAAAATATTCAGAAAAATTTTACAATCGGTACAGACAATTTTGAACCGTTAAGCCAAACGGAGGGCATTTTGGCCATTTCGCCTTCAGAGACGATTTTTGGCCGACTTGTCCAGTTGAGTAAATAATTATTATGACTTAAAATGTGAATAAATATTGTTGAAAATTGAATTGAAAATGATTAGAAAAGAAAAATCAATAAAATGCCAAATATGACATCATTATGATGTCATTTAAAAGCTCCACCAATCACATGCAAGCAATCCATTTAATTAACTAATAAAAGAGACAAATAAGGACCAAAGAAATTAAAAAAAAAGCAAACAGCAGCCCTTTCTCCTCCTTCAAAAACGTTTTACATCCCCTCCCCTCTTCCTCCATTGAATCTCAACCAAAGCTCCATTTTCATCCTTATTTTACCACAAACTCTCCTAAGTCCCTTCACTAAAAACTTGTCTCTACCTCTGGGGAAGTGTTTGGCAGCCTAGAAAGTGAAGGAAAGTGAAGTTTTAGCTCGGAGAAATCTGCCCTACAAGAGGTTAAAGTGAGGTTAGTGCCTACTTATATATATACTTCTTTGATTCCATGTTAGAAGCTTGAAATAAGTGAGAAATTGTAAATTAAATGAATAAAAGTTAAGTGTATGCATCCCTTGAATTTTGGCAGCCCTAAGGAAGGAATGAGTTTGATTGTATTAATGGACTTAAAGTGAATTGGAGATTATGTTTAAAGTGTATACATATATATATACAAAGAATGAAAGAGTTAACTAAAGAAATTGTGAAAACCATGACTTTGAGCTAGGGTTTAGGAGTGAAAATTTGACTTGGCTTAGGAAATTATTAGAGAACATTTTAATAGTCAATTAGTGACCATTTTAGGTAATTTGAACACAATTTGGACTGAAATATAGCATGGCAAAGTGAATGTGTCACGCCTAAGGAGTGCAAAGAGGTGATCAAATTTCAGTCCACTTGGACTGCCATATCTTTGGCTGTGTTGGTCCAATTGGTGTTTGGCCAATTGGACATGAAACTAGGCTTATAATGGCACATTTTTTCTGAAGAAACCATGCCCAAAAGACCAAAGCAAGAGGACCAAAATTTAGCCCCAATCCGGATACCACGCAATCAAAGACTGCAGAAATGACCAAATGAACAGTAACTGTTCATTTGGCCATAACTCACTGTAGAATGGTCAAATTGACCTGAAAGTTTTACAGCAAAAAGATAGGATATAGACAAACAACTTTCATGAAGAACATTACCCCAAATTATGCCATTAACCCATTCAAATTATTGGGCAAAGTTAAGTTATCAAACCTGCAACTCTGCAGATTTTCACTTGAGCAGTAATGTTTGGATGGCTATAACTCTCTCTAGAAAACTCGGATTTAGGCGATTCTTGAACCGATGGAAACCTAAGGTATGGTAGAACATTTCATAAGCAGAAAGTTAGACCAAATTATGAACTTAACTTGATCAAATTACTGACCAAAGTTGGACCAAAAATCTGCGGACCAAAATCTCAAAGATGAACAAGACACGAAACAAAGAAACTTATTTTGGCCATAACTTGAGCTACAAAACTCCAAATGGAGTGATTCAAAAAAAAGAAATTCAACTAGACAAAATAAGGAACATTTTCTATGAAGGAAGTTTTGTCAAATTCCAACAGTAAATCGACCAATGAAACAGTGTAACTTCGGAGCACCAAAACCGAAAATTGGCAATTTTGCCAAAATGACCTAAGCTTTGAGAAAGTGACCAAAACCAACAAGTTTTAAATGAAAAATGTAGTATGTTTGAAGTGCCAAAGTCAATGTACATATTTTCTATGCAAAAGTCAACATTTTAGTTGACTAATGAAGTGAATAGTGACATGAAAACTTGAAATAAGCTTGGAAATGGATTTGGTAATTCATTCCAACAAGTTTTAAATGCAAAATGTGGTACATCGGGAGTGTTAAAACCAATGTACCTATTGTCTATGCAAAAGTCAACATTTTTGTTGACCAATGAGGTGAATAGTGATACCAAAACTTGAAATTCAAAATTTGAAATTTGAAATGCATCTAGGGGACTTTAAATTGCAATTGGCAATTAATACTAGTAAATGTAAAACTCAAAATGTGGGATCTTGGTGTAATTAGAATTAATATATCCATTAAGTATAAAAAAGTCAACATTTTGGTTGACTAGTATGGTGAATAGTAATCAAAATGATTAGTGAATTAAGATGAAGACCTAGAACCAATTCTAAGCTTAAATGCTTAGAATTGTATGACAAATATGGACTATGCATCCTAGTCAAAATTGTTAAAAAGAAATTTAGGCCATAAATTTAAAATCCATGAAATATTCATGGATTACTTGAAACATGAAAAATAAGTCACCTAATTGATGTGAATAGATAGTTAGGGCATATATGCCCATCACAAATGGAATTCATAAAATATTAGTAACTCAACTTGAAATATAAAATTTGTAATTACATAAGTAGACTCTTGAATGTATAAATGAGAAAGGAAAAATGTTTTGAATACAATGGTACATGTGAACCATTGTTTAGAATTGGGATCAATATGAATAACATAATGAATGGATAAATAAACCATATTAATGTATGAATGAGACATTAGTTCTCATTATTGTAAAGAGGAGAAGTATTTTGAGTACAATGGTATAAAAGGATAATTGATGTGAATTGTGATCATATAAATGATCAAATGAATGTATGAATTATGATTGAAATTTATCATGAAATAATGAAGTCATAAAGCACAATATATTAATATTTTAAAGTATCAAATGCCCTAGTATACCTAACAAGATTGGTTTGGATAGTTTGGCATGCCAATAGGGTATTGTTTTAGCAGTACTGCGAAAGGCTTTATGCCTGTATTCATGGCTTTATGCCCGTATGCATGGCTTTTATGCCCGTATGCATGGCTTTTATGCCCGATTATGTGATATCATGGCTTTTTAGCCACACTGACTGCATACATGGTTGATGTTCTGCGTCCCATGGTATGACGGCCCGAGGCAATCATGCGGTGTCGAGGCCAACGACCCGTTATCCATCGAATGCCTAGTATAGGTTACTTGGGCAGTCAATTAAAGTATTATTCAATTCAGGCAACTAAGTTAAGTTAAGTATAATGAAAATCCAATACAATTAAATTAAGTATTGAATGAATAAGCAAAAGAGATTAGCAAAAGAAACATAACAAAAATATAAATTGCAGAATCAGCAGACTTGAAATACAATACAGATAGAATAAATTATATACCGCTAGTATTATCAAAAGTTATAAACTAAGCACTTCCAAAGAGGAACAAACTAGTATATAAGATCGTTGATACTAGAAATACCATATCAAATTAAATTGATTCTTGAGTATCCGAATTATCATTTATTTCTTTCTTTACTTGTATATATTATTTCGGTTATATTATTGCACCACTAAGCAGAAATGCTTAGCGCGATGGAATTGCTTCCTCGCAGTATCAAGGTAAAACCAAGAACCGTCGATCGAGATTTTTGGAGTCCAGATCTGCGAAGTGTCGAAGAGTTCAAGATTGTCACCTCTCAAGAATGCATGTAGATAGGGCTCATTTTATACATGTTATGTATATTGTTCATTCCTAGCACATTGTAAATTATTTATATATCTTGTACAAAATAAACTCATGTAATTAACCTATGAATTATGGAAGCTATTCAAAGTAAGTATTTTAGTATGTGAATTGAATTTGAGTTATAATGAGATTATACTTGTGAATATTGAGATATTGAAAATCTAATGAGATTTCTCGAGAAACTGGATAATCGCATTGAGATACATTATGTTTGAAAATTTTTTAGACTATTAAGTTTGAGAAATTGAGTATATATTGAAATTGTCTTTGGCAGGTTCAGAAGAACTGTTAGTCCAAATTACAGCCGACACTTTGTCGGATTATCGTTAAAATTTTTGAAATTTCCAACTTAGTTAGATTTTTATAAAAGTAAAAATAGCCTAAATCTTGAATAAAGTTTTTGAACAAATAAATCACGGACTATAATGAAATCAGATAAAATAGAGTGCTCCGGCACACTGAGTGGCATAACTTGCTCGGCTACACTGTAGTCGGGTAAGGGGTGTCACATTTAGTGGTATCAGAGCACGGTTTAGGCGTTTCTGGACCTAAATAGATTGCATATCATGCATTGCATTCATAAGAGTCGAGGTGACACTATTGCAGATCTGTATTTCCTGTTTATTTTAGGTTAAGGTATGGAATAAGAGAGTGAAGAGACAATGAGATAGCGAATGGAGATGAGAAGGAGACTGTATTTAAGATGAAAAAGGATGAGTACATAACTATTTGAGGATAGGATTGAGACTAAGGAGAAAGTGAAGTAGGATAACACGGAAAGGTGAAGAAACAAGGAGGTAGCAACTCCCCGATTACTTAAGTCAGGTAAATTTCGAGGACGAAATTTAAATAAGAGGGGAAGAGTTGTAACATCCTCCCGGTAATAAATCCGTACATTCTACTGTTTCGGTGACCGGTGTATGTCCGGACTGTTAGTAGTATGCCCTAGAGCATATCATTTAGTATGTATCTTGTACATATTTTTAATAATAAAAGGCATTTCCACTTTTCCGTTTACATAATATATTTATGTGTAATAGAAAAGGTCCATTGATATTTTGTTAGAAATATTATTCTTAAGTTGTTAAGAATATGAGTGACAATATTTCTAGCACAAAGTATCATAAATAGGTTCACAATCGAGGATACTTCATAATAAGGACATGACTTATCCATAAAGATTGTATTCATGTTTGTTCCCAAGTTATTTATATGAGATATAAATAAGATGGAATGGTGAGTCTCATGCCATATAACAAACTTGATAGGCACTTATAAATGATAAGTAGGCCGAACCAGTGACACTTATGACAAGCACATGGAGTTTACTCTTGTCAATGTTTTGTCATAAATCATATCAGTGCATATAATCTTTAGACCTGAGATAGCACAGTTATCTTGTATATAGGTAGTTTGAGTTTGATACTGCTTTCATACTTGTACTATGTATGGGTATATGGGCATGTGTTGGCTCCTGCTAGTTATATATGGAGGTAGGTGTTGATCAAGATGGAATCTGTTCCTCTAAGTAAATAGAGTTAAAATCCTATGTTCATTTAATTGTTCTTGATGTTTCAAGTTCTGGCCAGACAGCTAGATTTATTAATAAAAGAGTTTATGATGAGAAAAATCTTTTAATCAAGAACTGGAATTAAAAGAGAACATAATATTCATAGCAAATGGAGTTTGACATAAACCATGACTCCAGCTTGAGTTGGGATTTTGTAACAGAGAGATTCTAGTGCATGGTAACATATGATTGTAGGTTCATTTAAGGTAAATCTTATTACTAATTGGGTGGCCATGGCATGCTATGCTAGGTGTTAACCATGGTCTATGAGGTTCATAAAATGATTTAGAGAAATCATTTATGGTAAGAAAGAGTTCTGATGATATTAAGAGTTGATATCATGTCTCATTGCCAATTAGTGATGAGCCTAGTAAGTCACACACATACACAAGTTATCACCTATTTAAATATGATTTAATTAATTAATTAAAGAGTTTAATTGATTAATTAAATAGATTTGGTTTGCAATAAAATTGCAAAGTCCCTAGCATGACTTGAAACCAAATCTAGATTATTGGATGTGTAGTATAAATTAAATTTATATTTAAAGTGTTTAAATATGAATTTAATTGATGAGAAATTAATTAATAGAGATTAATTAATTAATTTATATTTGATATAAATTAATTAGAAGAAGAAAATAATTATTTTGGGTTAAGAACTCAAAATTAAGACACAGGGCATTTTGGTCATTTCACGATTGTGACACGTGGCACCATGAGATGGTGACACATGGCATAACACATAAGCTTGCCAAATATTTTTAATCATGTAAGATGATTAAAATCAAGATTAAATATAGGTTTGACACTTGGCACAATGTGATTGGGTCACTTAAACCTAGAGCTAATCAAAAGGTGACATGTGGCTAGGGTTTAATGTGTTAACCTAGCTATTTAAGTGGGGTTATGAAAGAAAACACAACCAGCAGCCTCTCCTCTCATATGTCACGCCACTTTGAGCCTCTCTAGCTATTTCTCTTCATCTCTCATCAATTCAAAGAGATTAGCCATCAATCTCTTGAATTAAGAACACTAGAAATTGTTTCTAGTGTCTGTTTGCATCTCTAATCTCTTAAAAGGCAGAACTTGAATTTCTAATTAATAGAAAAGGCTTTAGAAGCTGTTCAAGGGCTGCCATAGGTGTTCTTGGTGTGGACAAGCTAGAGGGACAACATCCGTGTCCTCAAGACGAATCTCAAAGCGCATTGCAAAGACATCAAGAGGTTAGTGTAATCGTTCTTGATTTAATCTAGGGTTCTAAAATTAATCTGATTAATTTTAAAATCTTAAATGGCAAATACAGATCTAAAAACATATTAAAAGAGTTTTAATATGTTGTTTATCATTGAAATCAAATAGATAAAAATAAATCTTGCATGGTGCATGTGACCCTAGGTGAAAATTTTTGAATTCAATGGTATAATCTTGTGTTTTCACGCTCATTCCTTCAATTGGTATCGAGCCACTATATTTGCAATTTAGATTGTTGATTATATATTTTATTTGTGTGTTTGATCATGAGATCAAGAGATTCATTGCTGGTTGGATCATGAGATGTGGCGTCACACATGGAGAAGCCACCATTGGTGGCGGCAACAATGGTTCCATGGGTGATTCAAGGTTTGGCTTTTAATTCTGCAATTGTTGTATGATCTAAGGCCTATTCTTTGACTAATTAAAGTGTTTAATTAGTTGTTTTAATCACACAATTAAATTATGATTCAAATCAGAATTTTAAAAATGTTAGAATGTGATTCAAATCTGAAATTTAAAAGTTGTTTGAATGAGATTCAAATCTGAATTTTTAATGTTGTTTGAATCATATTTAAATCTGATTATTTAAAATTGATTCAATAAAATTCAGATCTGAATTTTTAAAAAATATTTCAATGCGATTCAAATCTGAGTCATTAAAAAATGTTTGAATGTGATTCAAATCTGAATTTTTGAAGTTGTTTGAATGTGATTCAAATCTGAATTTTTAAATTTGATTGAATGAGATTCACAACTGAATTTTTAATATTATTTGAATCATAGTCACATCTCGAAATTTAAGATGAATATGAGATATTCAATTTAATTTAAGAATGTATGTTTTATTTAATTGTTAAATAGTGATATGCATGATGGATGATCATGGACTATAAAAGACCAATGTGATTGGATTTATTTCTTTTATGTTTCTTTGGGATTGTAAATTAATTAATTTATTTTAATTTATTTTGGGCATGTATTATTAAGTTTGTAATATTTTTGGGTTGTAATTTCATTTATTTAAGTTCTTGTAAATTCGCCTTGGTATGCCAAGGATTACTATGTAATATTGGATTGCAAGAAGTTCAAGGAGGTCAAGAGCATTGGTGGGACCGTGGGAGGAATTCAATATCAAGTGTTGATTATGTACTCCTTCAGCAACTCTTGTAAAATGAATGAATGAAATGCACCTAGAATGCCCCGATTCAATTCTTGGTGGCTCGAATTGAATCCCTTAGAAAGTCCATGATCATACCATATTTATCGCTTATCCATGAATGCATGAGATGTATGGGAATGTATGCAATTATATGATATATGCATGCTAAATGGATAATGTGCAAAGTGAGACCTTAATAGTAATTAGGATGGCTATAAAATCTTCCAAACAAATGATTAAGTTGGAAATGCTATAATTAAAGTAATTATAACATAAGCCCTCCATTGGGGCAATTATTTTAAGAAATTTTAAATAGTTGCATGAGATGCAATTAATTTAAGAGATTTTCTTAAGAATAATTGTTAAGCATGAGATGTTGTAAATATGTAAATGGTTTGGTGGCCAATATTGGATGTACTGAGGACATTAAAATTATTTGCATAATTATCGCTCAATGGGATCAACTTAACTAATGCAAGATAAGTCAATATTGGATGTACCGAGATTTTGAGCATTAGGGGCTAGTAAAGGATTGAACCTCACATGAGATGTGATGGGCAAGGAGTTGCTCACTTATAGTTTATTGTAATTCCAATAATGGATGTACCGAGGATGATCAATAGAATTATAAGAATTCAATCACCCACTAGAAATCCATCCAACTAGGATTTGCTTTCTACTTTGGAAGTGTAGGATTCGCTAAGTTAGTGGGAGGACCAATTTGATTAAAAGACCATAATCATTTTGGTTAATTACATGATACATTTACTAATTAATCTGGTTATTTTCTCAGCTAATTTTCTCGATAAAAATGAGCACAAAACAACCACCACCATCCAATATCCTTGCAAGCATACTTGATCACAACAGTTGACAGGACCTAATCATCTGATTGGCTAAGAAATTTGAAACTTGTCCTGAACCTTGAACATATAGGATATGTTCTATATTCAAATGTTCCTGGTCCCTTACCTCCAGAGGCCACACAAGAGGAACATGATACTTTGGACAAGTGGAAGGAGCATGATATGAGAGCTAAGTGTTACATGCTTGCTTCCATGAGTAATGAGTTACAGAAGCAACATGAGAACATGCAGAGTGCTAGTGAGATCCTCCTTCACCTACAAGAGTTGTATGGTGAGCACAAAGCAGAATGCTAGGTATGAGATATCTAAACAGCTTATTCCGTATGAGGATGTCTCGAGGGATGTAATGTTGGGGATCATGTCCACAAGATGATTCGGCTGATTGAGCAGTTGGAACATCTTGACTTCAACATGGATTTCCAACTACAAACGGATTTGATCCTTCAGTCCCTTCTTGAGTCTTTTGGGAATTTTGTGACAAATTTCCATATGACTAAACAGGAACGCACCTTAGCTGAATTACTCATCATGCTGGTTATTGCCCAAAAGAATATGCCAGGCAATAAAGGAAAAGAGGTAGCTTTGGTTGCATCTTCTTCTGCTGGAAAGCCCAACAAGAAGAAGGGCAATAACAAAAAGAAACCTCAGATTCCTGGTCCTTCCAAGAAAATAGCTAAACAGAAAAGGAAGACTAAAGCTGATAAAGGCAAAGGAAAGTGTCTCCACTGCCAACAGGAAAGTGTTTCCATTACCAACAGGAAAGTGTTTCCATTGCCAGTAAGAAAGTGTTTCCACTGGCCAGAGTATAGCAATCTAAATGAATGCAATGCCATGGTGAAAACCAACTCAAGTTCAAAATATATTTGGCACTTAAGGTTATGTCATGTTGCATAAGATAGGATTGCAAAACTGGAGAAAATGGGGATTTTATCCTCATTGGGCTCTAAGCCTACTTCAACTTGTGAATCTTGCCTTCAGGGCAAAATGACTAGATCACCCTTTGTTGGTCAAGGGCTAAGAGCTGAAAATATTTTGGAGCTAATACATAGTGATGTATGTGGTCCATTTAAAGAAATGGCTAGAGGGGGCTTTCATTATTACTTTTACTGATGATAAATCAAGGTTTGGGTATTTGTATTTGATGAAATACAAACATAAATCCTTTGAAAAGTTCAAAGAATTTAGATCTGAAGTAGAAAATCAAACAGGAAAGAGTATTAAAGCTCTTCGATCAGATCGTGGAGGTGAATATTTGAGTACTGAATTTGATGAATACTTGAGAGAGCATGGCATTGTTTCTCACCGACTCTCCAGAACGCCACAAATTGAATGGTGTATCTGAAGGAGAAATCGTACTATTGGATATGGTACGTAGTATGATGAGCTATACCGATATGCCAATCTCCTTTGGGGATTTGCATTAGAATCACTTTATATATTCTGAATAGGATTCCATCAAAATCGCTTTCTTCCACACCTTATGAGATATGGCATGGAAGAAAACCAAGTCTTAAGCATGTTAAGATTTGGGGTTGTCCAAATTATATCAAAAGTCGAACACCGATAAATTGGAGACCAGATCGTAAAAGGTCGATTTGTTGGATATCCAAAAGATAGTTTTGGATATTATTTTTATTTGCCTACTTCACAAAGGTTGTGATAAGTAGAGATGCCACATTTCTTGAACAACGGTTTGTTCAAGAAGGAGGCAAAGGAAGGCAAATAGAGTTAGAATTGGAGAATTTCGACCAACCAATGCATCGATGGATATAGATCCATCTAGTCAACCTATACCCATTGATGAAACATCTACAAATGTTCCTCGTAGAACAACCAGTATCTCACCCACGGTGAGATATGGTTTTCTTCATGAAGAAGAACAAGAGTTGTCTACTCATGAAGAAGTAGATCATGGAGATGATCCACTTACCTATGAAGAAGCTATATCGGATATAGACTCTTCAAAATGGATTGATGCTATGAAATCGAGATTGATTCCATGTATAAGAATCAAGTTTGGGATCTTGTTGACCCACCTAAAGGTATTGTACCTATAGGGAACAAATGGGTTTTCAAGAAGAAAATTGGTTACGATGGAAAGGTAGAGACCTATAAGGCAAGGCTAGTAGCGAAAGGGTTTCGCCAAAGGCAAGGAATAGACTATGAGGAGACTTTCTACTTTGATGCCATGCTTAAATCAATAAGGATTTTATTAGCAATAGCTGCATACTATGATTATGAGATTTGGCGGATGGATGTCAAAGCGACTTTTCTCAATGGATACATTGAAGAAAACATTTTCATGGAACAACCTAGGGATTTGAATCCCAAGATGGTTCCAAGGTATGCAAGCTAACGCGATCCATTTATGGGTTGAAACAAGCTTGAGGAGTTGGAACATCCGCTTTGATGAAGCCATTAAATCTTTTGGTTTTATCAAAAATGAGGATGAGCCATGTGTATATAAGAAGGTTAGTGACAGTGCTATCACTTTCCTTGTCTTATATGTGGATGACACACTTCGTTGATGGGTAATGATACAGCATGTTGGACTATAAAGGTATGGTTGTCAAATACATTCTCCATGAAAGACTTAGGGAGGCAACCTATATTCTTGGGATTCGCATCTATAGAGATAGAGCGAAAGAATAATTGGTTTATCCCAAAGTCTATACTTGGAAAAGGTGTTAAAGAGGTTTAACATGCTTGATTCCAAGAGAGGATTGTTACCATGAGACATGGTATCCACCTTTCTAAAGAGATGTCTCCAAAGACACACGAAGAAAGAGATAAGATGGCCAGATTCCATATGCTTGGCTATTGGAAGTTTAATGTATGCAATGTTGTGTACTAGGCCGGATATCGCATATCTTTGTTAGTTTGACTAGCGGTATCAATCCAATCGAGTTTGGAACATCGATAGTCACAAGAATATCCTTAAGTACTTGAGAAGAACTAAGGATTTATTCTTGATTTATGGAGGTGGAGACTTGCAATTGGATGGTTATACTGATTCTGATTTCCAATCAGATATCGATGATAGAAAGTCTACCTCTGGATATGTGTTCATTTGTAATGGAGGTGCAGTCAGTTGGAAGAGTTCCAAAGCGAAGCACATTGCAGATTCCACTCTCGAGGTGAGTATATTCTTTGCATCGAATCTTTGCAAAAGAAGTTGTTTGGATAAAGAAGTTCATGACAGAACTTACAGTAGTTCCTTCCACTGAGTCAGCAGTTCCACTACACTGTGACAATAATGGAGCAGCCATACAGGCTAAGGAACTAAGGTCTCACCCAAAATCCAAACACATAGAAAGGCACTATCACATTATCAGAGATATAGTTGGGCAAGGCGATATAGTCATGCAGAAAAATAACATCAGCTGAAAAATTCAGCTGATCCATTCACTAAGCCTTTGTCATAAGCTCAGTTAGACTGACATCTTGAGAAGATGGGTCTAAGGTATTGTAATGAATGGCTCTAGTGCTAGTGGGAGATTGTTAGTAGTATGCCCTAGAGCATATCATTTAGTATGTATCTTGTACATATTTTTAATAATAAAAGGCATTTCCACTTTTCCGTTTACATAATATATTTATGTGTAATAGAAAAGGTCCATTGATATTTTGTTAGAAATATTATTCTTAAGTTGTTAAGAATATGAGTGACAATATTTCTAGCACAAAGTATCATAAATAGGTTCACAATCGAGGATACTTCATAATAAGGACATGACTTATCCAGAAAGATTGTATTCATGTTTGTTCCCAAGTTATTTATATGAGATATAAATAAGATGGAATGGTGAGTCTCATGCCATATAACAAACTTGATAGGCACTTATAAATGATAAGTAGGCCGAACGGTGACACTTATGACAAGCACATGGAGTTTACTCTTGTCAATGTTTTGTCATAAATCATATCGAGGCATATAATCTTTAGACTGAGATAGCACAGATTATCTTGTATATAGGTAGTTTGAGTTTGATCTGCTTTCATACTTGTACTATGTATGGGTATATGGGCATGTGTTGGCTCCACTAGTTATATATGGAGGTAGGTGTTGATCAAGATGGAATCTGTTCCTCTAAGTAAATAGAGTTAAAATCCTATGTTCATTTAATTGTTCTTGATGTTTCAAGTTCTGGCAGACAGATAGATTTATTCGAGAAAGAGTTTACGATGAGAAAAATCTTTTAATCAAGAATGGAATTAAAAGAGAACATAATATTCATAGCAAATGGAGTTTGACATAAACCATGACTCGGCTTGAGTTGGGATTTTGTAATAGAGAGATTCTAGTGCATGGTAACATATGATTATAGGTTCATTTAAGGTAAATCTTATTACTAATTGGGTGGCCATGGCATGCTATGCTAGGTGTTAACCATGGTCTATGAGGTTCATAAAATGATTTAGAGAAATCATTTATGGTAAGAAAGAGTTCGATGATATTAAGAGTTGATATCATGTCTCATTGCCAATTAGTGATGAGCCTAGTAAGTCACACACATACACAAGTTATCACCTATTTAAATATGATTTAATTAATTAATTAAAGAGTTTAATTGATTAATTAAATAGATTTGGTTTGAAATAAAATTTCAAAGTCCGTTGCATGACTTGAAACCAAATCTAGATTATTGGATGTGTAGTATAAATTAAATTTATATTTAAAGTGTTTAAATATGAATTTAATTGATGAGAAATTAATTAATAGAGATTAATTAATTAATTTATATTTGATATAAATTAATTAGAAGAAGAAAATAATTATTTTGGGTTAAGAACTCAAAATTAAGACACGAGGGCATTTTGGTCATTTCACAGTGTGACACGTGGCACCATGAGATGGTGACACATGGCATAACACATAAGCTTGCCAAATATTTTTAATCATGTAAGATGATTAAAATCAAGATTAAATATAGGTTTGACACTTGGCACAATGTGATTGGGTCACTTAAACCTTGAGCTAATCAAAAGGTGACATGTGGCTAGGGTTTAATGTGTTAACCTAGCTATTTAAGTGGGGTTATGAAAAGAAAACACAACCAGCAGCCTCTCCTCTCATATGTCACGCCACTTTGAGCCTCTCCAGCTATTTCTCTTCATCTCTCATCAATTCAAAGAGATTAGCCATCAATCTCTTGAATTAAGAACACTAGAAATTGTTTCTAGTGTCCTGTTTGCATCTCTAATCTCTTAAAAGGCAGAACTTGAATTTCTAATTAATAGAAAAGGCTTTAGAAGCTGTTCAAGGGCTGCCATAGGTGTTCTTGGTGTGGACAAGCTAGAGGACAACATCTGGTGTCTCAAGACGAATCTCAAAGGCGCAGACATGCGAGACATCAAGAGGTTAGTGTAATCGTTCTTGATTTAATCTAGGGTTCTAAAATTAATCTGATTAATTTTAAAATCTTAAATGGCAAATACAGATCTAAAAACATATTAAAAGAGTTTTAATATGTTGTTTATCATTGAAATCAAATAGATAAAAATAAATCTTGCATGGTGCATGTGACCCTAGGTGAAAATTTTTGAATTCAATGGTATAATCTTGTGTTTTTCACGCTTCCGTTCCTTCACGGACAGCTAGAACGTCCGGAAAAATATTTAAACTAAATGAGGGACCAAAATTAACCCAAATATTAATAAGAAAAATATAGTAAAAATTTTAGAAATAAAATACAACCAAGTTAAATGAGCCGGTGCCCAAGCGATGGGTAACCAGAGGGAAGTTGCGGTCCTCGCAACGAGGAGCCCTAGACCCGGGGAAAAATTCATAAAATAATTTTTGGGACTCCAGAGAAGGGTCATTGAGGTTCCTATGGCATTAGAATGCCAAGAAAATATTCAGAAAAATTTTACAATCGGTACAGACAATTTTGACCCGTTAAGCCAAACGGAGAGCATTTTGGTCATTTCGCCTTCAGAGACGATTTTTGCCCAACTTGTGCAGTTGAGTAAATAATTATTATGACATAAAATGTGAATAAATATTGTTGAAAATTGAATTGAAAATGATTAGAAAAGAAAAATCAATAAAATGCCAAATATGACATCATTATGATGTCATTTAAAAGCTCCACCAATCACATGCAAGCAATCCATTTAATTAACTAATAATAGAGACAAATAAGGACCAAAGAAATTTAAAAAAAGCAAACAGCAGCCCTTTCTCCTCCTTCAAAAACGTTTTACATCCCCTCCCCTCTTCCTTCATTGAATCTCAACCAAAGCTCCATTTTCATCCTTATTTTACCACAAACTCTCCTAAGTCCCTTCACTAAAAACTTGTCTCTACCTCTGGGGAAGTGTTTGGCAGCCTAGAAAGTGAAGGAAAGTGAAGTTTTAGCTTGGAGAAATCTGCCCTATAAGAGGTTAAAGTGAGGTTAGTGCCTACTTATATATATACTTCTTTGATTCCATGTTAGAAGCTTGAAATAAGTGAGAAATTGTAAATTAAATGAATAAAAGTTAAGTGTATGCATCCCTTGAATTTTGGCAGCCCTAAGGAAGGAATGAGTTTGATTGTATTAATGGACTTAGAGTGAATTGGAGATTATGTTTAAAGTGTATACATATATATATACAAAGAATGAAAGAGTTAACTAAAGAAATTGTGAAAACCATGACTTTGAGCTAGGGTTTAGGAGTGAAAATTTGACTTGGCTTAGGAAATTGTTAGAGAACATTTTAATGGTCAATTAGTGACCATTTTAGGTAATTTGAACAAAATTTGGACTGAAATATAGCATGGCAAAGTGAATGTGTAGGCTGCCTAAGGAGTGCAGCAGGGTGACTGAAATTTCAGTCCACTTGGACTGCCATATCTTTGGCTGTGTTGGTCCAATTGGTGTTTGGCCAATTGGACATGAAACTAGGCTTATAATGGCACATTTTTGCTGAAGAAACCATGCCCAAAAGACCAAAGCAAGAGGACCAAAATTTGGCCTCAATCCGGATACCCTGCAACCAGCACCTGCAGAAATGACCAAATGAACAGTCCTGTAACTGTTCATTTGGCCATAACTCACTGTAGAATGCTCAAATTGACCTAAAATTTTTACAGCAAAAAGATAGGATATAGACAAACAACTTTCATGAAGAACACTACACCAAATTATGCCATTAACCCATTCAAATTATTGGGCAAAGTTAAGTTATCAAACCTGCAACTCTGCAGATTTTCACTTGAGCAGTAATGTTTGGATGGCTATAACTCTCTCTAGAAAACTCAGATTTAGGCGATTCTTGAACCGATAAAAACTTAAGGTATGGTAGAACATTTCATAAGAAGAAATTTAGACCAAATTATGAACTTAACTTGATCAAATTACTGACCAAAGTTGGACCAAAAATCTGCGGACCAAAATCTCAAAGATGAACGATTACACGTGAGCGATGAAACTTATTTTGGCCATAACTTGAGCTAAAAAACTCCAAATGGAGTGATTAAAAAAAAGAAATTCAACTAGACAAAATAAGGAACATTTTCTATGAAGGAAGTTTTGTCAAATTCCAACAGTAAATCAACCAATGAAACAGTGCAACTTTGGAGCACCAAAACCGAAAATTGGCAATTTTGCCAAAATGACCTAAGCTTTGAGAAAGTGACCAAAACCAACAAGTTTTAAATGAAAAATGTAGTATGTTTGAAGTGCCAAAGTCAATGTACATATTTTCTATGCAAAAGTCAACATTTTAGTTGACTAATGAAGTGAATAGTGACATGAAAACTTGAAATAAGCTTGGAAATGGATTTGGTAATTCATTCCAACAAGTTTTAAATGCAAAATGTGGTACATCGGGAGTGTTAAAACCAATGTACCTATTGTCAATGCAAAAGTCAACATTTTTGTTGACCAATGAGGTGAATAGTGACACCAAAACTTGAAATTCAAAATTTGAAATTTGAAATGCATCTAGGGGACTTTAAATTGCAATTGGCAATTAATACTGGTAAATGTAAAACTCAAAATGTGGGATCTTGGTGTAATTAGAATTAATATATCCATTAAGTATAAAAAGGTCAACTTTTTGGTTGACTAGTATGGTGAATAGTAATCAAAATGATTAGTGAATAAAGATGAAGACCTAGAACCAATTCTAAGCTTAAATGCTTAGAATTGTATGACAAATATGGACTATGCATCCTAGTCAAAATTGTTAAAAAGAAATTTAGGCCATAAATTTAAAATCCATGAAATATTCATGGATTACTTGAAACATGAAAAATAAGTCACCTAATTGATGTGAATAGATAGTTAGGGCATATATGCCCATCACAAATGGAATTCATAAAATATTAGTAACTCAACTTGAAATATAAAATTTGTAATTACATAAGTAGACTCTTGAATGTATAAATGAGAAAGGAAAAATGTTTTGAATACAATGGTACATGTGAACCATTGTTTAGAATTGGGATCAATATGAATAACATAATGAATGGATAAATAAACCATATTAATGTATGAATGAGACATTAGTTCTCATTATTGTAAAGAGGAGAAGTATTTTGAGTACAATGGTATAAAAGGATAATTGATGTGAATTGTGATCATATAAATGATCAAATGAATGTATGAATTATGATTGAAATTTATCATGAAATAATGAAGTCATAAAGCACAATATATTAATATTTAAAGGTATCAAATGCCCTAGTATACCTAACAAGATTGGTTTGGATAGTTTGGCATGCCAATAGGGTATTGTTTTAGCGATCGCGAAAGGCTTTATGCCTGTATTCATGGCTTTATGCCCGTATGCATGGCTTTTATGCCCGTATGCATGGCTTTTATGCCCGATTATGTGATATCATGGCTTTTTAGCCACACTGACTGCATACATGGTTGATGTTCTGCGTCCCATGGTATGACGGCCCGAGGCACCGCGGTGTCCAGTGCCAACGACCCGTTATCCAGTCCAGTCGTTTAGTATAGGTTACTTGGGCAGTCAATTAAAGTATTATTCAATTCAGGCAGCTAAGTTAAGTTAAGTATAATGAAAATCCAGTACAATTAAATTAAGTATTCAATAAAAAAACAAAACAGATTAGCAAAAGAAACATAACAAAAATATAAATTGCAGAACCGTACAGACTTGAAATAGAATATAGATAGAATAAATTATATACCTGCTAGTATTACTGAAAAGTTATAAACTAAGCACTTCCAAAGAGGAACAAACTAGTATATAAGATCGTTGATACTAGAAATACCATACCAAATTAAATTGATTCTTGAGTATCTGAATTATCATTTATTTCTTTCTTTACTTGTATATATTATTTCTGGTTATATTATTGCACCACTAAGCAGAAATGCTTAGCGCGATGGAATTGCTTCCTCGCGCAGGTACTTAAGGTAAAACCAGTAGACTGTCTACTGAGATTTTTGGAGTCCAGATCTGCAGAAGTGTCAGAAGAGTTCAAGATTGTCACCTCCTCAGCAATGCATGTAGATATGGCTCATTTTATACATGTTATGTATATTGTTCATTCCTAGCACATTGTAAATTATTTGTATATCTTGTACAAAATAAACTCATGTAATTAACCTATGAATTATGGAAGCTATTCAAAGTAAGTATTTTAGTATGTGAATTGAATTTGAGTTATAATGAGATTATACTTGTGAATATTGAGATATTGAAAATCTAATGAGATTTCTGAGAAATCTGGATACTGCATTGAGATACATTATGTTTGAAAATTTTTGAGACTATTAAGTTTGAGAAATTGAGTATATATTGAAATTGTCTTTGGCAGGTTCAGAAGAACTGTTAGTCCAAATTACAGCCAACACTTTGTCGGATTATCGTTAAAATTTTTGAAATTTCCAACTTAGTTAGATTTTGATAAAAGTAAAAATAGCCTAAATCTTCAATAAAGTTTTTGAATAAATAAATCAAGGACTGTAATGAAATCAGATAAAATAGAGTGCTCCGGCACACTGAGTGGCATAATTTGCTCGGCTACACTATAGTCGGGTAAGGGGTGTCACAAATTTTTCTCCTATTTTCGGATAAAAACGAGACTCCTAAGGCCCTTTGGACTCAGAATAACCTAACTCTAAAGCTACCAATATAAATAGAAAAGAAAACGTCAAAAGAAGGGTTCTGGGGGTTCTTTAAAAAAATACCCACACTATCGTCAGGAGTGTTACTGAAGGCTGCGGCTGTCGGGCTCCGCATCGGTACCAGAAGAAGTTCTCCAGCTGAAGTTCCACAAGATCAAAGCTGCAACTATGTTTGGTTTCTTTGTTTCGTCTCCCTAGACAGATTTCTATTGCTTTATTTCTTTTACATGATCTTCTTTTTTATTATTTTTACATTTTATTATGATGTTTGCTAAACTTACCATGAGTGAGTAGTTTCCTTATCCTATATTTAGGAGAGTAATGCTTGTAATTATTATTATGGATGAACATTAAGTTTTATTTACTGGATTTGAGATTCGTTTCTTGATTTGATTTCTTGTGATCCTAATGCATGCTATGTGATGGTACCCACTTAGACATTATTGCAGATGTTGATTGAAGGACTGAAAGGTGAAGATTAACATTAGAAAATCAAGATCTCGAATCTAAGAAATCTGACCTAGACATAGGCTGATACCTTTGTGGAACCTAAAAATTGGTTGAAGGTCTTAGAGGATTTTAATTAATTTGATCACCACGAAAGTAGGGTTTGAGTTAATTAAAATACACCCTAGATGCCTTGAGAGAGGATTTAGGATAACTTAGGGCTAATTTCCATTAAAGAAAACGAACTTCAATTTAGTAAACAAACAAGATAACATCCTTAATAAGATTCAAGTGTGAAATCCTAATTCCAGGATTGTTCCAAAAATAGATTACTTCATTTTAAGTTTACTATTCTAGTGTTTAAAGTTGACAAACTTCATTCCCTAAATATTCGATAGCCTAGACAGTAAAAATTACTGTGTAGATTGGTACTTGCTAAATAAAGGTCCTCGTGGGAATGATACTCTACTTATCATTTTATTACTTGTTAGCGATCTATGCACTTGCGGATTATAAAACTAGTAAACAAGTTTTTGGCGCCATTGCCGGGGATTCTTTGGCTATAGTGATATCAAGCGATAGGCAATTTAGCTGATTTAGGCAATTATATTTATTATATAATTTTATTTTACTGGTTATATTTTTCTTCTTTTCTTTCAAGTTCTCAATCTGGTATATAACCAGAATAAGGCCAGAAGAAGAAATATTGGACTATGATCTGGAGATAGATAGAACTTTGAAAGCTATTAGGAGAGAATGGAAACATCAAGAGCACAGTCAAGGAGATCCTGAATTTCCAACCATGGGCGATAATAATGACAAACCGAGACTCTTGAGAGATTACAGAGCTCCATCTGTCCAAGGATTTCAACCCAGTGTCACTAGACCCACAGTGGAAGCCAACAACTTTGAACTAAAACCAGCATGGCTCCAAATGATTCAATAAACCCAGTTTGCAGATTCGCCTATAGAAGACCCACACTATCACCTCTAGTGCTTTCTTGCCCTATGTGATATATTCAAGATGAATGGAGTGTCTGATCAAGCAATAAGACTCAGAGCATTCCCATTCTCCCTTCGGGACAGAGCAAGGAAGTGGTTATTTTCTCAACCAGCTGGAACGTTCACTAATTGGGAGAATCTCTTTCAAGCTTTTCTAGCAAGGTATTTTCCACCTGCAAAGACTGCAAAACTAAGACTTGAGCTCAACGCCTTCAGAAAAAAGGAAGGAGAATCACTATATGACGCATGGGAAAGATATAAAGATCTGCAAAGAGAATATCCACACCATGGTATAGAAGATTGGCTATTAGTACAAAACTTCTATAATGGGTTACTACCCTTTACAAGGAGCATAGTTGATTCAGCTGCAGAAGGTGATCTAATGGAGAAAACAGTGCCACAAGCACTTGAACTTCTAGAAAGGGTGGCATACCATAACTATGAGTGGTGGAATGAAAGAGGAAATGCAAGGAAAACTACAGGTATACTAGAAGTAGATGCCCTAAGCATGATAAATGCTTAATTTGATCAGCTCACAAGGAAACTCAAGAAGATGCAAGCCAACGCAGTTAGTACAAACAGTTAACATGAAGATAGCTATATAGGGGGATACATGAATTCAAAATACAATAATTTCAATGAACACTCCTCAGAACAGATGAACTATGTGAATAATGGAGGAAACTTCAACTAAAGGCAGCCCAACAATCCATATTCAAATATTTACAACCCTGGATGGAGGAACCACCCAAATTTCTCATGGTCCAATTAGCAAAACCAGCCAATAAACAAGCAATAAGGGTACAAACCACCAGCACCCCCTGGATTTCAAAACAGAGGTCAAAACTTTGCACAGCCACCACCACCTCTCCAGCACCAACAACCTGAACTGAAAATGGCTATGGAAACCATGATGGAAGGGTTCCTAGTAGCTCAACAACAATAAACTGAATTGATTAAACAGCTGACTTCCAGAGTGGACCAACTTGCTACTCACAAAAAGATGCTAGAGAATCAGATAGCTCAGTAAGCAAGCTCCTCAAGTAAGGCTGCTGGCAAACTGCTTAGCCAACCAGAAATGAATCCAAGGGAGCATTGTAAGGCAGTTACACTGAGGAGTGGGAGAACTCTAGTACAACCAGAGGTGGAACCGACAGAGGGAACTATAGAAAAATCTAAAGACCAAGCAAAGAAAAAGGAGGAAGAAGCTAAGAAAGATCAGGAAGAGAAAGCGAGGAAGATAAAGAAATTACCAAAACCATACCAGCCTCTCCTAACTTTTCCTCAGAGATTTCAGAAAGCCAAATTGGACAAACAGTTTGGGAAGTTTTTGGAAGTTTTACAAAAGCTCTACATCAACATCCCCTTCACTGAAGCACTTTCTCAAATGTCATCATATGCCAAATTTCTTAAGGAAATTCTGTCAAAGAAGAGAAAGCTAGAAGACTATGGAACAGTAGCTCTAACAGAGGAATGCAGTGCCATATTGCAAAATAAACTGCCTCCAAAGTTGAAAGATCCAGGAAGCTTCTCCATACCTTGCCTCATTGGTGACAAGAAAATAGATAAGGCCCTCTGTGATCTTGAAGCAAGCGTCAGTTTAATGCCTCTATCAATATGCAAAAAGCTAGAGATCAGGCAACTGAAACCTTCAACAATCTCATTGCAATTGGCTGATAGATCTATTAAATATCCTATAGGAATACTAGAGAACATTCCGATTAAAGTGGGCAAATTCTTCATTCCAGTGGATTTTGTTATCCTTGAGATGGAAGAAGATGTTAAAATTCCTATCATCTTGCGAAGACCATTCTTGGCAACTGTCGGAGCTATCATAGATGTTAAAAATGGGCTACTTACTCTTAAATTAGGAGAAGAAGAAGTGGAGTTCAACTTGCTCGACACAATGAAACACAAATTTGAACCTAATGAATGCTTCAAAGTCGACACCATTGACAAACTTGTTGAAAAGGAATTTCATGAGACACATCCTAAAGATCCTTTTGAAGCATGTATTGTGCATATCACACTATGGATCACGAAAATATAGAAATAGTAGCCTGTGCACAACAGTTAGCAGCTCATCCACCCCTACCATTAGCTAAAGCTTCCGAGATGGAGGAGTTGAAGGAGGAACAAACCACAGGTAAGCTCCAGGAAAATGCCAAATAGGTAGAGCTAAAACCTCTCCCGTTTTCACTAAGGTATGCATTTCTAGACTCAAATTCTAAATATCCAGTTATAATCAATGCTAGCCTGTCTAAGCTAGAAGAGGAAAAATTGCTAAGAGAACTTAGGATCCATAGCGAAGCCATAGGATATAAGATAGAAGACCTGAAGGGAATCAACCCTTCGATTTGCATGCATAGGATACCCATGGAAGAAAATAGTAAACCCACAATCGAACACCAAATAAGACTTAACCCAAACATGAAAGAGGTAGTCAAGAAAGAAATTTTAAAACTTCTAGATGCAGGTATCATATACCCAATCTCTGATAGTAAATGGGTTACTCCAGTACATGTAGTTCCTAAGAAAGGTGGGACAACTGTTATCCAAAATGCAAGCAATGAAATAATCCCTACTAGAGTAGTCACTAGTTGGCGAATGTGCATAGACTATAGAAAATTGAACAGTGCCACCAAAAATGACCATTTTCCTCTCCCCTTTATTGACCAAATGTTAGAAAGATTGGCAAAACAATCCTATTTCTGTTATCTAGATGGGTATTCAGGATTCTTTCAAATTCCTATTCACCCAAAAGATTAGGAAAGACAACATTCACTTGTCCCTATGGAACATTTGCATATAAAAGAATGCCTTTGGGTCTTTGTAATGCCCCTGCTACCTTCCAAAGATGCATGATGGCTATCTTTTCTGATTATATTGAAGATATCATGAAAGTTTTTATGGATGATTTTTCTGTCTATGGAACTTTTTTTGATGATTGCTTAGCTAATTTATTTAAAGTGTTGCAAAGATGTAAGGAATCAAACCTAGTCCTAAATTGGGAAAAATGCCACTTTATGGTAAGGGAAGGTATAGGTCTGGGATATTTGATATCGGATAGAGGAATTGAAGTAGATAAGGCAAAAATTGATATCATTGAAAACATGCCTCCACTAACATCAGCCAAGGGAGTGCGAAGCTTTTTGGGACATGCAGGATTCTACAGAAGATTTATCAAGGACTTTTGCAAAATAGCTAAGTCACTTATTAACTTGTTAAGCCAAGATGTTCCCTTTGATTTTGATGAAAATTGCCTTGTTTCCTTTAACAAGATAAAAGAAGCCCTGATATTAGCACCAATAATGCAGCCACTGAATCGGGAGCTAACATTCAAGGTTATGTGTGATGCGAGCGACTTTGCAGTTGGAGCAGTGCTCGGGCAAAGAAAGGATAAAAAGCTCCATGCTATTTACTATGCTAGTAAGAAATTAGATGATGCGCAACTCAATTATGCCACCACAGAAAAGGAATTTCTAGCAGTGGTATTTGCAATGGACAAGTTTAGATCTTACCTCATTGGGTCAAAAGTCATTATATTTATAGATTATGTTGCAATCCGATACCTTTTGAACAAGAAGGAAGCAAAACCAAGGCTGATTCGATGGATCCTACTCCTATAAGAATTTGACTTTGAAATAAAGGATAAAAAGGGATCTGAAAATGTAGTAGCTGACCATCTTTCCAGACTAAAATTGGAGTATATGGAGCACTTCGAAGATTTTCCAATTGATGATTCATTTCCTGATGAGCAATTACTTGCATTCTCCAAGGCTCCATGGTACGCTGATTTTGTTAACTTTTTTATATGCGGGATACTGCCTCCAAACATGACTTATCAGCAAAGGAAGAAATTCCTACATGATGTGAGATATTACTTATGGGAGGAACCTTTACTATACAAGAGATGTAATGATGGGCTAATAAGAAGATGTATACCAGAGGTAGATATGGAAAGTGTCATTTATCACTGCCATTCATCACTATATAGAGGACATTTCGGCACCTCAAAAACTGCAGCAAAAATTTTGCAAGCAAGATTTTACTGGCCACATCTGTTTAGGGATGTAAGCTCTTTTGTACTAGGTTGTGATCAATGCCAAAGAACAGGTAACAACTCAAGAAAGAATGAAATGCCACTGCATGGTATACTTGAGATAGAATTATTTGATGTATGGGGAATAGACTTCATAGGCCCATTTCCCTCTTCCCGTGGAACAAGTATATTCTGGTTGGAGTTGATTATGTATCAAAATGGGTAGAAGCAATTGCGACACCAACCAACGATGCTAGAGTGGTCACAATGTTCCTTAAGAAAAACATTTTCACAAGATTTGGAACACCACGAGCTATAATTAGTGATGGAGGAAGTCACTTCTGCAACCAACAATTCGAGACACTACTGAAAATGTATGGAGTGACTCATAAAGTGGCCACACCTTACCATCCTCAAACCAGCTGTCAAGTAGAAATCTCAAATAGGGAACTGAAGCAGATTTTGGAGAAAACCGTAAACAGATCCAGGAAGGACTGGTCTATAAAGTTAGATGATGCACTTTAGGCATACCGCACTACATACAAAACTCCAATTGGCACAACACCCCTCCATCTGGCTTATGGAAAATTATGTCATCTCCCCGTTGAACTTGAGCATAAAGCTTACTGGGCAATTCAGATCTTAAACTTTGACATCAAAGCTGCTGGTGAGAAAAGGGTATTACAACTGAATGAGTTGGAAGAAATCCGAGAGGATGCATACGAAAATGCCAAAATCTTCAAGGATAAAGCCAAAAGATGGCATGACAGGCGCATAGCAAGGAAAGAGATAAAAGAAGGAGATCTTCTCCTTTTATTCAACACTCGATTGAAACTCTTTTCGGGAAAGCTGAAATCAAGATGGTCCGGACCTTTCAAGGTCACCCAAGTCTTCCCACATGGAGCAGTAGAGGTATGGAGTGAAACCTCAGGTGCATTCAAGGTCAATGGGCAGAGGTTGAAACTTTACTTTCAGGGAGAACCCATAGAAATGGGAGTAAATTGCACTCTCAATCCTCCTACTGACAGACCATAAACAAGCAAAGTCCAGCTAAAGACTATAAACAAGCATTTTTTGGGAGGCAACCCGAAATTTTTTTAAACTTTTCTTCTTTTGTTTTTCTTCAATATTGAATTTTTGTTTCGTACTCATTAGCATTTCATTTTGTAGGATTTTTAAAAAGGGGAATAGCGATCAAGAGAGGAAGGGAATCACCAAGTCAAAACCACGAAAAGGAAAATTGAACAAAATCGGGGAAGTAACTCTATTGTTAATCTTTGCATCCATTTCATGTGTTATAATGATAAAATTTTTTCATTTGCCAAAGATTTGAAAAATCAAAAAATTACATGGGTCGTGTACTGGTTTTACACGCCCCGTGTAACTTTCTGAAAGTCTATAAAATTCATGCAATCTCAACCCATCGGGAGACAGAAAATTACACGGGTCCACATCCCACTTTACACGGACCATGTAATAATGTCTCTAGCAGAATAACTAAGAGACAGAAGGTTACATGGGGCTAATTGAATTTTACACAGGCCGTGTAACATATCCAGTAAAGTAACCCGAGAGACAGAAAGTTACATGGGTCCCAGAACTGATTTACACAGGCCTTGTACTACGATAAATTTGGAAAATTTCAGGCAGAAATTTACACGGCCCTACATGTTGGGACTCGCGTAGTGATACATGACCCGTGTATTTCGTCGCAGACGTGACTCCTAGGTCGCGAAATGCGCGAAACGTAGAGTCTTAACGGCTCTTTAAATGCACCCCTAGCATTAAAACCCTTCATAAACACAAAACCCTTCATCTACTCCCTTCCTAGCCTATAAAAACCTCTCAAATCTCATCTCCCTTCACCAAAATCCTACTCTTCTCCTTCCCAAAAAAACACCTATGGCTCCTGTAAAGAGATCTGCAAGAAGGATCGACTCTTCTTCAAGGAAAAAAGGAGAATCCTCACCTTCTCCACCCCAACCTCCAACCCAACACCCAAGAACGAGAGTAGCCACTCCCCAACCATCTCAATAAGCCCTTCCTCCATCGCAACCACAGCCATAACCCGAAATCTCTATGCCCACAAAGCAATGTGCACCCGACTTCATACCCAAAAAATATCCTTCACTAAATACATGGATTTTCTGCTTTTAGAGCAAATCGGGTTGCAAGAAGAAATCAATGGGCTACTTGACATCATTGGGTGGATAAGGTTCGCCCAACTCTAATTTCTGGCCTACAAAAACGCAATGCTGGAATTTTTGGGTAGCTTCAAGGCCAACTTATGGCCCACCGATAGGGAGGACAGGGGCAGAATTGAGTTTTGCCTACTTGGTGTAGACCGGGTAATGAACATGGACAAGTTCAACGCCATCTTTGGCTTTGATAGTATCGGCCACTAAGAAATCCTAAGGAACCGCATGTTGTACAACAACATCAACTTTTGGGATTCCATTGCACCAAACACAGAGCCCTACAACTCTAGCAAATCCAAATCAATTAGCATCATTAGTCCAGCATTGCGATACGTGCATCAGTTCGCCGCCCACACCATCATGGGCCGTGGCGATAGCCTTACCATTGTCAATGCCAATGAGCTTTTCTTTTTGTGGTGTATGGTCACCGGACAGTGGTGCAGACCAGCTTCTTCTTGTGCAACCATCTCCGATGGCTCTGTCAATAGACTACCCGGCACATTGTGCTTGGAGGCCTTGTCACCACCATTGCCCTCCACTTTGGCTTTGTTCTAGGACATCACAGACTGCGCTTTTTTATTAGAACATTGAGAATTGATCAAACTATCTGCATATCCATTGGGATATGTAAGAAGGTGGGCAACAAATGCTACTTGGTAGACGTTAAAGGAAACATCATCCCTCGGAGAGATGAGGCAAGGGAGGGACCTAGTGAGACTTCACAGCATCAAGAAGAAGGGCAAGGGCGGATGTTCAAAGAATCCCCCGTTCGAGTGCCCCCACACACACTACCACCAACAGATTCGGTACTCACATACCTGTAATGCATGGAGACCACAATATACGGTAGGATGCAAGCTATCGAAGACAGCCTCCAAGAAGCACACAATAAGCTGGACATACTAATGGACAAATTGAATGAGGAGGATGAGGAGGAAGAGGAGCAAGGATCACCAGCATCACCATTATCATCATCAGAGGCGTTTTAGAGCTAAGACTATAGGATGGAATCTTTATTGTAATATATTACATGCCCTAGTCCTAACTTGCAACCATAGGTCTCTTTTATTTGCTTTATGTTCAAAAATTTACCATGCTTAATAAATATTATGATTCCTTAAACTTTTTATACATTTGATCTAATTTTGCACATTATATTGACATTGAGGACAATGTCTGCTTTGAGTTTGGGGGGGGGGGGGGGGAATACATTTGCATTTGCACTTGCATATCATTACATGCACATCATTGCATTGTTTAAATTCAGCTATATTATTCCTGTGTATCAAAACTTTTCGAGAATTTTTGTAAATTTTTGGATTGTAAATTGTGAAACTTAGCACTATAACCAAATTTTCAGGAAGCTAATAATTGGACTCCATGAGATAGAGGAATTGTCACATCACTAAGCCCTCTCTCAAGCCCCCCCCTGGGCCATGCCATCTTATTACCGGCCCCCGCGGAGCGGTGGTTCAAGTCTTCGCCTGCAGGTAGGATTCGAACCCTTATCACCTCACGGGTTTGCTTCGCCTCTTACCAATTGAGCTGCAAGAGGCGAAGCAAACCCGTGAGGTGATAAGGGTTCGAATCCTAGCTCTGCAGGGCGAAGGGATTGAACTCCACCAAACCGGACAGTACCTTGTGAGTCGCACCGCCGGCCTCTAGGGGGGTACGCCGGCAAGATGGCCACCCAGAGAGGGGCTTGAGCTGGGGCCCGCTAAGTCAGGATGTGACAGGAATGAATGTATCTAGATGGGCAAAAAGGGATTCTAACATGTTGTTTGTGAAGAAGCTAATCTCTTTTATGGAACTAGAATAGCTAAACCTCTTCATAACTATTAATTTATCACATTAAACTTATAAAATTAGGAGAACAAATTTTAGAACACAAGAAAACTCAAAAATTGCCTCACTAGCTCTAGAACATATCTCTTGGACCTATCAAAGCGAAATCCTAGCATATGCTTGATGAAGAGATGATTAAGGCATTCTTTAATACAGCATCACTAAGCCTTAGCCACCCCTAAATTAAAATGTATATCCCTTGTAGGCAACTTGAAGCCTATGTTCATCCCTTAGAATTTATTGCTTACCCATATTATTTACCTAGCCCCTAGCCTAAACACCTACCATACCCTTTTGAGGAAGCAAAATGCATAAAGAAAATGAAGAGAGGATGGGGAACTCAAGAAAGAATGCGAGTGTGCAATTGAAGCCAAAGAAAAATTTACCTTTCCAACCCAGTAAAAGCAATGAGTTTGGGGGAGAGGACAAAAAGGAAAAAGAAAAGAAGTCCTAAGATAAGTGTCATGGAAGCATGCTTGGCAATATAAAAAGCCAAAAGCCTTTCCTCTCCACACAAAATATGTAGAAACGAACTCAGTATACTTGGATTTTATGCATACATGCTATCCTCATATTTGCATTCGCTAAAAACCTTTCATCAGCAAACCAAGTTTGTCCCTCTAGCCCCATTACAACCCTTTTAAAGACCTTTTGATCTTTTGAAAAAGCACATTCTACATTAGTGGAGATAGAAAATTGAGATATGCCTATGGAGTTAGATATGAAATACTTCATCTCAATTACTTACGAAAGAGGCAGATTTGGGAGAGTTAGTGTTTCTTAATTCTATCTCAATAAAACAGGTTGTTTATGGCTTATTAATGGTCTTGTATAGAGGAATAATTAGTCGAAACAAGATGAAACGAGGTGAAGTTCCAAACAGGCAGCTGTTAGAATCCTTATGCCTTGAAATAGGGAAATTAGTATGAAGGTTGGAGGAGTTCAATTCTATGCTTATTAAATTGATGGTTATATTCCTAAGTATCCTCGAAAATGTTTTTGAAAATAGAATTTTACTTTGCTTGAGGATAAGTAAAAGTTTGAGTTTGGGGGTATTTGATACACTCGAATTTTATAGATGTTTTTAAGCACATTTGCATTCTATTTCATAGCATTTAGGTAAGTATTTTCATGCATAATAGTTAATTTCATTATTTTTCATAATTTCTATTTTAAAGCCCTTGATTCCATATTTTTTGCATCATTTCAGGTGTTTGGGTGAAGCTATAGAAGTATAGGAGTGAAAGAAAAGCTTAGAAGAGTCAAGAGACAGAGAATTGTTGCTGATGCAAAGTACACGGATCTTGTAAACCAAGCCCCAGACCCGTGTAAATCTTTGCCAGAAGAAAGCCGAGAGAATTGATGAGAAACAGAAGTACACGAGTCGTGTAATGAGACCCATGTAATCTGCAGGGACCCGTGTAAGTCTCTACCAATCGCAAGCTTGAAGAAACTTATGGGAATAATAGTACACGGCCCGTGTAATCTGGCCCGTGTAGTTGGCATAGCCTATGTAACTTTCTGTGCCAAAATGAGACCATGAGAAACTCCTCCAGCAAGTTACATGGCCATACTCTGCGGGACCCGTGTAATGACACACGAGCCATGTACTGTGCTGCAGCCAGTTTTATAACTCGAATTTCCCTTCTATTTTTGGATAAAAATGAGACTCCTAAGGCCCTTTCGACTCAGAGCAACCTAACCCTAGAGCTACTAATATAAATAAAAAAGAAAACGTCAAAAGAAGGTTCTGGGGGTTCTTCGAAAAAATACCCACACTGTCGTTAGGAGTGTTGCTGAAGGTCATACTGTCTGCCCGCATCGCACTGTAAGAAGTTCTCCAGCTGAAGTTCCACAAGATCAAAGCTGCAACTATCTTCGATTTCTTCATTTCATCTCCCTAGACATATTTCTATTACTTTATTTCTTTTACATGATCTTCTTTTTTATTGTTTTTACCTTTTATTATGATGTTTACTGAACTCACCATGAGTGAGTAGTTTCCTTATTCTGGATTTAGGAGAGTAATGCTTGTAATTATTATTATGGATGAACATTAAGGTTTATTTATTGGATTTGAGATTCGTTTCTTGATTTGATTTCTTGTGATCCTAATGCATGCTATGTGATGGTACCCACTTAGAGTACCCACTTAGACATGATTGTAGATGTTGATTGAAGGATTGAAAGGTGAAGATTAACATTAGAAAATCAAGATCTTGAACCTAGGAAATCTGACCTAGACATAGGCTAATACCTTTGTGGAACCTAAAAATTAGTCAAAGGTCTTAAAAGATTTTAATTAATTTAATCACCATGAAAGTAGGGTTTGAGTTAATTAAAATACACCTTAGATGCCTTGAGAGAGGATTTAGGATAACTTAGGACTAATTTCCATAAAAAAAAAAAATGAACTTCAATTCAGTAAACAAACAAGATAACATCCCTAATAAGATTCAAGTGTGAAATCCTAATTCTAGGATTGTTCCAATTTTAAGTTTACTATTCTAGTGTTTAAATTTGACAAACTTTATTCCCTAAATATTCGATAGCCTAGACAGTCAAAATTACTATGTAGATTGATACTTGTTAAACAAAGTCCTCGTGGGAATGATACTCTACTTATCACTTTATTACTTGTTAGCAATCCATGCACTTGTAGGGTTGTAAAACCAGTAAACAGCTGGTTATTGCCCAAAAGAATATGCTGGGCAATAAAAGAAAGAAGTAGCTCTGATTGCATCTTCTTCTACTGAAAAGTCCAACAAGAAGAAGGGAAATAAGAAAAGGAAACCTCAAATTCCTAGTCCTTCCAAGAAGATAGCTAAACAGAAAGGGAAAACCAAAGCTGATGGAGGCAAAGGAAAGTGTTTCCATTGCTAGAAGGATGAGAACTGGAAAAGGAATTGCCCAGAGTATAGTAAGTAGTAGCAGCTTGAAGTAATGAGATATTAGACTCTGGGTTGGCAATGGCTCAATTGTTGAAGCTTTAGCCATAGGATCTAAATCTTTATACACGTGTGGACATGTTTTGTATTTAAATAAGGTTTTGCATGTACCTGATGCTTTTAAGAACATCATTTCTATATCTAGTTTGACTAGAGATGGTTATGAATTTCAGTTCGTAACTGATGTTTGCAATATTTATTTTGAAAATAAATATGTTGGTTCGGGTTATATGCATGATAGACTTTATTATTTAGATAATAATGTTAAATACAAATCTAATGCAAGCAATCTAAAAGAATACAATACCATGATGAAAATCAACTCAAGTTCAAAATATATTTGGCACTTAAGATTAGGTCATGTTACAGAAGATAGGATTGCAAAGCTGGAGAAAATGGGGATTTTATCCTCATTGGGTTCTGGACCTACTCCAACTTGTGAATCCTGCCTTCAAGGCAAAATGACTAGATCACCCTTTGTTGGACAAGGACTAAGAGCTAAAAATATTTTGGATCTAATACATAGTGATGTATGTGGTTCATTTAAAGAAATGGCTAGAGGCGATTTTCATTATTTTATTACCTTTACTGATAATAAATTAAGGTTTGGGTATTTGTATTTGATGAAATACAAACATGAATCCTTTGAAAAGTTCAAAGAGCTTAAATCCGAAGTAGAAAATCAAACATGAAAAAGTATTAAAGCTCTTCGATCAGATCGTGGAGGTGAATACCTGAGTACCAAATTTGATGACTACTTGAAAGAGCATGGCATTGTTTCCCAACCGACTCCTCCAGGAATGCCACAGCTGAATGGTGTATCTGAAAGGAGAAATCATACCCTATTAGATATGGTATGTAGCATGATGAGCTATACTAATATGCCAATCTCCTTTTGGGGACTTGCATTAGATTCAGCTTTGCATATTCTGAATTGGATTCCATCAAAATCAGTTTCTTCCACATGTTATGAGATATGGCATGAAAGAAAATCAAGTCTTAAGCATGTTAAGATTTGGGGTTATTTAGCTTATATCAAAAAGCTGAACACTGATAAATTAGAAACCAGATCAAAAAAGGGTAGATTTGTTAGATATCTAAAAGAGAGTTTTAGATATTATTTTTATTTGTCTACATCGCAAAAGGTTGTGGTAAGTAGAGATGCTACATTTCTTGAACAAAAGTTTGTTCAAGAATGAGGCAAAGGAAGGCAAATAGAATTAGAATTGGAGAATTCTAACTAACCAACAGATCAGATGGATATAGATCCATCTAGTCAACCTACACTTATTGATGAAACATCTACAATAATTCCTCATAGAACAACCAGGATATCTCACCCACTAGTGAGATATGGTTTCCTTCATGAAGATGAACAAGAGTTGTTTACTCATGAAGAAGTAGATCATAGAGATGCTCCACTTACCTATGAAGAAGTTATATCAAATATAGACTCTTCAAAATAGAATGATGCTATGAAATCTGAAATTGATTCCATGTATAAGAATCAAGTTTGGGATCTTGTTGACCCACTTGAAGGTATTGTACCTATAGGGAATAAATGGGTTTTCAAGAAGAAAATTGGTTCTGAACGAAAGGTAGAGACCTATAAAGCAAGGCTAGTAGCAAAAGGGTTTCGCCAAAGGTAAGGAATCGATTATGAGGAGACTTTCTCACCTGTTGCCATGCTTAAATCAATTAGGATTCTATTAGCAATAGCTGCATACTATGATTATGAGATTTAGCAAATGGATGTCAAAACAGCTTTTCTCAATGGATACATTGAAGAAAATATTTTCATGGAACAAACTAGGGGTTTTGAATCCCAGTATGGTTCCAAAGTATGCAAGCTAAAGCGATCCATTTATGGGTTGAAACATGCTTCGAGGAGTTGGAACATCCATTTTGATGAAGCCATTAAGTCATTTAGTTTTATAAAAAATGAGGATGAGCCATGTGTATATAAACAGGTTAGTGATAGTACTGTCACTTTCCTTGTCTTATACGTAGATGACATTTTGTTGATGGGTAATGATGCAGGTATATTGACAACTGTAAAGGTATGGTTGTCAAATACATTCTCTATGAAAGACTTAGGGGAGTCAACCTATATTTTTAGGATTCGCATCTATAGAGATAAAGTGAAAAAAATAATCCATTTATCCCAAAGTTTAGACTTAGAAAAGGTGTTAAAGAGGTTTAACATGCTTGATTCCAAGAGAGGATTGTTACCAGTGAGACATGGTATCCACCTTTCTAAAGAGATGTCTCCATAGACACCTGAAGAAAGAGATAAAATGGTCAGGATTCAATATGCTTCAGCTGTTGGAAGTTTGATGTATGCAATGTTGTGTACTAGGCCGGATATCACATATGCTGTTAGTTTGACTAGCAGGTTTCAATCCAATCCAGGTTTAGAACATTGGATAGCTATCAAGAATATCCTTAAGTACTTGAGAAGAACTAAGGAGTTATTCTTGATTTATGGAGGTGGTGACTTGTAATTGGATGGTTATACTGATTTTGATTTTCAATCAGATATCGATGATAGAAAGTCTACCTCTAGGCACGTGTTCATTTGTAATAGAGGTGCAGTCAGTTGGAAGAGTTCCAAACAGAGTATGACTATAGATTCCACTGCAGAGGCTGAGTATATTACTGCATCCGATGTTGCAAAAGAGGTTGTTTAGATATAAGGAACCCCAGTCTCACTAGAAATCCAAACACATAGAAAGGCACTACCACATTATCAGAGAGATAGTTGGGCAAGGTGATGTAGCCATGCAGGAAATAGCATCAGCTGAAAATCCAGCTGATCCATTCACTAACGCTATGCCACAAGCTCAGTTATACTGACATCTTGAGAAGATGGGTCTGAGATACTGTAATCAATGGCTCTAGTGCTAGTGGGAGATTGTTAGTAGTATGCCCTAGAACATATCATATAGTATGTATCTTGTACATGTTTTATTAATAAAAGGCATTTTCACTTTTCCATTTACATAATATATTTATGTGTAATAGAAAAGGTCCATTGATATTTTGTTAGAAATTCTATTCTTAAGTTGTTAAGAATATGAGTGACAGTATTTCTAGCACAAAGTATCATAAATTGGTTCACAATCGAGGATACTTCACAATAAGGACATGACTTATCCTGAAAGATTGTAATCATGTTTGTTCCCAAGTTATTTATATGAGATGCAAATAAGATGGAATGGTGAGTCTCATGCCATATAACAAATATGATAGGCACTTATACATGATAAGTAGGCCGAACCAGTGACACTTATGACAAGCACGCGGAGTTTACTCTTGTCAATGCATTGTCATAAATCATATAAGTGCATATAATCTTTAGACCTAAGATAACACTGTTATCTTGTATATAGGTGGTTTGAGTTTGATACTGCTTTCATACTTATACTATGTATGGGTATATGGGCATGTGTTGGCTCCTACTAGTTATATATGGAGGTAGGTGTTGATCAAGATGGAATCTGTTACCCTAAGTAAATAGGGATAAAATCCTATGTTCATTTAATTATTCTTGATGTTTCAAGTTCCTGGCCAGGACAGACAGATTTAATTAGAAAAGAGTTTTTGATAAGAAAATCATTCTAATCAAGAATTAGAATTAAAAGAGAACATAATATTCATAGTAAATGTGGTTTAACATAAACTATGACTCCAGCTCGAATTGGGATTTTGTAACAGAGAGATTCTAGTGCATGGTAACATATGATTAAAGGTTCATTTAAGGTATTCCTTATTACTAATTGGGTGGCCATGGCATGCTATGCTAGGTGTTAACCATAGTCTATGAGATGCATAAGATGATTTAGAGAAATCATTTATGGTAAGAAAGAGTTCTGATGATATTAAGAGTTAATATCATATCTCATTGCCAATTAGTGATGAGCCTAGTGAGTCACACATATACACAAGTAATCACCAAGTTAAAAGTGATTTAATTAATTAGTTAAAGAGTTTAATTGATTAATTAAATAGGTTTGATTTGCAATTAGATTGCAAAGTCCCTATGATGGCTTGAAACCAAATCTAGTTTATTGGATGTCTAGTATAAGTTAAATTTATATTTAAAGTATTTAAATATGAATTTAATTATGAGAAATTAATTAATAGAGATTAATTAATTAATTTATATTTGATATAAATTGATTAGAAGAGAAGAAATAATTATTTTAGGTTGAGAACTCAAAATTATAGCACAAGGGTAATTTGGTCATTTCACAAGGTGACATGTGGCACCATGAGATGGTGACACATGGCATCATGGTTTGTCATTTGTCTTCCTATCATGCATGATGATCAAAGTTAAGATTAAACCTAGCTTTGACACTTGACTTAATGTGATTAGGTCAATTAAAATTAAGATGCAATCAGAAGATGACATGTGGCAAGGGTTTTAAGTGATGACCTAATTATATAATGTGATGTTATGAAAGAATAATTTACATTGTGATTTTTTTCTCAAACGTGCCACCACCCATGAAGCTCCTCTCCTCTCCTCTCTTCTTCTTCTTCTCTCATCAATTCAAAGAGAATTGCCCATATTCTCTTGAATTAAAATTGCTAGAAATTGTTTCTAGTGTCCTATATACATCTATAACCTCTCTAAAGGCAAATCCCTAATTTTTAATTGGTTGGCAAGGCTTGAGAAGCTGTTCATGTTAGTAGTATGCCCTAGAGCATATCATTTAGTATGTATCTTGTACATGTTTTTATTAATAAAAGGTATTTCCACTTTTCCATTTACATAATATATTTATGTGTAATAGAAAAGGTCTATTGATATTTTGTTAGAAATTCTATTCTTAAGTTGTTAAGAATATGAGTGATAGTATTTATAGTACAAAGTATCATAAATAGGTTCGCAATCGAGGATACTTCATAATAAGGACATGACTTGTCCAGAAAGATTATATTTATGTTTGTTCCCAAGTTATTTATATGAGATATAAATAAGATGGAATGGTGAGTCTCATGCCATATAACAAACATGATAGGCACTTATACATGATAAGTAGGTCGAACCAGTGACACTTATGACAGGCACATGGAGTTTACTCTTATTAATGTATTGTCATAAATCATATCAGTGCACATAATCTTTAAACCTGAGATAGCACAGTTATCTTGTATATAGGTGGTTTGAGTTTGATACTGCTTTCATACTTGTGCTATGTATCGGTATATGGGCATGTGTTGGCTCCTACTAGTTATATATGGAGGTAGGTGTTGATCAAGATGGAATCTGTTACCCTAAGTAAATAGGGATAATATTCTATGTTCATTTAATTACTCTTGATGTTTCAAGTTCCTGGCCAGGATAGATAGATTTAATCAGAAAAGAGTTTCTGATGAGAAAATCTTTTAATCAAGAACTGGAATTAAAAGAGAACATAATATTCATAGCAAATGGGGTTTGACATAAACCATGACTCCAGCTCAAATTGGGATCTTGTAACAGAGAGATTCTAGTGCATGGTAACATATGATTATAGGTTCATTTAAGGTAAACCTTATTACTGATTGGGTGGCCATGGCATACTATGCTAGGTGTTAACCATTGTCTATGAGGTGCATAAAATGATTTAGAGAAATCATTTATGGTAAGAAAGAGTTATGATGATATTAAGAGTTGATATCATATCTCATTGCCAAGTAGTGATGAGCCTAGTAAGTCACACATACACAAGTAATCACCAAATTAAATATGATTTAATTAATTAATTAAAGAGTTTAATTAATTAATTAAATAGGTTTGGTTTACAATTAGATTGCAAAGTCTCTAGCATGACTTGAAACCAAATCTAGATTATTAGATGTATAGTATAAGTTAAGTTTATATTTATTGTGTTTTAAATATGAATTTAATTAATGAGAAATTAATTAATAAATATTAATTAATTGATTTATATTTGATATAAATTAATTAGAAGAAGATAAATAATTATTTTGGATTGAGAACTCAAAATTAAGACACAGGGGCATTTTGGTCATTTCACAGGGTGACATGTGGCACCATGAGATGGTGACACATGGCACTATACATAAGCTTGCCAAATGTCTTTTAATCATGTAAGATGATTAAAATTAAGATTAAATATAGGTTTAACACTTGGCACAATGTGATTGGGTCAATTAAACCTAGAAGCAATCAGAATGTGACATGTGGCAAGGGTTTTAAGTGATGACCTAACTATATAAGTGTTGTTATGAAAGAACAAATAACACAAGCTACTGGTTCCTCTTTGTGCCGCCACCCAAAGGCTCCTCTTCCTTCTCTTCTTCTTCATCTCTCATCTATTCCAAGAGATTAGCAAACAATCTCTTGAATTAAAAATACTAGAAATCGTTTCTAGTGTTCTGTTTACATCTGTAATCTCTCAAAAGGAAAAACTTGATTTTCTAATTTATAGAAAAAGCTTTAGAAGCTATTCAAGGGCTGCCATAGGTGATCTTGGTGTGGACAAGCTAGAGAGACAACATCTGGCATCCTAAAGATGCATCCCAAAGGTACAAATACGCTGCAGTGCATCAAGAGGTTAGTATATTTATTCTTGATCTAATCTAGGGTTCTAAAAATTAATCTGATTAATTCTAAAATCTTAAATGGAAAATACAGATACAAAAACATATTAAAAGAGTTTTAATATGTTGTTTATCATTGAAATCAAATAGATAAAAATAAATCTTACATGATGCATGTGACCTTAGGTGAAAATTTTTGAATTCAATGATATAAACTTGTGTTTTTCATGCTTCTGCTCCTACAATTGGTATTAGAGCTACTATATTTTCCATTTAGATTGTTGATTATATGATTTAATTGTGTGGAATAATCATGAGATGATAGATCCATTGCTAGTTGGATAAAGAAGTGTGCCGGTATGCTTGATCTCACCATCAATGGTGCGCCATCTTTGGGCTTCATAGGTGGTGCAAGATTTGGCTTTAAATTCTGTAATTGTTATATGATCTAAGGCCTATCCTATGACTAATTAAAGTATTTAATTAGTAGTTTTAATCACACAATTAAATTGTGATTCAAATTAGAATTTTAAAAATGATTCAAATCTGAATTTTAAAAGTTGTTTGAATGTGATTTAAATCTAAATTTTTAAAGTTGTTTGAATCATATTCAAATCTGAATTTTTAAGGTTGTTTGAATGCGATTCAAATCTGAATTTTTAAATTTGTTTGAATGTGCTTCAAATCTAAATTTTTAAATTTGTTTGAATTATATTCAAATTTGGATTTTTAAGTTGAATATGAGATGTTCAATTTAATTTAAGAATGTATGTTTTATTTAATTGTTAAATAATGATATGCATGATGGATGATCATAGACTATAAATGATCAATGTGATTGGATTTATTTCTTTTATATTTCTTTGGGATTGTAAATTAATTAATTTATTTTAATTTATTTTGGGCATGTATTATTAAGGTTGTAATAATTTTGGGTTGTAATTTCATTTATTTAAGCTCTTGTAAATTCACCTTGGTATGCCAAGGACTACTATGTAATTGGATTTCCAGAAGATCAAGGAGGTCAAGAGCATTGATAGGACCAGTGGGAGGAATTCAATATCAAGTGTTGATTATGTACTCCTTCAGCAACTCTTGTAATATGAATGAATGAAATGCACCTAGGAATGCCCTGATTCAATTCTTGGTGGCTTAGAATTGAATCCCTTAGAAAGTCCATGATCATACCATATCTATTTATTGTCCATGAATGCATGAGATGTATGTGAATGTATGCAATATATGATATATGCATGCTAAATAGATAATGTGCAAAGTGAGACCTTAATAATAATTAGGATGACCATAAAATCTTCCAAACAAATTATTAAGTTGGAAATGCTATAAGTAAAGTAATTATAACATGGGCCCTCTATTGGGACAATTATTTTAAGAAATTTTAAATAGTTGCATAACATGCAATTAATTTAAGAGATTTTCTTAAGAATAATTTTAAGCATGAGATGTTGTAAATATGTAAATGGTTTGGTGGCTAATATTGGATGTACCTGAGGACATTAAAATTATTTGCATAATTACTGGCTCAATGGGATCAACTTAACTAATGCAAGATAAGTCAATAATGGATGTACCTGAGATTTTGAGCATTAGGGGCAAGGTAAAAGATTGAACCTCAAATGAGATGTGATGGGCAAGGAGCTGCTCACTTATAGTTTATTGTAATTCCAATAATGGATGTACCTGAGGATGATCAATAGAATTATAAGAATTTAATCACCCACCAGAAATCCATCCAACTAGGATTTCTGTTTTCTACTTTGGAAGTGTAAAAGTCGCTAAGTTAGTGGTAGGACCAATTTGATAAAATACCATAATCATTTTGGTTAATTACATGATATATTTACTGATTAATCTGGTTATTTTCTATAGTTAATTTTCTGATAATAATGAGCACAGAACAACCACCATCATCCAATGTCGACACCATATTTTGGCCGATCTCTCTTTTGCTAGATAACCACATTACCGATCTCTCCTCACAAGGAAATGAATCAATGCTAGGACCTCACATCAGTCAAAGCCTTACCGGTCTATTAAATCACTCATCGATCTCTCATTGTTGAATCTCCTGACCAGTCAAGTATATTCCTAATCTCTGTTGACAAACGAAATTGAACTGACACTAGATCTTTGTTACCATCTTTGTTGCCGATCTCCCTTTCAAAAGTTTAAGAATAATCAAAGGTTCCATTCCGGTTTAATGATGATCCCGATCTTAAATGTTCAAGCCAAATTTCTAATTTTAGTCAAGTCCCATTTAGCGTTGGTTCCCTACCGATCTCATGCTCATTTTGTTTTCCGATCTCTCACACTTAGGTTAATAATCACTTTCAGTTATTTCAACATACTCAGACAATCAAATGTTTAATTTAGAAATTTTCCGATCACAACCATTCATCGAACAAAAGAGGCATTCCATTTCATTTCATTTCAAGAATTTGTACAAGTTATTCAGCTGGAGGATCACCCCCAGCCTAATCTACATCTTGTCCGTCCCCTCTCTCACCCCCAGCCTCTTCCTCACTCTCCTCACCTTTATCATCGGGAGCCAGGTTGGCCATCCAGGAGAAGTCCTCCTCAGGGTAACGCTTCTTGAGCTCAGCCAGGAGATCTCTGTGAGCATTCACATAAGCGTCGGCCACTCCAGTCACTATCTCTTCTTCTTTCACCTTGAGCTCCTCAGCAAGGTGAGCGAGTTGAGCAGCTTCATCGGCCCGGAGCGCTTGCACTTCTTCAAAAGCGTGGGCCTGCTCGGCCAGCTTGTCCTCATAGAACTTCATTCGCCCCTCAATTTGAGATATGTAGCCCTGAGCGGATGAAAGTTGAGATCGGAGGGAAGCTGCTTCATGACCCATCCTTTCGACCTCTTTACCCAAGCGATGCGCCTTCTCCCGTATGATGTGCTGGTTCACCAGGCACTCCACGTTCAAGCTCATGGATTGGGTCAAGATATCATCAAGGTTATCCGGAGACAGCCTATCCCGATCTTCCCGAAGACAAATGGAGGACGCCAAGACCTTAGCGAAACCAGGGTTTTCTCGAACCGTACGATTCATCTCCAGTGAGTGGACTAAGACTTGGGCACCGCGGGAGATAGTCCTCACGTTAGGTTGAGAAGAACTCTCTTCTGTATTCGGAGCAACTGGAGGAGGTGGAGGCGGCTCTTCCCGGCGAGGAGGGGATCGGACCACTTCTGCGATCACCGGTCCCGAAGGTTGAGACAAGCCTTCTTGTATTTCCCTGGGCTCATGCCTGGGTGTCTGATTTCCTCAACTCGTTTCATCTCCCATACCTTCCGGGAGATCTCCCTCTTCGCCTAGCCTCCTTGAGGCTTCGCCACCGCCATACCTGCACAAAGAAGAGGTCAGTGAGATCGCTAAGGTCCTGAGATCTTAGATGTAGAAAATACCGATGCCGAGGTCAGAGAGCTGGAGTCCACGATCTTTGCCGGTGATCAATTCCGTAGTCCAATGGTGCAGCTCGGCGGTCACTGCATCCAAGCAAGAGAACTTCTCTCTGGACGCCTGCTCCTTCAACTCCATCACCATGGCACCCTCTTCCCTATTCAACACGAGACGCTTCGGAATTAAAGGGCCTTGGTGTAGCCAGCTACGAGGGAAACCCTCAAAGCCGTTCGGAATTTTGCTCCTTAGAATGAAGAAGCGGTTCTTCCAGTTTTTCAGGGAGGAGGGCAGATCGATAAAGAGCCCGCAATGTGGCTTCGCCTGGAAAAACCAATACTCGTCGTCCTTTCGATGAGTTAACCTATGCAATTCGGTGAATACCTTAGGCGTAGGACGAAATCCCTTAGCTCGGCAGAGGCCTCGAAAGGCTACTAAGATCCGCCACGAGTTCGAGTGAACTTGAGCTATGCACACTTGGAAAAATTTCAAGACTTCCTTAAAGAAGTCGTCAAGAGGGAACCGCAGCTCGGCTTTTAACTGTTCTTCATATACCATAATCATGTTGTTCTCTTCGAAGAAATGATCGGCCCAGAGATCGCCGTGACACCGGATAAGTTCATATGAATCGGGCTCAATGTTATACTCCTGGCTGAATGACTGCAGATCGGTTTCTTGAAGGACCAATGGCAGCTCATCCATGGGAAGATTCTCTCTCCCTGAAGAAGGCGCATGCCTTGATGACGTCACTTGTTCCCGAGCTGGGACGGAGACTCTAGGAGGAAGGAGGACTCGCCGCTCTACTTCATCAGATGACCACGAGAACTAGATGGAAGGAGGACTCGCCGCTCTCTGACCTTCGGCGTCGCTCATTTTCAAAGGAAATAAAGAATTTAAACTAAAAGAAGGATCTAAACCCTTACCGGAGCTTGATCGGAGTCGGAAGAGCTTGAGAAAATGAGAGAATTTCAAAGTTGTTCATGAAACCAAAATGACACAAGAGAGCAAATGGCTAACCCCCACCCCTATTTATACTCGTCCGAGCATTTAATGCTCACGGCATCCCAGGCGGTGCATTGGTCAGCGAGATCTGCCAGCTGTTTCTGACACATCTCATGAATATTCCGAAAATTCCATAAAGAGATCGGATGACTAGAGATCAGCAGATTAAGATAAATCTTTTGAATTACGGATCATTTAGGGTCATCTAAATTAAAGGTCAGATCGGGTAAATACTTCAGAGATCGGAAAATAATTAATGCAATAATAATAAGATGATAATTGACAAAATAAAATCTTTATTTCCAAGAGATTAGATTGCATTAAAATTGGACTACATCATTTTGGTGGCCTCAAGAGATCGGATTGCATTAAAATTGGACTACATCATTTCTGTGATCTCTAGAGATCAGATTACATTAAAAATAAAATACATCATTTGGGCGATCTCAGAGACCGGTGGAACATCCCATCTAAAGGACCTATGTCAAAGTCAACATTGTGACTGATCCAAAGGATGTCATCGACCGGAACTGAGCCGCTGTCGGAACACCCAATGTGGAGAAAAGCCGCTGTCGGAACGCCCAATGTGGTGAGAAGCTAAATAAACTTGGAAGAGCCACCGCCAAGGGTCGGCGAAACATTAGTAGTCTTCTCGGCCGAAATCGGTTCACTGATTATACTAGTCGAACGACTCGAGATCGGCATGATCAAGGTCTGCGATCTAGATCGGTTAATTGGTCCAGTTCTCTCACCATCATCAAACAAGGTTATCACGATTATTCGAGCACCGGGGTCGTAAATTTTTAGTCGGGGAATAAAGAGGTCCATCGGAAAGGGATCAACAGCCATAATCATGGCCGGAACTTCTGCCGGAGCAGCTAGAACTGGAAAGTAAGAAAGAAAAGAGGAAAATTGAATGAAGAAAGTCTCTTCTGTTAGGGGTATATATAGGGGAAAATCGGGCATTTATTGCTAAGCAGAAAACGAAGCGGACGCTTCGGGAATCGAAGGGAATTAATGCTTTGACCGGACCGGGCCTAGTTATGGGAAATATTGGAATAATAGAGATCGGAAGAGGGGAGACCGGTATGAAAGATCGGAGAAGGATCATGTTAAGAAGATCGGAAAGGAAGAGAGAGCAAAAAACAAAAAGAATAAGGCGCCTACTGCCGTCACCATAATCAGAGCCGAGGTAGTTAAAGCGTTACAGGTAAAATCTCTACCGCACGCCCCAGAATCGCCCGCATTTCTGACATGCGTACGTCAGGACAGCGCTGTACATTCTAATCTCCACCGTTGATCTTACCTGTAAGGACGAGCTTGGAGCCCTCGGATCGAAGAAGAAAATGACAAGGTCAGCGCCTTTCACTCCCAGCCCTCGGATCACCCCGGACAAGAAAATTTAGGACCGTCAGATTAGAAGAAGAAAATGACAAATATTCTGAAGGGAATCTCAGCCGTCCGTTCTGATCCTCTTTAATTCCTGAGCCTCAGATCATGTCCTTCGAAATCCTGACCCTTCATGGGGAGCACCCGGTTCCTATAAATACCTGCATGAAAACTGTTCAAAGGAGGACGAAAAAAAGAAGGAAGTTACTATAGCGGAAGAACTCTGAAATTTAATTCAGATCGTTACTCTGCTTTCATAAGAAGAACTTTTGGAACCAGTTTTCTGAAGTATTTTCTTAAAAAGATTTTGAACACTGAAACTTTCCATTTTCAGCTCGTTCATCATCCCGCAGCGTTCACATTTTGCAGTTCCTTGTTATCTTTATATTCACTTCCACCGTCCATGTCCGATCTCATTTAAACTCGGGTATAATTCTGACTCGATAGTGTTTAGTGAAGCACTCTTTGTTCTAAGGTGAATCTTATTCTACCGGTTATCAATTTGCAATCTTATTGCGTTTTGTGATTCTCGGTTAGTTCACTAGAATCGACTCTTTACAGGTCAGTATTCATGTTGCCATTTTATTAAGTTTAGTTCTTATTTTACGCATTTCCATTCTCCTTTCTTTTATGTATGTTATTTTCTTTTAAGTTCATATCACGCTGGAAAGATACAGAGAAAGGTTGTGCTCTAGTTTATTTCCATGTTGATACCTTTGTTAACCTTTATTATTCCTGAGCGTAAGTCATTTAGTTCCAAGCGATACATAAGTAGTTGGATGAAATGCAGGTAATGGCAACTTAAGAGTCCTTTTGAAATAATGAAAGGTCTAAATAATAAGCCCGGAAAATGGTAAAGCCGAGTCACTAGAATAACTCAATAGGGTATAGGGCAAGACGTCATAAGACAGAATAAAACCGAACCCCGGATAACTAAATGGAATAGATCGGCTACCAGAAATGCTGGTAAGGCGACCATATAGGAAAGTCGGAGGATTTGGTTCGGCATCCCCTGTCCAATCCTAAGGTACCAATAAGTTAAAGAGGTCTTGCGCAGATCTCCCTAACACTTTTGAACGTCAGAACCCTTAGCCTTAGGTCCTCTCGATAGGTAAAATTTAGAGAGATCGGAAAGACCATTATCTAACTACCGTTTAAATAGAAGAGATCAGAAAGGAGTCTTTATCCGATCCTCAACCAGAATTTCAGCAAATATTTTAAAGAGATCGGAGGAGAGTTCTTATCCGTTTCTCAAGCTTAAAAATTTCAATAAATATTAAAGAGATCGGAGGAGAGTTCTTATTCGTTTCTCAAGCTTAAAAATTTCAATAAATATTAAAGAGATCGGAGGAGAGTTCTTATCCGTTTCTCAAGCCTAAAAATTTTAATAAATATTAAAAGAGATCGGAGGAGAGTTCTTATCCGGTTCTCAATTTAAAATTCAAATAAATATTAAAAGAGATCGGAGGATAGTTCTTATCCGGTTCTCAATCTAAAATTTAAATAAATATTCAAAAGAAATCAGAGGAGAGTTCTCATCCAATTCCAAAAATTGAATTCTAATAAAATAGCCCTTCAAACAAAACTAATATACAACAGTAACTCACTAAGGTTACCTCATTTACTTATGTATCTGGGTAATCCAAACTTAGTGAAAAATTAAATATTCCTTTTTGTTAAAAGGATTAACATTTCCATTCAAGCCCTCCTAACTAATTTATAAAAATACGAAGTTAAGAATGCTAAACTTTGGTCCAAATCAGCTCATACTCCAGTACCCCCGCGAAATGATGTTTCCAAGGCACATGATAGCTTGCCACCTTCATTGGATCTGAATAAAATTGAGGTCAGAATGAATAGCCTCGAGGGTCTATCTAACGGTTGGAAGTCGCTTCCCGATCAGGTCAAGGCACGATTTGAGAAGAAGTACGGGAGGATTGCAACCCTAATGCAAGTCAATGTCAAAAACCCGGCATTAAAGGCCATGCTGTCGGTTTGGAGTCCTAAGTACGGAGTATTCTCTTTCAATGATATTGATACAGTTCCTACTATGGAAGAATATCAGACATTACTAGAGATTCCTTACCTGACGCAAAATCGAATCTACCTTCATCTCGAGCATAGGCAGGCTTGGAAACGATCGACACATATGATTGGTATTTTCCCAGAAGAAGTAAAGTCAAAAGAAACTGTCAAAGGAAACACACATGGTTGGTATTGGATACATCTCAAGAAATGGTTAGATCAATACATCCAAGAGAAACAGTGGGATCAAGCTTCAATGACACTCGCCTTGGGAATCTATGGCCTGATTTTGTTCCCGGGACCATCGGGAATCATAACCCGCAGCACGGTGGAAGTATTCTGAGCGATAGAAAAGCAGGAGGTCAATCCGATACCGGCGATTCTTGCGAAGACCTTATTAACCCTTACCTACTGTAGACAACAGGGTAAAGGGTCCATTAAGTGTTGTTCTCAATTGTTGTACCTCTGGATTATCAGTCACATGTGTCATGTGGAGACAAAAGGGTTGACTTGGTACCTTGACCAGCCTCCCATCGAGAAGATGACCCGGTTGGTAATTAGTCCGAAGAATGAACAGTAGTGGCGGGAATGGATTTTGAGTTTCAATAGCCATGATTACTGTTGGAGGAAACTGTGGGCGTCAGGCCAATCCATTTTGATCAGCACGGGAGGTAATCAATCGGTATCCCTAATCGGAGTGGCCGGATACACAAGTTACACTTCGTCATTGGTAATGAGGCAGTTTGGCTCAACACAGTCCAAAATCAACATTGAAGAATACCACCAAGGTCATTTCTACCATGAGATCAAGGAAGAGGAAGGGTTGAAAATGGCTCGCAGATCTTGGGAAAACATCTCTCTGATGGAAAGGTCGCCTAAAGGTCCAAGTGCCACACGCGATTATCTTGAATGGAGGGCTGACAGGGATCGAGAACACTCAACTGCAGAATTCGAAAACAGCGACCCTCGCCGAAACGTCCTATTAGAAGAAGCTGATAATCGTCTGGCTGACTCACTACAAAAAGCAAATACCGAGAACTCACAATTGCAAGAACAAATGAAACAGTTGGAGGACCAACAGCGGAACCTTAAAAGAAAGGTGAGAAGACTCAGGGAAGAGGCGAGGGCCGAAAAGATAGGGTTCGAAGAGCAAGAGGAACGATGGGAAAAGGAAAAAGACTCTCTCCAAGCTATGGTAAAAGAAGTAGAAATACAAAATAGTAAGCTTCAGGAAAAAATAAAATACCAAGAAATACTCGTTGAGGAGTATAAACAAGAAAACAAAAAGAAGAAGCTCGAATCGAAAGAGCAGGCACTACTCATCAACGATATCTTGAAAGAATGCGCTAAGGAAAGGAAGGAGAAAGAAAGACAAGCTGCTCTTTATCAAGAGCTGAAAGAGAAAGTTGACCAGCTAGAGAGAACAATAGCACAGGGAAAACAAGAACTATTACCTGAATCCGAGTATGCTCTGAAAGCATTCAACCCTGCTAAACAAGAAGAAAGGTTATATGAGTATCTCAAAAAATGTCATCTCATTATAAAGAACCTCCCAGAGCCTAGGCCGATGTAAAGAATATGGTGTACAAATTATTCAGTTAATGAAATGATTTTTGGACCATTGTTTAGCAAATTTGTGAATGAATAATATGACTCCCGTAGGAACTCCCTCGCTAGGGTTATGTGAAAATTGAATGAGCTATATGGACAAGTATCATAAATGCGCATTCAATCCAGTCATTCACAGTCAGACTATCGAATGATGCCGTGATAAAGTTGATGCAACCATCCTTTCGCATATTTCATTCTGGCTCCCAAATGCCACTGTATCCTTCGTCCGGACCTAGACTTTTAGTTTTTACGAAATTCTAAATTTGTTAAAACCTTTTTTTACTCCTTACATAAAATCAACATTGCTTCAAACAAGGCAATCCTAACTAAGCACACGGTTCAACTCAAGCGAGTGTACTTAACAAGATCCCGAACAAAGAAGATAATGGAATATCAGGAACAAGTACAGAACCTACAAGGGCAGGTTTCCAAATTGAAGGATCAGGTCTCAGAACTTATGAGACTAATGAGGGAAATGTCCCAGAATAAATCTGCTTCAGAACCTAACTTACCACTACCTCTTCCACCTCCTACAACAATGGATCCTCACCAAGCTTCAACTTCTTTTACCTTTCAGTCGCCTATCCCGGACCCGACAATCACTGTCAATCCGGCTACCATGAATAATGACCTACCTTATTCTCATTACCCAACCGTTTCAAACACCGACCCATACCCTTCAATTCTAATCCCTCTAGTTCACTCCACCCCTCACCTCCCAACTGGGGGAGCATTTCATGCAGTGGGAGGGGAAAATAAGACGAGAGAAAATGAGAAACTATTTGCTCTAGAAGAGAGATTGAGAACAATCGAAGGACTGAATATGTATGGTTCAGTTGATGTGGCATCGCTTAGATTGGTTCCTGATGTGGTGGTGCTGCCCAAGTTCAAGGTCCCTGATTTCGACAAGTACACTGGGAATTCAGACCCTTGCATTCACTTGGCCACCTATATCGCCAAGATGTCCGTTCTGACAGATAATGACAGATTGCTAGTCCACTTCTTTCATGAGAGCCTCTCCGGGGCAGCCCTGAGGTGGTGCATTCAGTTCGACAGAAGCAAACTGTGCTCCTGGAAGGATTTAGCTGATGCCTTCTTAAGACAGTACAAATTTAATTGTGATGTGGCCCCTACAAGGAGGGACCTCCAGAACCTGGTGCAGAAAGACAGGGAAAGCTTCAAGGAGTATGCCCAGAGATGGAGAGAAAAGGTGGCAGAAGTACACCCCCCGGTGACCGACAATGAGCTATGCTCTCTGTTCATCGAGACTTTGAAAGCTCCTTACTTCAACTTGATGATTGGAAACACTTCCAACAGCTTCTCCGACATCATCCAGGCCGGTGAAAGAATAGAGGCCAATTTAAGAATGGGACGACTGCAGGAGTTGGCTAAGAACCCTGCAAAGAAGACTGCCAATTTTGGCAAGAAAAAGGAGGGTGATGTGCATTCCATCACTCGGCAGAATAATTACTCCCCACTTCCCCAAAATAACTACCGGCCATATCCTTCTCCTCATGGCCAAACCATTGCAAACATTCCGCCTCCTTTCTCGAATTATCCACACCCGCGCCCACAGTATCCCCCACCTACAAATTACCAACCTAGACCACCTCCTCCTCCTGCTCAACCAAGACCACCACAAAACAACCCAAGACCCCCAAGAAACCCTGATCCACCTCTTCCCCTCCCGCTCAGTGAAATATACCGATACCTTGTCGGTATAAACCAGATTGTACCAGTTCCCCTAGACCCAATTCAGCCTCCATACCCCAGATGGTATGATGCCACTGCCCGTTGTGAGTATCATGGGGGGGCACAAGGGCATTCAACTGACAATTACGGAGCACTCAGGGGGAGAGTGCACGCTTTAATCCGGAACAGATGGCTGAAAATTGAGGGAAATGGTTCCCTCCCTAATGTTACCTCAAACCCATTGCCCAACCATAATGCGGGCAATGGTGTAAATATGATAGAGTCTGACGGAGAGAGGTTGACACCAGAGGTAGATGAGCTGATTCCTCACTTTGAGGATATTTTTGCAGTGGCAATGAGGGAAGGCTACTTTGCCCTCAGGCATCAAAGTCAGTAGAGGATACGGGATGTCCTTACCATGGAGGGGCAGCTGATCATGAGCTGCAGGACTGTGAGGAATTCAAGCAAGAGGTTCAGAACTTATTATCCCTCAAAGTTCTGAGATGCTGGACCAAATCGAAGACGGAAGGAGGAGTGAACACAACTAGATACAGCCAGAATGCCTCTACCTCTAAACCCAAAATTACCTTCTCACCTCCAGTAGCCTCACCGCCAGTAACGGTTATCCGAACTCCTCCTCAGCTCCCTGTCACAAATACTCACGCTGTCCCTTGGAACTATAATTTCCAAGTTTTCACTCAAGGAGCATCAAGCAGTACATCAGCTACTAATCTTGCCTCACCCCCGGCACCACCAAAACCATGTTTTACTCCTCATGAGCATTTTAAAATGACTTATGCCGGACCTACCACCAGTACTACTCCCCAGGTTAATCTTCAGCCAGTTGCCGCCACAAAATCCTCCCCACCTGAGCAAGAAATCGAGTTTATAACTCGAAGTGGGAGGTGTTACGGGAACGAAGAGAAAGAAAAGAGAAAAGGGAAAGTAAAGATGGGAGAGTCACTGAAGAATACAGAAGAGGAGGTTGAAAAGACAGGGGAAGTAGAGCCTGCCGGACATAAAGAAGAGGAGGAGCTGCTGCTCCAAATAATGAAACAAAGTGAGTATGATGTGGTGGAGCAGTTGAGAAAGACACCTGCCCGAATTTCACTGTTATCACTGATCCTGAGCTCAGAAGTGCACCGACAAGCCTTGCAGGGAGTCCTGGATCAGGCCTTTGTAAACCTCGACATCACTCCGGGGCAATTTGAGAAGATAGTGGGACAAATCTAGGCGTCCAGTTTTGTTACTTTCTCAGAAGACGAGATAGACCCAGCGGGTTTAAGGCACACTAAAGCTCTGCATGTAACAGTGAAATGTAAGGGTTGTATAGTAGCCAAGGTACTTATTGATAACGGATCAGCTCTCAATGTACTCCCTAGTGCTACCTTGGCTAGGTTGCCAGTTGATCAATCAGATATACATCAAAGTGCTATGGTAGTAAGAGCCTTTGACAGTACTAGAAGAGAAGTGTTGGGAGATATTGATTTACCACTCCAAATTGGCGCATGTACCTTCAACGTCACATTCCAGGTAATGAATATTGAGCCGGCCTACATTATGTTGCTGGGGAGGCCTTGGATCCATTCTGCGAATGCCGTTCCCTCAACTCTGCACCAGAAGATAAAATACATTATGGGCGGCAAAATCATCACTGTAAGAGGAGAAGAAGCCATTTTGGTCACCAAGCCACAATCACTCCCTTATGTGGAAGCGGCCGAGGAGTCGTTGGAAAGCTCCTTCCAGGCCCTTGAGTTGCAAGAAACTAGAAATGAAGGGGCTATGGCTATGGTAGCCAAGATAATGTCGAGGAGTGGGTACTAAGAAGGCAAAGGCCTAGGCGCCACATTACAGGGAATCATTGAACCCATACCGACCATCCAGAAGATAGGCCGCTGCGGTTTGGGATATGAGGAAGATGCCCTTATGAATGGGCGATTCTGGATGACGAAAATGCTTCGGGATCAAAGATTTGACCAGAAAATGGGAAAAGGGAAGGTAGTCCCGAGAATCGCGGAGATCTTCACCGAACCGGTCATTGAAAATCCGACAGAGGTTGAAGAATCACTTGATGAACCGTCCATTAACGTCATCCACCTAGATCCCTTGTATGAGGCTCTGGTCTCGCCGATAGCTGAGGGGCAAGAGTTGGACAACTGGACAGCAGAGGACATCCCTGTACTTAATTTTGAGTAAAGTACCTCTGGTTATCTACACTTGATCATTTCGTCCATAATGACAAGTGTAACATTGTAAATGGACCCTTTTCTTATGTCATAAATTTTTAATGAATTAATAGCGCATTTATTTCCAATTCTTTTCTCCATTTGAATTCCATCCTTATAATATATTCTATTTTCGTTCATTCAGGACCATTCATCAATTAACACCTAATAATTCTATAGACTCAGAAATTCCTCTGGTTAATTTTGAAACCCCTATAACTGCCATTACTTCAAGTGATTCTGGGGTGGAGCTCACAGAAGAAAGCGATGAAAGGGATGAACCTTCCCTAGTGCCTTGTGGCGATGAAACGCGCACCATAAACCTAGGCGCAGAAGAAGTGAAGAGGGAACTTAAGGTTGTGGAGAGTGAAGAATTAGGAGATATGATCAATTTGCTTAGAGAATTCCTGGACGTATTTTCCTGGAGCTATGATGATATGGTTGGCTTGGACCCCCAGATAGTGGCACACAAAATTCCCCTTATTCTGGGGACAATCCCAGTGAAACAGAAACTAAGAAGAATGAATCCTGACACACTGCTCAAGGTTCCGGATGAAGTCAAGAAACAATATGATGCTGGGTTCCTGGAAGTAGTCAAATATCCCCAATGGATAGCTAACGTTGTCCTGGTAATGAAGAAGGATGGGAGAGTTAGGGTGTGCGTTGATTACAGGGATCTTAATAGAGTAAGCTTAAAGGATGATTTCCCTCTCCCCCACATTGATGTGTTAGTAGACAATGCGGCGGGATTGGGCAGATGTTCATGCATTGATGGGGCATCTGGGTACAATCAAATCCCAATGGACGAGGAAGATAAAGAAAAAACCGCTTTTATCACTCAATGGGGAGTATTTTGCTATCGGGTCATGCCTTTCGGGTTGAAGAATGCCGGTGCTACCTATCAACGCGCTATGGTCACATTATTCCATGATATGATGCATAAAGAAGTGGAGGTATACGTGGATGATATGATCATCAAATCTAGGGGAGAAGAGAGCCACGTGCAGGAGGTGAGGAAAGTATTTGAGAGACTCAGGAAATATCAGTTGAAACTGAATCCCGCCAAATGCATATTCGGAGCTAGGTCAGGGAAATTGTTGGGATTCATAGTGAGCGAGAAGGGAATAGAGGTAGATCCCAATAAAGTTCGAGCTATTCAAAAGATGCCATCCCTAAGAACAGAAAGGGAGGTGCGCAGTTTCCTGGGAAAATTGAACTATATATCAAGGTTTATTTCCAATCTCACCGCTAAGGCCGAGCCTATTTTTAGACTGCTCCAAAAGAACAACACCACTCAATGGGATTCAGTTTGTCAAGAGGCTTTCGAAACAATCAAGCAGTATCTGTCAAGCCCACCAGTATTGGTTCCACCCGTGGCGGGGAGGCCTCTGATCCTGTATATGGCAGTCCAACAGAACTCGATGGGATGTGTTTTGGGACAACATGATGACACTGGCCGAAAAGAGAGGGCTATCTATTACCTGAGTAAAAAGTTCAATGATTGTGAGTCGAGGTACTCTTTCTTAGAGAAGACTTGTTGTGCACTAGCTTGGACAGTGAACCGCCTCAAGCACTACATGTTGAATCATAAGACATGGCTCATCTCTAGGATGGATCCTATCAAATATGTATTCGAAAGCCCATTCGTGCCAGGCAGGATAGCCAAGTGGCAGGTCATACTCTCCCAATATGACATAGTCTATATGACCCGGAAGGCGGTGAAAGGTAGCATGATCGCTGACCTCCTAGCAGAAAATCCTATCCAGGATTATGAAGCCCTGGATTTTGAGTTCCCTGATGAGCATATTAATGAAGTAGACTGCGAAGAAGAGGGGCCAGCCGATGTATGGGAAATGTATTTCACGAGTCACAATTTGTCCTAGAATGGAATTGGAGCTGTGTTGATATCCCCGGATGGAAAACACTTTCCGATAGCTATCAAGTTGAGATTTGACTGCACCAAAAATGTCGCAGAATACGAAGCTTGTGTGATGGGTCTACAGGCTGCCATCAAAATGAAAATTAGGAAGTTGAAGGTATATGGAGACTCAGCCCTGATCATTTATCAAGTCAAGGGGGAATGGCAAATTAAGGATCCTAAACTAATCCCGTATCAGAAGTACTTACTGGAGCTGATTAAGAAATTCGAAGAAATCTCTTTCACTCATCTTAATAGAGACAAGAATCAATTTGCTGATGCCTTAGCTACTCTAGCTGTTATGGCTCAAATCGAAGAAGGGCAGATGACTCAGATACTGAAGATTAAGACAAGGAATGAGCCAGCTTATTGCTTCGTGATTGAAGAAGAACCTGATAATGAACCTTGGTATCATGACATCCTGGTCTACTGCAAAACCAGAGAATTCCCTTTGGGGGCAAGCAAAAACGAAAAGAGGATGATTCAGAGATTAGCATTGGGATACTTCCCCAGTGGAGAGACCCTATACAAGAGGAGCTCTAATGGCAAATTATTGAGATGTGTGGATGCAAAAGAGGCGAAGAAAATCCTTTTTGAGACTCATGAGGGAAACTGTGCCACCCATACTAATGGACATATCATGGCTAAGCAAATCATGCGACGGGGATATTTCTGGGCCACCATGGAAAAAGACTGCATCGAATATTTTAAAAAATGCCATAAGTGTCAGATCTATGCAGATCCGATAAATGTTCCACCTCACAAAATGTTCAACCTCGTTTCGCCATGGCCTTTCGCAATGTGGGGCATTGACGTGATTGTCCCATCAACCCTAAGGCATCCAATGGGCACAGATTTATCCTGGTAGCAATCGACTATTTTTCTAAATGAGTCGAAGCCACATCATACGCCCATATTACACAGAACACGTTTCTCAAATTCCTCAGAAATAATATCATATGCCGGCATGGTCTCCCCAATGAAATCGTCACTGATAACGCCAAGAATCTGAATGGCCCTAAGATTTAAAAATTGTGTGATCAATACAAGATCCGACATCTTAATATCTCCCCATACTGTCCCCAGATGAATGGAGCGGTGGAAGCCGCAAACAAAAATCTCAAAAGAATAATCCGGAAAATGACAGTCACATATAGGGATTGGCATGATATGCTTCCCTATGCTCTTCATGCATATCGGACTTCTGTAAGAACCTCAACCGGGGCAACTCCATACTCACTGGTTTACGGGATGGAAGCGGTATTACCCATTGAAGTTGAAATTCCTTCCTTAAGGATTTTGAAGGAATCGGGGATTGATGAGTCAGAATGGATCCAGTCAAGGTTGGATCAATTAAACTTGCTGGACGAGAAAAGGTTAGCAGCAGCATGTCATGGGCAATTGTACCAAAGGAGAATGGCTAGGGCATTTGACAAAAGCGTTCGCCCACGTGAATTCCAACCCAGGGACCTAGTTCTGAAGAAAATGCTGCCAAATCAAAGCGATCCCCGGGGCAAATGGTCACCAACCTACGAGGGACCCTATGTGGTTAAAAAGGCATTTTCTGGAGGAGCCTTGATCTTGACCCACATGGACGGTGAAGAATTACCAAGACCTGTGAATGCTGACACCGTCAAGAGATACTATGCCTAAAAAAAAAATAAAAAAAAAAGGGTAGGAGTGAAAACCTGAAAGGGCGCTCCCAGCAAAATGTGTGAAAGAAGGCGAAAACCCCGAAGGAGCGCTTTCTGTAAAATGAGTGAAGGATGAAAACCCGAAAGGGTGTCCTGAAAGAGCGACCTAAAAAAAAAAACAAAAAAAGAGGAGGAAATCTAGGAGCGAAAACCCAAAAAGGGCGCCCCTGGAACCAGAAAATGGAGAAATAAGGGAGAAGCACGAAATCGAGAAAGGAAATGAATCATCACGACATGAAACTTCAGAAATGTTTGAAATAATGGCAGTTAAGGGATTTCAAAGCCAGCCACAAGGAATATGTGAGATCTATCCTTGTCCACTTTTCCTTTGAAATTCTATCTTTGTTTTTATTAAAGCTATAATAAAGTCATATTTCATTCCCTATGCTTTTATCTTCCCTTTATACTCACTCTTTATCATTATCTCTCTGCAATCTCATTATTTAATGCGCTATTAATCTGTTAAATTTTTTTGCCATAAGATTAGGATTTGACAATTGATAACCTCACGTACTCTACTATGAGATTTGCAGGGAATGTCTTGGAGAAAAGGGGGTAGGGGTGAAAACCCGAAAGGGCATCCTGAAAAGACCAAAAAAAAAAAAACTAGAGGTGAAAACCCGGAAGGGTGCTTCTAGACGAAGGGGAAGTGAAAACCCGCAAGGGCACTTTTCGGGAGAAAGTCGAAAAAAAAAAACAGAAATGGGGCATTGGAAGAAATGAGGCCATAGGTCAAGTCTTGCAACTCGTCCTCCATTTATCATTGGCCTTCGGTATTCTGTTAAGTACACTTCATTGGGGAAGAACTTCTTGTGTCCGGATTAGGCTTGCTTTGTAAGTGCAATTTAAATTTCCTGTTATCAACCTCTGGTTCCTTCATCTAAGTTGATTTTAATTTCATGCAATTTAAATTTCCTGTTATCAACCTCTGGTTCCTTGATCTAAGTTGATTTTAATTTCATGCAATTTACATTTTCTGTTATCAACCTCTGGTTCCTTGATCTAAGTTGATTTTAATTTCCTGCAATTTATATTTCCTGTTGTCAACCTCTGGTTCCTTGATCTAAGTTGATTTTAATTTCATGCAATTTACATTTTCTGTTATCAACCTCTGGTTCCTTGATCTAAGTTGATTTTAATTTCCTGCAATTTATATTTCCTGTTGTCAACCTCTGGTTCCTTGATCTACGTTGATTTTAATTTCATGCAATTTAAATTTCCTGTTATTAACCTCTGGTTCCTTGATCTAAGTTGATTTTAATTTCATGCAATTTACATTTTCTGTTATCAACCTCTGGCTCCTTGATCTAAGTTGATTTTAATTTCATGCATTTACATTTTCTGTTATCAACCTCTGGTCCCTTGATCTAAGTTGATTTTAATTTCGTGCATCTAAGTTGATTTTAATTTCATTTTTTTGTTATCAACCTCTGGTTCCTTGATCCAAGTTGATTCTAACTTTCTAGTATTTTAACTTCTGTCGCCGATCTCTAGGTCACTAACTTAGGTATGCTTTAGTTCCCTAACTTTGAACGCCTAATCGTCCAAAATATGGGTCTAAATCTTTACATAATTCCTACACGGGAAAATTTTTCCCTTTAATAGAAATTATGTAAAGAGGGGCAGCTGTCGACACCATATTTTGGCTGATCTCCAGAATTAATAAACTTTGAAATCGATCCCCGGTACTAAGTCTCCCTTTGACAACTAACCACATTTCCGATCTCTCTTTTGCTAGATAACCACATTACCGATCTCTCCTCACAAGGAAATGAATCAATGCTAGGACCTCACATCAGTCAAAGCCTTACCGGTCTATTAAATCACTCACCGATCTCTCATTGTCGAATCTCCTGACCAGTCAAGTATATTCCTGATCTCTGTTGACAAACGAAATTGAACTGACACTAGATCTTTGTTACCATCTTTGTTGCCGATCTCCCTTTCAAAAGTTTAAGAATAATCAAAGGTTCCGTTCCGGTTTAATGATGATCCCGATCTTAAATGTTCAAGCCAAATTTCTAATTTTAGTCAAGTCCCATTTAGCGTTGGTTCCCTACCGATCTCATGCTCATTGTGTTTTCCGATCTCTCACACTTAGGTTAATAATCACTTTCAGTTATTTCAACATACTCAGACAATCAAATGTTTAATTTAGAAATTTTCCGATCACAACCATTCATCGAACAAAAGAGGCATTCCATTTCATTTCATTTCAGTAATTTGTAAAAGTTATTCAGTTGGAGGATCACCCCCAGCCTGATCTACATCTTGTCCGTCCCCTCTCTCACCCCCAGCCTCCTCCTCACTCTCCTCACCTTCATCATCGGGAGCCAGGTTGGCCATCCAGGAGAAGTCCTCCTCAGGGTAACGCTTCTTGAGCTCAGCCAGGAGATCTCCGTGAGCATTCACATAAGTGCCGGCCACTCCAGTCACTATCTCTTCTTCTTTCACCTTGAGCTCCTCAGCAAGGTGAGCGAGTTGAGCAGCTTCATCGGCCCGAAGCGCTTGCACTTCTTCAAAAGCGTGGGCCTGCTCAGCCAGCTTGTTCTCATAGAACTTCATTCGCCCCTCAATTTGAGATATGTAGCCCTAAGCGGATGAAAGTTGAGATCGGAGGGAAGCTGCTTCATGACCCATCGTCTCGACCTCTTTACCCAGGCGATGCTCCTTCTCCCGTATGATGTGTTGGTTCACCAGGCACTCCACGTTCAAGCTCATGGATCGGGTCAAGATATCATCAAGGTTATCCGGAGACAGCCTATCCCGATCTTCCCGAAGACAAATGGAGGACGCCAAGACCTTAGCGAATCAGGGTTTTCTCGAATCGTACGATTCTTCTCCAGTGAGTGGACTAAGACTTGGGCACCGCGGGAGATAGTCCTCACGTTAGGTTGAGAAGAACCCTCTTCTGTATTCGGAGCAACTGGAGGAGGTGGAGGCGGCTCTTCCCGGCGAGGAGGGGATCAGACCACTTCTGCGATCACCGGTCCCGAAGGTTGAGACGAGCCTTCTTGTATTTCCCTGGGCTCATGCCTGGGTGTTTGCATTTCCTCAAATCGTTTCATCTCCCGTACCTTCGGGGAGATCTCCCTATTTCGCTTCCGGCTCTCCTTAGAGGCTTCGCCTCTGGCCATACCTGCACAAAGAAGAGGTCAGTGAGATCGCTAAGGTCCTGAAATCTGAGATGTAGAAAATATCGATGTCGAGGTCAGAGAGCTGGAGTCCATGATCTTTGCCGGTGATCAATTCCATAGTCCAATGGTGCAGCTCGGCGGTCACTGCATCCAAGCAAGAGAACTTCTCTCTGGACGCCTGCTCCTTCAACTCCATCACCATGGCACCCTCTTCCCTATTCAACACGAGACGCTTCGGAATTAAAGGGCCTTGGTGTAGCCAGCTACGAGGGAAACCCTCAAAGCCGTTCGGAATTTTGCTCCTTAGAATGAAGAAGCGGTTCTTCCAGTTTTTCAGGGAGGAGGGCAGATCGATGAAGAGCCCGCAATGTGGCTTCGCCTGGAAAAACCAGTACTCGTCGTCCTTTCGACGAGTTAACCTATGTAGTTCGGCGAATACCTTAGGCGTAGGATAGAATCCCTTAGCTCGGCAGAGGCCTCGAAAGGCTACTAAGATCCGCCACGAGTTCGGGTGAACTTGAGCTATGCACACTTGGAAAAATTTCAAGACTTCCTTAAAGAAGTCGTCAAGAGGGAACCGCAGCCCGGCTTTCAACTGTTCTTCGTATACCATAATCATGTCGTTCTCTTCGAAGAAATGATCGGCCCGGAGATCGCCGTGACACCGGATAAGTTCATATGAATCGGGCTCAATGTTATACTCTGGTGAATGATCGCAGATCGTTTCTTGAAGGACCGATGGCAGCTCGTCCATGGGAAGATTCTCTCTCCCTGAAGAAGGCGCATGCCTTGATGACGTCACTTGTTCCCGAGCTCGGACGGAGACTCTAGGAGGTTCAAGTCGCGCCCCTAGCCCGACCACCTCTACTTCATCAGATGACCACGAGAACTGGATGGAAGGAGGACTCGCTGCTCTCTGACCTTCGGCGCCGCTCATTTTCAAAGGAAATAAAGAATTTAAACTAAAAGAAGGATCTAAACCCTTACCGGAGCTTGATCGGAGTCGGAAGAGCTTGAGAAAACGAGAGAATTTCGAAGTTGTTCGCGAGAAACTGAAAATGACACAAGAGAGCAAATGGCTAACCCCCACCCCTATTTATACTCGTCCAAGCATTTAATGCTTACGGCATCCCAGGCGGTGCATTGGTCAGCGAGATCTGCCAGCTGTTTCTGACACATCTCATGAATATTTCGGAAATTCCATAAAGAGATCGGATGACTAGAGATCGGCAGATTAAGATAAATCTTTTGAATTATGGATCATTTAGGGTCATTTAAATTAAAGGTCAGATCGGGTAAATACTTCAGAGATCGAAAAATAATTAATGCAATAATAATAAGATGATAATTGACAAAATAAAATCTTTATTTCCAAGAGATCGGATTACATTAAAATTGGACTACATCATTTCGGTGGCCTCTAGAGATCGGATTGCATTAAAATTGGACTACATCATTTCTGTGATCTCTAGATATCAGATTACATTGAAAATAAAATACATCATTTGGGCGATCTCAGAGACCGATGGAACATCCCATCTAAAGGACCTATGTCAAAGTCAACATTGTGACTGATCCAAAGGATGTCATCGACCGAAACCGAGCCGCTGCCGGAACACCCAATGTGGAGGAAAGCCGCTGTTGGAACACCCAATGTGGTGAGAAGCTAAATAAACTTGGAAGTGCCACCGCCAAGGGTCGGCGGAACATTAGTAGTCTTCTCGGCCGAAATCGGTTCGCCGATTATACCGGTCAAACGACTCGAGATCGGCACGATCAAGGTCCGCGATCTAGATTGGTTAATTGGTCCAGTTCTCTCACCTTCATTAGACAAGGTTATCACGATTATTCGAGCACCGGGGTCGTAAATTTTTAGTCGGGGAATAAAGAGGTCCATCGGAAAGGGATCAACAGCCACAATCATGGCCGAAACTTCTGCCGGAGCAGCTAGAACTGGAATGTAAGAAGGAAGAGAGGAAAATTAAATGAAGAAAGTCTCTTCTGTCAGGGGTATATATAGGGGAAAATCGGGCATTTATTGCTAAGCAGAAAACGAAGCGGACGCTTCAGGAATCGAAGGGAATTAATGCTTTGACCAGACCGGGCCTAGTTATGGGAAATATTAGAATAATAGAGATCGGAAGAGGGGAGACCGGTATGAAAGATCGGAGAAGGATCATGTTAAGAAGATCGAAAAGGAAGAGAGAGCAGAAAACAAAAAGAATAAGGCCCCTACCGCCGTCACCATAATCAGAGCCGAGGTAGTTAAAGCGTTGCAGGTAAAATCTCAACCGCACGCCCCAGAATCGCCCGCATTTCTGACATGCGTACGTTAGGACAGCGCTGTACATTCTAATCTCCACCGTTGATCTTACCTATAAGGACTAGCTCGGAGCCCTCGGATCGAAGAAGAAAATGACAAGGTCAGCGCCTTTCACTCCCAGCCCTCGGATCACCCCGGACAAGAAAATTTGGGACCGTCAGATTAAAAGAAGAAAATGACAAATATTCTGAAGGGAATCTCAGCCGTCCGTTTTGATCCTCTTTAATTCCTGAGCCTCAGATCACGTCCTTCGAAATCCTGACCCTCCATCTCCCTAAAAATAGATCCTGACCCTTCATAGGGAGAACCCGGTTCCTATAAATACCTGCATGAAAACTGTTCAAAGGAGGACAAAAAAAAGAAGGAAGTTACTATAGCGAAAGAACTCTGAAATTTAATTCAGATCGTTACTCTGCTTTCATAAGAAGAACTTTTGGAACTAGTTTTCTGAAGTATTTTCTTAAAAAGATTTTGAACACTGAAACTTTCCATTTTCAGCTCGTTCATCATCCCGCAGCGTTCACATTTTGCAGTTCCTTGTTATCTTTATATTCACTTCCACCGTCCATGTCCGATCTCGTTTAAACTCGGGTATAATTCTGACTCGATAGCGTTTAGTGAAGCACTCTTTGTTCTAAGGCGAATCTTATTCTACCGGTTATCAATTTGCAATCTTATTGCGTTTTGTGATTCTCGGTTAGTTCACTAGAATCGACTCTTTACAGGTCAGTATTCATGTTGCCATTTTATTAAGTTTAGTTCTTATTTTACGCATTTCCATTCTCCTTTCTTTTATGTATGTTATTTTCTTTTAAGTTCATATCACGCTGGAAAGATACAGAGAAAGGTTGTGCTCTAGTTTATTTCCGTGTCGATACCTTTGTTAACCTTTATTATTCCTGAGCGTAAGTCATTTAGTTCCAAGCGATACATAAGTAGTTGGATGAAATGCAGGTAATGGCAACTTAAGAGTCCTTTTGAAATAATGAAAGGTCTAAATAATAAGCCCGGAAAATGGTAAAGCCGAGTCACTAGAATAACTCAATAGGGTATAGGGCAAGACGTCATAAGATAGAATAAAACCGAACCCCGAATAACTAAATGGAATAGATCGGCTACCAGAAATGCTGGTAAGGCGACCATATAGGAAAGTCGGAGGATTTGGTTCGGCATCCCCTATCCAATCCTAAGGTACCAATAAGTTAAAGAGGTCTTGCGCAGATCTCCTTGACACTTTTGAACGTCAGAACCCTTAGCCTTAGGTCCTCTCGTTAGGTAAAATTTAGAGAGATCGGAAAGACCATTATCTAACTACCGTTTAAATAGAAGAGATCAGAAAGGAGTCTTTATCCGATCCTCAACCAGAATTTCAGCAAATATTTTAAAGAGATCGGAGGAGAGTTCTTATTCGTTTCTCAAGCTTAAAAATTTCAATAAATATTAAAGAGATCGGAGGAGAGTTCTTATCCGTTTCTCAAGCTTAAAAATTTCAATAAATATTAAAGAGATCGAAGGAGAGTTCTTATCCGTTTCTCAAGCCTAAAAATTTTAATAAATATTAAAAGAGATCGAAGGAGAGTTCTTATTCGGTTCTCAATCTAAAATTCAAATAAATATTAAAAGAGATCGGAGGAGAGTTCTTATCCGGTTCTCAATCTAAAATTTAAATAAATATTTAAAAGAAATCGGAGGAGAGTTCTCATCCAATTCCAAAAATTGAATTCTAATAAAATAGCCCTTCAAACAAAACTAATATACAACAGTAACTCACTAAGGTTACCTCATTTACTTATGTGTCTGGGTAATCCAAACTTAGTGAAAAATTAAATATTCCTTTTTGTTAAAAGGATTAACATTTCCATTCAAGCCCTCCTAACTAATTTATAAAAATACGAAGTTAAATCTACTCACCCTTATTAAGGGACGAAGTGGGGTGCCTAACACCTTCCCCATCCGTTTACGGACCCTGAACTTAGAATCTCTGTTGTGAAGTGGTTTTATTTCAATTTATCTTCACAAATGGTTTTCTTTAGTTTCCCTCAAAACTAAGGTGGCGACTCCTCATTCTTTTCCACTTCGGTGAGGGTTCGTTCAGGCGACCGCAAAATCCCTTGCGACATCCAATATCCTTGCAAGCATACTTGATCGCAATAGGTTGACAGGACCTAATCTGTCTGATTGGCTAAGAAATTTGAAACTTGTCCTAAACCTTGAACATATAGGATATGTTCTAGACTCAAATGTTCCTGGTCCCTTACCTCCAGAGGCCACTCTAGAGGTATATGAAACTTCGGACAAGTGGAAAGAGCATGATATGAGAGCTAAGTGTTGCCTGCTTGCTTCCATGAGTAATGAGTTATAGAAGCAGCATGAGAACATACAGAGTGCGAGTGAGATCCTCCTTCACCTATAAGAGTTCTATGGTGAGCATAGCAGGAATGCTAGGTATGAGATATCTAAGCAGCTGTTCTGTTAGTAGTATGCTCTAGAGCATATCATTTAGTATGTATCTTATACATATTTTATTAATAAAAGGTATTTCCACTTTTTCGTTTACATAATATATTTATGTGTAATAGAAAAGTTGTAACACCCCGAACCTCCGAGTTATGAATAGTACTATTTTTGGTCCGTGACTAGTACTATTCAAAGACACTTTGAAGACCAAAAATAAATAGAAAGTTAATTGAGATAGACACAATAAAAATTCAAGTGACCCAAAAATATAAGGACTCATCGGTTATATTGTAAAAGAGGGATTATGACCCGATAAGGGGCATTTTAGTCAATTCACTTTAAGAGTTCATTTTTGACCAAAATGTCAATTTAATATGAAAATAAAATATTGAATTATGAAGAAATATTGAGGGAAAAATTAGAGTAAAAGTGGAAAGAAAATAAAACAGGCAAAAATCTAGAATTTAAATTAATGACTTACGGGCTTTTGACAATTAACTTAATTATTTAATTGAAAAGGAATAAATAAGTATAAAAGAAGACAAGTCTCCTTCTTTCCTTTCCTCCATGCCACTACCCATCTTCCCTCTCCCTCTCTTTTCTTTTCTCTTCTTCTCCAATCTTCTTCCACCATTGTTTTCCCTTCCAAGTCTTAATTCACTTCAATTCCCTTCATAAATTCCATAGCCCACTAAAAGAAAAAATCAAAGAGATCTTTGATTGAGAGATTAAAAACGAGAAGAGCAAGATTTCGAAGAGATTGGAAGTGGAAAAAATCATCAAGTGAGGTAAGCTCTCTCTTTCATGCTTGATTAACCAAATATGCTTTGAATCAAGTTTGGGTGTGATGAATTTACATGAGAAAGCATGAAATTTCATAAGAAAATGAAAGAAAACATGTATGGAATCTAAACTAGGGTTTTGGCCAAATTGGAGAAAAGTTAGGGTTTGATGTCTTTGAATGAAATTTATGATGAGATTAAGCTTAGTTGAAGTAGTATAAGTGATTGGGGCAAAGAAATTGCATGAAATGTTTATAAATTTAATTATGGGAGATTAGGGTTCATGGGAAAATTAGAGTTTTGGTGCTAGATAGTGAAATTGGTGCGTGTAGTATTAAATTATAGTCATTTGAGGTTTATTTAGTTTGAATTGACTTTGGGTTGATGAATGGAGGTAATGAAATGATAGGATTAGGGAAAATTGCAAACTTTGGTATTTAAAAATTGTGGGGTTTGTGCTAGGAAGTGCCATTGATATGTCAGTGCGAAATTATAGTCATTTTGGGTGAATTAAATGTGAATTGAGGTTGGTTAGTAGGAATAATTGAAGAAATGAAAATTTTTAACCTAGGGCAGAATTTGCACACTGAGTTCAGTGTATTTGATAGCCATAAATTGAGCTACACAACTCCAATTGGTGTGAAACCAATTGGAAATGAAACTTAAGACATGGGGCTAGAATTTTTATGAAGATACCCTGCAATGAAAATGACCTTAAGCTATCCGAATGAGCCTTGAACTTAGAGACAAAATTTTGGAACCTACAGAATTTGAGCATATGAATAGTAAATTTGCATGGCCATAACTCTCTCTAGAAAACTCTGATTTAGGCGATTCTTAAACCGATGGAAACCTAAGAAATAGTACAACATTACTTATGAAGAACTTGAGGCCAAATTATAGTCTTAACCCAATTAAATTGCTGAGCAAATTTGAATCACCGAATTTGTAGAACTGCAGATTTACCATATAAACAGTAAAATTTGCATGGCCATAACTCTCTCTAGAAAACTCCGATTTAGGCAATTCTTAAACCGATGGAAACCTAAGACATAGTAGAACATTTCGTATGAAGAACATTAGACCAAATTATGGACTTAACTTGATCAAATTACTGAATGAATTTGGATCAATAAATCTGCCAGAACTGAATCTGTAGGATGAATAATAACGTGAACAATAACCGTATTTTAGTCATAACTTGAGCTACATAGCTCTGAATTAGGTGATTCAAAAAGAAAAATAAATTTAAAACCTAAATAAACAATTTTAATGAAGAACACCTCACCAAATTATGATCGAAACTAGGTAAAAATTAAGTTCAAAGATTGGGGCACCAAGCTATCCCACAACCAAAATATTCTAAAATTTTCAAAGCTAACTTGGGATGCATTAAACATACATGTAATGAGTTCTTGGTAGCAATTGAGATTGGTATTGAGGTATTCTATTTGTGTATTTTCAGTAGAAAAAGACATTGGAATGGATAAGGAGAAGTAGGTAACAAGGAAGAAGAATTATTAAAGGTTTGTGCATAACTAACCTTTTCTTCGTTTTTAAACTTGTAAATTGCTTGGAATGTGTTAAATTGAATGAGTTTACTTTGACTGAAATATGGTTTTTCTCTCGCATTTAAGAAATTTGGGTGTTGCCACCTTTATATGGATATTAGGATGAATTTAAATATATTTATTGGTTTATAAATGTGATTGTTGAGTGAGAAATTTTTGGAAACTGTTTTGAGACCACAATTAGCATGACAGTCCCTTTCAGAACTCCCTAGTAGTAACGGCTTCTTGGGGTTGATAATTGATATTGATTATATCTCCCATTAATAACGGTTAGTGGTGTGACACCCCTTACCCGTGTACAGTATACCCGAGTAAGTAATGCCACACGGTGTACTGGCACACTCTAATATTCCTCAATTCATTTATATCATGCTTTTGAAGTTAATTTATGAAATATGATTTATTTTAACCATTAATCAAAAGCATTATTCATTTGAGGTCCCGAAAATTTTAAAGAAAATCCGGCGAAGTACCGGCTAAAAATGGAGAAAACCGTTCTTCGGAACCTGTTAAAAACACTTCCAATATTTTTATTCCATCATCTCAAACTCCAATATCCAAAATCTCAACAATATTTCTCAATAGCAAATTCTCAATAATCTTTTCATTTCTCCACATCCATTTCTCATATACAAGCAATAAATACATGCTCAAATTTTGCATTCATAGTCATAACTTTCATTATTTACATGGACATCAAAATATATTACATAATCCCAAATACATATGAGAAAATAAAAATTTAATTACAAAATGACAAAATGACACCTAGTGCCCTACCGATGCACTGCAGGTAGTGAGGTGACACGGAGCAGAATCGCGGATGGACTCACCCACCGTGGTTCATCGGGTTCACGATCGGTATCTCCAGTACCTACGCGTGGCAAAAGCAATGCGCTAAGCAATAATGCTTAGTGGTGCAATAATATAATAAAAGAAAATAGCAAGAGTTTAAATGTGTAGTGAATGTATATGTTTCATTTGCTTGGTATTTGTATATTATTTACTTTGTCCACTATTATTTATTTGGTTGCCCAAAGTAACCTACACTAGACGACTGGACTGGATAACGGGTAAACTGGCACTGGGTACCTAGTACCTCGGGCCGTCACACCATCGGTCACATATGCATCTCAACAAGTCAGAATAATATCGTGCACAAGGCCAAGTCTCAATACAAAGTCGAATGGCTAAAAGCCATGAAATCACGAATGGCATATTGCCATGTGCGATCGCTAACTGAACCCTATTGGCATGCCAAACTATCCAAACCAATCTTGTTAGGTATACTTGGGCATTTGAAACTTTTAAATTCTTCAATTTGTAAATTTAATGTTTTGGTGTTACTATTCACCTCATTGGTCAACAAAAATGTTGACTTTTAGAATAAAAATGTGTACATTGACTTTGGCATCCCCAACATACCACATTTGGTGTTTAAAACTTGTTGGCATTAAGTGTTAATACCATTCCAAAGTGTAACTCAACACAAGCAGAATTTTCAGTTTTGGTGAGTCAACTTCACTGTTCCATTGGACACTGTTACTGTTGGAATTTGAAGAAATGTAAAACATGAAAGTTGTTCCTTATTTTGTCTAGTTGAATTTACTTTTTTGAATCACTCCATTTGGAGTTTTGTAGCTCCAGATATGGTCCAAAATCCCAAGCTGGCCGGATGTGCATTCTGCAGAAAATTACCATATCTACAGTGCATGAATAGTGACTTCCACTGCCATTTGGGTTAAGTTCTGGCCATAATTTGGGGTAGGTTCCTTCATGAAAGTTGTTTTTCTATGTCTTAACTTATTGCTGTAAAAATTTCAGGTCAATTGACCAAATATACAGTGAGTTATGGCCAAATGAACAGTTACTGTTCATTTGGTCAATTCTGCAGAATTCAGTGCAGGGTATCCGGATTGGGGCCAAGTTTTGGTCCTCTTGCTTTGGTCTTTTGGGCATGGTTTCTTCAGCAAAAATGTGCCATTATAAGCCTAGTTTCATGTCCAATTGGCCAAACACCAATTGGACTAACACAGCCCAAGTTATGGCAGTGCAAAGGGACTGAATTTTCAGTCCCTATGCTGCTGTCCTAGGGCAGTTTATACCTTGACTTTGCCCTATCATTTTTTTTAGTCCATTTAATGGTTAACTTAGCTAAAATGGTCACTAATTGACCATTAAAATGTTCTCTAATAATTTCCTAAGCTAAGTCACAATTTCACCTTTCCAAACCCTAATGTCCAAACCAATTACTCATAAACCTTGATTAACATACTTAGTTCAATCTCCATGCATATTAATACCTTAACCATGATTTCCAACCACTCTAAGTTTATTAAACAATCAAACTCAATCTCCCATAGGGCTGCCGAAATTTGAAAGTACCCTTAACACATGTAATTTACTTCAATTTCTTAAAATCTCTTAGCTCAAAATGATGTTTTAACTAAAATTAAAAGAGTGAGAACAAAAGTGTAGCACTAACCTCAACTTTAAGAGTTTCCAAGCTTGCCAACTTTGATTTCTCTTTTCCCTTTTGCTCCCAAACACCTTAGCAAACTTCTAGAATAAATTTTTGTGTTGAGAACTTGAGGAAATATGGTGGGAATTTTTAGGGCTTCATGAGCTTGCTAAGCTCATCAATGGAGGATGGCTAGGGGAGGAGGTTCGGCCAACATGAAGAAAAAGGAAGATGAGCTGATTTTTAGTTTATTTTTGTCCCTTTTATCTCTTATAAATTGACTTGTCAAATTTAAAGTGGTGGGAAGCTTTTTAATTAGGTCATCCTATGTCATAAATCCCATTAATTTCTATTTTCTTTTCTTCTTTTTCTTTCTTCATTCTTTAACTCATTTCTAATTAAATTTTTACCAATATTTATTTATATTTTATGTCATATGATTTATTTACTTAACTGGACAAGTCGGCCAAAAATCGTCTTTGAAGGCGAAATGACCAAAATGCCCTCCGTTTGGCTTAACGGGTCAAAATCGGCTGTACCGATTGAAAAATTTTTCTAGGTATTTTCTTGGCATTCTAATGCCATGGGAACCTCAGTAACCCTTCTCTGGAGTCCCAAAAATTATTTTACAATTTTTCCCCCGAGTCTAGGGTTCCTCGTTGCGAGAACCGCAACTTCCCTCCGGTTACCCATCGCTTGGGCACCGACTCGTTTGACTTGGTTGTATTTTATTTCTAAAATTTTTACTAAATTTTCCTTATTAATATTTGAGTTAATTATGGTTCCTGACTTTAGTTTAAATATTTTTCCGGACATTCTAGTCGACCGACACCGAGAGAATGTACGGAGTGGTTACCGGGAGGGTGTTACAAGTGGGGTAAGACTACATGAGTACTCATTAGCTAGCTAGCCCTTCCCTCATTAATAACGGTTAGTGAGGTTGAGATTGCTTTGTCATGTACAACACGGCATTGAGTGTGAAATTTTGTGTCATGGCCTAAACTGTGTGTTGATGTCGGCAACACTAATGCTTTGTGAATTGTCATTTAAGAAGTGTGATTTCTCATTTGAAATGTTATTCCAATAAATGGCTCTTATGGACTTAGAACTATTGTGAAGTTTTCATGCTTAAGAAAAATGAGATTTATTATGCTTTGACAAATTGTGTTTTATCTTAAGTTTTAAAGTTATTAGTTGTGCACCACTGTGTAATATACTCAGTGGTAGCTTCTTTATGCTGTCGCAGGTAAGGGAAAGGAGAAGGCTGTCAAGTGAGAGACTTGAAAACAACATTTTGGTATTGTTTATGGGTATTCACGTTAGGTATACCCTTGTGATTCCTTTGGATGTATTTTGTACCTATATGTATGGATGTATGAACATTGAGCAGTTTGTATTTAAAAGCATTGCATTGCTATCACATTTTGAGTTTTTAACTATTTTGTATTTTACTTTGAGACTTATGAAAATTTAACTTTTGCAATATTTAGTCTGTCATTATCTCCAATGAATGTTTACATGGAATTTTAACTATTCTCATGCAGTTTTCCGCAAAAGAATTGATAAGCTAAAAAGCTACGGTTTTTTTTTAAAATCCTTTGTAGCATAACTAATGGGTTATCGGCAGGTGGAGTTTGGTGATTCATTAGGTATGCTATGGGAACATGTTGTGCCTTACAAGGGATAAGGTGTGACATGTTTTAGTGGTATCATAGCCTGGTTTTTATACAAGTTTTGAAATTGCATGTTTGAAAATTTTTGATAAGTACAACTACTCAACTGTCATTAATTGATACATATATTGCATTACATCATAAATATGGACTAATGGAGGGAAATCTCCTTGTGTTAGTTGTCCAGGGAGTAGAATTCTTTGTGATTCAGTATGGAAGAGGGGATCACATAGTAGAGCAATCAGTAGCAGTTGAGGTACAGGGGGAAGCCCCAGCTCCTCAGAATGCCAGTGGGGTCAACTACACCTGTCCCACCCATGCGATTTCTGCTCGATTCGCTCGGAGATGATCGCATTATTTCAAAGAAATGGCTGGCAATATACCAGTCCAAGCTCCTGTGCAAACACCTCCAGTGCAACCACCATCCCCAGCCAAACAATATGACAAGTTAATGAAGTATGGGGCAACAGAGTTCAAGGGTACAGTGGACCCATTGGAAGCTGAGCAATGGTTAGAATAGATGGAGAGGGTCTTCAAGAAATTGCACTGCACAGATGAGTTGAACTTTGAATATTCAATTCCCTGCTGCATGGAGATGCATATGAGTGGTAGAAGACCATTCTCCATTGTTTGGCTGAGCCACCAATGCTGACATGGGATGACTTTCTAAGGGAGTTTAGACAGAAGTATGTTCCTGATACCTATGTGGATATGAAGCTACAGGAGTTTCTCATTTTGAAGCAAGAGAACAAAACTATAGCTGAGAGTATGAGAGAGACTTTTCTCGCCTCAGCCACTATGCTGGAAGCCTACTCACTAGCAGTAGAGACAGATGCAAACAGTTTGAGGCCGGTTTGAGGCCTAGTTAAGATTGCAAGTGGTTGGAAAGGATAGAACTGGAAGGGGCATCTTAGAAGGTAACCACTGAAAAAGAGAACAGCAGTAAGCCTACAGGTTAGAGTCCAAGTAATAATTCGGGTGAGAGGAAGAGTTTTGGAGGACCAAGTAATAGAGGATCTAGTAGGGGAAGATTCTTAGTGCAGAGGCCACCTAGATCCGAACAGCAGATATCTAGGGGTTCCTTTCCTGCTCGTACCTATGAAACCTGTGGCAGGAATCATGGAAGAGTGTGTTATAAGGCCATAGGAGCCTATTACAACTATGGTGGAAGTGGGCATTTTACTAGAGATTGCACTAGTGCTCGCAGGTCTGGGCCACCTACCACCACTGAGGGATCTGTTAGAGGTTCTGCTTCCAAAGGACAACAAATAGCTAATAGAGGCCGAGGCAGGGGTAGAGATAACACTTCTGGCAGCCAGGCCACAGCGAGCCAACCAAAGCAGAGTGGTGCATCAGCCAGGGTATACACCATGTGCCAGAGGGATGAAATTGAGACATCAGATGTTGTGGCTGGTACTTTCTCCATCTTTGGTAGAGATGTATGTGTTGTTTGACCCTGGTTCTACACATTCTTATGCTAGTGCCAGTATTGCATGTTCTATTGCCATTCCTTGCTTGAAAATGGATTATGATGTGCTAGTGACTAGTCCCTTAGGGCAAGAGGTTAGGGTGAACAAATTGTATGAGGATTGTCCTTTGGTGATCCAAGGACATACATTCCTATCATACTTAATTGACATGCCTTTCTGAGATTATGATATCATCTTGGGCATGGATTGGTTAGCCAGGCATCACGCCATGATCGACTGTAGACTGAAGATAGTCACTTTTGGTCTTCTCGAGTATGCAGATGTAGTGATACACAGGGAGAGGCAGTTATTACCATCCAACATCATTTCAGCTACACTTGCTAGAAAGATGATTAGAAAGAGATGTGAAGCTTATCTAGCTCAAGTGATAGAAACCTAGGTGGAGAGTCCAGATCTTAAAAATATTCCTATGGTATGGGGTTTTCCGAATGTCTTTTTGAAAGAATTGCTGAGATTGCCTCCAGAAAAAGAGGTGCAATTTGAAATTGAGACTATGCCTGGTGTGGAGCCAATCTCCATCACTCCTTATAGGATGGCACCTGCTGAGTTGAAAGAGTTGAAGGTGCAATTGCAGGAATTGTTAGATAAGAGTTTCATCCACCCTAGCGTGTCACCTTGGGGAGCACCAGTATTATTTGTGAAGAAGAAGGATTGTACTCTCCGCTTATGCATAGACTACAGACAGTTGAATAAGGTGACCATAAGGAATAGATATCCTCTGCCATGGATCAATGATTTGTTTGATCAGTTGAAGGATGCAAATGTATTCTCCAAAATTGACTTGAGATTGGGCTACTACTAGTTGAGGGTGCAGGAGCAAAGTATTCTTAAAACTGCCTTTAGGACTCGGTATGGCCACTATGAGTTCTTGGTAATGCCATTCGGGTTGACTAATGCTCCAGCTACTTTTATGGGCCTGATGAACACTATATTCAGGCCATATTTGGACCAGTTTATTGTGGTGTTCATTGATGATATTTTGGTGTACTCAAAGAATGCAGAGGAACACGACAAGCACTTGAGGATAGTATTGCAGACTTTGAAGGAGAAGCAGTTGTATGCCAAATTATCGAAATGTGAGTTTTGGCTAAAGGAGATTACATTTTTGGAGCATATTGTATATGCAGAGAGTATCCAAGGGGATCCTAGCAAAGTAGAAGCCATTCTTAATTGGAAGCCACCTAGAAATGTCATGGAAGTTCAGAGTTTCCTTGGTTTAGCTGGGTATTACCGAAGGTTTGTGAAGGGATTCTCCATGCTAGCATCTCCACTAACCAAGCTACTTAGGAAGAATGTAAACTTTCAGTGGACTGATCGATGCCAGGAAAGTTTTGATGAGTTAAAGAGGCGTTTAACTGAAGCTCCAGTATTAACGTTGCCCACTTTGGGTAAGGAGTATACCATATACATTGATGCTTCTCATAATGGATTGGGCTGTGTGTTGATGCAAGATAGGAATGTCATTGCCTATGCTTCACGTCAACTTAAACTGCATGAGAGGAATTATCCTACGCATGACTTGGAGCTGGCAGCCATTGTCTTTTCCTTGTAGATCTGGAGACATTACTTGTATGGAGAGAGATGTTATGTAACACCCCTAAGTTCGGTAGTGCGTTCTGCTACTCCGGTGACCAGTGTTGTCCGGACAGCTAGGATGCCTAGAACTACACTTCAATATGAGTGAGGAGACATAAAATAACGAAATACAAGAAAAGAAAATACAAGAAAAATAAAGGGAAAATAATACCAAAGAAATGTAACCAAGTTAAGCGAGCCGGGAACCCTAGCGATGGGGGACCGCACCGGGAATTCACGGCGTGGACCGTTGGTAGCCTGGATCATGGGAACCACTGAAAACATTTTTAGGACTTAAATAGACCCTTGTAGAAGAATAAATATAATTAGAAAGATCAAAGAAAAATTAAATAATTAGTACAAAGAAAAGTGAGAAATCGAAAAACAGACAAAACCCGGTGTTACCGAAAAATCGGGAATGCAACCCGAACAGGGGCATTATGGTCATTTGACATCCCGATTTGTCTTTTGACCTAAATGTCCATTAAAAATAAATAATATTACACTTAGAAAATGAAATGAAAAATTAATTTGGTGGTACCTAAAGTAAATAGTAAGAATTAAGGGTTTAATGTGGAATAAGTGAGAATTAAGCTTATTAAATGATTAAATGTGTGAGTGGGCCACTAATGATTTAATTAAACAATAAAATGTGCTGATGTAAGTCCACTATACCCAGCAGAAACTTGATCTTCTCCATTTTCCCAACCTAGCCGAATTGAAGAGAAAGAAAGTCTCCATGGGCGTTTTGCATGAGCTCTCTTAACTCCTCCATTTCAACTCCAAACACTTAGGGTTCTTCATGAAAGTTTGTCTACACATCATAAGGAAGAGCTTGATACCAAATTTAAGAAGTTTAATCAAGGTTTGGCAAGTTCCAACCATAAGGTAAGTTTACATTTTTGAAGATTGCTTTGTTAAACTTTGTGTACATGTTATGGGTGTTGGTTTTGTGAAGAAAATTTTTAGGTTTGAAGAGTTATTGAGATGTTCATTTTGGACAGCCATGGAGTTATGTATTTGATGAAATATTTGTACATATATTTGATGAGGAATTATGTTGGTTATGGTGATTCAATATCCTAGTAAATTATTCCATACGTATATGGTAATTTTTGCACTTGGATGGAAATTGATGAATTGTAGGATACTTTGGTGTTGAGGAAGTTTTCGGCAGCCTTGAGATTCTTGGATAAATGTATATGTTCATGAAGGTATTGGCAGAATATTGACCTTGAGAATTGATGGATATGTGTATAGATTGATTGTGTAAGTGTATGTAAAAATTTGTAATGTTTAGGGTATATGTGATTGTACTTAGAACTTGTAAATGTGAGTTTAATTCGTGTATTGAAGATAATTACAATCTGCCCAAAGTGACATTTAAGTGAAGTGGAATATGGTTTTTGGTAATGTACCAAAATAGAAATTGTAAGGGGAGTGGACATATAGCAATTAAATGTGTAATGGATACATGTATAAGCAAAGTAATTAAAGGCAGTATGCAATTTAGTCAATAACTTTAAATGTGTAACCTCAATTGGTATGAGACCAATTGGAGGTGAAACTAGGCACAAAATGTGCCAACTTTCATTGAGAAAGCATACCCAAATTCTGCTTGCAAGGTGATATGAAAAATGACCAATTCGGATTGAGTACATTTGAGGCCTGAAATTTGACCAATTGGGCAGCAGTTAGTGTTTAGGCCATAACTCACTCAAAACAGGTCCAATTGACCTGAAATTTTAACCATGAATAGTTAAGACCCATACCTACAAGTCTTATGAAGACACTAAAGCCCAGAAATGACCAGAAGTAAGTCAAAAAGCTTGCACAAGTTCGGGTCCAAAAACTGGCCGAACCAAAGTTGACCAAATTGACCTAAAATTGACCTAATTTGATGCCATTTGACCAGCAATAGTGTAATGACCATAACTTGGTCTACTTAACTCGGATTGACCTAAAATTTTTCCCCGCGTTCCGTAAGACATAGATCTACAAGTTTACAGTTTTGACCGAAACCCGAAAATCGAGGGAACTAGGTCGTCCGGCTAGGTAAAACTAGTATCCCGGAATCCAGCAATTTGCAATAAAATGCAAGGAAACGCAGAATACATAGAATTGAGTTTGGTAACACGTACCAATCCTAAAACCCTATCGAATGTGACATATAAAGGACGCTAAAACCTAATTTACCTAAAATGCATCGAGGGTCGGTATATTAGGTAATTGAGCAAATAATAGCCTTTAGTGAATTATTTATCGAACATTATCGTTAGAGATAGTTTAATTTAGTACTGAAACACTTCAAATTGTGTTTCTCAGTTAGCAAAGACTCAGAAAAAGGGAATGAAATACTGAGTCCAGAACCGGAGACAGTTATCAGAGGTTTGTGCACAACTAGTTTTCAACTGATTTTGCTCTGAATAATATTTCCTATGATTAATTGTATGTTATTGTTTTAAATTGTGTTTGTGCACAACAACTAATTCTTTTGAATTATTTTCAATTGAAATAAATTATGACTATTTGCATATTATTGTTTTAAGTTGTGAAATTGTGAAAAATGATTTGAATGATATTTGATGGATACTTATTGATTGAAAAGCACTGTAATTGGTTTGAAACCACAGCTATCATGTACATTGATTGTATTCCTCGCTAGCTTGTCTAGTGGGATGAATTGAATTCCCTCTCTGGCTGAAGTGTTGAGGTGTGTGCCTGTTGAGGATGAATAGAATGAGTACTCATATTTTTGCTAGCTAGCTATGTTATTCCTCATTAGTCATTGACTTTTGGGATGAATTGAATACCTCATTAGCCATCGGCTTTTGGGATGAATTGAATACCTCAATTCTCATTAGCCATCGGCTTTTGGGATGAATTGAATACCTCATTAGCCATCGGCTTTTGGGATAAATTGAACTTGGGAACATGATTAAAGCTGTGTGTGATTTATTGATAAGAATTGTGAGATTGTGAAATGAATTTAAACTCTTATTGACATATACTGTCTTTTGAATTCAACCATGATCTGACTTATTGAAATTTATTGTGATATTGAGAAATGGAGTTTAAATTCTAGTTGACAATTACTGTCTTGAAATTAACTACAGTTTTAAGTATCCACTGTTTACATGACTTATGAATTGTGATTTAAATTGTATTTGGTTAATGTTGTGCACCACTGAGACATTGTCTCAAATGATAGCTTTATTATTGTCGCGCAGGTAGACAGATAGACAGGGCAGCAGACTAGGCTGCTAGTACCTCCAGCGAGAGACTACCGGGTATAATGAGTATACCAGTATTTTGTATTTTATAATGTAATGTATGTTCACTGTATGTACATATTGTTGTTGGTTTTGAGCAGTTGTGAATTAAAATTGTACATTGGAGTTGTAAAGTAAATTATGAGATATTTTGACTTGTAAACATTGTATTATATTTTCTCTATCTCAGTCCTTGAAAAATTACCGTGAATTTGACTTGAGAAATGTGTTGTGTTGAGAAAAATGTTGAAGTTGAGATTTGGAAATTTATTGAAGTGCTTTTTACAGGTTTTCTGAAGAACTGTTTTATCCAAAATATAGATGGCACTCTGCCAAAATTTTTACAGAAATTCCAAATAATTCAAATGTATTAGTTCTATCACTTCAGTTCAAGAAGGTTTTTAACACCTGTAAATAGTGCTCACCACTATAAAAGAAGTAAGAAAAGTTTTTAAAATCCCTTGTAGTGTATTTAATGGGTTATCAGTAGACGGAGTTGGTGATTCATTAGGTATACTACGGGATCATGTTATGCCTTACAGAGGGGTAGGGTGTGACATGTTTTAGTGGTATCAGAGCAAAGTTTTTTAAATTCTGTTTTCACCTGTTATTTGATTATTCTTTCTTCATAGTACAACTGCTCAATATCATTGTTTGATACATACAGTACATTACATTATAAATATGTACTAACAGGAGGAAATCTCCTTGTGTTATTGGTTCAGGAGATCTAAAATCCTCGCATTGAATATGGAAGAGGGTGATCGTTCAGTCGATCAATCTGTTGAGGCTGAGGTGCAAGGGGATGCCTCAGGCCTACATAATGTTAGTGGTTCAGTGATGCAGCCCTGCAGATCGCGATTTCTGCTTTCGATTCGCTCGTGAGATGGTCAGTAATGTTCCAACAAATGGTCAGTAATGTACCTACTCAAGTCCCAATCTGACACGATGGTACAACCACGCCTCCTACCAGCGAGATGATAAATTGATGAAATATGGGGCTACAGAGTTCAAGGGGACAGTAGATCCGCTAGAAGCTGAATAGTGGTTAGAGAGGATGGATAGGGTATTCAAGAAACTGCATTGCACAGAGGAGCTCAGATTTGAATATTCAGTGTCTTTGTTATAGGGGGATGCTTATGATTGGTGGAAAACAATTCCCCACAGTCTGGTAGAACCTGCAGTGCTGACTTGGAATGACTTTCTCAGGGAATTCAAACAGAAATATGTCCCTGATGCTTATGTGGACCAGAAGCTGCAAGAGTTCCTAAGTCCAAATAGGGAAATGATCGATGGTGAGTATGAAAGAGAATTTTCCCGCTTTAGCCATTATGCAGTGAGTCTACTCTCTACCAGCAGGGAGAGATGCAAGAGGTTTGAAACTGGCTTGAAGCCTAGTATCAGAGTACAAGTAATCGGCTTCAAACACACTAACTTCTCTGAACTTATTTCTCAAGCCCTAGAGTTGGAAAGAATTGAGATTGAGATTGCTCCTGAGAGAAAGAAATCAGAGAAGACAGAGAAAGAGGAAAAATCAGTAGAACAGAGTTCCAGTAGTCATACTGGAAAGAGGAAGAATCATGGGGGAAATGGCAGAGCTGGCAAGAAATCTGGTAGGGGAAGATATTCAGGACAGAGACATCCCCTATCTGGTCAGCAGAGTACCAGAAGTTCCTATCCTCCCTGCCAATGTGAAACTTGTGGAAAAAATCATGGTGGGATATGCTATAAGGCTATTGGAGCCTGTTATAACTGTGGAGGCACAGGACACTTTGCCAAGGATTGCACCAGTAGTCGCAGAGTTGGACCACCTCCTACTACTGCAGAAGGGTCAGTTCAGAGCCCTGTCACCAGAAGTTCACAACCACCCAGTAGAGGTAGAGGCAGGGGTAGAGGTAACCCAGCAGGCAGCCAAGGCACAGTGAAACAATCAGAGCAAGACAGTGCTCCAATCAGAATGTATGCAATGAGACAGAGGGAAGAGGCCGAGACATCTGATGTTGTGGCTGGTACCTTCTCAACTTTTAACCAAAATGTGTTTGTGTTATTTGATCCGAGCTCTACCCATTCTTATGTGAGTGCTAGCATCATTGATTGCATTGCTGTTCCATGTACAAAAATGGACTTTGAGATGCTAGTAACAAGTCCACTAGGACAAGAAGTCAGGGTTAATAGAATGTATAGAGATTGTCCTTTGGTGATCCAAGGACACACTTTCCTATCTGATTTCATTGAAATGCCCTTCATAGATTATGATATCATCTTGGGCATGGATTGGTTAGCTAGGCATCATGCCATGATTGACTGTAGGCTGAAGACAGTCACTTTTGGCCTTCCTCATGAAGGAACGAAAGCGTGAAAAACACAAGTTTATACCATTGAATTCAAAAATTTTCACCTAGGGTCACATGCATCATGCAAGATTTATTTTTATCTATTTGATTTCAATGATAAACAACATATTAAAACTCTTTTAATATGTTTTTGGATCTGTATTTGCCATTTAAGATTTTAAAATTAATCAGATTAATTTTAGAACCCTAGATTAAATCAAGAACGATTACACTAACCTCTTGATGCACTGCAGCGTGTCTGCGCCCTTGAGATTCGTCTTTAGGACACCAAATGTTGTCCCTCTAGCTTGTCCACACCAAGAACACCTATGGCAGCCCTTGAACAGCCTCTAAAGCTTTTTCTATTAATTAGAAATTCAAGTTCTGCCTTTTAAGAGATTAGAGATGTAAACAGGACACTAGAAACAATTTCTAGTGTTCTTAATTCAAGAGATTGATGGCTAATCTAATTGAATTGATGAGAGATGAAGAGAAATAGCTGGAGAGGCTCAAAGTGGCATGACAAATGAGAGGAGAGGCTGCTGGTTGTTCTTATTTTCTCATAACAACACTTAAATAGCTAGGTTAGCACATTAAACCCTTGCCACATGTCACCCTTTGATTAGCTCAAGGTTTAAGTGACCCAATCCCATTGTGCCAAGTGTCAAACCTATATTTAATCTTGATTTTAATCATCTTACATGATTAAAAAAAAAAAACATTTGGCAAGCTTATGTGTTATGCCATGTGTCACCATCTCACGGTGCCACGTGTCACACTGCAAAATGACCAAAATGCCCCTGTGTCTTAATTTTGAGTTCTTAACCCAAAATAATTATTTTCTTCTTCTAATTAATTTATATCAAATATAAATTAATTAATTAATCTCTATTAATTAATTTTTCATCAATTAAATTCATAGTTAAACACTTTAAATATAAATTTAACTTATATTATACATCCAATAATCTAGATTTGGTTTCAAGTCATGCTAGGGACTTTGCAATCTAATTGCAAACCAAACCTATTTAATTAATCAATTAAACTCTTTAATTAATTAATTAAATCATATTTAAATAGGTGATAACTTGTGTATGTGTGTGACTTACTAGGCTCATAACTAATTGGCAATGAGACATGATATCAACTCTTAATATCATCAGAACTCTTTCTTACCATAAATGATTTCTCTAAATCATTTTATGAACCTCATAGACCATGGTTAACACCTAGCATAGCATGCCATGGCCACCCAATTAGTAATAAGATTTACCTTAAATGAACCTATAATCATATGTTACCATGCACTAGAATCTCTCTGTTACAAAATCCCAACTCAAGCTGGAGTCATGGTTTATGTCAAACTCCATTTGCTATGAATATTATGTTCTCTTTTAATTCCAGTTCTTGATTAAAAGATTTTCTCATCGAAACTCTTTTACAATAAATCTATCTGTCCTGGCCAGGAACTTCAAACATCAAGAACAATTAAATGAACATAGGATTTTATCTCTATTTACTTAGAGGAACAGATTCCATCTTGATCAACACCTACCTCCATATATAACAAGTAGGAGCCAACACATGCCCATATACCCATACAGTACAAGTATGAAAGCAGATCAAACTCAAACTACCTATATACAAGATAATCGTGCTATCTCGGATCTAAAGATTATATGCACTGATATGATTTATGACAAAACATTGACAAGAGTAAACTACATGTGCTTGTCATAAGTGTCACTGGTTCGGCCTACTTATCATTTATAAGTGCCTATCATGTTTGTTATATGGCATGAGACTCAACATTCCATCTTATTTATATCTCATATAAATAACATGGGAACAAACATGAATACAATCTTTACGGATAAGTCATGTCCTTATTATGAAGTATCCTCGATTGTGAACCTATTTATGATACTTTGCTAGAAATATTGTCACTCATATTCTTTACAACTTAAGATTTATATTTCTAACAAAATATCACAGGACCTTTTATATTACACATAAATATATTATGTAAACGGAAAAGTGGAATTGCCTGTTATTAATAAAAATATGTAAAAGATACATACTACATGATCTGATCTAGGGCATACTACTAACAATCTCCCACTAGCACTAGAGCCATTCATTACAATATCATAGACCTATCTTCTCAAGACGTCGGTCTAACCGAGTCCGTGACATAGGCTTAGTGAATGGATCACCGGATTTTCACCGATGCTATTTTCTGCATGGCTAAATCGCCTTGCCCAACTATATCTCCGATAATGTGGTAGTGCCTTTCTATGTGTTTGGATTTTGGGTGAGACCTTAGTTCCTTAGCTCAGATGATCGCTCCATTGTTGTCACAAAGGTAATGGAACTGGCGACTCAATGGAAGGAACTACCGTAAGTTCTGTCACGAACTTCTTTAATCCAAATAGCCTTCCTTTGCAAGATCCGATGCAAGAATATACTCAACCTCGAGAGTGGAATCTGCAATGTGCTCGCTTGGAACTCTTCCAACCGATCGCACCTCCATTACAAATGAACACATATCCAGAGGTAGACTTTCTATCATCGATATCCGATTGGAAGTCGAATCGATAACCATCTAATTGCAAGTCTCCACCTCCATAAATCAAGAATAAATCCTTAGTTCTTCTCAAGTACTTAAGGATATTCTTGATCGCTATCCAGATGTTCTAAACCCGATTGGATTGATTCTGCTAGTCAAACTAACAAAGATATGCGATATCTAGCCTAGTACACAACATTGCATACATTAAACTTCCAATAGTGAAGCATATGGAATCCTCGCCATCTTATCTCTTTCTTCGGTGTCTTTGGAGACATCTCTTTAGAAAGATGGATACCATGTCTCACTGGTAACAATCCTCTCTTGGAATCAAGCATGTTAAACCTCTTTAACACCTTTTCAAAGTATAGACTTTGGGATAAACCAATTATTCTTTTCGCTCTATCTCTATAGATGCGAATTCCAAGAATATAGGTTGCCTCCCCTAAGTCTTTCATGGAGAATGTATTTGACAACCATACCTTTATAGTTGTCAACATACCTGTGTCATTACCTATCAACAGTATGTCATCCACATATAAGACAAGGAAAGTGATAGCTCTGTCACTAACCTTCTTATATACACATGGCTCATCCTCATTTTTGATAAAACCAAAGGATTTAATGGCTTCATCAAAACGGATGTTCCAACTCCTTGAAGCTTGTTTCAACCCATAAATGGATCGCTTTAGCTTGCATACCTTGGAACCATCTTGGGATTCAAATCCCTTAGGTTGTTCCATGAAAATGTTTTCTTCAATGTATCCATTGAGAAAAGCTGTTTTGACATCCATCTGCCAAATCTCATAATCATAGTATGCAGCTATTGCTAATAAAATCCTAATTGATTTAAGCATGGCAATAGGCGAGAAAGTCTCCTCATAGTCTATTCCTTGCCTTTGGCGAAACCCTTTCGCTACTAGCTTTGCTTTATAGGTCTCTACCTTTCCATCAAAACCAATTTTCTTCTTGAAAACCCATTTGTTCCCTATAGGTATAATACCTTCAGGTGGGTCAACAAGATCCCAAACTTGATTCTTATACATGGAATCAATCTCGGATTTCATAGCATCAATCCATTTTGAAGAATCTATATCTGATATAGCTTCTTCATAGGTAAGTGGATCATCTCCATGATCTACTTCTTCATGAGTAGACAACTCTTGTTCTTCTTCATGAAGAAAACCATATCTCACTGGTGGGTGAGATACCCTGGTTGTTCTACGAGGAACAACTGTAGATGTTTCATCAATGGGTATTGGTTGACTAGATGGATCTATATCCATCTGATCTGTTGGTTGGTCAGAATTCTCCAATTCTAACTCTATTTGCCTTCCTTTGCCTCCTTGAACAAACTGTTGTTCAAGAAATGTGGCATCTCTACTTATCACAACCTTTTGTGAAGTAGGCAAATAAAAATAATATCCAAAACTATCTTTTGGATATCCAACAAATTGACCTTTTCTCGATCCGGTCTCCAATTTATCGTTGTTCACTTTTGATATAAGTGGACAACCCCAAATCTTAACATGCTTAAGACTTGGTTTTCTTCCATGCCATATCTCATAAGGTGTGGAAGAAACTGATTTTGATGGAATCCTATTCAGAATATACGGTCGATTCTAATGCAAATCCCAAAAGAAGATTGGCATATCAATATAGCTCATCATACTACGTACCATATCCAATAGGGTACGATTTCTCCTTTCAGATACACCATTCACCGTATGCGTTCTGGAGGAGTCACCGAGAAACAATGCCATGCTCTCTCAAGTATTCATCAAATTCAAGACTCAAATATTCACCTCCACGATCCGATCAAGAGCTTTAATATTCTTTCCTGTTTGATTTTCTACTTCAGATTTAAATTCTTTGAACTTTTCAAAAGATTCATGTTTGTATTTCATCAAATACAAATACCCAAACCTTGATTTATCATCAGTAAAGGTAATAAAATAATGAAAACCCCCTCTAGCCATTTCTTTAAATGGACCACATACATCACTATGTATTAGCTCCAAAATATTTTCAGCTCTTAGCCCCTGTCCAACAAAGGGTGATCTAGTCATTTTGCCGTGAAGGCAAGATTCACAAGTTGGAGTAGGCTCAGAGTCCAATAAGGATAGAATCCCCATTTTCTCCAGTTTTGCAATCCTATCTTCTGCAACATGACATAACCTTAAGTGCCAAATATATTTTGAACTTGAGTTGGTTTTCACCACGGAATTGCATTCATTTAGATTGCTATACTCTGGTCAGTGGAAACACTTTCTTACTGGCAATGGAAACAATTTCCTATTGGCAATGGAAACACTTTCCTATTGGTAGTGGAAACACTTTCCTTTGCCTTCATCAGCTTTAGTCTTCCCTTTCTGTTTAGCTATTTTCTTGGAAGGACCAGGAATCTGAAGTTTCTTTTTCTTATTGCCCTTCTTCTTGTTGGACTTTCCAGCAGAAGAAGATGCAACCAAAGCTACCTCTTTTCCTTTTATTGCCTGGCATATTCTTTTGGGCAATAACCAGCATGTTGAGTAAACCAGCTAAGGTGCATTCCTGTCTAGTCATATGGAAATTTGTCACAAAATTCCCAAAAGACTCAGAAAGGGACTGAAGGATCAAATCCGTCTGTAGTTGGAAATCCATGTTGAAGTCAAGATGTTCCAACTGCTCAATTAGCCGAATCATCTTGTGGACATGATCCCCAACATTCTGTCCCTCAGACATTCTCATACGGAATAGCTGTCTAGATATATTATACCTAGCATTCCTGCTGTGCTCACCATACAACTCTTGTAGGTGAAGGAGGATCTCACTCGCACTCTGCATGTTCTCATGTTGCTTCTGTAACTCATTACTCATGGAAGCAAGCATGTAACACTTAGCTCTCATATCATGCTCCTTCCACTTGTCCAAAGTTTCATGTTCCTCTTGTGTGGCCTCTGGAGGTAAGGGACCAGGAACATTTGAATCTAGAACATATCCTATATGTTCAAAGTTTAGGAAAAGTTTCAAATTTCTTAGCCAATCAGACAGATTAGGTCCTGTCAACCTATTGTGATCAAGTATGCTTGCAAGGATATTGGATGGTGGTGGTTGTTTTGTGCTCATTTTTATCAGAAAATTAACTGCAGAAAATAACCAGATTAATTAGTAAATGTATCATGTAATAAACCAAAATGATTATGGTCTTTTAATCAAATTGGTCCTCCCACTAACTTAGCGAATCCTACACTTCCAAAGTAGAAAACGGAAATCCTAGTTGGATGGATTTCTAGTGGGTGATTGAATTCTTATAATTCTATTGATCATCCTCAGGTATATCCATTATTGGAATTACAATAAACTATAAGTGAGCAACTCCTTGCCCATCACATCTCATGTGAGGTTCAATCCTTTACCTAGCCCTTAATGCTCAAAATCTCAGGTACATCCATTATTGACTTATCTTGCATTAGTTAAGTTGATCCCATTGAGTCAGTAATTATGCAAATAATTTTAATGTCCTCAGGTACATCCAATATTGGCCACCAAACCATTTACATATTTACAACATCTCATGCTTAACAATTATTCTTAAGAAAATCTCTTAAATTAATTGCATCTCATGCAACTATTTAAAATTTCTTAAAATAATTGCCCCAATGGAGGGCCTATGTTATAATTACTTTAATTATAGCATTTCCAACTTAATCATTTGTTTGGAAGATTTTATGGTCATTCTATTTACTATTAAGGTCTCACTTTGCACATTATCCATTTAGCATGCATATATCATATAATTGCATACATTCCCATACATCTCATGCATTCATGGATAAGCAGTAAATATGGTATGATCATGGACTTTCTAAGGGATTCAATTCTGAGCCACCAAGAATTGAATCAGGGCATTCCTAGGTGCATTTCATTCATTCATTTTACAAGAGTTGCTGAAGGAGTACATAATCAACACTTGATCTTGAATTCCTCCCACTGGTCCCACCAATGCTCTTAACCTCCTTGAACTTCTTGCAATCTAATATTACATAGTAATCCTTGGCATACCAAGGCGAATTTACAAGAACTTAAATAAATGAAATTACAACACAAAAATTATTACAAACTTAATAATACATGCCCAAAATAAATTAAAATAAATTAATTAATTTACAATCCCAAAGAAACATAAAAAAAATAAATCCAATCACATTGGTCTTTTATAGTCCATGATCATCCATCATGCATATCACTATTTAACAATTAAATAAAACATACATACTTAAATTAAATTGAATATCTCATATTCAACTTAAAAATTCAGATTTGAATATGATTCAAATAAATTTAAAAATTCAGATTTGAATCTCATTCAAACAAATTTAAAAATTCAGATTTGAATCACATTCAAACAACTTTAAAAATTCAGATTTGAATCACATTCAAACATTTTTTAAAAAATCAGATTTGAATCACATTCAAATATTTTTTAAAAAATCAGATCTGAATTTTATTCAATCAATTTTAAAAAATCAGATTTAAATATGATTCAAACAACTTTAAAAATTCAGATTTGAATCACATTCAAACAACTTTTAAAATTCAGATTTGAATCACATTCAAACAATTTTTAAAATTCTGATTTGAATCATAATTTAATTGTGTGATAAAAATTCTAATTAAACAATTTAATTAGACATAAAATGGATCTTAAATCATACAACAATTGCGCATTCACCATCCATTTACCTTTGCACACCATTGTGATGCATCAACCATGCACACCATGGTGTTCATCATTTGTGCCGCCACTTTGACTTTGCAACCAGCAATAAACTCTTGATCTCATGATCAAACACACAATTAAATCATATAAACATCAATCTAAATGGCAAATATAGTGGCTCTGATACTAATTGAAGGAACAGGCGTGAAAACACAAGTTTATACCATTGAATTCAAAAATTTTCACCTAGGGTCACATGCATCATGCAAGATTTATTTTTATCTATTTGATTTCAATGATAAACAACATATTAAAACTCTTTTAATATGCTTTTGGATCTGTATTTGCCATTTAAGATTTTAAAATTAATCAGATTAATTTTAGAACCCTAGATTAAATGAAAAACGATTACACTAACCTCTTGATGCACTGCAGCGTGTCTGCGCCTTTGAGATTCGTCTTCAAGACACCAAATGTTGTCCCTCTAGCTTGTCCACACCAAGAACACCTATGGCAGCCCTTGAACAACCTCTAAAGCTTTTTCTATTAATTAGAAATTCAAGTTCTGCCTTTTAAGAGATTAGAGATGTAAATAGGACACTAGAAACAATTTCTAATGTTCCTAATTCAAGAGATTGATGGCTAATCTCTTTGAATTGATGAGAGATGAAGAGAAATAACTGGAGAGGCTCAAAGTGGCGTGACAAATGACAGGAGAGGCTGCTGGTTGTTCTTATTTTCTCATAACAACACTTAAATAGCAAGGTTAACACATTAAACCCTTGCCACATGTCACCCTTTGATTAGCTCTAGGTTTAAGTGACCCAATCACATTGTGCCAAGTGTCAAACCTATATTTAATCTTGATTTTAATCATCTTACTGTTAGTAGTATGCCCTAGAGCATATCATTTAGTATGTATCTTGTACATATTTTTAATAATAAAAGGCATTTCCACTTTTCCGTTTACATAATATATTTATGTGTAATAGAAAAGGTCCATTGATATTTTGTTAGAAATATTATTCTTAAGTTGTTAAGAATATGAGTGACAATATTTCTAGCACAAAGTATCATAAATAGGTTCACAATCGAGGATACTTCATAATAAGGACATGACTTATCCAGAAAGATTGTATTCATGTTTGTTCCCAAGTTATTTATATGAGATATAAATAAGATGGAATGGTGAGTCTCATGCCATATAACAAACATGATAGGCACTTATAAATGATAAGTAGGTCGAACTAAGTGACACTTATGACAAGCACATGGAGTTTACTCTTGTCAATGTTTTGTCATAAATCATATCAAGGCATATAATCTTTAGACCTGAGATAGCACAGCTTATCTTGTATATAGGTAGTTTGAGTTTGATAACGCTTTCATACTTGTACTATGTATGGGTATATGGGCATGTGTTGGCTCTCGCTAGTTATATATGGAGGTAGGTGTTGATCAAGATGGAATCTGTTCCTCTAAGTAAATAGAGATAAAATCCTATGTTCATTTAATTGTTCTTGATGTTTCAAGTTCCTGGCCAGGACAGATAGATTTATTCAGAAAAGAGTTTCTGATGAGAAAAATCTTTTAATCAAGAACTGGAATTAAAAGAGAACATAATATTCATAGCAAATGGAGTTTGACATAAACCATGACTCAAGATTGAGTTGGGATTTTGTAACAGAGAGATTCTAGTGCATGGTAACATATGATTATAGGTTCATTTAAGGCAAATCTTATTACTAATTGGGTGGCCATGGCATGCTATGCTAGGTGTTAACCATGGTCTATGAGGTTCATAAAATGATTTAGAGAAATCATTTATGGTAAGAAAGAGTTCTGATGATATTAAGAGTTGATATCATGTCTCATTGCCAATTAGTGATGAGCCTAGTAAGTCACACACATACACAAGTTATCACCTATTTAAATATGATTTAATTAATTAATTAAAGAGTTTAATTGATTAATTAAATAGATTTGGTTTGCAATAAAATTGCAAAGTCCCTAGCATGACTTGAAACCAAATCTAGATTATTGGATGTGTAGTATAAATTAAATTTATATTTAAAGTGTTTAAATATGAATTTAATTGATGAGAAATTAATTAATAGAGATTAATTAATTAATTTATATTTGATATAAATTAATTAGAAGAAGAAAATAATTATTTTGGGTTAAGAACTGAAAATTAATACACAGGGCATTTTGGTCATTTCATTACAGTGACACGTGGCACCATGAGATGGTGACACATGGCATAACACATAAGCTTACAAATATTTTTAATCCTGTAAGATGATTAAAATCAAGATTAAATATAGGTTTGACACTTGGCACAATGTGATTGGGTCACTTAAACCTAGAGCTAATCAAAAGGTGACATGTGGCTAGGGTTTAATGTGTTAACCTAGCTATTTAAGTGGGGTTATGAAAAGAAAACACAACCAGCAGCCTCTCCTCTCATATGTCACGCCACTTTGAGCCTCTCCAGCTATTTCTCTTCATCTCTCATCAATTCAAAGAGATTAGCCATCAATCTCTTGAATTAAGAACACTAGAAATTGTTTCTAGTGTCCTGTTTGCATCTCTAATCTCTTAAAAGGCAGAACTTGAATTTCTAATTAATAGAAAAGGCTTTAGAAGCTGTTCAAGGGCTGCCATAGGTGTTCTTGGGGTGGACAAGCTAGAGGGACAACATCCGTGTCCTCAAGACGATCTCAAAGGCGCAGACACGCAAAGACATCAAGAGGTTAGTGTAATCGTTCTTGATTTAATCTAGGGTTCTAAAATTAATCTGATTAATTTTAAAATCTTAAATGGCAAATACAGATCCAAAAACATATTAAAAGAGTTTTAATATGTTGTTTATCATTGAAATCAAATAGATAAAAATAAATCTTGCATGGTGCTTGTGACCCTAGGTGAAAATTTTTGAATTCAATGGTATAATCTTGTGTTTTTCACGCCTGCCTTTCAATTGGTATCGAGCCACTAGATTTGCCATTTAGATTGTTGATTATATAATTTAATTGTGTGTTTGATCATGAGATCAAGAGATTCATTGCTGGTTGGATCATGAGATGTGGCGTCACACATGGAGAAGCCACCATTGGTGGCGGCAACAATGGTTCCATGGGTGATTCAAGGTTTGGCTTTTAATTCTGCAATTGTTGTATGATCTAAGGCCTATTCTTTGACTAATTAAAGTGTTTAATTAGTTGTTTTAATCACACAATTAAATTATGATTAAAATCAGAATTTTAAAAATTTTTAGAATTTGATTAAAATATGAATTTTAAAAGTTTTTTGAATGAGATTCAAATCTGAATTTTTAAAGTTGTTTGAATCATATTTAAATCTGATTTTTAAAATTGATTCAATAAAATTCAGATCTGATTTTTAAAAATATTTGAATGTGATTCAAATCTGATTTTTTAAAAATGTTTGAATGTGATTCAAATCTGAATTTTTGAAGTTGTTTGAATTTGATTCTAATCTGAATTTTTAAATTTTTTTGATTGAGTTTCAATTATGAATTTTTAAATTTATTTGAATCATATTATAATATGGTATTTTAAGTTGAATATGAGATATTCAATTTAATTTAAGTATTTATTTTTTATTTAATTGTTAAATAGTGATATGCATGATGGATGATCATGGACTATAAAAGACAAATGTGATTTGATTTATTTCTTTTATGTTTCTTTGGGATTGTAAATTAATTAATTTATTGTAATTTATTTTGGGCATGTATTATTAAGTTTGTAATATTTTTGGGTTGTAATTTCATTTATTTAAGTTCTTGTAAATTCGCTTTGGTATGCCAAGGATTACTATGTAATATTGGATTGCAAGAAGTTCAAGGAGGTCAAGAGCATTGGTGGGACCAAAGTGGGAGGAATTCAATATCAAGTGTTGATTATGTACTCCTTCAGCAACTCTTGTAAAATGAATGAATGAAATGCACCTAGAATGCCCTGATTCAATTCTTGGTGGCTCGTAATTGAATCCCTTAGAAAGTCCATGATCATACCATATTTATCGCTTATCCATGAATGCATGAGATGTATGGGAATGTATGCAATTATATGATATATGCATGCTAAATGGATAATGTGCAAAGTGAGACCTTAATAGTAATTAGGATGTCTATAATATCTTCGAAAAAAATTATTAAGTTGGAAATGCTATAATTTAATTATTTATATCATTAGCACTCCTTTGGGGCTATTATTTTAATTAATTTTAAATTTTTGCATGAGATGCAATTAATTTAAGAGATTTTCTTAAGAATAATTGTTAAGCATGAGATGTTGTAAATATGTAAATGGTTTGGTGGCCAATATTGGATGTACTGAGGACATTAAAATTATTTGCATAATTATCGCTCAATGGGATCAACTTAACTAATGCAAGATAAGTCAATATTGGATGTACACGAGATTTTGAGCATTAGGGGCTAGTAAAGGATTGAACCTCACATGAGATGTGATGGGCAAGGAGTTGCTCACTTATAGTTTATTGTAATTCCAATAATGGATGTACTGAGGATGATCAATAGAATTATAAGAATTCAATCACCCACTAGAAATCCATCCAACTAGGATTTCGCTTTCTACTTTGGAAGTGTAGGATTCGCTAAGTTAGTGGGAGGACCAATTTGATTAAAAGACCATAATCATTTTGGTTAATTACATGATACATTTACTAATTAATCTGGTTATTTCTGCGATTAATTTTCGATAAAAATGAGCACAAAACAACCACCACCATCCAATATTCTTGCAAGCATACTTGATCACAACAGTTGACAGGACCTAATCATGCGATTGGCTAAGAAATTTGAAACTTGTCTGAACCTTGAACATATAGGATATGTTCTATATTCAAATGTTTCTGGTCCCTTACCTCCAGAGGCCACACAAGATGAACATGATACTTTGGACAAATGGAAGGAGCATGATATGAGAGCTAAGTGTTACATGCTTGCTTCCATGAGTAATGAGTTCTGAAGCAACATGAGAACATGCAGAGTGCTAGTGAGATCCTCCTTCACCTACAAGAGTTGTATGGTGAGCACAAAGAGAATGCTAGGTATGAGATATCTAAGCTTATTCCGTATGAGGATGTCCGAGGGATGAATGTTGGGGATCATGTCCACAAGATGATTCGGTGATTGAGCAATTGGAACATCTTGACTTCAACATGGATTTCCAACTATAAACGGATTTGATCCTTCATCCTTCCCAGTCTTTTGGGAATTTTGTGACAAATTTCCATATGACTAAACAGAATGCACCTTAGCCGAATTACTCAACATGCTGGTTATTGCCCAAAAGAATATGCCAGCAATAAAGGAAAAGAGGTAGCTTTGGTTGCATCTTCTTCTGTGGAAAGTCCAACAAGAAGAAAGGCAATAAGAAAAAACCTCGATTCTGGTCCTTCCAAGAAAATAGCTAAATGAAAAGAAAGACTAAAGTCGATGAAGGCAAAGGAAAGTGTTTCCATCGCCAAAAGGATGGGCACCGGAAAAGGAACCGCCAGTATCTTGCTTCTCTGAAGGACAAGAAGGATACACCTTCTAAGGTATGTCCATATCTTGTTATTTAGATTCGATGATACTTATAGTTCATCTACAGCTTGGGTTTTAGATATCGTGCCGGTTCTCACATTTCTAATGATATGCGAGAACTAGCAAACAAGAGCGACTTGCATTCTCAAGATATTAGAGTCCTGATTGGCAATGGCTCAACTGTTGAAGCTTTAGCCATAGGATCTAAATCTTTTACATGTTTGGACATGTTTTGTGTTTGGATAATATTTTATATGTACGATGCTTTTAAGAACATCATTTCTATATCTAGTTTGACTAGAAATGGCTATGAATTTCAGTTCACAGATGATGTTTGCAATATTTATTTTGGAAATAAATATGTTGGTTCGGGTTATATGAATGATGGTCTTTATTATTTGGATAATAATGACAAACACAAAATGAATGCAAGTGATCTAAAAGAATACAATGCCATGGTGAAAATCAACTCAAGTTCAAAATATATTTGGCACTTAAGGTTATGTCATGTTGCAGAAGATAGGATTGCAAAATTGGAGAAAATGGGGATTCTATCCTCATTGGGCTCTGAGCCTACTCCAACTTGTGAATCTTGCCTTCAAGGCAAAATGACTAGATCACCCTTTGTTGGACAAGGGCTAAGAGCTGAAAATATTTTGGAACTAATACATAGTGATGTATGTAGTCCGTTTAAAGAAATGGCTAGAGGGGGCTTTCATTATTTTATTACCTTTACTGATGATAAATCAAGGTTTGGGTATTTGTATTTGATGAAATACAAACATGAATCCTTTGAAAAGTTCAAAGAATTTAAATCTGAAGTAGAAAATCAAACAGGAAAAAATATTAAAGCTCTTCGATCAGATCGTAGAGGTGAATATTTGAGTACTGAATTTGATGAATACTTGAGAGAGCATGGCATTGTTTCTCAGCTGACTCCTCCAGGAACGCCACAGCTGAATGGTGTATCTAAAAGGAGAAATCATACCCTATTGGATATGGTACGTAGTATGATGAGCTATACTTATATGCCAATCTCCTTTTGGGGATTTGCATTAGAATCAGCTTTATATATTCTGAATAGGATTCCATCAAAATCAGTTTCTTCCACACCTCATGAGATATGGCATGGAAGAAAACCAAGTCTTAAGCATGTTAAGATTTGGGGTTGTCCAGCTTATATCAAAAAGCTGAACACTGATAAATTGGAGACCAGATCAGAAAAAGGTCGATTTGTTGGATATCCAAAAGATAGTTTTGGATATTATTTTTATTTGCCTACTTCACAAAAGGTTGTGATAAGTAGAGATGCCACATTTCTTGAACAACAGTTTGTTCAAGAAGGAGGCAAAGGAAGGCAAATAGAGTTAGAATTGGAGAATTCTGACCAACCAACAGATCAGATGGATATAGATCCATCTAGTCAACCTATACCCATTGATGAAACATCTACAGCTGTTCCTCGTAGAACAACCCGGGTATCTCACCCACGGTGAGATATGGTTTTCTTCATGAAGAAGAACAAGAGTTGTCTACTCATGAAGAAGTAGATCATGGAGATGATCCACTTACCTATGAAGAAGCTATATCAGATATAGACTCTTCAAAATGGATTGATGCTATGAAATCCGAGATTGATTCCATGTATAAGAATCAAGTTTGGGATCTTGTTGACCCACCTGAAGGTATTGTACCTATAGGGAACAAATGGGTTTTCAAGAAGAAAATTGGTTCTGATGGAAAGGTAGAGACCTATAAGGCAAGGCTAGTAGCGAAAGGGTTTCGCCAAAGGCAAGGAATAGACTATGAGGAGACTTTCTCGCCTGTTGCCATGCTTAAATCAATTAGGATTTTATTAGCAATAGCTGCATACTATGATTATGAGATTTGGCAGATGGATGTCAAAAACAGCTTTTCTCAATGGATACATTGAAGAAAACATTTTCATGGAACAACCTAGGGGATTTGAATCCCAAGATGGTTCCAAAGTATGCAAGCTAAAGCGATCCATTTATGGGTTGAAACAAGCTTCGAGGAGTTGGAACATCCGTTTTGATGAAGCCATTAAATCTTTTGGTTTTATCAAAAATGAGGATGAGCCATGTGTATATAAGAAGGTTAGTGACAGTGCTATCACTTTCCTTGTCTTATATGTGGATGACATACTGTTGATGGGTAATGATACAGGTATGTTGACGACTATAAAGGTATGGTTGTCAAATACATTCTCCATGAAAGACTTAGGGGAGGCAACCTATATTCTTGGGATTCGCATCTATAGAGATAGAGCGAAAAGAATAATTGGTTTATCCCAAAGTCTATACTTGGAAAAGGTGTTAAAGAGGTTTAACATGCTTGATTCCAAGAGAGGATTGTTACCAGTGAGACATGGTATCCACCTTTCTAAAGAGATGTCTCCAAAGACACCAAGAAAGAGATAAGATGGCCAGATTCCATATGCTTGGCTATTGGAAGTTTAATGTATGCAATGTTGTGTACTAGGCCTGATATCGCATATCTTTGTTAGTTTGACTAGCGGTATCAATCCAATCAAGGTTTGGAACATCGATAGTCAAGAATATTCTTAAGTACTTAAGAAGAACTAAGGATTTATTCTTGATTTATGGAGGTGGAGACTTGCAATTGGATGGTTATACCGATTTCGATTTCCAATCGGATATCGATGATAAAAAGTCTACCTCTGGATATGTGTTCATTTGTAATGGAGGTGCGATCGGTTGGAAGAGTTCCAAAGCGAGCACGATTGCAGATTCCACTCGAGGTGAGTATATTCGCATCGATCTTCGCAAAGGAAAGTCGCTTGGATAAAGAAGTTCGTGAGAACTTACAGTAGTTCCTTCCATTGAGTCGCAGTTCCATTACACCGTGACAACAATGGAGCGATCATCTGAGCTAAGGAACCAAGGTCTCACCAGAAATCCAAACACATAGAAAGCGCTACCACATTATCGGAGAAATAGTTGGGCGGCGATGTAGCCATGCAGAAAATAGCATCGGTGAAAATCCAGGTGATCCATTCACTAAGCCTATGTCACGCACTCGATTAGACCGACATCTTGAGAAGATAGGTCTAAGATATTGTAATGAAAGGCTCTAGTGCTAGTGGGAGATTGTTAGTAGTATGCCTACAGCATATGATTTAGTATGTATCGTGTACATATTTTTAATAATAAAAGGCATTTCCACTTTTCCGTTTACATAATATATTTATGTGTAATAGAAAAGGTCCATTGATATTTTGTTAGAAATATTATTCTTAAGTTGTTAAGAATATGAGTGACAATATTTCTAGCACAAAGTATCATAAATAGGTTCACAATCGAGGATACTTCATAATAAGGACATGACTTATCCGGAAAGATTGTATCCATGTTTGTTCGTAAGTTATTTATATGAGATATAAATAAGATGGAATGGTGAGTCTCATGCCATATAACAATCATGATAGGCACTTATAAATGATAAGTAGGCCGAACCAGTGACACTTATGACAAGCACATGGAGTTTACTCTTATCAATGTTTTGTCATAAATCATATCGATGCATATAATCTTTAGACTGAGATATACAGTTATCTTGTATATAGGTAGTTTGAGTTTGATATCGCTTTCATACTTGTACTATGTATGGGTATATGGGCATGTGTTGGCTCACGCTAGTTATATATGGAGGTAGGTGTTGATCAAGATGGAATCTGTTCCTCTAAGTAAATAGAGATAAAATCCTATGTTCATTTAATTGTTCTTGATGTTTCAAGTTCTGGCCAGACAGATAGATTTATTGAAAAAGAGTTTACGATGAAAAATCTTTTAATCAAGAACTGGAATTAAAGAGAACATAATATTCATAGCAAATGGAGTTTGACATAAACCATGACTCAGCTTGAGTTGGGATTTTGTAATGAGAGAGATTCTAGTGCATGGTAACATATGATTATAGGTTCATTTAAGGTAAATCTTATTACTAATTGGGTGGCCATGGCATGCTATGCTAGGTGTTAACCATGGTCTATGAGGTTCATAAAATGATTTAGAGAAATCATTTATGGTAAGAAAGAGTTCGATGATATTAAGAGTTGATATCATGTCTCATTGCCAATTAGTGATGAGCCTAGTAAGTCACACACATACACAAGTTATCACCTATTTAAATATGATTTAATTAATTAATTAAAGAGTTTAATTGATTAATTAAATAGATTTGGTTTGCAATAAAATTGCAAAGTCCCTAGCATGACTTGAAACCAAATCTAGATTATTGGATGTGTAGTATAAATTAAATTTATATTTAAAGTGTTTAAATATGAATTTAATTGATGAGAAATTAATTAATAGAGATTAATTAATTAATTTATATTTGATATAAATTAATTAGAAGAAGAAAATAATTATTTTGGGTTAAGAACTCAAAATTAAGACACGAGGGCATTTTGGTCATTTTGCGGTGTGACACGTGGCACCATGAGATGGTGACACATGGCATAACACATAAGCTTGCCAAATATTTTTAATCATGTAAGATGATTAAAATCAAGATTAAATATAGGTTTGACACTTGGCACAATGTGATTGGGTCACTTAAACCTAGAGCTAATCAAAAGGTGACATGTGGCTAGGGTTTAATGTGTTAACCTAGCTATTTAAGTGGGGTTATGAAAAGAAAACACAACCAGCAGCCTCTCCTCTCATATGTCACGCCACTTTGAGCCTCTCCAGCTATTTCTCTTCATCTCTCATCAATTCAAAGAGATTAGCCATCAATCTCTTGAATTAAGAACACTAGAAATTGTTTCTAGTGTCCTGTTTGCATCTCTAATCTCTTAAAAGGCAGAACTTGAATTTCTAATTAATAGAAAAGGCTTTAGAAGCTGTTCAAGGGCTGCCATAGGTGTTCTTGGTGTGGACAAGCTAGAGGACAACATCCGGTGTCCTCAAGACGAATCTCAAAGGCGCAGACACTGCAAAGACATCAAGAGGTTAGTGTAATCGTTCTTGATTTAATCTAGGGTTCTAAAATTAATCTGATTAATTTTAAAATCTTAAATGGCAAATACAGATCCAAAAACATATTAAAAGAGTTTTAATATGTTGTTTATCATTGAAATCAAATAGATAAAAATAAATCTTGCATGGTGCTTGTGACCCTAGGTGAAAATTTTTGAATTCAATGGTATAATCTTGTGTTTTTCACGCTTCCGTTCCTTCACTTACATGATTAAAAAAAAAAAAAAACATTTGGCAAGCTTATGTGTTATGCCATGTGTCACCATCTCATGGTGCCACGTGTCACACTGTAAAATGACCAAAATGCCCCTGTGTCTTAATTTTGAGTTCTTAACCCAAAATAATTATTTTCTTCTTCTAATTAATTTATATCAAATATAAATTAATTAATTAATCTCTATTAATTAATTTCTCATCAATTAAATTCATATTTAAACACTTTAAATATAAATTTAACTTATATTATACATCCAATAATCTAGATTTGGTTTCAAGTCATGCTAGGGACTTTGCAATCTAATTGCAAACCAAACCTATTTAATTAATCAATTAAACTCTTTAATTAATTAATTAAATCATATTTAAATAGGTGATAACTTGTGTATGTGTGTGACTTACTAGGCTCATCACTAATTGGCAATGAGACATGATATCAACTCTTAATATCATCAGAACTCTTTCTTACCATAAATGATTTCTCTAAATCATTTTATGAACCTCATAGACCATGGTTAACACCTAGCATAGCATGCCATGGCTACCCAATTAGTAATAAGATTTACCTTAAATGAACCTATAATCATATGTTACCATGCACTAGAATCTCTCTGTTACAAAATCCCAACTCAAGCTGGAGTCATGGTTTATGTCCAAACTCCATTTGCTATGAATATTATGTTCTCTTTTAATTCCAGTTCTTGATTAAAAAGATTTTCTCATCAGAAACTCTTTTCTGAATAAATCTATCTGTCCTGGCCAGGAACTTGAAACATCAAGAATAATTAAATGAACATAGGATTTTATCTCTATTTACTTAGAGGAATAGATTCCATCTTGATCAACACCTACCTCCATATATAACTAGTAGGAGCCAACACATGCCCATATACCCATACACAGTACAAGTATGAAAGCAGTATCAAACTCAAACTACCTATATACAAGATAACTATGCTATCTCAGGTCTAAAGATTATATGCACTGATATGATTTATGACAAAACATTGACAAGAGTAAACACCATGTGCTTGTCATAAGTGTCACTGGTTCGGCCTACTTATCATTTATAAGTGCCTATCATGTTTGTTATATGGCATGAGACTCACCATTCCATCTTATTTATATCTCATATAAATAACTTGGGAACAAACATGAATACAATCTTTCTGGATAAGTAATGTCCTTATTATGAAGTATCCTCGATTGTGAACCTATTTATGATACTTCGTGCTAGAAATATTGTCACTCATATTCTTAACAACTTAAGAATAATATTTCTAACAAAATATCAATGGACCTTTTCTATTACACATAAATATATTATGTAAACAGAAAAGTGGAAATGCCTTTTATTAAAAAAAATATGTACAAGATACATACTAAATGATATGCTCTAGGGCATACTACTAACACCTCAGTACAATGATGTGGTAATACAGGGGGAGAGGCAGTTATTGCCATCAAACATTATTTCGGCTGCACTAGCCAGAAAAATGATCAGAAAGGGGTGTGAAGCCTACTTGGCACATGTGGTAGAAACCCAAGTGGGGAGTCCAGCATTGAAGGACATCCCTACAGTACATGACTTTCCAGATGTGTTTCCTGATGAATTGCCAGGATTACCTCCGGAAAGAGAAGTGTAGTTTGAAATTAATGTTATGCCTGGTGTAGATCCAATCTCCATAACACCATACAGAATGGCACCAGCAGAGTTGAAGGAGTTGAAGATACAGTTGCAAGAATTACTTGAAAAGGGCTTCATCCGCCCTAGTGTGTCACCTTGGGGAGCACCAGTGTTGTTTGTTAAGAAGAAGGATGGTATTCTCCGCTTATGCTTTGACTACCGGCAGTTGAATAAGGTGACAATAAAGAACAGATATCCATTGCCTCGCATTGATGATCTGTTTGATCAGTTGAAGGGTGCAACTGTATTCTCCAAAATTGATTTGCGATCTGGTTATTATCAGTTGAAGGTGCAAGGGCAGAGTATTCCAAAAACTGCTTTCAGAACTCGGTATGGACACTATGAGTTTCTAGTAATGCCATTCGGGTTGACAAATGCTCCAGCTGCTTTTATGGATCTGATCAACACTATCTTCAGACCATATCTTGATCAATTTGTGGTGGTGTTTATTGATGACATTTTGATATATTCAAGGAATGCAGAGGAGCATGACAGACATCTGCGGATTGTACTGCAGACCTTAAGGGAGAAATAGCTATACGCCAAGTTATCAAAATGTGAATTTTGGCTGAAAGAAATCTCCTTTTTGGGACATGTTGTGTCAGCTAAAGGAATCAAGGTAGATTCCAGCAAGGTAGAAGCTATCCTTAATTGGAAGCTGCCCAGGAACATCACAAAAATTTACAGTTTTCTGGGTTTAGCTGGATATTACCGTCGGTTTGTGAAGGGGTTCTCTATGTTATCTTCTCCACTGACCAAACTGCTTCGGAAAGATGTAAAATTTCAGTGGACTGATAAATGCCAGCAAAGTTTTGATGAGTTTAAAAGGTGTTTGACTGAAGCTCCAGTCCTCACTTTACCTACTCCGGGTAAAGAATACACAGTTTATAGTGATGCTTCTCACAATGGGTTAGGCTGTGTACTGATGCAAGATCGGAATGTCATTGCTTATGCATCACGCCAGTTGAAACCGCATGAGAGGAACTACCCAACACATGATCTGGAGCTAGCAGCTATTGTTTTTGCTCTGAAGATTTGGAGACACTATTTGTATGGGGAGAAATGCTACATTTACACAGATCACAAGAGCTTGAAGTACTTAGGTACCCAGAAGGAATTGAATTTGAGGCAGAGGAGATGGTTAGAACTCATCAAAGATTATGATTGCTTAATAGACTATCAGCCAGGGAAAGCAAATGTGGTGGCTGACGCTTTAAGTCGCAAGACTATGGCAAATCTCAGAGTTTCTCCCGTGTCCATGGTATATGAGTTGAAAGCACAGCATGCCAGTTTAGAGATTGATGATGAGGGACAGATAGTAGTTGCTTGGCATGTACAGCCAGTGTTGATTGATCAGATCAGAATGGCTGCTCAGAGTAATGAAAAATATCAGAAGCTACTGAAAGAAGTCCAGCAGGGCAAGAAACCTGAATTCTCTATGAGAGATGATGGTTTATTGCTACATCAGGGCAGAATGTGTGTTCCTAATGATGCTGAATTGAGACAGATCATTATGAGGGAAGCACATGAGTCTCCATTTGCTATGCACCCTGGTGGAACTAAAATGTACAGAGGGCTGAAAGAGCATTACTGGTGGATGGGCATGAAAAGAGATATAGCTGAATTTATTTCCAAATGCCTAACTTGTCAGCAAGTAAAGGCAGAACATCAAGTTCCAGCTGTTTTGTTACATCCTTTTGCAGTACCAGAGTGGAAATGGGAATGAATAACTATGGATTTTGTTAAAGGACTTCCAAGGACACAGAGTAGTCATGATGCAGTATGGGTTATAGTTGACAGATTGACCAAGTCTGCTCACTTCTTGCCAGTGCGGATGGACTATAGCCTGGAAAGATTGGCCAGATTGTACATATATGAGATTGTAAGATTACATAGAGTGCCAGTATCAATTATGTCTGACAGAGATCCTAGGTTCACTTCTAGATTCTGGGGTAGTCTTCAGAGAGCCCTAGGAACTAGATTGAACTTCAGCACAGCATTCCACCCACAGACAGATGGCCTTTTTTGAGAGGGTTATCCAGATATTGGAGGATATGCTACGGGCTTGTGTGATTGAATTTGAAGGTAGTTGGGATACACACTTGCCTTTGATTGAGTTTGCTGATAACAACAGCTACCAATCAAGCATTGGGATGCCTCCATATGAAGCTTTGTATGGCAGAAAGTGCAGAACTCCCTTATGTTGGGATGAAGTAGGTGAAAGGAAGATGATTGGGCCAGAAATTGTTCAGCAGACAGAGGAAAAGATCATATTGATCAGAGATAGACTTAAGGCTGCATCAGACCGTCAGAAGTCCTATGTTGATCTGAAAAGAAGAGATATTGAGTATGCAGTGGGTGATAAGGTATTCCTTAAAGTTTCTCCTTGGAAGAGGATTATGAGATTTGGCAGAAAGGGGAAACTGAGTCCTCATTTCATCGGACCATATGAAGTTCTGGAAAGAGTGGGTCCTCTGGCATATCGGTTGGCATTACCTCCAGAGCTAGCAAGGATACACAGTGTCTTCCATGTGTCCATGTTAAGGAGGTACAGATTTGACCCATCTCATGTACTATCAGTTGAAAAGATTTAAGTAAATCCAGACCTCTCATATGAGGAAGAACCCATAAAAATTCTAGCAAATGAGGTGAAGCAGCTGAGGAATAAACAGATACACCTGGTTAAAGTGCTGTGGAACCATCATTCAGGTCAGGAAGCTACTTGGGAACGTGAAGAGGATATGAGGAGACAGCACCCACAGCTGTTCAGAGACTAATGCCAGGTAAAATTTCGAGACGAAATTTATTTAAGGGGGGGGAGAATTGTAACACCCCTAAGTTCGGTAGTGCGTTCTGCTGCTCCGGTGACCAGTGTTGTCCGAACAGCTAGGATGCCTAGAACTACACTTCAATATGAGTGAGGAGACATAAAATAATGAAATACAAGAAAAGAAAATACAAGAAAAACAAAGGAAAAATAATAGCAAAGAAATGTAACCAAGTTAAGCGAGCCGGGAACCCTAGCGATGGGGGACCGCACCGGGAAGTCACGGCATAGACCGTTGACTAGCCCTGGACTACGGGGAACCCTGGAAAACATTTTTAGGACTTAAATAGACCCTTATAGAAGAATAAATATCATTAGAAAGATCAAAGAAAAATTAAATAATTAGTACAAAGAAAAGTGAGAAATCGAAAAACAGACAAAACTCGGTGTTACCGAAAAATTGGGAATGCAACCCGAACAGGGGCATTATGGTCATTTGACATCCCGAATTGTCTTTTGACCTAAATGTCCATTAAAAATAAATAATATTACACTTAGAAAATGAAATGAAAAATTAATTTGGTGGTACCTAAAGTAAATAGTAAGAATTAAGGGTTTAATGTAGAATAAGTGAGAATTAAGCTTATTAAATGATTAAATGTGTGAGTGGGCCACTAATGATTTAATTAAACAATAAAATGTGCTGATGTAAGTCCACTATACCCAACAGAAACTTCATCTTCTCCATTTTCCCAACCTAGACGAATTGAAGAGAAAGAAAGTCTCCATGGGCGTTTTGCATGAGCTCTCTTAACTCCTCCATTTCAACTCCAAAAACTTAGGGTTCTTCATGAAAGTTTGTCTACACATCATAAGGAAGAGCTTGATACCAAATTTAAGAAGTTTAATCAAGGTTTGGCAAGTTCCAACCATAAGGTAAGTTTATATTTTTGAAGATTGCTTTGTTAAACTTTGTGTACATGTTATGGGTGTTGGTTTTGTGAAGAAAATTTTTAGGTTTGAAGAGTTATTGAGATGTTCATTTTGGACAGCCATGGAGTTATGTATTTGATGAAATATTTGTACATATATTTGATGAGGAATTATGTTGGTTATGGTGATTCAATATCCTAGTAAATTATTCCATACGTATATGGTAATTTTTGCACTTGGATGGAAATTGATGAATTGTAGGATACTTTGGTGTTGAGGAAGTTTTCAGTAGCCTTGAGATTCTTGGATAAATGTATATGTTCATGAAGGTATTGGCAGAATATTGACCTTGAGAATTGATGGATATGTGTATAGATTGATTGTGTAAGTGTATGTAAAAATTTGTAATGTTTAGGGTATATGTGATTGTACTTAGAACTTGTAAATGTGAGTTTAATTGGTGTATTGAAGATAATTGCAATCTGCCCAAAGTGACATTTAAGTGAAGTGGAATATGGTTTTTGGTAATGTACCAAAACAGAAATTGTAAGGGGAGTGGACATATAGCAATTAAATGTGTAATGGATACATGTATAAGCAAAGTAATTAAAGGCAGTATGCAATTTAGTCAATAACTTTAAATGTGTAACCTCAATTGGTATGAGACCAATTGGAGGTGAAACTAGGCACAAAATGTGCCAACTTTCGTTGAGAAAGCATACCAAAATTCTGCTTCCAAGGTGATATGAAAAATGACCAATTCGGATTGAGTACATTTGAGGCCTGAAATTTGACCAATTGGGCAGCAGTTATGTTTAGGCCATAACTCAATCAAAATAGGTCCAATTGATCTGAACTTTTAACCATGAATAGCTAAGACCCATACCTACAAGTCTTATGAAGACACCAAAGCCCAGAAATGATCAGAAGTAAGTAAAAAAGCTTGCACAAGTTCGGGTCCAAAAACTGGCCGAACCAAAGTTGACCAAATTGACCTAAAATTGACCTAATTTGATGCCATTTGACCAGCAATAGTGTAATGACCATAACTTGGTCTACTTAACTCGGATTGACCTAAAATTTTGCCCTGCGTTCCGTAAGACATAGATCTACAAGTTTACAGTTTTGACCGAAACCCGAAAACCGAGGGAACTAGGTCGTCGGCTAGGTAAAACTAGTATCCCAGAATCCAGCAATTCGCAATAAAATGCAAGGAAACGCAGAATACATAGAATTGAGTTTGGTAACACGTACCAATCCTAAAACCCTATCGAATGTGACATATAAAGGACGCTAAAACCTAATTTACCTAAAACGCATCGAGGGTCGGTATATTAGGTAATTGAGCAAATAATAGCCTTTAGTGAATTATTTATCGAACATTATCGTTAGAGACAGTTTAATTTAGTACTGAAACACTTCAAATTATGTTTCTCAGTTAGCAAAGACTCAGAAAAAGGGAAGGAAATACTGAGTCCAGAACCGGAGACAGTTATCAGAGGTTTGTGCACAATTAGTTTTCAACTGATTTTGCTCTGAATAATATTTCCTATGATTAATTGTATGTTATTGTTTTAAATTGTGTTTGTGCACAACAACTAATTCTTTTGAATTATTTTCAATTGAAATAAATTATGACTATTTGCATATTATTGTTTTAAGTTGTGAAATTGTGAAAAATGATTTGAATGATATTTGATGGATACTTATCGATTGAAAAGCACTGTAATTGGTTTGAAACCACAGCTATCATGTACATTAACTGTATTCCTCGCTAGCTTGTCTAGTGGGATGAATTGAATTCCCTCTCTGGCTGAAGTGTTGAGGTGTGTGCCTGTTGAGGACGAATAGAATGAGTACTCATATTTTTGCTAGCTAGCTATGTTATTCCTCATTAGTCATTGACTTTTGGGATGAATTGAATACCTCATTAGCCATCGGCTTTTGGGATGAATTGAATACCTCATTAGCTATCGGCTTTTGGGATGAATTGAACTTGGGAACATGATTAAAGCTGTGTGTGATTTATTGATATGAATTGTGAGATTGTGAAATGAATTTAAACTCTTATTGACATATACTGTCTTTTGAATTCAACCATGATCTGACTTATTGAAATTTATTATGATATTGAGAAATGGAGTTTAAATTCTGGTTGACAATTACTGTCTTGAAATTAACTACAGTTTTAAGTATCCACTGTTTACATGACTTATGAATTGTGATTTAAATTGTATTTGGTTAATGTTGTACTGCGAGACATTGTCTCAATGATAGCTTTATTGCTTATCGTAGGTAGACAGAGATAGACAGGCGTGAGACTAGGCTGCTAGTACCTCCAGCGAGAGACTACCGGGTATAATGAGTATACCAGTATTTTGTATTTTATAATGTAATGTATGTTCACTGTATGTACATATTGTTGTTGGTTTTGAGCAGTTGTGAATTAAAATTGTACATTGGAGTTGTAAAGTAAACTATGAGATATTTTGACTTGTAAACATTGTATTATATTTTCTCTATCTCAGTCTTTGAAAAATTACTGTGAATTTGACTTGAGAAATGTGTTGTGTTGAGAAAAATGTTGAAGTTGAGATTTGGAAATTTATTGAAGTGCTTTTTACAGGTTTTCTGAAGAACTATTTTATCCAAAATATAGATGGCACTCTACCAAAATTTTTACAAAAATTCCAAATAATTCAAATGTATTAGTTCTATCACTTCAGTTCAAGAATGTTTTTAACACCTGTAAATAGTGCTCACCACTATAAAAGAAGTAAGAAAAGTTTTTAAAATCCCTTGTAGTGTATTTAATGGGTTATCAGTAGACGGAGTTGGTGATTCATTAGGTATACTACGGGATCATGTTATGCCTTACAGAGGGGTAGGGTGTGACATGTTATATATACACAGATCATAAAAGTTTGAAGTACTTGGGCATACAAAAGAAGTTAAATTTGAGGCAGAGGAGATGGTTAGAGCTGATAAAAGATTATGATTGTTTGATAGACTATCAGCCTGGAAAACCTAATGTTGTAGCTGATGCTTTAAGTCGCAAGACTATGGCTGGTTTGAGGGTTTCTCCATTGTCCATGGTGTATGAGTTAAGGGCATTGCATGCCAATTTGGAGATTAATGAAGATGGTCAGATGGTAGCTACTTAGCAAGTGAAGCCAATGCTGGCAGAACAAATTAAAGCAGTTGCACAGAAGGATGATAAGTATGTGAAGTTGATGGAAGAGGCTCAGGATGGCAAGAAACTAGAATTATCAGTAAATGATGAGGGCTTATTGTTTTATAAAGGCAGAATGTGCATTCCTGAGAATATTGAACTAAGGCAGGCCATTTTAAAGGAAGCACATGATTCACTGTTTGCAATGCATCCTGGTGGAATCAAAATTTACAAAAGTGTGAAAGAGCACTATTGGTAGAGAGGAATGAAGAAAGACATTATAGAAAATGTTGCAAAATGCCTAACTTGTCAGCAAGTAAAGGTAGAACACCAAGTGCCTGTAGGGTTGCTACAGCCGTTGCCAATTCCCGAGTGGAAATGGAAAAGAATCACTATGGATTTCATGACAGGACTTCCACGTACACAAAAGAATCATGATGTAGTTTGGGTTATTGTGGATAGATTGACCAAGTCTACACACTTTTTGCCAGTGAGGATGGATTATAGCCTGGAAAGATTGGCCAAAATGCACATTGATGATGTGGTGAGGTTACATGGAGTGCCAGTGTCTATTATGTCAGACAGAGACCCAAGGTTCACTTCTAGATTCTGGGGTAGTCTCCAAAAAGCCCTAGGAACTAGATTGAACTTTAGTACAGCATTCCATCCATAGACAGACGGCCAATCTGAAAGGATCATTCAGATTTTGGAGGATATGCTTTGGCCTGTGTGATTGAGTTTGAAGGGAGTTGGGACATACACTTGCCTACAATAACAGTTATCAGTCAAGCATCGGGATGCCTCTATATGAAGCACTTTATAGCAGAAAGTGTAGAACTCCCTTGTGTTGGGATAAAGAGGGCAAGAGGAAGTTGATTAGCCCAGAATTAGTGCAGCAGACGAAAGAAAAGGTTAAGCTCATTAGAGACAGACTCAAAGTTACAACGGATAGACAGAAGTCCTACATTGGCCTAAAGAGAAGAGATATTCGGTACAGTGTGAGTGATAAGGTGTTCTTGAAAGTTTTGCCATGGAAGAGGATCATGAGGTTTGGTAGAAAGGGGAAACTAAGTCCTCACTTCATTGGGCCGTATGAGGTTCTGGAAAGAGTGGGTCCATTGGCATATAGACTTGCATTGCCTTCGGAGTTGGAAAAGATTCACAATGTCTTCCATGTCTCCATGTTGAGGAGGTACAGATCAGACCCCTCTCACATTTTGCCAATAGAGGAGATTGAGGTGAATCCAGACCTGACATATGATGAAGAGCCCATAAAGATCTTGGCACATGAGGTGAAGCAGCTGAGGAACAAGCAAATACCTCTAGTGAAAGTACTGTGGAACCATCATTCAGGCTAGGAGGCTACATGGGAGCGTGAGGAGGACATGAGGAGACAGCACCCATAGCTATTCAGAGACTGACACCAGGTAAATTTCAAGGACGAAATTTATTTTTAAGGAGGGGAGAATTGTAACACCCCGAACCTCCGAGTTATGAATACTACTATTTTTGGTCCGTGACTAGTAATATTCAAAGACACCTTGAGGACCAAAAATAAATAGAAAATTAATTGAGATATACACAATAAAAATTCAAGTGACCCAAAAATATAAGGACTCACTGGGTATATTGTAAAAGAGGTATATTGGCCAATTCACTTTAAAAGTTGATTTTTGACCAAAATGTCAATTTAATTAAATGAAAATAAAATATTGAATTATGAAGAAATATTGAGGGAAAAATTAGAGTAAAAGTGGAAAGAAAATAAAAGAGGCAAAAATCTAGAATTTAAATTCCATTTTTAACCTAATTAAAATTAATGACTTATGGGCTTTTGACAATTAAACTTAATTATTAAATTAAAAAGGAATAAATAAGTATAAAAGAAGACAAGTTTCCTTCTTTCCCTTCTTCCATGCCACCACCCATCTTCCCTCTTCCTCTCTTTTCTTTTCTTCTCTTCTCCAATCTTCTTACACCATTGTTTTCCCTTCCAAGTCTTGATTCACTTCAATTCCTTTCATAAATTCCATAGCCCACTAAAAGGAAACATCAAAGAGATCTTTGATTGAGAGATTAAAAACAAGAAGAGCAAGATTTGGAAGAGATTGGAAGTGGGAAAAATCATCAAGTGAGGTAAGCTCTCTCTTTCATGCTTGATTAACCAAATATGCTTTGAATCAAGTTTGGGTGTGATGAATTTACATGAAAAAGCATGAAATTTCATAAGAAGATGAAAGAAAACATGTATGGAATCTAAACTAGGGTTTTGGCCAAATTGGAGAAAAGTTAGGGTTTGATGTCTTTGAATGAAATTTATGATTAGATTAAGCTTAGTTGAAGTAGTATACATGATTGGGGCAAAAAAATTGCATGAAATGTGTATAAATTTAATTATGGGAGATTAGGGTTCATGGGAAAATTGGAGTTTTGGTGCTAGAGAGTGAAATTGGTGTGTGTAGTATTAAATTATGGTCAATTGAGGTTTATTTAGTTTGAATTGACATTGGGTTGATGAATGGAGGTAATGAAATGGTAGGATTAGGGAAAATTGCACACTTTGATGTTTGAAAATTGTGGGGTTTGTGCTAGGAAGTGCCATTGATGTGTCAATGCTAAATTATAGTCATTTTGGGTGAATTAAATGTGAATTGAGGTTGGTTAGTAGGAATAATTGAAGAAATGAAAATTTTGAACCTAGGGCAGAATTTACACACTAAGTTCAGTGTGTTTGACAGCCCATAAATTGAGCTACACAACTCCAATTGGTATGAAACAAATTGGAAGTGAAACTTAAGACATAGGGCTAGAATTTTTGTGAAGATACCCTGCCTCGAAAATGACCTTAAGCTATCCGAAATGAGCCTCGAACTTAGAGACAAAATTCTGGAACCTATAGAATTTGATCATATGAATAGTAAACTTTGCGTGGCCATAACTCTCTCTAGAAAACTCCGATTTAGGCTATTCTTGAATCGATGGAAACCTAAGACATAGTATAACATTTCCTATGAAGAACTTGAGGCCAAATTATGGTCTTAACCCAATCAAATTACTGAGCAAATTTGAATCGCTGAATCTGCAGAACTTCAAATTTACTATATGAGTAGTAAATTTTGCATGGCCATAACTCTCTCTAGAAAACTCTGATTTAGGTGATTCTTGGAACAATGGAAACCTAAGACATAATAGAACATTTTGTGTGAAGAACATTAGACCAAATTATTGACTTAACTTGATCAAATTGCTGAAGGATGTTAGATCAATAAATCTGCCAGAACTGAATCTGCAGGATGAACAGTAACATGAACAGTAACCGTATTTTAGTCATAACTTGAGCTACACAGCTCCGAATTAGGCGATTCAAAAAGGAAAATAAATTTAAGATCTAAATGAACAATTTTCATTAAGAACACCTCACTAAATTATGATCGAAATTAGAAAAAATTGGGTTCAAAAATTGGGGCACCAAGCTGTCCCAAAACCAAAATATTCTAAAATTTTCAAAGCTAACTTGGGATGCATTAGACATGCACGTAATGAGTTCTTGGCAGCAATTGAGATTGATATTAAGGTATTCTATTTGTGGATTTTTAGTAGAAAAAGACGTTGGAACAGACAAGGAGAAGTAGGTAACAAGGAAGGAGAATTATTGAAGGTTTGTGCACAACTAACCTTTTCTTTGTTTTTAAACTTGTAAATTGCTTGGAATGTGTTAAATTGAATGAGTTTGCTTTGAACAAGTTTATTTTGACTAAAATATGATTTTTCTCTTGCATTTAAGAAATTTGGGTATTGCCACCTTTGTATGGATATTATGATGAATTTAAATGTGTTTATTGGTTTATAAATGTGATTGTTGAGTGGGAAATTTTTTAAAACTGTTTTGAGACCATAGTTAACATGATGGTCCCTTTCGAAACTCCCCAGCAGTAACGGCTACTTGGGGTTGATAATTGATATTGATTATATCTCCCACTATTAATGGTTAGTGGGGTAAGACTACATGAGTAGTCATTAGCTAGCTAGCCCTTCTCTCATTAATAACGATTAGTGAGGTTGAGATTGCTTTGTCGTGGTGTACAACACGAAATTGATCGTGAAATTTTGTTTCATGGCCTAAACTATGTGTTGATATTGGCAACACTAATGCTTTGTGAATTGTCATTTATGAAGTGTGATTTCTCTTTTGAAATGTATTTCCAATAAATGGCTCTTATGGACTTAGAACTATTGTGAAATTTTCATGCTTAAGAAAAATGAGATTTATTATGCTTTGACAAACTGTGTTTTACCTTAAGTTTTAAAGTTATTAGTTATGCACCACTGAGTGATATACTCAGCGATAGCTTCTTTATGCTATCGCAGGTAAGGGAAAGGAGAAGGCTATCAAGTGAGAGACTTCAAAATAGCATTTTGGTATTGTTTATGGGTATTCAGGTTAGGTATACCCTTATGATTCGTTTGGATATATTTTGTACCTATATGTATGGATGTGCGGACATTGAGCAGTTTTTATTTAAAAGCATTGCATTGCTATCACATTTTGAGTTTGTAACTATTTTGTATTTTACTTTGAGACTTATGAAAATGTAACTTTTGCAATATTTAGTCTATCATTATTTCCAATGAATGTTTACATGGAATTTTAACTATTCTCATGCAGTTTTCCACAAAAGAATTGATAAGATAAAAAGCTATAATTTGTTTTATAATCCTTTGTAGCATAACTAATGGGTTATCGGTAGGTGGAGTTCGGTGATTCATTAGGTATGCTACGGGAACATGTCATGCCTTACAAGGGATAAGCTGTGACAAAAGGTCCATTGATATTTTGTTAGAAATTCTATTCTTAAGTTGTTAAGAATATGAGTGACAGTATTTCTAGTACAAAGTATCATAAATAAATTCACAATCGAGAATACTTCATAATAAGGATATGACTTATCCAGAAAGATTTTATTCATGTTTGTTCCCAAGTTATTTATATGAGATATAAATAAGATGGAAGGGTGAGTCTCATGCCATATGACAAACATGATAGGCACTTATACATGATAAGTAGGTCAAACCAGTGACACCTATGACAAGCATATGGAATTTACTCTTATCAATGCATTATCATAAATCATATCAGTACATATAATCTTTAGACTTGAGATAGCACAGTTATCTTATATACAGGTGGTTTGAGTTTGATACTACTTTAATACTTGTACTGTGTACGGGTATATGGGCATGTGTTGGCTCCTACTAGTTATATATGGAGGTAGGTGTCGATCAAGATGGAATATGTTCCTCTAAGTAGATAGGGATAAAATCCTATGTTCATTTAATTGTTCTTGATGTTTCAAGTTCCTGGCTAGGACAGATAGATTTAATCAGAAAAGAGTTTCTGATGAGAAAAATCTTTTAATCAAGAACTAGAATTAAAAGAGAACATAATATTCATAGTAAATGGGGTTTGACATAAACCATGACTCCAGCTTGAGTTGGGATTTTGTAACAGAGAGATTCTAGTGCATGGTAACATATGATTATAAGTTCATTTAAGGTAAACCTTATTACTAATTGGGTGGCCATGGCATGCTATGCTAGGTGTTAACCAAGGTCTATGAGGTGCATAAAATGATTTAGAGAAATCATTTATGGTAAGAAAGAGTTCTGATGATATTAAGAGTTGATATCATATCTCATTGCCAATTAGTGATGAGCCTAATAAGTCACACACATACATAAGAAATCACCAAATTAAATATGATTTAATTAATTAATTAAAGAGTTTAATTGATTAATTAAATAGGTTTGGTTTGCAATTAGATTGCAAAGTCCCTAGCATGGCTTGAAACCAAATCTAGATTATTGGATGTATAGTATAAGTTAAATTTATATTTAAAGTGTTTAAATATGAATTTAATTAATGAGAAATTAATTAATAAAGATTAATTAATTGATTTATATTTGATATAAATTGATTAGAAGAAGAGAAATAATTCTTTTTGGATTGAGAACTCAAAATTAAGACACAAGGGCATTTTGGTCATTTCATAGGGTGACATGTGTCACTATGTAATGGTGACACATGGCACTACACATAAGCTTGCCAAATGTCTTTTAATCATGTAAGATGATTAAAATTAAGATTAAATATAGGTTTGACACTTGGCACAATGTGATAGGGTCAATTAAACCTAGAACCAATTAGAATGTGACATGTGGCAAGGGTTTTAAGTGGTTACCTAGCTATATAAGTGTTATTATGAAAAGAAAACAATACAACCAGTAGCTAATATCTTTGGTGCCGCCACCCAAGAAGCTCTCCCTTCTCTTCATCTTCTTCTCTCATCTATTCCAAGAGATTAGCAAACAATCTCTTGAATTTAAAATACTAGAAATTATTTCTAGTGTCCTGTTTACATCTTTAATCTCTTAAAAGGAAAAGCATGATTTTCTAATTAATAGAAAAAGCATTAGAAGCTATTCAAGGGCTGCCATAGGTGAACTTGGTATAGACAAGCTAGAGAGACAACATCTAGTGTCCTAAAGACACATCCCAAAGGCACAAATACGCTGCAGTGCATCAAGAGGTTAGTGTATTTGTTCTTGATCTAATCTAGGATTTTAAAATTAATCTGATTAATTCTAAAATCTTAAATGGCAAATACAGATCCAAAAACATATTAAAAGAGTTTTAATATGTTGTTTATCATTGAAATCAAATAGATAAAAATAAATCTTGCATGATGCATGTGACCCTAGGTGAAAAATTTTTGAATTCAATGATATGAACTTGTGTTTTTCATGCTTCCGCTCCTTCTGTTTAAATCTAGATTCAAATCAGAATTTTAAAAATTGTTTGAATGTGATTCAAATATGAATTTTAAAAGTTGTTTGAATGTGATTCAAATCTGAATTTTTAAAGTTGTTTGAATCATATTCAAATCTAAATTTTTAAAAATTGTTTGAATGTGATTCAAATCTGATTTTTAAAAATTGTTTGAATGTGATTCAAATCTAATTTTTAAAAATTGTTTGAATGTGATTCAAATCTAAATTTTTAAGGTTGTTTGAATATGATTCAAATCTAAATTTTTAAATTTGTTTGAATGTGATTCAAATATGAATTTTTAAATTTGTTTGAATCATATTAAAATCTAGATTTTTAAGTTGAATATGAGATATTCAATTTAGTTTAAGTATGTGTGTTTTTATTTAATTGTTAAATAGTGATATGCATGATGGATGATCATGGACTATAAAAGACCAATGTGATTGGATTTATTTCTTTTATGTTTCTTTGGGATTGTAAATTAATTAATTTATTTTAATTTTTTTTAGGCATGTATTATTAAGGTTGTAATAATTTTGGGTTGTAATTTCATTTATTTAAGTTCTTGTAAATTCGCCTTGGTATGCCAACGATTACTATGTAATTGGATTGCAAGAAGATCAAAGAGGTCAAGAGCATTGGTGGGACCAGTGGGAGGAATTCAATATCAAGTGTTGATTATGTACTCTTTCAGCAACTCTTGTAATATGAATGAATGAAATGCATCTAGGAATGCCCTAATTCAATTCTTGGTGGCTTAGAATTGAATCTCTTAGAAAGTCCATGATCATACCATATTTATTTATTGTCCATGAATGCATGAGATGTATGGGAATGTATGCAATTATATGATATATGCATGCAAAATGGATAATGTGCAAAGTGAGACCTTAATAGTAATTAGGATGACCATAAAATCTTCCAAACAAATGATTAAGTTGGAAATGCTATAATTAAAGTAATTATAACATAGGCCCTCTATTGAGGTAATTATTTTAAGAAATTTTAAATAGTTGCATAAGATGCAATTAATTTAAGAGATTTTCTTAAGAATAATTGTTAAGCATGAGATGTTGTAAATATGTAAATGGTTTGGTGGCCAATATTGGATGTACCTGAGGACATTAAAATTATTTGCATAATTACTAGCTCAATGGGATCAACTTAGCTAATGCAAGATAAGTAAATATTGGATGTACCTGAGATTTTGAGCATTAGGGGCTAGGTAAAGGATTGAACCTCACATGAGATGTGATGGGCAAGGAGTTGCTTACTTATAGTTTATTGTAATTCCAATAATGGATGTACCTGAGGATTATTAATAGAATTATAAGAATTCAATCACCCACTAGAAATCCATCCAACTAGGATTTTCATTTTCTACTTTAGAAGTGTAGGATTCGCTAAGTTAGTAGGAGGACCAATTTGATTAAATGACCATAATCATTTTGGTTAATTACATAATACATTTACTAATTAATCTGGTTATTTTCTGCAGTTAATTTTCTGATAATAATGAGCATAGAACAACCACCACCATCCAATATCCTTGCAAGCATACTTGATCGCAATAGGTTGACAGGACCTAATCTGTCTGATTGGCTAAGAAATTTGAAACTTGTCCTGAACCTTGAACATATAGAATATATTCTAGACTCAAATTGTGACACCCCTTACCCGTCTACAGTATATCCGAGTAAGATGTGTCACACGGTGTACTGGAACACTCTATTTTATCTCAATCATTTTTATTCTTTCTTAATTTATTTTTATCTTAGTTTTGAATATAATTTATGAAATATAATTTATTTAAGTCATTTATTGAAATTATAATTTATTTGAGGTTCCGAAAATTTTATAGAAAATCCTAAGTGATCTGGCTAAAAATAAAAATAAAGCAGTTCTTGAACTGTGAAAAACACTTCCAATAATCATTTCCAATCAATCCCAAACTCCATTTCATCAACAAAATCTCAATATGTTTTTCAACAACATTTCCATTTCTCAATCATTCATCTCATATGATAATCATGTAAAAGTCATAAATAAATATTCACTTTTTCATTCACAAACACAATTTCCACTATATACATTAATACCAAAATACATTACATGAGTTTCAATTACATATGAGAAAATAAAAGTTAGTTACAAAATACCAAAATAAAACCTAGTGTCCTACCAATGCACTGAAGATGGTGAGGTGACACGGACACTATGCAGAGCTGCAGGAGGTCTCACCCAGTTTGTAGTCTACTGGGCTCTTGGTCAGTATCTCCAGAACCTACACGTGGCAAAAGCAACGCGCTAAGCAATAATGCTTAGTGGTGCCAATAATAAAATAAAAATACATAACAGAAAATAAATATGCAGTGAATGATATCTCATTGCAAATAAATTTTCGTTGAGTATTTATAGATTTACTTATTTTGTACTTGTTATATTCATTATTTCATTAAATTTATCAACTTTCATTTTTGGTTGCCTAAGTAACCTATACTGGACGACTGGACTGGATAAACGGGTAAACTAGCACTGGGTATCAAGTACCTCGGGCCGTCACACCATCGGTCACATATGTATCTCCCGGTGTGCAACAGAACAGCTAATAAGCTGTAATAACATTAGGCACAAGGCCAAGTCTCAACGCAAAGTCAGAATGGCTAAAAGCCATGAAATCACAGAATGGCATAATGCCATGTGCAGCACTGCTAACTGAACCCTATTGGCATGCCAAACTATCCAAACCAATCTTGTTAGGTATACTAGGGCATTTGACACTTTTGAGTTTTACAATTTTTGAATTTCAAGTTTTGGTGTTACTATTCCCTTCATTAGTCAACAAAAATGTTGACTTTTGCATAAACAATAGGTATATTGGTTTTAATACTCCCAACATACCACATTTTGCATTTAAAATTTGTTGGTATTGGTTACCAATACCATTTTTAAGCTTAAAGTTAATGGAGCGGAATTTTCAGTTTTCATACCTTATATTTACTGTTCCATTAGTTACTGTTGCAGTGGGAATTCGAGAAAATGATAAACATGAAAGTTGTTTCTTATTTTGTCTAGTTGAATTTATTTTTTTGAATCACTCCATTTGGAGTTTTGTAGCTCAAGTTATGGTCCAAAAACCACAACTGGCCGGATTGGAATTTTTCTGGACTGACCATATCTAGAGTGTAGTGAACAGTGACTGCAACTCCCTTGTTGGATAAGTTCTGGTCATAATTTGGGGTGGGTTTCTCCATGAAAGTTGTTGGTCTATATCTTAGCTTGTTGCTGGTAAAATTTCAGGTCAATTAGGCCATTCTACACTGAGTTATGGCCAAATGAACAATCACTGTTCATTTGGTCATTCTGTAGAAACAGGTTGCAGGACACCCAGATTGGGGCAAGTTTTTTGTCCACTTGGTTTGGTCTTATGGGTATGGTTTCTTCACCAAAGTTGTGCCATTATGTGTCTAGTTTCATGTTCAATTGGCCAAACACCAATTGAACCTCTACAATTCAAGTTATGGCTGCCCAAACCTGCTGGACTCATGTCCAATTCTGCAGGTCACCTAGGGCAGCCACACTAAACCTAAATCCTATCACTAAACACACTTCATTTCTTGTTTAGGAATAACCAAATGGTCACTAATTGACCATTAAAATGTTCCTACACCATTATAGGAGCTAAACTCAAATTTGCTCAAAACCCTAAATTCTCAATTTCTCTACTCTTCCATTAACCTACAATTCAATGTGATAATTTTTAAGTTAATATCAAGGGCAGCTTATATACTCATTTAATCCAAAGAAATCATCAAAACTCTAATAAACCCATGGCTGCCAAAAATATAAAGTGAGTACATCAAAGGTTTTCATTTGAATTTCTTATAAATTTCAAGTTAAATCAACTTTCTAGTCATGAATTTAAAGAGAGAGGAAGACATTGGACACTAACCTTATTAAAGCTCCCACTTGAGCTTGTCAATCTTCAAGATTTCTCCCTGTAATGGCTGTATAAATATGATTTAGGGTGTGAGGATAAATTTTAGTGAAGTGAGGATGAGGTTTTATGGTGTAAAGGGTGAGGTTTTAGCAAGAAAAAGAGAAAGTTTTAATGGAGATAGTGAGGGAAAGAGGGGCTGCCGGAAATGGAAGGAGATGAGCAGAAAAATTTTTCAATTTTTTAACTCCTTTTAGTCCTTTTTAATTGATTTAAAGGTGCTTGTTAAAAGATGATTGGTGGAGCTCATTTTAAAGACATCATATGATGTCATAATTAAGTATTTTCTTTCATTTTCTTTTCTTTTCTTTTCTACCCATTTTCAATTCAATTTTCAATAATATTTATTCACATTTTAGATCATGATAATTATTTACTTAACTGGACAAGTCGGTCAAAAATCGTCTCTGAAGGCGAAATGACCAAAATGCCCTCCGTTTGGCTTAACGGGTCAAAATTGTCTGTACCGATTGAAAAATTTTTCTAAATATTTTCTTGGTATTCTAATGCCATAGGAACCTCAATGACCCTTCTTTGGAGTCCCAAAAATTATTTTATGAATTTTTCCCTGGGTCTAGGGCTCCTAGTTGCGAGAACCGCAACTTCCCACTAGGTTACCCATCGCTAGGGCACCGGTTCATTTAACTTAGTTGTATTTTATTTCTAAAATTTTTTTCTAAATTTTTCTTATTAATATTTGAGTTAATTATGGTTCCTCACTTTAGTTTAAATATTTTTCTGAACGTTCTAGCTGTCTAGTCCGACACTGGTCACCGGAATAGTAGAATGTACGGAGTTGCTACAGGGAGGGTGTTACACAAATGTTCCTGGTCCCTTACCTCCAGAGGCCACTCAAGAGGAACATGAAACTTTGGACAAGTGGAAGGAGCATGATATGAGAGCTAAGTGTTACATGCTTGCTTCCATGAGTAAAGAGTTACAGAAGCAGCATGAGAACATGCAGAGTGTGAGTGAGATCCTCTTTCACCTACAAGAGTTGTATGGTGAGCATAGCAGGAATGCTAGGTATGAGATATCTAGACAGCTGTTCCGCTTGAGGATGTCTGAGGGACAGAATGTTGGGGATCATGTCCACAAGATGATTCGGCTAATTGAGCAGTTGGAACATCTTGACTTCAACATGGATTTCCAACTACAAACTGATTTGATCCTTCAGTCCCTTTCTGAGTCTTTTGGGAATTTTGTAACAAATTTCCATATGACTAAACAGGAATGCACCTTAACTGGTTTACTCAACATGCTAGTTATTGCCCAAAAGAATATGCCAAGCAATAGAGGAAAAGAGGTAGCTTTAATTGCATCTTCTTCTGTTGGAAAGTCCAACAAGAAGAAGGGCAATAAGAAAAAGAAATCTCAGATTCCTGGTCCTTCCAAGAAAATAGCTAAACAGAAAGGGAAGACTAAAGCTAATGGAGGCAAAGGAAAGTGTTTCCACTGCACTGGAAAAGGAACTGCTCAGAGTATCTTGCTTCTCTGAAGGACAAGAAGGATACACCTTCGGAAGGTATGTCCATATCTTGTTATTTAGATTCTGATGATACTCATAGTTCATCTACAGCTTAGGTTTTAGATACTAGTGCTAGTTCTCACATTTCTCACGATATGTAGGAACTAGCAAATAGTAGCAGCTTGCATTCTCAAGATGTTAGAGTCCGAATTGGCAATGGCTCAACTGTTGAAACTTTAGCTATAGGATCTAAATCTTTTTACATGTTTGGACATGTTTTGTGTTTGGATAATATTTTATATGTACCTGATGCTTTTAAGAACATCATTTCTATATCTAGTTTGACTAGAAATGGCTATGAATTTCAGTTTATAGATGATGTTTGCAATATTTATATTGGAAATAAATATGTTGGTTCGGGTTATATGAATGATGGTCTTTATTATTTGGATAATAATAACAAACACAAAATGAATGCAAGTGATCTAAATGAATGCAATGCCATGGTGAAAATCAACTCAAGTTCAAAATATATTTGGCACTTAAGGTTAGGTCATGTTGCAGAAGATAGGACAGTAAAACTAGAGAAAATGGGGATTCTTTCCTCATTGGGTTCTGAGCCTACTCCAACTTGTGAATCTTGCCTTCAGGGCAAAATGACTAGATCACCCTTTGTTGGACAAGGGCTAAGGGCTAAAAATATTTTGGAGCTAATACATAGTGATGTATGTGGTCCATTTAAAGAAAAGGCTAGAGACGGTTTTCATTATTTTATTACCTTTTCTGATGATAAATCAAGGTTTGGGTATTTGTGTTTGATGAAATACAAACATGAATCCTTTGAAAAGTTCAAAGAATTTAAATCTGAAGTAGAAAGCCAAACAGGAAAGAGTATTAAAGCTCTTTGATCAGATCGTGGAGGTGAATATTTGAGTACTGAATTTGATGAATACTTGAGAGAGCGCGGCATTGTTTCCCAGCTGACTCCTCCAAGAACACCACAGCTAAATGGTGTATCAAAAAGGTGAAATCGTACCCTATTGGATATGGCACATAGTATGATGAGCTACACTGAGATGCCAATCTCCTTTTGGGGATTTGCATTGGAATCAGCTTTCTATATTCTAAATAGGATTCCATCAAAATCAGTTTCTTCCACACCTTATGAGATATGGCATGGAAGAAAACCAAGTCTTAAGCATGTTAAGATTTGGGGTTGTCCAGCTTATATCAAAAAGCTAAACACTAATAAATTGGAAACCAGATCAGAAAAGGGTCGATTTGTTGGATATCCAAAAGATAGTTTTGGATACTATTTTTATTTGCCTACATCACAAAAGGTTGTGATAAGTAGAGATGCCACATTTCTTGAACAACAGTTTGTTCAAGAAGGAGGCAAAGAAAGGCAAATAGAGTTAGAATTGGAGAATTCTGACCAACCAACAGATCAGATGGATATAGATCCATTTAGTCAACCTACACCCATTGATGAAACATCTACAGTTGTTCCTCGTAGAACAACCAGGGTATCTCACTCACTAGTGAGATATGGTTTCCTTCATGAAGAAGAATAAGAGTTGTCTTCTCATGAAGAAGTAGATCATGGAGATGATCCACTTACCTATGAAGAAGCTATATCAGATATAGACTCTTCAAAATGGATTGATGCTATGAAATTCGAGATTAATTCCATGTAGAAGAATCAAGTTTGGGATCTTGTTGACCCACCTGAAGGTATTGTACCTATAGGGAACAAATGGATTTAAAAGAAGAAAATTGGTTCTGATGAAAAGGTAAAGACCTATAAGGCAAGGCTACTAGCGAAAGGGTTTCGACAAAGGCAAGAAATCGACTATGAGGAGACTTTCTTGCCTACTGCCATGCTTAAATCAATTAGGATTCTATTACCAATAACCGCATACTATGATTATGAGATTTGGCAGATGGATGTCAAAATAGCTTTTCTCAATGGATACATTGAAGAAAACATTTTCATAGAACAACCTAGGTGTTTTGAATCCCAAGATGGTTCCAAAGTATGCAAGCTAAAACAATCCATTTATGGGTTGAAACAAGCTTCGAGGAGTTGGAACATTCGTTTTTATGAAGCCATTAAATCATTTGGTTTTATCAAAAAAGAGGATGAGCCATGTGTATATAAGAAGGTTAGTGACAGTGCTATCACTTTCCTTGTCTTATATGTGGATGAGATACTGTTGATGGGTAATGACACAGGTATGTTGACAACTGTAAAGGTATGGTTGTCAAATACATTCTCTATGAAAGACTCAGGGGAGGCAACTTATATTCTTGGGATTCGCATCTATAGAGATAGATCGAAAAAAATAAGTGGTTTATCCCAAAGTCTATACTTGGAAAAGGTGTTAAAGAGGCTTAACATGCTTGATTCCAAGAGAGGATTGTTACCAGTGAGACATGGTATCCACCTTTCTAAAGAGATGTCTCCAAAGACACCTGAAGAAAGATATAAAATGGCCAGGATTCCATATGCTTCTGCTATTGGAAGTTTAATGTATACAATGTTGTGTACTAGGCCAGATATCGCATACGCTGTTAGTTTGACTAGCAAGTATCAATCCAATCCAGGTTTGGAACACTGGATAGATGTCAAGAATATCCTTAAATACTTGAGAAGAACTAAGGATTTATTCTTGATCTATGGAGGTGGAAACTTGCAATTGGATGGTTATACTGATTCTGATTTCCAATCAGATATCGATGATAGAAAGTCTACCTCAAGACATGTATTCATTTGTAATGGAGGTGCAGTCAGTTGGAAGAGTTCCAAATAGAGTATGACTGCAGATTCCACTACCGAGGCTGAGTATATTACTGCATCAGATGCTGCATAAGAAGTTATTTGGATAAAAAAGTTCGTAACAGAACTTACAGTAGTTCCTTCCATTGAGTCAGCAGTTCCACTACACTGTGACAACAATGGAGCAGTCATACAGGCTAAGGAACCTAGGTCTCACCAGAAATCCAAACACATAGAAAGGCGCTACCACATTATCAGAGAAATAGTTGGGCGAGGCAATATAGCCATGCAAAAAATAGCATCAGCTGAAAATCCAGCTGATCCATTCACTAAGCCTATGTCACAGACTCAGCTAGACCGACATCTTGAGAAGGTGGGTCTAAGATATTGTAATGAATGGCTCTAGTGCAAGTGGGAGATTATTAGTAGTATACCCTAGAGCATATCATTTAGTATGTATCTTGTACATGTTTTATTAATAAAAGGCATTTCCACTTTTTCATTTATATAATATATTTATTTGTAATAGAAAAGGTCAATTGATATTTTGTTAGAAATTCTATTCTTAAGTTTTTAAGAATATGAGTGATAGTATTTCTAGTACAAAGCATCATAAATAGGTTCACAAACGAGGATATTTCATAATAAGGACATGACTTATCTAGAAAGATTTTATTCATGTTTATTCCCAAGTTATTTATATGAGATATAAATAAGATGGAATGGTGAGTCTCATGCCATATGACAAACATGATAGGCACTTATACATGGTAAGTAGGTCGAACCAGTGACACTTATGACAAGCACATACAGTTTACTCTTGTCAATGCATTGTCATAAATCATATCAGTGCATATAATTTTTAGACTTGAGATAGCACAGTTATCTTGTATATAGGTGGTTTGAGTTTGACACTGCTTTCATACTTGTACTGTGTATGGGTATATGGGCATGTTTTGGCTCCTACTAGTTATATATGGAGGTAGGTGTTGATCAAGATGGAATCTGTTCCTCTAAGTAAATAAGGATAAAACCCTATGTTCATTTAATTATTCTTGATGTTTCAAGTTCCTGGCCAGGACAGATAGATATAATCAGAAAAGAGTTTCTGATGAGAAAAATCTTTTATTCAAGAACTGAAATTAAAAGAGAATATAATATTCATAGCAAAAGGGGTTTGACATAAACCATGACTCCTGCTTGAGTTGGGATTTTGTAACAGAGAGATTCTAGTGCATGGTAACATATGATTATAGGTTCATTTAAGGTAAACCTTATTACTAATTGGGTGGCCATGGCATGCTATCCTAGGTGTTAACCATGGTCTATAAGGTGCATAAAATGATTTAGAGAAATCATTTATGGTAAGAAAGAGTTCTGATGATATTAGGAGTTGATATCATATCTCATTGCCAATTAGTAATGAGCCACGTAAGTTACACACATACACAAGTAATCACCAAATTAAATATGATTTAATTAATTAATTAAAGAGTTTAATTGATTAATTAAATAGGTTTGGTTTGTAATTAGATTGCAAAGTCCCTAGCATGGCTTGAAACCAAATCTAAATTATTGGATGTGTAGTATAAGTTAAATTTATATTTAAAGTATTTAAATATGAATTTAATTAATGAGAAATTATATAATAAAGATTAATTAATTGATTTATATTTGATATAAATTGATTAGAAGAAGAGAAATAATTTTTTTTGGGTTAAGAACTCAAAATTAAGACACAGGGGCATTTTGGTCATTTCACAGGGTGACATGTGGCACCATGTGATGGTGACACATGGCACTACATATAAGCTTGCCAAATGTCTTTTAATCACATAAGATGATTAAAATTAAGATTAAATATAGGTTTGACACTTGGCACAATGTGATTGGGTCAATTAGACCTAGAACCAATCAGAAGGTGACATGTGGCAGGGGTTTTAAGTGGTGACCTAGCTATATAAGTGTTGTTATGAAAAGAAAACAATACAACCAGCAGCTAATATCTTTGGTGCCGCCACCCAAGAAGCTCTCCCTTCTCTTCATCTTCTTCTCTCATCTATTCTAAGAGATTAGAAATAATCTCTTGAATTAAAAATACTAGAAATTGTTTCTAGTGTCCTGTTTACATCTTTAATCTCTTAAAAGACAAAATTTGATTTTCTAATTAATAGAAAAAGCTTTAGAAGTTGTTCAAGGGCTACCATAGGTGAACTTCATGTGGACAAGCTAGAGGGACAACATCTAGTGTCCTAAAGATGCATCGCAAAGGCACAAATACGCTGCAGTGCATCAAGAGGTTAGTGTATTTGTTCTTGATCTAATCTAGGGTTTTAAAATTAATCTGATTAATTCTAAAATCTTAAATGGCAAATACAGATCCAAAAACTTATTAAAAGAGTTTTAATATGTTGTTTATCATTGAAATCAAATAGATAAAAATGAATCTTACATGATGCATCTGACCCTAGGTGAAAACTTTTTAAATTCAACAATAAAAACTTGTGTTTTTCATGCTTCCGCTTCTTCATGTTCTGCATTAGAATATCTGAGGGATAGAATGTTCTGGATCATGTCCACAAGATGATTCGGCTAATTGAGCAGCTGGAACATCTTAAATTTAACATGGATTTCCAACTGCAGAAGAATTTGATCCTTTAGTCCCTTCCTGAGTCTTTTGGGAATTTTGTAACAAATTTCCATATGACTAAACAGGAATGCACCTTGGCTGGTTTACTCAACATGCTGGTTATTGCCCAAAAGAATATGCCAGGCAATAAAGGAAAAGTGATAGCTTTGATTGCATCTTCTTTTGCTAGAAAGTCCAACAAGAAAAAGGGCAATAAGAAAAAGAAACCTCAGATTCCTGATCCTTCCAAGAAAATAGTTAAACAGAAAGGGAAGACTAAACCTGATGGAGGCAAAGGAAAGTGTTTCCACTGTCAGAAGGATGGGCACTGGAAGAGGAACTGCCCAGAGTATCTTGCTTCTCTGAAGGACAAGAAGGATAGACCTTAGGAAGGTATGTCCATATCTTATTATTTAGATTCTGATGATACTCATAGTTTATCTACAGCTTGGGTTTTAGATACTAGTGTCAATTCTCACATTTCTTATGATAAATTTGGTACTTAAGGTTATGTCATGTTGCAGAAGATAGGATTGCAAAACTAGAGAAAATCAACTCAAGTTCAAAATATATTTGGTACTTAAGGTTATGTCATGTTGCAGAAGATAGGATTACAAAACTGGAGAAAATGGGGTTTCTTTTCTCATTGGGCTCTGAGCCTACTCCAACTTCTGAATCTTGCCTTCAGAAGCTAGTGAAAATAAAGCTTGAAAAAGCTTGAAAATGGGTGGCTATGGAGGAGGGTCATGGCAAGAAGAAGAAGAAAAGAGAGAGATCTGATTTTTTGTTCATTTCCAGCCCATTTTGTCTCTTTTAAGTGTATTTAGTGAATGGTGATTAGTGGAGGCATTGTAATGACATAAGCATGAGGTCATAATTCCAAATTTCCTTCATTTTCTTTTCTTTTCTTTTTTACTCATTTTCAATTTAATTTTTAGAAATATTTATTCTTATTTTAGATCATAATAATTATTTACTTAACTGGACAAGTCGGTCAAAAATCATCTCTGAAGACGAAATGACCAAAATGCCCTCCGTTTGGCTTAACGAGCCAAAATTATCTGTACCGATTGAAAAAATTTTCTAAGCATTTCCTTGGCATTCTAATGCCATAAAAACCTCAATGACCCTCCTCTGGAGTCCCAAAAATTATTTTATAATTTTTCCCCCGGGTCTAGGGCTCCTAGTTACGAGAACCGCAACTTCCCACTAGGTTACCCATCGCTAGGGCACCGGCTCATTTAATTTGGTTGTATTTTATTTCTAAAATTTTTCCTAAATTTTTCTTATTAATATTTGAGTTAATTATGGTTCCTCACTTTAGTTTAAATATTTTTCCGGATGTTCTAGCTATCCGGACCAACACTGGTCATCGGAACAGTAGAATGTACGGAGTTGCTACAAGGAGGGTGTTACAGCTCTTCCCCTCTAATAAAAAATTTCATCCTTAAAATTTACCTAATGCAAACAGTTGAGGAAACTGTTGTCGCATTGTCTCTTGACTTTCCCAAGTTGCCTCTTCAGTGTTGTGGTGCCTCCAAAGCACTTTCACCAGTGAAATTTGTTTATTTCTTAGTTCCTTCACTTCCCGAGCTAGGATCTGTATAGGTTCTTCTGTATATGTCAAGTCCGGTTGGATTTCAATCTCTTCCATGGAAATGACATGTGAAGGGTCTGAGCAATATCTTCTTAGCATAGAAACATGGAATACATTATGAATTTTATCCAGTTCTGGTGGTAAGGCTAGCGATAGGCCACTAGTCCCACACGTTCAATGACTTCATATGGGCCAATGAACCTAGGGCTTAACTTACCCTTTCTTCCAAATCTCAGTACTTTCTTCCACGAAGAGACTTTGAGAAACACTTTGTCGCCAACTGCATACTCTATCTCTTTTCTCTTCAAGTCAGCATAAGATTTCTGTCTATCTGAGGCAACCTTCAGGTTAGCTTTGATTATCTTCACTTTCTCCTCAGTTTGTTTCACCAGGTCTGGTCCTACCAGCTTATCTTCGCCCAATTTAGTCCAACCCACTGGGGTTCTATATTTCCTCCCATACAGTGCTTCATACGGAGCCATTTGAATGCTAGCTTGGTAGCTATTGTTATATGCGAATTCTGCCAGTGGGAGGTATCTATCCCAACTCCCCTCAAACTCAATGACACAACTCCTTAGCATATCCTCCAGGATCTATCATATAATTCACATTGTTACTATCATTTCAATTTATTTATTACAAAAATTTAATTAGTTCTTAGGTTTACCTGGATTACTCATTCTGACTGTCCATCCGTCTGGGGATGAAAAGCCATGCTAAAACGAAGTTGTGTGCCCAAGGCTTCTTGTAACTTTTTCCAGAATCTCGATGTAAACCTTGGGTCTCAGTCAGATATGATGGAAAGTGGGATTCCATGCAGTTTAACTATCTCACTGATATACAATTCTACTAGCTTCTCCAATGAGTAGTCAGTCCTAACTGGCAGAAAATATGCTGACTTCGTCAATCTATCCACTATCACCCATACTGCATCATGCTTCTTCTGGGTGAGAGGTAGACCACTAATAAAATCCATGGTGACCTGGTCCCATTTCCATTCAGGTATGCTTATAGGCTGTAGCAATCCTGATGGAACTTGATGTTCTGCTTTAACTTGCTGACATGTCAAACACTTAGTCACATAGTCAGCTATGTCCCTCTTCACACCAGGCCGCCAATAATGAGGCTTCAAATCATTATACATTTTTGTGCTTCCTGGGTGCATAGCATAAATACTAGTGTGTGCTTCTTTCAGAATACTAGTCTTCAGTTCCCCATCATCTAGTACACACACTCTTCCTCTGTAGTATAGACACCCATCTGCTTTCACCTCATATTCAGTTTCCTTTCCCTTTGGAATTTTACCCACAATGGCCATTAATTTTTCATCTGCCCTATGCCCATCTTGTATTTGCTGTAGCATGGTTGGCCTCACTTGCAACTCAGCCAAAATAGCTCCATCTTGAGCTAAGGACAGACAGGCATTTAGTGATCTTAAAGCTGTGATGGACTTCCTGCTTAAAGCATCAACAACTATATTTGCCTTCTCAGGATGATAATCTATCACACAATCATAGTCGTTTAGGAACTCAATCTATCGCCTATGTCTAAGATTGAGCTCCTTCTGGGTTTGCAAATATTTTAGACTCTTGTGGTCTGTATAGATGTAACATTTTTCACCATATAAGTAATGCCTCCATATCTTCAATGCGAAGATAATTGCTACTAACTCCAAGTCATGAGTAGGGTAGTTCTATTAATGTGGCCTTAACTGCCTAGAAGCATAGGCGATCACTTTCCCCTCTTGCATCAATACACACCCTAGCCCATTATGTGAGGCATCACTGTAGACCATGAAGTCTTTTCCCAACACTGGATGTGTTAACACTGGTGCTTCTATTAACATAGCCTTTAGCCTCTCAAAACTGGCTTGGCACTTGTCGCTCCAGCCAAATTTCACATTCTTGTGCAACAAATTGGTCATTGGAGCAGCTATAAGAGAGAACACCTTCACAAATCTTCTGTAATACCTAGCTAGCCCCAAGAAACTTCTGACCTCAATTGTATTTTTGGGAGGCTTTCATTCCATCACTGCTTCTATCTTTTTGGGATCCACTCTAATCCCCTCAGCTGATACTATGTGTCCAAGGAAGGATATTTCACTCATCCAAAAGTCACATTTGGACAACTTAGCATACAGCTTCTTTTCTTGTAGGGTTTGCAGAACAATCCTCAAATGTTCATCATGTTCTTCCCTGGTCTTGGAATAAGAATATCATTAATAAAGACTACTACAAACTGATCTAAGTATGGATGGAAGATACGGTTCATAAGGTCCATAAATGCTGCTGGTGCATTTGTTAACCCAAACGGCATCACTAGAAATTCATAGTGCCCATACCAGGTTCTGAATGCAGTTTTTGACGCATCTACATCCTTTACCCTTAACTGATGATACCCTGATCTGAGATCAATTTTTGAAAATACACCAGCTCCCTTCAACTGATCAAACAAATCGTCAATTCTGGGCAATGGATATTTATTCTTCATGGTTACCTTGTTCAACTGTCGGTAATCAATGCACAATCTCAAGGTTCCATCCTTTTTCTTCATAAACAACGCTGGAGCTCCCCATGGTGACACACTGGGGTGTATGAACCCCTTATCAAGTGACTCCTGCAACTGAGTTTTTAACTCCTTCAATTCAGTGGGTACCATCCTATAAGGAGCAATTGAAATTGGTGTTGTACCCGACATTACCTTAATAGCAAACTCAACTTCCCTTTCTGGTGGTAAACCAGGCAACTCTTCAGGAAATACATCTGGGAAGTCTCTTACTGTGGGTATATCACACAGATTTGGCTTAGCCTGCCTAGTATCAACCACATGTACTAGGTAAGCTTCACAGCCTTTTCTCATCAATCTTCTTGCAACTGTGGCTGAGATAACATTGGACAGGAAATCTGTCCTTTCACCCATAACAGTAATCTCATTACCCTCAGAAGTTTTCAGAGAAATCCTCTTCAATTTGCAATCAACTATTACCTGATGACGTCACAACCAGTCTATTCCCAAAATCACGTCAAACTCATGGAAGGGCAACTCAATTAGGTCTGCCGAGAATTCATACCCCTGAATCCTCAACGGGAAACCTTTATACACCTTATTCACTACCACACTATGGCCTAGTGGATTTGTGATAAGAATGTCTTGATCACTCTCCTCTACTGGAACTCCCCTCTCTATGGGTAGTTTGATACAAATGTAGGAATGAGTGGATCCTGGATCCACCAATGCATGCACAGAAGTGTTGTAGAGGGAAAACGTATCCCTAATGACATCCAGGGCATCTTGCTCCTCCTGAGCTCTGATGGCATAGGCCCTGGCATGTACTCTAGTATCTGGCCTCTCAGCTGACTCGGATGCAGGCCTCAGTGATGGACCAGCTGCCTCAGGTTTACCGGGCTTCCTACCCCTTTATGGTGCAGGAGCAGGTCTGTCAGTTTGTGTTAGAGGAACTGTAGTAGTCCTCTTCGGACAATCCTTGATCTGATGTTTTATTGATCCACACCACAAGCATGCACCGGTCACTTGCCAACAATCCCCTTTATGCCACTTCTGACAGGCAGAAGATGCTGGGGCTGGTCCCCTGAACACCGTCCTTGGAGAGCTGCCCACTGATGGTGTGGACTGACCTCTCTTAGGTGTGAACTGTGGTCTGGGCCCCTGAGACTGACCCTGACCCTGTGGTGGTCCTGAACTCTGAGCAGGAGGACCCTTACTCTTCTTATTGGGAGCAGAAAATGTACTGGATTGACCCGGACCCCTCTTCTGCTGTCTTTCGCTTTTATTTTGTTCATTTATTCAGACTCTTTCTACTTTTGATGCAGCATCTACCAATTTAGCAAAATCTGTGATCTCCAATGCTATGATCATGACTTTGATATTGTCATTGAGTCCTTCTTCAAACCTTCTGCACCTCTTTGCCTCAGTAGGGACTATTTCCCTCCCATATCTACTCAGTCTAACAAACTCACGCTCATACTCAACCACTGACAATTGCCTCTATCTCAGACTGATAAATTCTCTTCTTCGCTCTTCTAAATACACTTTTCTCACATATTTCTTCCTGAACTCTGTGAGGAAGAATTCCCAGGTGATCCGTTCAAGTTGCACCTCACTGGTTACTGTGTCCCACCACTGATATGCATCATCCTGATGTAGGGACACAGCACCCACCAGGTTCTGCTCAGGGGTGCAGTTTAGTTGTTTCAGCACTCTGATGGTTCTATCCAACCGTTTTCTGTGGTCATGGGATCATCCTCCCTCTTCCCAAAGAAATCTACAGCCCCATGTTTTTGTAATTTTTCTAGATGGGACTTCTGTGGTGCTGGTGGAGGTTGTGGCTATGGTTGTGGTGGTGGAATTGGCCCCATCATTTGCCAGTAAAATTTAGTCATTTGCTGAAATAGAGCAAACTGAGGTTGGGCAGGTGTTTTAGCTGCTGGTGGAGCAGATTTTTCCCTACCCCCAGATTCAGCCGTTAGTAGAGCATGACTCTCCACCTCTTCATCAACTGCTCTTTGCGAAGCAGGATCCATATTCTATTCAAAATAAGAAAACAAACAGATCTGCATCATTGTCACCTCAATACTTGCAAATGCAATGTAATGGTATGCACTCTATCTAGGCTCAGAAATGCCTACACCAATGCTCTGATACCACTAAATGTGACACCCCTTACCCGTCTACAATGTAGCCGAGCAAGTTATGCCACTCAGTGTGCCGGAGCACTAATTTATGTTTCTATTACAATTTATCCCTTTTAATTCATTTATTTTCAATTTTTGATAAATCTAAATTTTTTCGCAAATTTTATAGAAAATCCGGCAGAGTGCCGACTGTAAATTGGAAAAACAGTTCTTCTGAACCTGTTTAAAAACACTTCCAATATAATTTCCAAATCCAAACTCCATTATACACATTTCAAATCAATCTCAAAATCGTAATCTCAAATCACAACATTATTTTCAGAAATTTTTCTTTTCACTTCATTACTGGAAGCACATTCATAAATATTTCTCAACATAACATACAGAAAATTTCAATAATATGAAATTTCATATATTTACATCATCAAATAATTTCAAGAGTTTATAGTTACAATCCCAAAACTAATACAAAATACAAAATACAAAATGCTACCCAAAATCCTAATGTCTTACTATATGCACTGCAGAGGTGAGGTGACTCTGGACTCCGGATGCAACTCTGAAGGCTCACCCTATCTGATATCTGCTGAGCTCGCCAGCTAGGTCTCCAAAACCTGCGAGTGGCAAAAGCGACGCGCTAAGCAATTCTACTTAGTGGCGACAATATAAAATAAAATAAAATAAAGATAAGTATGCAGAATATATGTTTACATTTTTGGGTAGACTTAATTTCTGATATTTATTGCAGTATTTCTCAATTAAAGTTTGATAAAATTTATTATCATTACTCGAGTAACCCATACTAGTTGACTGGACTGGATAAACGGGTAAACTGGCACTGGGTACTAAGTACCTCAGACCATCACACCATCGGTCACATTGTGTCTCTCGGTGTGCAACAGAACAACTAATAAGCTGTAATAATTATCAGGGTTAAAACCCAAGTATATCAACTCAAATAACATAGCCAAAGGCTATTATGTCACAGAATGGCATGGGAAGCCATGAAACACAGAATGGCATAAAGCCATATGCAGTACTGCTAATAGAACCCTATTAGCATGCCAAGCTATCCAAACCAATCTTGTTAGGTATACTAGGGCATATTACACTTTTAAATTTAGCAATTTTTGAAATTCAAGTTTGAATGTTACTATTCATTTCATTAGTCAACTACAATATTAACTTTTGCATAGATAATAGGTACATTGGTTTTAATGCTCCCAACATACCACATTTTGCATTCTAAAATTATTGGTATTGATTGCTAAAACCATTTCTAAACTTAATGTTAATTGGACAGAATTTTCAGTTTTCATGCTTTGTATTTACTGTTCCATTGGTCATTTTTGTAGTGGGAATTTGGAAAAATGCTCAACATGAAAGTTGTTGCTTATTTTATCTAGTTGCATTTCCTTTTTTGGATCACTCCATTTGGAGTTTTGTAACTCAAGTTATGGTCCAAAAACCACAACTGGCCGGATTGAAAGTTTTCCAAAATTTCTGGACTGACCAAATCTACAGTACTTGGAATAGTGACTGTAACTCACTTTTTGAATATGCTCTGGTCATAATTTGGCTCAGGTTTCTTCATGAAAGTTGTAGATCTATATCTCAACTTGTTTCTGGTAAAATTTCAGGTCAATTGGACCTTTCTACACTGAGTTATGGCCAAATGACCAAACACTATTTATTTGGTCATTTTGCCCAGGTAGAATGCAGGTCACCTAGATTAGGGAAATCTTTTGGTCTATTAAATTTGGTTTTCTGGGCATGGTTTCTGCACTAACGTTGTGCCATTATGTGTCTAGTTTCATGTCCAATTGGCCTTGCATCAATTGAACCTCTACAATTCAAGTTATTGCTGCCTAAACCTGCTGGACTCATGCCCAATCTTGCAAGTCACCAAGAGCAGCCACACCAAGCTCCAATCCAACTACACAATGCACTTCATTTTTTATTCAAATAATACCAAATGGTCACTAATTGACCATTAAAACCTACTTTCATTACCACATGTTTAAAGTCTCATTTTTCACCCCAAAACCTAACTCAAACATTACAAATCATGCATTATCATTGTATTTCATCAATCCACTTAATTCATGCATATTGAGGGTAGCCATACTACTCCTTTAACTTCATTAAAATCATTACAATCTTGCCCTAACCAAGGCTGCTGAAATTATGGGTTGGCATACAAATGGTATTCAACAAATTTTCTTTGTTATTTGCACTAATACATAGTCCTTAACATTAATTTAAGGTGAAAACTAACGTTAGGTCACTAACCTCTACGGAGTGAAGTTTCTCACTTGCTAGGATTCTTGTTTTCCTTTTATTTTTGCTCCCAAAAGAATCACCAAGATGCAAGAATACTTTTTTGTGTTGGGAGTATAGGATTTAGTGGGGCAGAAGCTAGTGAAAATCAAGCTTGAAATAGCTTGAAAATGGGTGGCTATGGAGGAGGGTCACGGCAAGAAGAAGAAGAAAAGAGAGAGATCTGATTTTTTGTTCATTTCTAGCCCATTTTGTCTCTTTTAAGTATATTTAGTGAATAGTGATTGGTGGAGGCATTGTAATGACATAAGCATGAGGTCATAATTCTAAATTTCCTTCATTTTCTTTTCTATTCTTTTCTACTCATTTTCAATTTAATTTTTAGCAATATTTATTCATATTTTAGATCATAATAATTATTTACTTAACTGGACAAGTCGGTCAAAAATCATCTCTGAAGACGAAATGAGCAAAATGCCCTCCGTTTGGCTTAACGAGCCAAAATTGTCTGTACCAATTGAAAAATTTTTCTAAGCATTTCCTTGGCATTCTAATGCCATAAGAACCTTAATGACCCTTCTCTGGAGTCTCAAAAATTATAATTTTTCCCTCGGGTCTAGGGCTTCTAGTTGTGAGAACCGCAACTTTCCACTAGGTTACCCGACGCTAGGGCATCGGCTCATTTAACTTGGTTGTATTTTATTTCTAAAATTTTTTATAAATTTTTCTTATTAATATTTGAGTTAATTATGGTTCCTCACTTTAGTTTAAATATTTTTCTCGATATTCTAGTTGTCCGGACTGACACTGGTCATTGGAACAGTAGAATGTACGGAGTTGCTACAAGGAGGGTGTTACAACCACAGCTGAATGGTGTATCTGAAAGGAGAAATCGTACCCTATTGGATATGGTACGTAGTATGATAAGCTATAATGATATTCCAATCTCCTTTTGGGGATTTGCATTAGAATCAGCTTTGTATATTCTGAATAGGATTCCATCAAAATCAGTTTCTTCCACGCCTTATGAGATATGGCATGGAAGAAAACCAAGTCTTAAGCATGTTAAGATTTGGGGTTGTCCAGCTTATATCAAAAAGCTGAACACTGATAAATTAGAAACTAGATCAGAAAAGGGTCAATTTGTTGGATATCCAAAAGATAGTTATGGATATTATTTTTATTTTTATTTGCCAACTTCACAAAAGGTTGTGGTAAGTAGAGATGCCACATTTCTTGAACAACAGTTTGTTCAGGAAGGAGGTAAAGGAAGGCAAATAGAGTTAGAATTAGAGAATTCTGACCAACCAACAGATCAGATGGATATAGATCCATCTAGTCAACCTACACCCATTGATGAAACATCTATATCTATTCCTCGTAGAACAACCAGGGTATCTCACCCACCAGTGAAATATGGTTTCCTTCATGAAGAAGAACAAGAGTTGTCTACTCATGAAGAAGTTGATCATGGAGATGATCCACTTACCTATGAAAAAGCTATGTCAGATATAGACTCTTCAAAATGGATTGATGCTATGAAATCTAAGATTGATTCCATGTATAAGAATCAAGTTTGGGATCTTGTTGACCCACTTGAAGGTATTGTACCTATAGGGAACAAATGGATTTTCAAGAAGAAAATTAGTTCTGATGGAAAGGTAGAGACCTATAAGGTAGGGCTAGTAGCGAATGGGTTTCGCCAAAGGCAAGGAATCGACTATGAGAAGACTTTCTTGCCTGTTGTTATGCTTAAATCAATTAGGATTCTATTAGCAATAGCTGTATTCTATGATTATGAGATTTGGTAGATGGATGTCAAAATAGCTTTTCTCAATGGATACATTGAAGAAAACATTTTCATGGAATAACCTAGAGGTTTTGAATCCCAAGATGGTTCCAAGGTATGCATGCTAAAGCGATCCATTTATGGTTGAAGCAAACTTCGAGGAGTTGGAACATCCATTTTGACGAAGCCATTAAGTCATTTGGTTTTATCAAAAATGAGGACGAGCCATGTGTATATAAGAAGGTTAGTGACAGTGCTATCACTTTCCTTGTCTTATATGTGGATAACATACTGTTGATGGGTAATGACATAGGTATGTTAATAACTGTAAAGGTATGGTTGTCAAATACATTCTCCATGAAAGACTTAGGGAAGGCAGCCTATACTCTTGGGATTCGCATCTATAGAGATAGAGCGAAAATAATAATTGGTTTATCCCAAAGTCTATACTTGGAAAAAATGTTAAAGAGGTTTAACATGCTTGATTCCAAGAGAGGATTATTGCTAGTGAGACATGGTATCCACCTTTCTAAAGAGATGTCTCCAAAGACACCTGAAGAAAGAGATAAAATGGCCAGGATGTTAGTAGTATGCCCTAGAGCATATCATTTAGTATGTATCTTGTACATAATTTTATTAATAAAAGGCATTTCCACTTTTCCTTTTACATAATATATTTATGTGTAATAGAAAAGGTCCATTGATATTTTGTTAGAAATATTATTCTTAAGTTGTTAAGAATATGAGTGACAATATTTCTAGCACAAAGTATCATAAATAGGTTCACAATCGAGGATACTTCATAATAAGGACATGACTTATCCAGAAAGATTGTATTCATGTTTGTTCCCAAGTTATTTATATGAGATATAAATAAGATGGAATGGTGAGTCTCATGCCATATAACAAACATGATAGGCACTTATACATGATAAGTAGGCCGAACCAGTGACACTTATGACAAGCACATGGAATTTACTCTTGTCAATGTTTTGTCATAAATCATATCAGTGCATATAATCTTTAGACCTGAGATAGCACAGTTATCTTGTATATAGGTAGTTTGAGTTTGATACTGCTTTCATACTTGTACTGTGTATGGGTATATGAGCATGTGTTGGCTCCTGCTAGTTATATATGGAGGTAGGTGTTGATCAAGATGGAATCTATTCCTCTAAGTAAATAGAGATAAAATCCTATGTTCATTTAATTGTTCTTGATGTTTCAAGTTCCTGGCCAGGACAGATAGATTTATTCAGAAAAGAGTTTCTGATGAGAAAAATCTTTTTAATCAAGAACTAGAGTTAAAAGAGAACATAATATTCATAGCAAATGGAGTTTGACATAAACCATGACTCCAGCTTGAGTTAGGATTTTGTAACAGAGAGATTCTAGTGCATGGTAACATATGATTATAGGTTCATTTAAGGTAAATCTTATTACTAATTGGGTGGCCATGGCATGCTATGCTAGGTGTTAACCATGGTCTATGAGGTTCATAAAATGATTTAGAGAAATCATTTATGGTAAGAAAGAGTTCTGATGATATTAAGAGTTGATATCATGTCTCATTGCCAATTAGTGATGAGCCTAGTAAGTCACACACATACACAAGTTATCACCTATTTAAATATGATTTAATTAATTAATTAAAGAGTTTAATTGATTAATTAAATAGGTTTGGTTTCTTGATTAAATTGCAAAGTCCCTAGCATGACTTGAAACCAAATCTAGATTATTGGATGTGTAGTATAAATTAAATTTATATTTAAAGTGTTTAAATATGAATTTAATTGATGAGAAATTAATTAATAGAGATTAATTAATCAATTTATATTTGATATAAATTAATTAGAAGAAGAAAATAATTATTTTGGGTTAAGAACTCAAAATTAAGACACAGGGGCATTTTGGTCATTTCACAGTGTGACACATGGCACCATGAGATGGTGACACATGGGATTACACATAAGCTTGCCAAATTTTTTTAATCATGTAAGATGATTAAAATCAAGATTAAATATAGGTTTGACACTTGGCACAATGTGATTGGGTCACTTAAACCTAGAGCTAATCAAAGGGTGAAATTTGGCAAGGGTTTAATGTGTTAACCTAGCTATATAAGTGTTGTTATGAGAAAAATAAAACACAACCAGCAGCCACACTCCTTTGTCACACCACTTTGAGGGTTTTCATCTCTTCTTCTTCATCTCTTATCAATTCAAAGAGATTAGCCATCAATCTCTTGAATTAAGAACACTAGAAATTGTTTCTAGTGTCCTGTTTACATCTTTAATCTCTTAAAAGGAAGAACTTGATTTTCTAATTAATAGAAAAAGCTTTAGAAGCTATTCAAGGGCTGCCATAGGTGTTCTTGGTGTGGACAAGCTAGAGAGACAACATCTGGTGTCCTGAAGATGAATCTCAAAGGCGCAGACACGCTGCAGTGCATCAAGAGGTTAGTGTAATCGTTCTTGATTTAATCTAGGGTTCTAAAATTAATCTGATTAATTTTAAAATCTTAAATGGCAAATACAGATCCAAAAACATATTAAAAGAGTTTTAATATGTTGTTTATCATTGAAATCAAATAGATAAAAATAAATCTTGCATGATGCATGTGACCCTAGATGAAAATTTTTGAATTCATTGGTATAAACTTGTGTTTTTCACGCTTCCGTTCCTTCAATTGGTATCAGAGCCACTATATTTGCCATTTAGATTGTTGATTATATGATTTAATTGTGTGATTTGATCATGAGATGATTGATTCATTGCTGGTTGGATCAAGAGGTGTGGCGGCACACATGGTGAAGCCACCATTGGTGGCGGCAACAATGGTTCCATGGGTGGTTCAAGGTTTGGCTTTTAATTCTGCAATTGTTGTATGATCTAAGGCCTATTCTTTGACTAATTAAAGTGTTTAATTAGTACTTTTAATCACACAATTAAATTATGATTCAAATCAGAATTTTAAAAATTGTTTGAATGTGATTCAAATCTGAATTTTAAAAGTTGTTTGAATGTGATTCAAATCTGAATTTTTAAAGCTGTTTGAATCATATTTAAATCTGATTTTTTAAAATTGATTGAATAAAATTCAGATCTGATTTTTTTAAAAAAAATTGAATGTGATTCAAATCTGATTTTTTAAAAAATGTTTGAATGTGATTCAAATCTGAATTTTTGAAGTTGTTTGAATGTGATTCAAATTTTGAATTTTTAAATTTGTTTGAATGAGATTCAAATCTGAATTTTTAAATTTATTTGAATCATATTCAAATCTGGATTTTTAAGTTGAATATGAGATATTCAATTTAATATAAGTATGTATGTTTTATTTAATTGTTGATAGTGATATGCATGATGGATGATCATGGACTATAAAAGACCAATGTGATTGGATTTATTTCTTTTATGTTTCTTTGGGATTGTAAATTAATTAATTTATTTTAATTTATTTTGGGCATGTATTATTAAGTTTGTAATATTTTTGGGTTGTAATTTTATTTATTTAAGTTCTTGTAAATTCGCCTTGGTATGCCAAGGATTACTATGTAATATTGGATTGCAAGAAGTTCAAGGAGCTCAAGAGCATTGGTGGGACCAGTGGGAGGAATTCAAGATCAAGTGTTGATTATGTACTCCTTCAGCAACTCTTGTAAAATGAATGAATGAAATGCACCTAGGAATGCCCTGATTCAATTCTTGGTGGCTCAGAATTGAATCCCTTAGAAAGTCCATGATCATACCATATTTACTGCTTATCCATGAATGCATGAGATGTATGGGAATGTATGCAATTATATGATATATGCATGCTAAATGGATAATGTGCAAAGTGAGACCTTAATAGTAAATAGAATGACCATAAAATCTTCCAAAAAAATGATTAAGTTGGAAATGCTACAATTAAAGTAATTATAACATAGGCCCTCCATTGGGGCAATTATTTTAAGAAATTTTAAATAGTTGCATAAGATGCAATTTATTTAAGAGATTTTCTTAAGAATAATTGTTAAGCATGAGATGTTGTAAATATGTAAATGGTTTAGTGGCCAATATTGGATGTACCTGAGGACATTAAAATTATTTGCATAATTACTGGCTCAATGGGATCAACTTAACTAATGCAAGATAAGACAAAAATGGATGTACAGATTTTGAGCATTAGGGGCTAGGTAAAGGATTGAACCTCACATGAGATGTGATGGGCAAGGAGTTGCTCACTTATAGTTTATTGTAATTCCAATAATGGATGTACCTGAGGATGATCAATAGAATTATAAGAATTCAATCACCCACTAGAAATCCATCCAACTAGGATTTCCGTTTTCTACTCTGGAAGTGTAGGATTCGCTAAGTTAGTGGGAGGACCAATTTGATTAAAAGACCATAATCATTTTGGTTAATTACATGATACATTTACTAATTAATCTGGTTAATTTCTGCAGCTAATTTTCTGATAAAAATGAGCACAAAACAACCACCACCATCCAATATCCTTGCAAGCATACTTGATCACAATAGGTTAACAGGACCTAATCTGTCTGATTGGCTAAGAAATTTGAAACTTGTCCTGAACCTTGAACATATAGGATATGTTCTAGATTCAAATGTTCCTGGTCCCTTACCTCCAGAGGCCACATAAGAGAAACATGAAACTTTGGACAAGTGGAAGGAGCATGATATGAGAGCTAAGTGTTACATGCTTGCTTCCATGAGTAATGAGTTACAGAAGCAACATGAGAACATGCAGAGTGCGAGTGAGATCCTCCTTCACCTACAAGAGGTGTATGGTGAGCACAAAGAGAATGCTAGGTATGAGATATCTAGGCACTGTTCGCATGAGGATGTCCGAGGGATGAATGTTGGGGATCATGTCCACAAGATGATTCGGCTGATTGAGCAGTTGGAATATCTTGACTTCAACATGGATTTCCAACTACAGACGGATTTGATCCTTCAGTCCCTTCCTGAGTCTTTTGGAAATTTTGTGACAAATTTCCATATGACTAAACAGGAATGCACCTTAGCTAGTTTACTCAACATGCTGGTTATTGCCCAAAAGAATATGCCAGGCAATAAAGGAAAAGAGGTAGCTTTGGTTGCATCTTCTTCTGCTGGAAAGTCCAACAAGAAGAAGGGCAATAAGAAAAAGAAACCTCAGATTCCTAGTCCTTCCAAGAAAATAGCTAAACAGAAAAGGAAGACTAAAGCTGATAAAGGCAAAGGAAAGTGTCTCCACTGCCAACAGGAAAGTGTTTCCATTACCAACAGGAAAGTGTTTCCATTGCCAGTAAGAAAGTGTTTCCACTGGCCAGAGTATAGCAATCTAAATGAATGTAATGCCATGGTGAAAACCAACTCAAGTTCAAAATATATTTGGCACTTAAGGTTATGTCATGTTGCAGAAGATAGGATTGCAAAACTGGAGAAAATGGGGATTTTATCCTCATTGGGCTCTGAGCCTACTCCAACTTGTGAATCTTGCCTTCAGGGCAAAATGACTAGATCACCCTTTGTTGGACAAAGGCTAAGAGCTGAAAATATTTTGGAGCTAATACATAGTGATGTATGTGGTCCATTTAAAGAAATGGCTAGAGGGGGCTTTCATTATTTTATTGCCTTTACTGATGATAAATCAAGATTTAGGTATTTGCATTTGATGAAATACAAACATGAATCCTTTGAAAAGTACAAAGAATTTAAATCTGAAGTAGAAAATCAAACAGGAAAGAATATTAAAACTCTTCGATCAGATCGTGGAGGTGAATATTTGAGTACTGAATTTGATGAATACTTGAGAGAGCATGGCATTGTTTCTCTCACCGACTCCTCCAGGAACGCCACAGCTGAATGGTGTATCTGAAAGGAGAAATCGTACCCTATTGGATATGGTACGTAGTATGATGAGCTATACTGATATGCCAATCTCCTTTTGGGGATTTGCATTAGAATCAGCTTTGTATATTCTGAATAGGATTCCATCAAAATCAGTTTCTTCCACACCTTATGAGATATGGCATGAAAGAAAACCAAGTCTTAAGCATGTTAAGATTTGGGGTTGTCCAGCTTATATCAAAAAGCTGAACACTGATAAATTGGAGACCAGATCAGAGAAAGGTCGATTTGTTGGATATCCAAAAGATAGTTTTGGATATTATTTTTATTTGCCTACTTCACAAAAGGTTGTGATAAGTAGAGATGCCATATTTCTTGAACAACAGTTTGTTCAAGAAGGAGGCAAAGGAAGGCAAATAGAGTTAGAATTGGAGAATTCTGACCAACCAACAGATCAGATGGATATAGATCCATCTAGTCAACCTATACCCGTTAATGAAACATCTACAGCTGTTCCTCGTAGAACAACCAAGGTATCTCACCCACCAGTGAGATATGGTTTTCTTCATGAAGAAGAACAAGAGTTGTCTACTCATGAAGAAGTAGATCATGGGGATGATCCACTTACCTATGAAGAAGCTATATCAGATATAGACTCTTCAAAATGGATTGATGCAATGAAATCCGAGATTGATTCCATGTATAAGAATCAAGTTTGGGATCTTGTTGACCCACCTGAAGGTATTGTACCTATAGGAAACAAATGGGTTTTCAAGAAGAAAATTGGTTCTGATGGAAAGGTAGAGACCTATAAGGCAAGGCTAGTAGCGAAAGGGTTTCGCCAAAGGCAAGGAATAGACTATGAGGAGACTTTCTCGCCTGTTGCCATGCTTAAATCAATTAGGATTTTACTAGCAATAGCTGCATACTATGATTATGAGATTTGGCAGATGGATGTCAAAACAGCTTTTCTCAATGGATATATTGAAGAAAACATTTTCATGGAACAACCTAGGGGATTTGAATCCCAAGATGGTTCCAAGGTATGCAAGCTAAAGCGATCCATTTATGGGTTGAAACAAGCTTCGAGGAGTTGGAACATCCGTTTTTATGAAGCCATTAAATCCTTTGGTTTTATCAAAAATGAGGATGAGCCATGTGTATATAAGAAGGTTAGTGACAGTGCTATCACTTTCCTTGTCCTATATGTGGATGACATACTGTTGATGGGTAATGACACAGGTATGTTGACGGCTATAAAGGTATGGTTGTCAAATACATTCTCCATGAAAGATTTAGGGGAGGCAACCTATATTCTTCGGATTCGCATCTATAGAGATAGAGCGAAAAGAATAATTGGTTTATCCCAAAGTCTATACTTGGAAAAGGTGTTAAAGACGTTTAACATGCTTAATTCCAAGAGAGGATTGTTACCAGTGAGACATGGTATCCACCTTTCTAAAGAGATGTCTCCAAAGACACCTGAAGAAAGAGATAAGATGGCCAAGATTCCATATGCTTCGGCTATTGGAAGTTTAATGTATGAAATGTTGTGTACTAGGCCGGATATCGCATATGCTGTTAGTTTGACTAGCAGGTATCAATCCAATCCAGGTTTGGAACACTGGATAGCTGTCAAGAATATTCTTAAGTACTTGAGAAGAACTAAGGATTTATTCTTGATTTATGGAGGTGGAGACTTGCAATTGGATGGTTATCTTGATTACGATTTCCAATCGGATATCGATGATAGAAAGTCTACCTCGGATATGTGTTCATTTGTAATGGAGGTGCGATCGGTTGGAAGAGTTCCAAAGCGAGCACGATTGCAGATTCCACTCATCGAGGTCGAGTATATTCTTTGCATCGAATCTTGCAAAAGAAGTTGTTTGGATAAAGAAGTTCGTGATGTAACTTCTGATAGTTCCTTCCATTGAGTCGCAGTTCCAGACATCGTGACAATAATGGAGCGATCATACTGAGCTAAGGAACCAAGGTCTCACCAGAAATCCAAACACATAGAAAGGCGCTACCACATTATCAGAGAAATAGTTGGGCGAGGCGATGTAGCCATGCAAAAAATAGCATCAGCTGAAAATCCAGCTGATCCATTCACTAAGCCTATGTCACAGACTCAGTTAGACCGACATCTTGAGAAGATAGGTCTAGGATATTGTAATGAATGGCTCTAGTGCTAGTGGGAGATTGTTAGTAGTATGCCCTAGAGCATATTATTTAGTATGTATCTTGTACATAATTTTATTAATAAAAGGCATTTCCACTTTTCCGTTTACATAATATATTTATGTGTAATAGAAAAGGTCCATTGATATTTTGTTACAAATATTATTCTTAAGTTGTTAAGAATATGAGTGACAATATTTCTAGCACAAAGTATCATAAATAGGTTCACAATCAAGGATACTTCATGATAAGGACATGACTTATCCACAAAGATTGTATTCATGTTTGTTCCCAAGTTATTTATATGAGATATAAATAAGATGGAATGGTGAGTCTCATGCCATATAACAAACATGATAGGCACTTATACATGATAAGTAGGCCGAACCAGTGACACTTATGAGAAGCACATGGAGTTTACTCTTGTCAATGTTTTGTCATAAATCATATCAGTGCATATAATCTTTAGACCTGAGATAGCACAGTTATCTTGTATATAGGTAGTTTGAGTTTGATACTGCTTTCATACTTGTACTGTATGGGTATATGGGCATGTGTTGGCTCACGCTAGTTATATATGGAGGTAGGTGTTGATCAAGATGGAATCTGCCTCTAAGTAAATAGAGATAAAATCCTATGTTCATTTAATTGTTCTTGATGTTTCAAGTTCTGCCAGACAGATAGATTTATTCGTAAAAGAGTTTCTGATGAGAAAAATCTTTTAATTAAGAACTGGAATTAAAAGAGAACATAATATTCATAGCAAATGGAGTTTGACATAAACCATGACTCCAGCTTGAGTTGGGATTTTGTAACAGAGAGATTCTAGTGCATGGTAACATATGATTATAGGTTCATTTAAGGTAAATCTTATTACTAATTGGGTGGCCATGGCATGCTATGCTAGGTGTTAACCATGGTCTATGAGGTTCATAAAATGATTTAGAGAAATCATTTATGGTAAGAAAGAGTTCTGATGATATTAAGAGTTGATATCATGTCTCATTGCCAATTAGTGATGAGCCTAGTAAGTCACACACATACACAAGTTATCACCTATTTAAATATGATTTAATTAATTAATTAAAGAGTTTAATTGATTAATTAAATAGGTTTGGTTTGCAGTTAAATTGCAAAGTCCCTAGCATGACTTGAAACCAAATCTAGATTATTGGATGTGTAGTATAAATTAAATTTATATTTAAAGTGTTTAAATATGAATTTAATTGATGAGAAATTAATTAATAGAGATTAATTAATTAATTTATATTTGATATAAATTAATTAGAAGAAGAAAATAATTATTTTGGGTTAAGAACTCAAAATTAAGACATAGGGGCATTTTGGTCATTTCACAGTGTGACACGTGGCACCATGAGATGGTGACACATGGGATTACACATAAGCTTGCCAAATGTTTTTAATCATGTAAGATGATTAAAATCAACATTAAATATAGGTTTGACACTTGGCACAATGTGATTGGGTCACTTAAACCTAGAGCTAATCAAAGGGTGACATGTGGCAAGGGTTTAATGTGTTAACCTAGCTATATAAGTGTTGTTATGAGAAAAATAAAACACAACCAGCAGCCACACTCCTTTGTCACGCCACTTTGAGGGTTTTCATCTCTTCTTCTTCATCTCTTATCAATTTAAAGAGATTAGCCATCAATCTCTTGAATTAAGAACACTAGAAATTGTTTCTAGTGTCCTGTTTACATCTTTAATCTCTTAAAAGGAAGAACTTGATTTTCTAATTAATAGAAAAAGCTTTAGAAGCTATTCAAGGGCTGCCATAGGTGTTCTTGGTGTGGACAAGCTAGAGGGACAACATCTGGTGTCCTGAAGATGAATCTCAAAGGCGCAGACACGCTGTAGTGCATCAAGAGGTTAGTGTAATCGTTCTTGATTTAATCTAGGGTTCTAAAATTAATCTGATTAATTTTAAAATCTTAAATGGCAAATACAGATCCAAAAACATATTAAAAGAGTTTTAATATGTTGTTTATCATTGAAATCAAATAGATAAAAATAAATCTTGCATGATGCATGTGACCCTAGATGAAAATTTTTGAATTCATTGGTATAAACTTGTGTTTTTCACGCTTCCGTTCCTTCACAGGATTCCATATGCTTTGACTATTAGAAGTTTAATGTATGCAATATTGTGTACTAGGCTAGATATCGTATATGTTGTTAGTTTGACTAGCAGGTATCAATCCAATCCAGGTTTGGAACACTGGATGGCTATCAAGAATATCCTTAAATACTTGAGAAGAATTAAGGATTTATTCATGATCTATGGAGGTTGAGACTTGCAATTGGATGGTTATACTGATTCTGATTTCCAATCAGATATCGATGATAGAAAGTCTACCTCTAGGTATGTGTTCATTTGTAATGGAGGTGCAGTTAGTTGGAAGAGTTCCAAACAGAGTACGCCTGCAGATTCCACTACTGAAACTGAGTATATTGTTGCATCAGATGCTGCAAAGAAAGCTATTTGGATAAAGAAGTTCGTGATATAACTTGTAGTAGTTCCTTCCATTGAGTTAGCAGTTCCATTGCACTGTGACAACAATGGAGCAGTCATACAGGCTAAGGAACCCCGGTCTCACCAGAAATCCAAACACATAGAAAGGCGCTACCACATTATTAGAGAAATAGTTGGTCGAGGCGATGTAGCCATGAACAAAATAGCATCAGCTGAAAATCCAGCTGATCCATTCACTAAGCCTATGTCACAGACTCAGCTAGACCGATATCTTGAGAGGATAGGTCTAAGATATTGTAATGCATGGCTCTAGTGCTAGTGGGAGATTGTTAGTAGTATGCCCTAGAGCATATCATTTAGTATGTATCTTGCACATGTTTTTATTAATAAAAGGCATTTCCACTTTTCCGTTTGCATAATATATATATGTGTAATAGAAAAGGTCCATTGATATTTTGCTAGAAATTCTATTCTTAAGTTGTTAAGAATATGAGTGACAGTATTTCTAGTACAAAGTATCATAAATAGGTTCATAATCGAGGATACTTCCCAATAAGGACATGACTTATTCAGAAAGATTATATTCATGTTTGTTCCCAAGTTATTTATATGAGATATAAATAAGATGAAATGGTGAGTCTGATGCTATATAACAAACATGATAAGCACTTATACATGATAAGTAGGTGGAACCAGTAACACTTATGATAAGCACATGGAGTTTACTCTTGTCAATGTATTGTCATAAATCATATCAGTGCATATAATTTTTAGACCTGAGATAGCACAGTTATCTTGTATATAGGTGGTTTGAGTTTGATACTACTTTCATACTTGTACTATGTATGGGTATATGGGCATGTGTTGGCTCCTACTAGTTATATATAGAGGTAGGTATTGATCAAGGTGGAATCTGTTCCTCTAAGTAAATACTGATAAAATCCTATGTTCATTTAATTATTCTTGATGTTTCAAGTTCCTGGCCAGGACATATAGATTTAATCAGAAAAGAGTTTCTGATGAGAAAATCTTTTTAATCAAGAACTGGAATTAAAAGAGAATATAATATTCATAGCAAATGGGGTTTGACATAAACCATGACTCCAGCTTGAGTTGGGATTTTGCAGCAGAGAGATTCTAGTGCATGGTAACATATGATTATAAGTTCATTTAAGGTAAACCTTATTACTGATCGGGTGGCCATGGCATGCTATGTTAGGTATTAACCATTGTTTATGAGGTGCATAAAATGATTTAGAGAAATCATTTATGGTAAGAAAGAGTTTTGATGATATGAAGAGTTGATATCATATCTCATTGCCAATTAGTGATGAGCCTAGTAGGTCACACACATACACAAGTAATCACCAAATTAAATATGATTTAATTAATTAATTAAAGAGTTTAATTGATTAATTAAATAGGTTTGGTTTGCAATTAGATTGCAAAGTCCCTAGCATGACTTGAAACCACATCTAAATTATTAGATGTATAGTATAAGTTAAATTTATATTTAAAGTGTTTAAATATGAATTTAATTAAAGAGAAATTAATTAATAAAGATTAATTTATTGATTTATATTTGATATAAATTGATTAGAAGAAGAGAAATAATTATTTTGGATTGAGAACTCAAAATTAAGACACATGGGCATTTTGGTCATTTCACAGGGTGACATGTGGCACCATGAGATGGTGACACATGGCACTACACATAAGCTTGCCAAATATCTTTTAATCATGTAAGATGATTAAAATTAAGATTAAATATAGGTTTGACACTTGGCACAATGTGATTGGGCAATTAAACCTAGAACCAATCAGAAGTGACATGTGGCAAGGGTTTTAAGTAATGGTCTAACTATATAAGTGTTGTTATGAATGAACAAATAACACAACCTGCTGATTCCTCTTTGTGCCGCCACCCAAATGCTCCTCTTCCTTCTCTTCTTCTTCATCTCTCATCTATTTCAAGAGATTAGCAAACAATCTCTTGAATTAAAAATACTAGAAATTATTTCTAGTGTTCTGTTTACATCCGTAATCTCTTAAAAGGCAAAACTTGATTTTCTAATTCATAGAAAAAGCTTTAGAAGCTGTTCAAGGGCTGCCATAGGTGATCTTGGTCTGGACAAGCTAGAGGGACAGCATTTGGTATTTTAAAGACGCATCCTAAAGGTACAAATACGCTATAGTGCATTAAGAGGTTAGTGTATTTGTTCTTGATCTAATCTAGGGTTCTAAAAATTAATCTGGTTAATTCTAAAATCTTAAATGGAAAATACAAATCCAAAAACATATTAAAAGAGTTTTAATATATTGTTTATCATTGAAATCAAATAGATAAAAATAAATCTTGCATGATGCATGTGACCTTAGTTGAAAATTTTTGAATTCAATGATATAAACTTGTGTTTTTCATGCTTCCGCTCCTACAGTTCAAGGGCCTGCCATTGGTGATCTTGGTATGGGCAAACTAGAGGCACAACATTTGGGATCTTAGGTACTTCCCAAAGGTACCAAACACATCTACAGTGCATCAAAATATTAGTGCACATGTTCTTGTATTAATCTAGGGTTCTATTGAATTAATCTATTAATTCAAAAATCTTAAATGGCAAATGTAGATCCTAATACATATTAAAAGGGTTTTAATATGCAATTGAACATTGAAATCAATTAGGTATATAATGAATCTTGCATGATGCATGAGACCCTAGAAGAAAATTTTTGAAATCAATGTTCTAATCTAATCATTTTCATGCTTCAGCTCCTTCAATATGGAAGTGACACTGGCTTTTACTGCAGATCAGCACAAAACTCCCTGTCCTAATATCTATTGGACCTTATCACCAGAACCTGCCCAAGGAAAAACCCATCATGCTAAGCACTTCTGCTTAGTGTTGTAATAAAAAATAATAATGTACAATATTGAATCAAAAATAATAATTTATTCAATTGTATGAAAATAAGGCAATTACACATTTCAATATTCATAAGTCATTCAAGAACAATGTATGAAAATAAGGCAATTTATTCAATTTGAAATTTCGAATTATGTATTTATTGCATATCTTTAACAACATACTAATTTAAAATATCTTTCACAATATTTTTCTTGTTCCCTCATGTTTACACATTTTGTGATTTTTGGAAGCATTTATGTGTTTGCGATCTTTTCCTTTCTTTATCTTGATATTCAACTTCTTTAATTTATTTCAATGTCCAAGTACCCTTTAATCAGACAATTTGGATTGGATATGTGGGTTTTACTAGCACTAAGCACTCAGTGCCTCGGGTCGTCATACCGTCGGACACATCGGTGCCTACCAGATATGTAAATATAAGTAGGCATAAAAGCCGAATGAATAATCATATTGAACACTCGGTGCCTGCCAATGATTATTCAAAGTGATCATGAACATGGGATAACCATATCAAACACTCAGTGCCCGCCAATGGTATCCAGGCATAAAAGCCAAATGCATTACTACTAATCTCATCCCGTCTTGGCATGCCAATGTATCCAGCCCTCACACTACTATTTAGGGATACTCAGGCAAATTTATCATTATTAGCAAGTCATCATTATCATTATTTCATCGTTCATTCATCATGGGGCATAAGTCCCAAAATACAATTTCATATGTAACACCCCTCACCCATCTACAGTGTAGCCGACCAAGGTGTGTCACACGGAGTGCCGGAGCACCCTATCTTATCTTGTCATGTCCATTGTTAATTTTTAAACTTTGTACAAAACATGTTGTAATTTTTTTTTTTATCACAATTTATTTCTGTGGAAACCTAAGCAGAGCCTCCCCTGATTTATTGGCATTTGGCGGGTTCCAATAGTTACTTGTTAAATACAATTTCATATCTGTATCAATATCTCAATACCATTTTCTCAAACTCAGAATCAGTCATATTCATCATAATCAAATATTCAACTCATGTATTAGAGTTCTTAAATTTCATTAACTTACATAATTTGCTAACTAATTACATAAGTTTATCACATACATGATATACAAATTAAATTACAATTTGCTAATTCACATTACAGTATAAGCAATAATTATAATGTAAAAATTACATAATATGCTTAATATGAGCCCTATCTATATGCATTGCTGAGGAGGTGACAACCTTGAACTCTTCTGACACTTCTACAGATCTAGACTTCAAAAATCTCAGTCATAGTACCTGTGCAAGGAAACAAATCCATCGCGCTAAGCATTGCTGCTTAGTGGTGCAATAATATAACAAAGAAATAATATGCACAATAAAAAAAATCAAGCATTTTAAATATTCAAGTATCAGTTTGATTTAAAATGATATTTCTAGTATTAACTATCTTATATGCTAATTTATTCCTCTTTGGAAGTACTGAGTTTATAGCTTTACAGTAATAATATTCAATATACATTTTATTCAAAGAGTATTGCATTTGAGATCTCTCTGAAGGAGCGGAAGTATGAAAAACACAAGTTTATATCATTGAATTCAAAAATTTTTCACCTAGGGTCACATGCATCATACAAGATTTATTTTTATCTATTTGATTTCAATGATAAACAGCACATTAAAACTCTTTTAATATGTTTTTGGATCTACATTTGCCATTTAAGATTTTAGAATTAATTAGATTAATTTTAAGAACCCTAGATTAGATCAAGAATAAGTGCACTAACCTTTTGATGCATTGCAGTGTGTTTGGCACCTTTGGGATGCGTCTTTAGGACACCAGATGTTGTCCCTCTAGCTTGTCCACACCAAGATCACCTATGGCAGCTCTTGAATAGCTTCTAAAGCTTTTTCTATGAATTAGAAAATCAAGTTTTTCCTTTTGAGATGTTACAGATGTAAACAGGACACTAGAAACAATTTCTAGTATTTTTAATTCAAGAGATTATTTGCTAATCTCTTTGAATTGATGAGAGATGAAGAAAAAGAGAGGATGGCAGCCTCAAGGGTGGCGGCACAAAGAGAGGCAGCAGCTGGTTGTGTTTTGTTCTTTCATCCTTACTGTAATATCCTCCCTGTACGTATTCTGTACGTTTTATTGATTCAGTGGCGAAATATCAGTCCAAGCAAGTCAGGATATCTGGAACTACACTTCAATGATAGTGAACAGGCATATAATGATGAAATAAATAAAAAGAAAATATAAGAAAAATCAAAGAAAAATGAAAGAGAGAGAAAATAAAGCTAAGTTAATTGAGCCAGCACCGCAGCGATGGGTGACCGCACTGAGAAGGCCGTTGCCGACCCCAGGACCACGGAGAACCCTCGGAATTAAATTTTGTGATGTAAGTAAAGGTTTATTGAAATGTAATTGAAACTAGAATTATCAAAGAAAAATTAATAAATTAGTACAAAGAAAAATGAAAAATCGAGAAACAGATAAAAATCAGTGTTACCGAAAAATCGAGAATATAACCTGAAGTGGGGCATTTTGATCATTTGACACCTAGAGTTGCCGTTTGACCTCAATGTCCAATAAAAATAAATGATATTGCACTTAGGAAATATCATGAAAAATTAAAATGAGATACATTATGTAAATAGTGAAAGAATTGAGCTAAATATGCAAATAATGGAACTTAGTATAATTAACCATTAAACTATTGTTAAGTGCTCCACTAATTTAGAAACTTGGACACCTATATAAGCCTTGGGACAGCTGAATCATCATCTTCAACCTTGATCCATAAACCAGCCGAAACTCTCACCATGGAAACCACCATTGCCGCCCCACATGCAACCTTCATTGGTGCATGATCAAGCCACCATTTCCACTTGGTTCCTTCATTAAAGCTTGCCTACTTACCTTGAGGAAGATATTGGCAGCAAGAAAAACAAGATTTGGTGAAGTTTTGATAAGCTTCAAAAGTTGTAAGTGTCCAAAACCTCTCCCTTGCTTTAGTAAACCTTGTGTTTAGGTTAAGGTGAGTATTTTGGTGAAGAAAAATGAAGAAAACATTTAGATATGTAATTGTCCATTTTTGGCAGCCATGAATATTTATTGTATTTGAGTTTTTCTTACCTCTAATGGACGAGAATTATGGTTGATTAACTCAAATGGAAGATGTAGTAAGTTAAAATCTAAGTATGTGTATGTAATGCTTGAATTAAGGGTTTGAAATGGAACCTTGATGCTTTGGCAAACTGCCATGTTTAGCAGCCCATAATATGATGAATTTGTATGTGAATATGAAGTTTGTTAATGAAATATGATAGTGTTAAATTGTGGGCAGCATGTGTAAGTGATATTGAAGTATGAGTATATTTAAGTGTATGCGTAATATTGATATTGAGATATGTTGAATTTTGGTGGAAGTGAATGTTGAACTTAAATGGTGAATTGTGTGCATTGAGCACTTGAATATTCTGCACAAAATTGCTTGCTGGAATTGTGTACAATATATATATATATATATATATATACATATATATATGAAAGTTCCATTGATTGAATATTGAAGTAATGAGGAGGAGAAGGAATATCAAATTGGAAGTGTAAGTGCTTTGTGCAGGTTGTGTATTGATGGTAGTACCTAAATTAGGTTATAAGTGCCAAACTGTGAACCCAATTGGTATGAGGCCAATGGGAGGTGAAACTAAACACCAAATAGGCCAACTTTCATGTAGAAATGTTGCCAAAATTCTACCTAGAAACTGACCTTAAAAATGACCAAATCCGGAATGGCAACCTTGCAATTTAGATTTTTGACCATATAAACAGTAATCATTAGGATGACCATAACTCACTCAAAACAGGTCCAATTGACCTGAAATTTTTACAATGGATAGCTTATACATAGAGATACAATTCTTATGAAGACATTAAAGTCCAGAAATGGCCAGAAACCAAGTCAAATAGCTTACACAAGTTCGGGTACCAAAACTGCCAGAACTAAAAGTGACCTAAAATTGACCAAATTTTGCACTAAAGGTGCAATCTGTCCAGCTTTAGTAAATTGACCATATCTTGGTCTATACAACTCAGAATAACCTGAAATTTTGCCCCGAGTGTAATAAGACATAGAGCTACAATTGTGCTTCTTTGATCAGAAGCTAAAACCAATAGAAATAGGACTTTAAGCTAGACCAATCTAGCATACCAAAAATTGAGAATTTGACATTTACATACAATGATGCTTGAAGCAATTTGACAATGAATGCCAACTTATGAAAATGGTAAATTGCACTATATTGGCAGCATATTGAATTACAATATGTGACATTTTGATGCTAGAAAAAACTTATCCATAGTGCCTAAAAAGGTCAATATATGCATTGACTTATGAATTACATAATAGCTAGTAAACTCAAAAAAATTGATGAATTAAACAATTAATTTATAATGTGCCCTAGTTTGCCTAATTAACTAGTTTGGATAGGTTGGCATGCCAATAGGATTCTAACAGGTGTTCTGTAAATGACTTCATGCCATACTGTGTTTCTACGGCTTATTATGCCGCACTGTGACTTTAAGAGCCTACGGCTATACATATTGTGTATTTATTCTTGGTTTATTGCCAGATTGACTATATGGCTTTTAGCCACACTATTTTCATACCGAGTGATACTTTACGACCAATGGTGTGACTGCCCGAGGTACTAGGTACCCAGTGCTAGTATATCCGTTTATCCAGTCTGGTCAGCATATAGGCTACACTGGCAGTTAATTTAAGTACTATTAAATTCAAATAGTTAAATCTAGTCTTCTAACATACAGTACCACTAAAATTAGCACAAATTGAAATGTTTGCAAATAAGAATAGAATTAACAATTGTAAAGAATACTGATGTTATAAATTCATTTACTTTATTTTAGTGTATATTTCTTTATATTTGGCACCACTAAGCAAATTGCTTAGCGCGTTGCTTTTATAACGCATAGGTATTGGAGATACAGCTGGGGAGCCCAACAGACCTACAACTGAGTGAGACATCATATCTGCACAGGAGTCCAGAGTCATCTGCACTACATTGCATACATGGTAGGACTTACGATATCTTGTATTTTGTACTTTTGTTATATTTTTGAAATTCGGTCCTGTATTTTGTAATGTTATGAAAGCTCTAAAGTTTATAATATTTTGTACATATTAAATAACATGGAGATTTTTGGGATATATTTAAATTATTATGGACTGTATTATGGAACTATTTAATGACTATAAAAGTCTATTGACTTTACTGAGAAATAGAGACTGTGAAATATTTGAGATTTTGATATTATTATGTTAAACTGTTTTCAACAGGTTTGGAAGGACAGTTTGTCAGAAATACAGACGGCACCTTGCCAAATTTTTAATACCATTTTTGAAACACTGATTTTATCAAAGTATGAAAATAGTATCAGCATGATATGAATATTATATAAAAGACTTCTTAAAATCAAATTGAGTTTAGGAAATGAAATAATCACAGACTAGGTGTTCCGGCACGCCGTGTAGCACACCTTGCTCGGCTATACTATAGACGGGTCAGGGGTGTTACACTTACACTTATATAGTTTGGTCACCACTTCAAACCCTTGCCACATGTCACCTTCTGATTAGCTCTAGGTTTAATTGACCCAATCACATAGTGCCAAGTGTCAAACCTATATTTAATCTTAATTTTAATCATCTTACATGATTAAAAGACATTTGGTAAGCTTATGTGTAGTGCCATGTGTCACCATCTCATAGTGCCACATGTCACCCTGTGAAATGACCAAAATGCCCCTGTGTCTTAATTTTGAGTTCTCAATCCAAAATAATTATTTCTCTTCTTCTAATCAAATTATATCAAATATAAATTAATTAATTAATCTCTATTAATTAAATTTTCATTAATTAAATTCATATTTAAACATTTTAAATATAAATTTAACTTATACTATACATCCAATAACCTAGATTTGGTTTCAAGTCATGCTAGGGATTTTGCAATCTAATTGCAAACCAAACCTATTTAATTAATCAATTAAACTCTTTAATTAATTAATTAAATCTTATTTAATTTGGTGATTACTTATGTATATGTGTGACTTTCTAGGCTCATCACTAATTGGCAATGAGATTTGATATCAACTCTTAATATCATCAGAACTCTTTCTTACCATAAATGATTTCTCTAAACCATTTTATGTACCTCATAGACCATGGTTAACACCTAGCATAGCATGCCATGGCCACCCAATTAGTAATAAGGTTTACCTTAAATGAACCTATAATCATATGTTACCATGCACTAGAATATCTCTGTTACAAAATCCTAATTCGAGCCGGAGTCATGGTTTATGTCAAACCCCATTTGCTATGAATATTATGTTATCTTTTAATTTCAGTTCTTGATTAAAAGGATTTTCTCATCAAAAACTCTTTTCTAATTAAATCTATCTATCCTGGCCAGGAACTTAAAATATCAAGAATAATTAAATGAACATAGGATTTTATCCCTATTTACTTAGAGGAACAGATTCCATCTTGATCAACACCTACCTCCATATATAACTAGTAAGAGCCAACACATGCCCGTATACCCATACACAGTACAAGTATGAAAGCAGCATCAAACTCTAACCACATATATATAAGATAACTGTGCTATCTTAGGTCTAAAGATTATATGCACTAATATGATTTATGACAATACATTGACAAGAGTAAACTCCATGTGCTTGTCATAAATGTCACTGGTTCGACCTACTTATCATGTATAAATGCTTATCATGTTTGTTATATAGCATGAGACTCGCCATTCCATCTTATTTACATCTCATATAAATAACTTGGGAACAAACATGATTACAATCTTTCTGGATAAGTCATGTCCTTATTGTGAATTATCCTCAATTGTGAACCTATTTATGATACTTTGTGCTAGAAATACTGTCACTCATATTCTTAACAACTTAAGAATAGAATTTCTAACAAAATATCAATGGACATTTTCTATTACACATAAATATATTATGTAAACGGAAATGTGAAAATGCCTTTTATTAATAAAACATGTACGAGATACATACTAAATGATATGCTCTGGGGCATACTACTAACAATCTCCCACTAGCACTAGAGCCATTCATTACAATACCTTAAACCTATCTTCTCAAGATATTGGTCTAACTAAGCTTGTGACAAAGGCTTAGTGAATGAATCAGCTGGATATTTCAGCTGATGCTATTTTCTGCATGGCTATATCGCCTTGCCCAACTATCTCTCTGATAATATGGTAAGGCCTTTCTATGTGTTTGGGTTTCTAGTGAGATTGGGGTTCCTTATATCCAAACAACTTCTTTTACAGCATTTGATGTAGCAATATACTCGGCATCGGTAGTGGAATCTGTAGTCGTACTCTGTTTGGAACTCTTCTAACTGACTGCACTTCTATTACAAATAAACACAAACCTAGAGATAGACTTTCTATCATCGATATCTTATTAGAAATCAGAATCAGTATGATCATCCAATTGCAAGTCACCACCTCCATATATTAAGAATAAATCCTTAGTTCTTCTCAAGTACTTATGGATATTCTTAACAGCTATCCAGTGTTCCAAACCTATATTGGATTGATACCTGCTATTCAAACTAACAGCATATGCGATATCCGGCCTACTACACAACATTGCATACATCAAACTTCCAATAGCCGAAGCATATGGAATCCTGGCCATTTTATCTCTTTCTTCAAGTGTCTTTGGAGACATCTCTTTAGAAAGGTGGATACCATGTCTCATTGGTAACAATCCTCACTTGGAATCAAGTATGTTAAACCTCTTTAACAACTTTTCCAAGTATAGAACCTGGGATAAACCATTTATTCCTTTTGCTCTATCTCTATAGATGCGAATCCTAAGAATATAGGTTGTCTCCCCTAAGTCTTTCATGGAGAATGTATTTGACAACAATACCTTTACAGTTGTCAACATACCTGTGTCATTACCCATCAACAGTATGTCATCCACATATAAGACAAGGAAAGTGATAGCACTGTTACTAACCTTCTTATATACACATGGCTCATCCTCATTTTTTATAAAACCAAATGATTTAATGGCTTCATCAAAACGGATGTTCCAACTCCTCGAAGCTCATTTCAACACATAAATGGATCGCTTTAGCTTGCATACCTTGGAACCATCTTGGGATTCATAGTATGCAGCTATTGCTAATTGAATCGTAATTGATTTAAGCATGGCAATAGGCGAGAAAGTCTCCTCATAGTCGATTTCTTGCCTTTGGCGAAACCCTTTCGCTACTAGCCTTGCCTTATAAGTCTCTACCTTTCCATCAGAACCAATTTTCTTTTTGAAAAATCCATTTGTTCCTTATAGGTACAATACCTTCAGGTAGGTCAACAAGATCCCAAACATGATTCTTATACATGGAATCAATCTCGGATTTCATAGCATCAATCTATTTTGAAGAGTCTATATCTGATATAGCTTCTTCATAGGTAAGTGGATCATCTCCATGATCTACTTCTTCATGAGTAGACAACTCTTGTTCTTCTTCATGAAGGAAATCATATCTCACTGGTGGATGAGATACCCTGGTTGTTCTATGAGGAACAGCTATAGATGTTTCATCAATGGGTGTAGGTTGACTAGATGGATCTATATCCATCTAATATGTTGATTGGTCAGAATTCTCCAATTCCAACTCTATTTGCCTTCCTTTGCCTCCTTCTTGAACAAACTGTTGTTCAAGAAATATGGCATCTCTACTTATCACAACCTTTTGTGATGTAGGCAAATAAAAATAATATCCAAAACTATCTTTTGGATATCCAACAAATCGACCCTTTTCTGATCTGGTTTTCAATTTATCAGTGTTCAGCTTTTTGATATAAGTTGGACAACTCCAAATCTTAACATGCTTAAGACTTGGTTTTCTTCTATGCCATATCTCATAAGATATCGAAGATACTGATTTTAATGGAATCCTATTCAGAATATACAAAGCTAATTCTAATGCAAAACAATCAGTATAGCTCATCATATTACGTACCATATCCAATAAGGTACGATTTCTCCTTTCAGATACACCATCCAGCTGTGGTGTTCCTAGAGGAGTCAGCTGGGAAATAATGTCGTGCTCTCTCAAGTATTCATCAAATTCAATACTCAAATATTCACCTCCACGATCTGATCGAAGAGCTTTAATACTCTTTCCTGTTTGATTTTCTACTTCAGATTTAAATTCTTTAAACTTTTCAAAGGATTCATGTTTGTATTTCATCAAATACAAATACCCAAACCTTGATTTATCATCAGTAAATGTAATAAAGTAACGAAAATCGCCTCTAGCCATTTTCGTAAATGGACCACATACATCACTATGTATTAGCTCCTAAATATTTTCAGCCCTTAGCCCTTGTCCAACAAAGGGTGATCTAGTCATTTTGCCCTGAAGGCAAGATTCACAAGTTGGAGTAGGGTCAGAGACCAATGAGGAAAGAATCCCCATTTTCTCCAGTTTTGCAATCCTATCTTCTACAACATGACATAACCTTAAGTGCCAAATATATTTTGAACTTGAGTTGATTTTCACCATGGCATTGCATTCATTTAGATCACTTGCATTCATTTTGTGTTTGTCATTATTATCCAAATAATAAAGACCATCATTCATATAACCCGAACCAACATATTTATTTCCAAAATAAATATTGCAAACATCATCTGTGAACTGAAATTCTTAGCCATTTCTAGTCAAACTAGATATAGAAATGATGTTCTTAAAAGCATCAGGTACATATAAAATATTATCCAAACACAAAACATGTCAAGACATGTAAAAAGATTTAGATCCTATGGCCAAAGCTTCAACAGTTGAGCCATTGCCAATCCAGACTCTAACATCTCAAGAACGTAAGCTGCTACTATTTGCTAGTTCCTGCATATCATAAGAAATGTGAGAACTGGCACCAGTATCTAAAACCCAAACTGTAGATGAACTATGAGTATCATCAGAATCTAAATAACAAAATATGGACATACCTTCTGAAGGTCTATCGTTCTTGTCCTTCAGAGAAGCAAGATACTCTGGGCAGTTCCTCTTCCAGTGCCCATCCTTCTGGCAATGGAAACACTTTCCTTTGCCTCTATCAGCTTTAGTCTTCCCTTTCTGTTTAGCTATTTTCTTGGAAGGACCAAGAATCTAAGGTTTCTTTTTCTTATTGCCCTTATTCTTATTGGATTTTCCAGTAGAAGAAGATGTAATCAAAGCTACCTCTTTTCCTTTATTGTCCGGCATATTCTTTTGGGCAATAACCAGCATGTTGAGTAAACCAGCCAAGGTGCATTCCTATTTAGTCATATGGAAATTTGTCACAAAATTCCCAAAAGACTCAGGAAGGGACTAAAGGATTAAATCCATCTGCAGTTGGAAATCCATGTTAAAGTCAAGATGTTCCAGCTGCTTAATTAGCCGAATCATCTTATGGACATGATCCCCAACATTCTGTCCCTCAGACATCCTCATGCGGAACAGCTGGCTAGATATCTCATACCTAGCATTCCTGTTGTGCTCACCATACAACTCTTGTAGGTAAATGAAGATCTCACTCGCACTCTGCATGTTCTCATGCTGCTTCTGTAACTCATTACTCATGGAAGTAAGCATGTAACACTTAGCTCTCATATCATACTCCTTACACTTGTCCAAAGTTTCATGTTCCTCTTGGGTGGCCTCTGGGGGTAAGGGACTAGGAACATTTGAGTCTAGAACATATCCTATATGTTCAAGGTTCAGGACAAGTTTCAAATGTCTTAACCAATCAGACGGATTAGATCCTGTCAACCTATTTCGATCAAGTATGCTTGCAAGGATATTAGATGGTGGTGATTGTTCTGTGCTCATTATTATTAAAAAATTAACTGTAAAAAATAACCAGATTAATTAGTAAATGTATCATGTAATTAACCAAAATGATTATGGTCTTTTAATCAAATTGGTCCTCCCACTAAATTAGCGAATCCTACACTTCCAAAGTAGAAAACGAAAATCCTAGTTGGATGGATTTCTAGTGGGTTATTGAATTCTTATAATTCTATTGATCATCCTCATATACATCCATTATTAGAATTACAATAAACTATAAGTGAGCAACTCCTTGCCCATCACATCTCATGTGAGGTTCAATCCTTTACCTAGCCCCTAATGCTCAAAATCTCAGGTACATCCATTTTTGACTTATCTTGCATTAGTTAAGTTGATCCCATTGAGCTAGTAATTATGCAAATAAGTTTAATGTCCTTAGGTACATCCAATATTGGCCACCAAACCATTTACATATTCACAACATCTCATGCTTAACAATTATTCTTAAGAATATCTTGTAACACCCTCACTGCAGCAATTCCGTACATTCTACTGTTTTGATGACCGGTGTCGGTCTGGACAGCTAGAACGTTTGGAAAAATATTTAGACTAAAGTGAGGAACCATAATGAACTCAACTATTAATAAGAAAAATTTAGGAAAAATTTTAGAAATAAAATACAACCAAGTTAAATGTGTCGATGCCCTAGTGATGGGTAACCTAGTGGGAAGTTGCGGTCTTCACAACTAGAAGCCCTAAACCCAGGAGAAAATTCATAAAATAATTTTTGAGACTTCAGAGAAGAGTCATTGAGGTTTCTATGGCATTAGAATGCCAAGAAAATGTTTAGAAAATTTTTTCGATTGGTACAGATAATTTTGGCTCAATAAGCCAAATAGAGGGCATTTTTGTCATTTTGTCTTCAGAGATGATTTTTGGCTGACTTGTCTAGTTAAGTAAATAATTATTATGATATAAAATATGAATAAATATTTCTAAAAATTAAATTGAAAATGAGTAGAGATAAGAAAAAAAGAAAATGAAGGAAAATACCTAATTATGACATCATATGTTGTCATTTAAATTTCTTCCACCAATCACAATTTATTAAACACATTAAAAGGGATAAGGAGGACCAAAACTTGACAAAATATTCTTCTCCTTTCTTCCTCAAGTTGCCGCACCACCATGGAAGAGTTCCTCTTCCATTTTTCAAGCTTCCAAGCTTGAATTCCCATCCTTTCTCACACTAAATGCCCTAACCACCTTCACTAAAAATTACACCCACACCAAGAAGAAGTGTTTGGCTACCAAGAAATTTGAAGAAAGTGAAAAAAATTCTAAAGTTTCAACAAGCCAAGAGAGTGGTGAAAGAGGTTAGTGCACTAACTATACCCTTTTTCTTTCCTAAGCATGAAAAGCATGCTTGATTAAGTTGAAAAGGCATGAAAAGAAAAGAAAACTTGAAATATGTTAAAGTTTCAATTTGTGGCTACCCTAGGAAGTAAATGAATTTGATGGTTTTGATGATTTTGATTTAGTTAGTGAAGTTGATTAATGAAGTTTAAGGCATTAAAAATCAAACTGCATGGATGTATGATTGAGATTGAAATTATAATTAGGGTTTTGACCTAACTTAGTTTTTGTATTATTGCTTCGAATTTGAAGATGTTGAGATGATTTAATGACCATTAGAAGTGCCAAATATGTCAAATGAAGTTTGTGGAGTTGGGAGAATTGAATTTGGGAGTGTTGATTCTTATGTAGGAAATTCGGACCTTTGAGTCCAATGTATTGTTTGAGCTATAACTGGAGTTGTGTTGCTCCAATTGGTGTGAGGCCAATTGGAGATAAAACCTAGGGCAAAATACCCCATTTTTCATGAAGAAACCATGCCCAAATTCTGTCCAAATCTTGACCAATCTACTGTCTCAATCCGGAAATCCAAACACTGAACCTAGAAAATTAACCAATCATTTGGCCATAACTTCCTTTAGACAGGTCCAAATGACCTGATTTTTGTGTCATTGGAAAGATTAGACATAGGAATACAACTTTCATTAAGAACACCAAGCCCATAAATGCCTCTAGCCAAATGAAATTGCTGGCCCAAGTGAGGTCACCAAACTGACCAAAACCATTCTGCCCAAAATTTCCTGGACTAAAGCTCACCCGACCAGTTTTGGCAAAATGGCCATAACTTGGTCTATAAAAATCCAAATGCAATGAAACCAATGAAAAACATTTTATAAGACATAATGGCACATCTTTGGTGAAGAAACCCTGCCCAGAAAACCAAACCAAGTTGACCTAAAAATTACCCTAATCCGGGTGACCAATATGCTATCCCTGGAAAATGATGAAATGAATAGTGTTTGTTCAAATGTCATAACTCAGTGTAGAAAAGTTCAATTGATCTGAAATTTTACCAGAAGAAAGCTCAGACATAGCCCTAAAACTTTCATGAAGAACACAAATCCAAATGTTGACTATAACATAGTCAAATTGCCAACCAAACTTAGGTCATCAAATCTGGTAGAACTAAATTGCTCAGAAATTCTGGGTATAGGTCAATCTGGCCAGTTATGGTAAAATGAAAATAACTTGAGCTACAAAACTCCAATTGGAGTGATTCAAAAAGGAGATTAAAGAAGAAACATAAAGGAACAACTTTGATGAAGAAAATATTACCAAATTCCTACTGTGCAAATGACCAATGGAACAGTAAACTTAGTGCTTGAAATCTGAAAATTGTAAAGTAACCAACACTAAGCTTGGAAATGGTATTGGCAACCAATACCAACAACTTTAGAATGAAAAATGTAGTATCTTGGAGAACTTAGGTTCAATAAATTTATTATGTATTAAAAAGTCAACAATTTGAGTGAATAACAATATAAAGACACAAAGTGTAAGAACTATATTGTTAAAGGGAAATTAAGGCCATAAATTTGAAATCCATGAAATGTCCATGGATTGCTTGAAACATGAAAAGTAAGTCACCTAATTGATATGAATAGGTAGTTAGGGCTTATATGCCCATCACAAATAGAATTCACAGAATGTATAAATGAGAAAGGAAAAATGTTTTAAATACAATGGTACATGTGAACCATTGTTTTGAATTGTGATCAATATGAATAACATAATGAATGAATAAATGAACCATATTTCTGTATGAATGAGACATTAGTTCTCATTATTGTAGAAAGGAAAAGTACTTTGAGTACAATGATATAAAAGGATAATTAATGTGAATTGTGATCATATATATGATCAAATGAATGTATACATTACAATTGAAAATTATTATGAAATAATAAAGCCATAAAACACAATCTATTAATATTTAATGATATTATGTACCTTTGTATTGCCTAGACATGTGTGTCAGATTGGATAGTTTGGCATGCCAATAGGGTATTGTTTTAGCAGTACTGCGAAAGGCTTTATGCCTATATTCATGGCTTTATGCCCGCATTCATGGCTTTATGCCAGCACTCATGGCTTAATGCCCGATTATGTGTTATCATGGGTTTTTAGCCATACTGACTACACACGTGTTTGACATTCTACGTCCCATGGTATAACGGCTCGAGGCATCGCGGTGTCCAATGCCAATGACTCGTTATCCAGTTTAGTTATCCTGTCATAGGTTACTTGGGCAGTGAAACTTATTGAAATAAGTTAAGAATATTAACAATTAAAAATATTAGAAATTAAATAAAATAAATGAATAAGATGACCTAAAATAAATTAGAATAGTTATTTATTAGAAAGAATCGAAATGAACTGGACCGATATTAAAATTTACTTATTATGAGATAATCTGAGACAACCTAAAAAGTATTGAAAAAAAATGCTATAAGATTAGCACAGATAATTATAACATAAATAAATATTGCAAATGTATTTTACATAATAATATAAGCATAAATTATTATTTTTAGATCATTTTTCTTTGTACATTATTACTGTACATTGGCGAAATAAACGCTTCCAAAGAAGACTAAATTAAGATAAAACATATTAAATTTTAGAAACCGCATGTGAAGTATAAATAAATCTTAATTATCTAAATTTTGTTTCTATCTTTATTTATATATTATTTCCTTGTTATATTATTGCATCACTAAGCAGCAATGCTTAGCGCGATAGAATTGTTTCCTCGCGCAGGTACTGAAGTTAAAGCCCAGCGAATACTAAACAGAGATTTTGGAGTTCTGATCTGCAGAGTGTTCAAGGTTGTCACCTTCTCAGCAATGCATGTAGATAGGGCCCATATAGATCATATTATGTATTTTATACATTATAATTATTTATTATTTGTAATGTAAACCTTGAATTGTATGTTGAAATATAGATTATGGAACTGTAATTAATTTGTAGATCATGTAAATTATGAATTTATGTAATCAATCTGTAAATCATGTAAATTAATGAAACTTGAGAACTTATATAAATTGTGCATGAATGGAAATGCTTGGAAATGAATATGAAATTGAGATATATGAATGAGATGTGAATTATGAGATGATTATGGGAATAATTGATGAGATTTTTATTGTAAAATATTATTAAAATTTTCAAATAGATGAATAGTAAAACACGTCAAACGATAATAAAATAGGGAAAGCTTTATTAGTTTCTCCATCGAAAAATAGTTGATATTAAATATAATGAGAACAAAATTTTTAAAGAAATAAAGTAAGATAAGTTAGGGTGCTCCGGCATCGAATGTAGCACGCCTTGCTCGGCTACACTGTAGTCGGGTGAGGGGTGTTACATTTATTGGTATCAGAGCATAGTTTAAGCATTTTTGGACCTAGATAGACCGCATATCATGCATTGCATTCATTAGAGTCGCCGTGACACTATTGCAGATCTGTATTTCCTGTTTATTTTAGGTTAAGGTATGAAATAAGAGAGTGAAGAGACAATGAGATAGCGAATGGAGATGAGAAGGAGACTATATTTAAGATGAAAAAGGATGAGTACAGAACTGTTTGAGGATAGGATTGAGACTAAGGAGAAAGTGAAGTATGATAACATGAAAAGGTGTAGAAGTAAGGAGGTAGCAGTTTGTCGATTGCTTATGTCAGGTAAATTTCGAGTATGAAATTTTTGTTAGAGGGGAAGAATTGTAACACCCTCACTACAGCAATTTCGTACATTCTACTGTTTCGATGACCAGTGTTGGTCCGGACAGCTAGAACATCTGGAAAAATATTTAGACTAAAGTGAGGAATCATAATGAACTCAAATACTAATAAGAAAAATTTAGGAAAAATTTTAGAAATAAAATACAACCAAGTTAAATGAGCCGATGCCCTAGTGATGGATAATCCAGTGGGAAGTTGCAGTCTTCGCAACTAGAAGCCCTAGACCCAAGAGAAATTGACAAAATAATTTTTGAGAATTCAAAGAAGAGTCATGGAGGTTTCTATGGCATTAGAATGCCAAGAAAATGTTTAGAAAAATTTTTCGATCGATACAGACAATTTTGGCTCAATAAGCCAAACTGAGGGCATTTTGATCATTTCATCTTCAGTGATGATTTTTGGCCGACTTGTCCAGTTAAGTAAATAATTATTATGATCTAAAATATGAATAAATATTGCTAAAAATTAAATTTAAAATGAGTAGAGAAAAGAAGAAAAGAAAATGAAGGAAAATACCTAATTATGACATCATATGATGTCATTTAAATTTCTTCCACCAATCACAATTTATTAAACACATTAAAAGGGATAAAGAAGACCAAAACTTGACAAAATATTCTTCTCCTTTCTTCCTCAAGTTGCCGCACCACCAAGGAAGAGTTCCTCTTCCATTTTTCAAGCTTCCAAGCTTGAATTCCCACCCTTTCTCACCCTAAAAGCCCTAACCACCTTCACTAAAAATTACAACCACACCAAGGAGAAGTGTTTGGCTTCCAAAAAATTTGAAGAAAGTGAAAGAAATTCTAAAGTTTCAACAAGCCAAGAGAGTGGTTAAAGAGGTTAGTGCACTAACTATACCCTTTTTCTTTCCTAAGCATGAAAAGCATGCTTGATTAAGTTGAAATGGCATGAAAAGAAAAGAAAACTTGGAATATATTGAAGTTTCAATTTGTGGCAGCCCTAGGAAGTAAATGAATTTAATGGTTTTGATGATTTTGATTTAGTTAGTGAAGTTGATTACTGAAGTTTAAGGCATTAGAAATCAAACTGCATGGATGTATTATTGAGATTGAAATTATAATTAGGGTTTTGACCTAACTTAGTTTTTGTATTATTGCTTAGAATTTGATGATGTTGAGATGATTTAATGACCAGTAGAAGTGCCAAATATGTCAAATGAAGTTTGTGGAGTTGGAAGAATTGAATTTGGGAGTGTTGATTCTTATGCAGGAAATTCGGACCTTAGAGTCTAATGTATTGTTTGAGCTATAACTAGAGTTATGTTGCTCCAATTGGTGTGAGGCCAATTGGAGATGAAACCTAGGACAAAATGCCCCATTTTTCATGAAGAAACCATGCCCAGATTCTGTCCAAATCTTAATCAATTTACTGTCTCAATCCAGAAATCCAAACACTAATCCAAAAAATTGACCAAATTATTTGGCCATAACTTCCTTTAGACAGGTCCAAATGACCTGATTTTTGTGTCATTGGAAAGATTAGACATAGGACTACAAATTTCATTGAGAACACCAAGCCCAGAAATGCCTCTAACCAAATGAAATTACTGGCCCAAATGAGGTCACCAAACTGACCAAAACCATTCTACCCAAAATTTCCTGGACTAAAGCTCACCCGACTAGTTTTGGCAAAATGGCCATAACTTGGTCTATAAAAATCCAAATGCAATGAAACCAATGGAAAAAGTTTTATAAGACATAATGGCACAACTTTGGTGAAGAAACCCTGCCCAGAAAACCAAACCAAATTGACCTAAAAATTACCCTAATCTGGGTGACCAACATGTTGTTCCTTGAAAATGACCAAATGAATAGTGTTTGTTCAAATGGTCATAACTCAGTGTAGAAAAGTTCAATTGATCTGAAAGTTTACCAACAGAAAGCTGAGACATTGCCCTACAACTTTCATGCTGAACACAAATCAAAATTCTGATCATAACCTAGTCAAATTGCCAACCAAACTTAGGTCACCAAATCTGGCAGAACCAAATTGCCCAGAAATTCTGGGTATAGGTCAATCTGGCCAGTTATGGTAAAATGACCATAACTTGAGTTACAAAGCTCCAATTGGAGTGATTCAAAAAGGAAACTAAAGAAGACACATAAAGGAACAACTTTGATGAATAAAATATTGCCAAATTCGTACTATACAAATGACTAATGGAACAGTAAACTTAGTGTTTGAAATCTGAAAATTGTAAAGTAACCAACACTAAGCTTGGAAATGGTATTGCAACCAATACCAACAACTTTAGAATGAAAAATGTGGTATCTTGGAGAACTTAGGTTCAATAAATTTATTATGTATTAAAAAGTTAATAATTTGAGTGAATAGTAATATAAAGACACAAAGTGTAAGAACTATATTGTTAAAGGGAAATTAAGGCCATAAATTAGAAATCCATGAAATATTCATGGATTGCTTGAAACATGAAAAGTAAGTTACCTAATTAATGTGAATAGGTAGTTAGGGCTTATATGCCCATCACAAATAGAATTTATAAAATGTATAAACGAGAAAGGAAAAATGTTTTGAATACAATGGTACATGTGAACTATTGTTTTGAATTGTGATCAATATGAATAACATAATGAATGAATAAATGAACTATATTAATGTATGAATGAGACATTAGTTCTCATTATTGTAGAAAGGAAAAGTACTTTGAGTACAATGATATAAAAGAATAATTGATGTGAATTGTGATCATATATATGATCAAATGAATTTATACATTATAATTGAAAATTATTATGAAATAATGAAGTCATAAAATATAATCTATTAATATTTAATGATATTATGTGCCCTTTTATTGCCTAGACATGTGTGTCAGATTGGATAGTTTGGCAGTACCGCAAAAGGCTTTATGCCTGTATTCATGACTTTATGCCCGCATTCATGGCTTTATGCCTGCACTCATGGCTTAATGCCCGATTATGTGTTATCATGGCTTTTTAGCCATACTGACTGCATACGTGGTTGACGTCCTGCGTCCCATGGTATGACGGCTCGAGGCACCGCAGTATCCAATGCCAATGACCCCTTATCCAGTTTAGTCAGTGTCACACCTTATCCCTAGTAAGGCATGACATGTTCCCATAGCATACCTAAAGAATTACTGAACTCCACCTACCGATAACCCATTAGTTATGCTACAAAGGATTTTAAAATAAATTATAGCATTTTATCTTATCAATTATTTTGGGGAACATTGCATGAGAATAGTTAAAATTCCATGTAAACTTCATTGAAAAATAATGATAGACTAAATATTGCAAAAGTTACATTTTCATAAGTCTCAAAGTAAAATACAAAATAGTTACAAACTCAAAATGTGATAGCAAAGCAATGCTTTTAAATACAAACTGCTCAATGTCTGTACATCCATACATATAGGTACAAAATACATCCAAAGGAATCACAAGGGTATACCTAACGTAAGTACCCACAAACAATACCAAAATGCTGCTTTTAAGTCTCTCACTCGGCAGCCTTCTCCTTTCCCTTACCTGCGACAGCATAAAGAAGCTATCACTGAGTTTATCACTCAGTGGTGCACAACTAATAACTTTAAAACTTAAGGTAAAACACAATTTGTTAAAGCATAATAAATCACATTTTTCTTAAGCATGAAAACTTCACAATAGTTCTAAGACCATAAGAGCCATTTATTAGAATAACATTTCAAATGAGAAATCACACTTCATAAATCACAATTCATAAAGCATTAGTGTTGCCAACATCAACACACAGTTTAGGCCATGATACAAAATTTCACGATCAGTGCCGTGTTGTACACCACGACAAAGTAATCTCAACCTCGCTTACCGTTATTAATGAGGGAAGGGCTAGCTAGCTAATGAGTATTCATGTAGTCTTACCCTACTAACCGTTATTAATGGGAGACATAATCAATATCAATTATCAACCCCAAGTAGCCATTACTACTTGGAAGTTCCAAAAGGGACTATATGCTAACTGTGGTTTCAAAACAACTTTCAAGAGTTTCTAAATCAATAATCACGTTTGCAAAACAATAACATATACAAATCATCATAAAACCCATAAAAGGGGTGGCAACACACAAATTCCTCAAATACAAGATAAAATGATGTGAACCTTCAAGTAATTGGTAACTTGAAAATCCACATTCAAGGATTAAAGGAACAATATGGAAAGCACCAAATCAAGATGTATGAATTTGATTCTTTGAACCAACACAATCAGATTGCTGTGTAATTCAAAGAAAATATCAGAAATGGGATTCTTGACCTAATTCATATGGAGAATGAATAAACCAAGAATATTATGCACATTAAACCTTGCAAGATAGAAATCTCAGCAAGTTAATGAGCTTCACAAGAACAAAGACAACAGCCAATTTACTCACTAAAGGAGCAGAAATAATCTTTCATTAATATTCAAAGTGTGTCCTCCACTGTCTCATTACACTTGTATTTATAGCCTCTTGGCTTCAAAGCTAAAGACAAAAATACCCCTACTTTAGTAACAACTGTCAGGAGCCTTAAGTCCAAACAAAAATTAATCTATCAAAAGACTAAAAACTCCTTACAAAAAGTAAATTTAATACAGCAGCAAGTAAGGGCATTTATGTCCAAAAGAGAGGTGGTTATAACAGCAAGGAATATTCCTTGAAAAAGGTGCCAGCAGATGCATGTACATGGGTTAGATTTGGTGCATGCATGTCCACAGGTTATTCCATGTAACCTAATGCTATACATGACACCTAGTCACTTCCAAGCTTAATCTTCACCAAATTTAATCCTTTATAATTTTCTTCATGCCATTCCAGCTTATAATCCTTGCTCCTTATGATTTCATAAATTAAATTCTGAAGTGATTTAGCTCTAGCTCTAGTAATTGGACCTTGGATGAAATCCTTTAGCATGGATGTAGCTTGATTCTCATCATTCCCCTCCGCTTCAAAAGGATTCGTCCTCGAATCTGTTCTTGCATCAACACAAGGAGATAAATCAGCAACATTGAAGGTGGCACTGACATTATACTCACCAGGCAGGTTTATTTTGTAGGCGTTATCATTAATTTTGGTCAGCACTTGGAAAGGTCCATCACATCTTGGTTGTAATTTTGATTTCCTTCGAGAGGGAAAGCTTTCTTTGCGCAAGTGAACCCATACCCAATCTCCAGGTTGAAATGTGACTTTCTTCCTTCCTTTGTTGGCTTGACTAGCATATTTTTCATTTTTCTTTTCAATTTGAAGCTTGGCTTGTTCATGGATTTTCTTCACCAATTCTGCTTTTCTTTTTCCATCTAAACTAGCAAGCTCGTTCACAGGCAAAGGTAAAAGATCCAAAGGAGTTGAAGGATTGAAACCATACACAACTTCAAATGGAGAATAGCCAGTAGAAGAATGCACATTTCTATTGTATGCAAATTCAACAAGTGGAATGCAATCTTCCCATGACTTTAAATTTTGCTTAACCACAGCACGCAAAAGAGTAGTTAGTGTCCTATTTACTACTTTAGTTTGACCATCGGTTTGTGGGTGACAAGTGGTGGAAAATAACAACTTGGTGCCCAATTTTCCCCACAAAACCTTCCAAAAGTGACTAAGGAATTTAACATCCCTATCACTAACTAAACTCTTAGGTATGCCATGCAACCTAACAATATCTCTAAAGAATAAATTTGTAACATTTGTAGCATCATCAGTTTAATGGCATGGAATAAAATGTGCCATTTTTGAAAACCTGTCAACAACAAAAAAAATTGAATCATGGCCTTGTTTACACCTAGGTAATCCCAACACAAAATCCATAGACAAATGAACCCAAGGATCACTAGGGGTAGGCAAAGGTGTATACAAACCTTGTGGCAAAACTCTAAATTTAGCCTTAGCACACACAACGCACCTAACACATACTCTTTCAACATCTCTTTTCATATTCGGCCAATAAAAATGTTCCTTCAACATATCTAAAGTTTTGGCAACACCAAAATGACCCATTAATCCACCAGCATGAGACTCATTCACAAGTAATTCACGCATGGAACTCTTAGGCACACACAATCTATTTTCTCTAAACAAATATCCATCATGCCTATAAAACTTCTCAAAAGCATTCTTTTCACAAGTTGCATACACTCTAGCAAAGTCATTATCTTCAGCATATAATTCTTTAACATATTCGAATCCCAATAACTTTGCATCAAGAAGGGCAAGAAGGTTATACCTTCGAGATAAGGCATCAGCAACCACATTTTCTTTCCCATGTTTGTATTGAATCACAAATGGGAAGGTCTCAAGGAACTCAACCCATTTTGCATGACGCCTACTCAACTTATTTTGCCCCTTGATATGCTTCAATGACTCATGATCTGTGTGGATGACAAATTGCTTTGGCCAAAGGTAATGTTGCCACGTTTCCAAGGCACATACCAATGCATGCAACTCTTTATCATATGTAGAATAGTTCAAAGCTGCTCCATTAAGCTTCTCACTAAAGTATGCTATTGGTCTCTTATCCTGCATTAAAATGGCTCTAATACCTATTCCTGATGCATCACACTCAATCTTAAAAGTCTTAGAAAAATCAGGTAAAGCCAACACAGGAGCGGAACATAACATCTCTTTAATTTTGTGAAAAGCATCATCTTATTTCTGTTCCCAAACAAAATTAACATTCTTTTTGACAAGATCATTCAATGGTGCTGCAATGGTATTGAAATTCTTAATAAATCTTCTATAGAAACTAGCTAGTCTATGAAAACTACGTACTTCAGATGCAATCTTTGGAATGGGCCAGTCTTTAATAGCTCTAATTTTTTCATCATCAACTTCAACACCATTAGCACTAATGACAAATCCTAAAAAGACAACCTTTTCCATGCAAAATGAACATTTCTTCAAGTTAGCATATAATTTATCCTTTCTTAACACATCGAATACAGCTCTTAAATGATGCATATGTTCATTCATGTCTCTACTGTAAACCAATATATCATCAAATAAACAACAACAAATTTTCCAATAAAAGCATGCAACACATGATTCATCAATCTCATAAAAGTGCTAGGAGCATTAGTTAGCCCAAAAGGCATCACTAACCACTCATATAGTCCATGCTTTGTTTTAAATGCAGTCTTCCATTCATCACCTACTTTCATGCGAATTTGACGATATCTGCTTTTCAAGTCAATTTTGGTAAAAACACAAGCACCACAAAGTTCATCCACATGTCATCCAATCTAGGTATAGGGTGGCGATACTTTACAGTGATTTTGTTGACCGCCCTATAATCCACACACATGCGCCATGTGCTATCTTTCTTTGGTACCAAAAGGATGGGTACAGCACAAGGGCTCATACTTTCTCTCACGTAACCCTTAGCTAGCAATTCCTCAACTTGCCTTTGTAATTCTTTGGTTTCTTCAGGATTAGTTCTATAGGCTGGACGGTTGGGAATAACTGCTCCAGGTACAAAATCAATCTGGTGCTCAATCCCTCGGATAGGTGGTAGTCCACCTGGCATTTCCTCAGGTAGCACATCCTCATATTCCTGCAAAAGGGAGACAACAACACTAGGCAAATTGGGGTCAAGGTCAGATGTGGATAAACAAGAGTCCTTAAACACAATTAATAACATTTGCTTGTTGGCAAACATGGCATTCCTCACATCTCTTCCTTTAGCATACAAGCTTAATTTTCTCTCCCCTCTTTCCGCACAGCTCTCCTTTTGTGCCAAAGTTTCACCTTTTTCAAGCACTCTTGGAATGTTTTCTTTACACTCTTTTCTTTCATCACAACCAACCTTGTCTTGCTCACTCACAACATTTTCAGTCAATTTCTTTTCACTCCTTTTCTTCTCTGCTCTCTTTTCGGCCACTCTTGATTTTACCTCACCCATTGCTTACTTAAGCCTTGTTTGGTCTTCATAAATCTATTTTGGTGTCATAGGTGCCAAAATGATTTTCCTTCCATTCATTTCAAAAGAATACCTATTTTTATACCCATCGTGGATCACCTTTCTATCAAATTGCCATGGTCGGCCAAGTAATAAATGGCCAGCTTGCATTGGAACCACGTCACACATAACCTCATCTTGATACTTTCCTATTGTAAAGGAAATCAGCACTTGCTTTGTTACTTTCACCTCACCACATTCATTCAACCACTGCAACTTATAGGGTCTAGGGTGTTTCAAAGTCCTCAACCCTAATCTCTGCACCAAAATAGTACTAGCAACATTGGCACAACTTCCCCCATCAATGATGATGCTACAAGCTTTGTCTTGGATAAGACACCTTGTATGGAAAATTGTTTCTCTTTGCAATTCATCACCAACATCCTCCTTTAGTTGAGTATTTAATGCTCTCATAATCACTAGACCACTTCCTTCAGCAGCATATTCTACCTCTGCATCCTCCTCCCCTGAAGATGTGGAATCACTCACAATTTCCTCCTCCGTTTCTATCTCACCATTTTCTCTCATTACCATGACTCTCTTGTTAGGGCATTGAGAAGCTATGTGTCCACTGCCCAAACACCTAAAACACTTCACATCTCTATTTCGGGTAGTAGTTGTAACCTCTTTTCCTTTACTTTCCACAAATTTCTTCTCCACCTTATTTTCCTTTTCCTCATTTCTCTTATATTTGCAAACAGCATTTTCCCTACCCTCCTTCTTCCAGTTAGACTTCCAAGATGAAGAACTACCTGCATTTCCTCCAAATTTTGACTTGATTTTAAGTTGCCTTTCTACCTTCATAACCATGTGAACCATATCCTCCAACTCAACATAGTGATTGTAACACCCTCCCGGTAGCAACTCCGTACATTCTACTGTTCCGGTGACCGGTGTCGGTCTGGACAGCTAGAACGTTCGGAAAAATATTTAAACTAAAGTCAGAAACCATAATTAACTCAAATATTAATAAGAAAAATTTAGTAAAAATTTTAGAAATAAAATACAACCAAGATAAACGAGCCGGTGCCCTAGCGAGGGGTAAACCAGAGGGAAGTTGCGGTTCTCGCAACGAGGAGCCCTAGACCTGGGGGAAAAAATGTAAAATAATTTTTGGGACAACAGAGAAGGGTTACTGAGGTTCCCATGGCATTAGAATGCCAAGAAAATACCTAGAAAAATTTTTCAATCGGTACAGACAATTTTGGCCCGTTGAGCCAAACGGAGGGCATTTTGGTCATTTCGCCTTCAGAGGTGATTTTTGGCCGACTTGTCCAGCTAAGTAAATAATTAATATGACATAAAATATGAATTAATGTTGATGAAAAATTAATTTGAAGTGAGTAGTGACGAAAAGAAAGGAAAAATAAAAAAAGGCTCATTTATGACATCTTGATGATGTCATTTACAAGCTATAGCCAATTACAATTAAACAAACCATTAACCAACAAATAAAAGAGATAAATAAGACCAAATAAAGACCAAAGGAAACAAAAAAACATGAGCAGCCTTCTTCCTCCCCAAAAATCAGCCATTTCCTTTGCCTTGCCCAACCTCCATTGACAACTTCAAGCAAGCTCACTTTCTTACTTTGTTTCACCATAAAACCCTAACCTCTCTTCATTAAAATTTTACCCCACACCTTAAACAACCTTTTGGCAGCCTAGAAAGTGAAGGAAAGTGAAGTTTTGAGTTGGGAAAAATCTGCCCTATTCAAGGTTAGTGTTATACTTTCACTCTCACTCCTTTAATCCTTGCTAGAGCATCATTTTAAGTTAAGAAATTGTAAGAATTTGAAGTAAATCATATATGTTAAGGTATCTTCAATTTTCAGCAGCCCTAAGGAAGGATGAGTTTGATTGTTTTAAAGAACTTAGAGTGGCTAGAAAAGATGTTTAAGTTATGAATATGCATGGATGTTGAACTAGTATGCTAATTAAGGTTTATGTGTAATTTGAATTGGACATTAGGGTTTTGAGAAGTGAAAGATTGACTTGGCTTAGGAAATTGTTAGATAACATTTTAATGGTCAATTAGTGACTATTTTAGGTAAGTTGAGCACAATTTGGACTGAAAAATAGAATTGTAAAGTGAAGATGTAGGCTGCCCTAGGGCAGTGAGAGGGGATCAAAATTCAGTCCACTTGGACTGCCATAACTTGGGCTGTGTTGGTCCAATTGGTGTTTGGTCAATTGGAAATGAAACTAGGCTTATAATGGCACATTTTTACTGAAGAAACCATGCCCAAAAGACCAAAGCAAGAGGACCAAAACTTGGCCCCAATCTGGATACCCTGCAACTGATTCTGCAGAATGACCAAATGAATAGTAACTATTCATTTGGCCATAACTCACTGTAGATTTGGTCAATTGACCTGAAATTTTTACAGAAATAAGTTAAGACATAGACAAACAACTTTCATGAAGAAACCTACCCCAAATTATGGCCAGAACCTAACCCAAATGATAGTGGTAGTCACTGTTCATGTTACTGTAGATATGGTCAATTCTGCAGATTGGCAATCCGGCCAGCTGTGGTTTTTGGACCATATCTGGAGCTAAAAAACTCCAAATGGAGTGATTCAAAAAATGAAATTCAACTGGACAAAATAAGGAACAACTTTCATGTTTGTCATTTCTTCAAATTCTCACTGCAATAGTGCTTAATGGAACAGTAAACATATGCTTCAAAAACTGAAATTTCTGCCCTCTTAGAATTAAGTTGAGAAATGGAAATGGCAATCAATTCCAACAAGTTTTAAATACAAAATGTGGTATGTTTGGGGTGTTAAAACCAATACACCTATTTTCTATCCAAAAGTCAACATTTTTGTTGACCAATGAGGTGAATAGTGACATCAAAACTTGAAATGCACAAATTGAAGAATTTAAAAGTTTCAAATGCCCTAGTATACCTAACATGATTGGTTTGGATAGTTTGGCATGCCAATAGGGTTCGATTAGCGATCGCACATGGCAATATGCCATTTTGTGATTTCATGGCTTTTAGCCATTCTGACCTTGTATTGAGCTTTGGCCTTGTGCCTGATATTATTCTGACTTGTTAGCTGTTACATTTGCCTGGAGATGCCTATGTGACCGATGGTGTGACGGCCCGAGGTACTTAATACCCAGTGCCAGTTTACCCGTTATCCAGTCCAGTCATCTAGTGTAGGTTACTTGGGGCAACCAAATGAATAAAAGTGGACAAAGTAAATAATATACAAAAATCAAACAAATAAAACGTACACATTCACTACACATTTAATTTCTTGCTATTTTCTTTTATTATATTATTGCACCACTAAGCATTATTGCTTAGCGCGTTGCTTTTGCCACGCATAGGTACTGGAGATACAGATCGTGAGCCCAGTAGACCGCAGACTGGGTGAGTCCATCCTGCAGTTCTGCATAGTGTCCGTGTCACCTCAACTTCTGCAGTGCATTGGTAGGACACTAGGTGTCATTTTGGCATTCTGTAATTAATTTTGATTTTCTCATATGTAATTAAACTTGTGTAATGTATATTGATGTTCATGTAAATTATGAAAATTGTATTTGTAAATGGAAAACTAAATGTTTATTTGTGATGTATATGTGATCATCACATGTGATGGATGACTGAGAATTGAAATTGAAATGTTGAGATCTTGATATTGAGTTTTGTGATGATATTGGAGTTGAGAGTGAATGAATTTGTTTATTGGAAGTGTTTTTCACAGGTTCCGAAGAACTGTTTTCTCCATTTTTAGCCGGTACTCTGCCGAATTTTCTTTAAAAAATTTTCGGAACCTCAAATAATTTATAATTTCAATAAATGACTTAAATGATCTATATTTCAAAAATTATATTCAAAACTATGATGAAAATGAATTAAAAAGAATAAAAATGATTGAGATAAGATAGGGTGTTCCGGTACACCGTGTGACATAGCTTACTCGGATACACTATAGCTGGGTAAGGGGTGTCACATTTAGTGGTATCAGAGCACGGTTTAGGCGTTTCTGGTCCTAGATTGAGTCCATACCATGCATTACATTTATAAGAGTCGAGGTGACACTAACGCAGATCTGTTTATCTTTCTTATTTTGAATAGGATATGGACCCTTCATCTCAGAGAGCCGTTGAGGAGGAAGTGGAGAGTCATGCTCCACCTGCAGCAGCTGAGAATGGGGGCATGAGAGAATCTGCTCCGCTAGCTCAAGCAGAGCCTGCTCAGCCTCCACAGGCCATGTTCTAACAAATGGTCGACTTCTTTAGACAAATGGCCGGAGTAATGCCTGCACCACCACCACCACCACCAGCTCCACAGCAGAAATCACACCTGGAAAGGCTAAGAAAGTTTGGGGCAGTGGATTTCTTCGGCAAGAGAGAAGATGACTCTGTTGCAGCCGAGAATTGGTTGAACAGAACGGGCAGAGTCTTAAAACAACTCCACTGCACCCCAGAGCAAAACCTAGAGGCTGCCATATCTTTGTTGCAAGATGATGCTTATGAGTGGTGGGACACGGTGTCCAGTGAAGTGCAGCCAGAAGCTGTAACTTGGGACTTCTTTCTCTCTGAATTCAAGAAGAAATATGTGGGTACTGTATACCTGGAAGAGAGAAGAAGAGAGTTTATTAACCTGAGGCAGACGGCTATCGGTGGCGAATATGAGAAGGAATTTGTTCGATTAAGCCGCTACGGAAGGGAGATAGTCCCTAATGAAGCTGAAAGATGTAAGAGATTTGAAGAGGGACTAAATGACAACATCAAGATCCAGCTCACTGCCTTGGGAATCACACAATTTAGCAAGCTAGTGGAAGCTGCAATAAGGGTTGAAAAAGTGAGAATCAGTGAGCAGGCCATAAGAGATAGACAGCAGAAGAGGGGCCCGGGTCAGTCTAGCTCAACTCTTGCACCTAGGAAGAAGTTCAGAGGTCCACCTGCACAGGATTCAGGTTAGCCACATGGTCAGGGTCAATCTCAGGGGCCCAGGCCATAGTTTACCCCTAGGAGAGGTCAGTCCACACCATCAGTGGGCAGCTCTCCAGGGATGGGGTTCAGGGGACCAGCCCGGCAACTCTCGCATGTCCACAGCATGCGAAATGGCACAAGGGAGAGTGTTGGAGAGTAACTGGTGCCTGTTTAAGATGTGGGTCAACAGAGCATCAGTTGAAGAACTGTCCACACAGAACTACTACAGCTGCTCCAACAGAAGCAGAAAGACCTGCTCCTGCACCACAGAGAGGTAGAAAATCGCAGCGGTCGGCGGTGGGACCATCACGAGGCTGCATCCGAGCAGAGAGGCGGATAATGGACCACCAGCCAGAAATTATGCCCTGAGAGCTCAGGAGGAGCAAGATGCCCCGGACGTCATCAGGGGTACGTTCTCCCTCTACACTACACCTGTGCATGCATTGGTAGATCCAGGATCTACTCATTCCTACATTTGCATCAACCTACCCGTAGAAAGGGGGATACTAGTAGGGGAGAGTGACCAAGACATTCTGGTCACTAATCCATTGGGTCACAGTGTGGTAGTGAACAAAGTATATAAGGGTTGCCCGTTAAGGATTCAGGGGTATAAATTCTTGGCAGACTTGATTGAGTTGCCCTTTCATGAGTTTGACGTGATTTTGGGAATGGACTGGTTGTCACGTGATCAGGCAATAGTTGACTGCAAATTGAAGAGAATTTCTTTGAAAACTTTAGAGGGTAATGAGATCACTGTTGTGGGTGAAAGGACAGATTTCTTATCCAATGTCATCTGAGCCACAGTTACAAGAAGAATGATGAGAAAAGGCTGTGAAGCCTACCTAGCACATGTGGTGGATACTAGGCAGGCTAAGCCAAACCTGAGCGATATACCCACAGTAAAGGACTTCCCATAAGTATTTCCTGAAGAATTGCCTGGTTTGCCACCAGAAAGGGAAGTTGAATTTGCTATTGAGACACTGCTGGGTACAGCACCTATATCCATTGCTCCTTATAGGATGGCACCCACTGAATTGAGAGAGTTGAAAACTCAGTTGCAAGAATTGCTTGATAAGGGGTTCATATGCCCCAGTGTGTCACCATGGGGAGCTCCAATGCTGTTTGTGAAAAAGAAGGATGGGACTTTGAGGCTATGCATTGATTACCGGCAGTTGAATAGAGTGACAGTGAAGAACAAATATCCGTTGCCTAGAATTGATGATCTGTTTGATCAGTTGAAGGGAGCAGGAGTATTTTCCAAGATTGATCTCAGATCAGGGTATCATCAATTGAGGGTGAAGGATGCAGATGTGCCAAAGACTGCATTCAGGACCCGGTATGGGCATTATGAGTTTCTAGTGATGCCCTTTGGCCTAACAAATGCACCAGCAGCATTCATGGACCTTATGAACCGTATCTTCCATCCACACTTAGATCGGTCCATAGTGGTCTTTATTGATGATATTTTGGTGTATTCCAAGACCAGGGAAGAACATGATGAACATTTGAGGATTGTTCTGCAAACCCTGAGAGAAAAGAAGCTGTATGCTAAGTTATCCAAGTGTGACTTCTGGTTGAATGAGATTGCATTCCTTGGACACATAGTGTCAGCTGATGGGATTAGGGTGGATCCCAAGAAAATAGAAGCAGTGATGGAATGGAAGCCTCCCAGAATACAATCAAGTCGGAAGCTTCTTGGGGCTAGTGGGTATTACAGAGATTTGTGAAGGATTTTCCTTAATAGGCTCCAATGACCAAGTTGTTACACAAGAATGTCAAATTTGACTGGAATGACAAGTGTCGCACCAGTTTTGAGAAGTTGAAGGCTATGTTGTGAGGCACCGGTGTTAACAGTAGGTGTCGAGAAAGGACTTCGTGGTCTGCAGTGATGCCTCACATAATGGGTTAGGGTGTGTATTGATGCAAGAGGGGAAGGTGGTCGCCTATGCTTCTAGGCAGCTAAGGCCACATGAACAGAACTACCCTACCCATGATCTAGAGCTTGCAGCAATTATCTTCGTACTGAAGATATGGAGGCATTACTTGTATGGTGAAAAGTGTTACATTTACACGGACCACAAAAGCCGGAAATACAAGCCAACCCCGTAGGAGCTCAACCTTAGACAGGGAAGATGGAGTGAGTTCCTGAAGGATTATGACTGTAATTGACTACCATCCTGGGAAGGCAAATGTAGTTGCTGATGCTTTGAGCAGAAAGTCCATCACAGCTTTGAGATCATTGAATGCCCGTCTATCTTTGGCTCGAGATGGAGTTATTTTGGCTGAGTTGCAAGTGAGGCCAAACCTGCTACAACAGATTTTAGATGGGCAAAAAGTAGATGAAAAGTTACTGGCTATTATGAGCAAAATCCCAGAAGGAAGCGGTGACTATGAGGTGAAAGCGGATGGGTGTACGCCCTACAAAGGAAGACTGTGTGTACCGGATAATGGGGAATTGAAGGCGAGATTCTAAAAGAGGCACACACCGGTGTATATGCTATGCACCGTGAAGTACAAAGATGTATCATGATTTGAAGCTTGATATTGGTGGCACAGTATGAAGAAGGACATAGCTGACTACGTGACTAAATGCTTGACATGTCAGCAAGTCAAGGCAGAACATCAAGTTCCATCGGGTTTGCTACAGCCTATACGCATACCTGAATGGAAATGGGATCGGGTCACCATGGATTTTGTAAGTGGTCTACCTCTCACTCGGAAGAAACATGATGCAGCATGGGTGATGGTTGATAGATTGACGAAGTCAGCACACTTTCTGCCAGTTAGGACTGACTACTCACTGGAAAAGTTAGCAAAATTGTATATCAGTGAGATAGTTAGACTGCATGGAATTCCACTTTCCATCATATCTGATCGAGACCCAAGGTTTACATCGAGATTCTGGAAGAAGTTACATGAGTCCTTGGGTACACAACTCCACTTCAGCACAGCTTTCCATCCTCAGACGGATGGGCAATCAGAAAGAGTAATCTATGTAAACAATTGAAACCAATGGAATTGATACAAATATTGAATTAAAATGATAACAATAACGTGAAATACTTGTCAGGTCCTTGAGGATATGCTGAGAAGTTGTGTCATTGAATTTGAGGGAAGTTGGGATAGATAACTCCCACTGGCAGAATTTGCATACAACAATAGCTACCAAGCTAGCATCCAAATGGCCCCATATGAAGCACTATATGGGAGAAAATGTAGAACTCCAGTGTGCTGGACTGAATTGGGCGAAGACAAACTGGTAGGGCCAGACCTGGTGAAACAGGCTAAGGAGAAGGTAAAATCAATCAAAGCCAACTTAAAGGTTGCCTCAAACAGACAGAAATCTTATGCCGACCTGAAGAGAAAAGAAATAGAATATGTGGTTGGCGACAAAGTGTTCCTCAAGGTGTCATCGTGGAAGAAGGTACTGAGGTTTGGAAGAAAAGGTAAGTTGAGCCCTAGGTTTATTGGCCTATATGAAGTCATTGAACGTGTGGGTCCAGTGGCCTATAGGCTAGCTTTACCACCAAAGCTAGACAAGATCCACAATGTGTTCCACGTGTCCATGCTCAGAAGATACCGCTCAGACCCTTCACATGTCATCTCCAGAGAAGAAATTGAAATACAACCGGATTTGACATATGAAGAAGAACCTCTACGGATCCTGGCTCGGGAAGTAAAAGAGTTGAGGAACAAGCAGATTCCACTGGTGAAAGTGCTTTGGAGGCACCACAACACCGAGGAGGCAACTTGGGAAAGTGAAGAAACGATGAGGTAACAGTTCCCTCAACTGTTTGCATTAGGTAAATTTCGAGGACGAAATTTAAATTGCAGGGGAATAGTTGTAACACCCTCCCGGTAGCAACTCCGTACATTCTACTGTTCCGGTGACCGGTGTCGGTCCGGACAGCTAGAACGTCCGGAAAAATATTTAAACTAAAGTCAGAAACCATAATTAACTCAAATATTAATAAGAAAAATTTAGTAAAAATTTTAGAAATAAAATACAACCAAGATAAACGAGCCGGTGCCCTAGCGAGGGGTACACCAGAGGGAAGTTGCGGTTCTCGCAACGAGGAGCCCTAGACCCGGGGGAAAAATTGTAAAATAATTTTTGAGACTCCAGAGAAGGGTTACTGAGGTTCCCATGGCATTGGAATGCCAAGAAAATACCTAGAAAAATTTTTCAATCGGTACAGACAATTTTGGCCCGTTGAGCCAAACGGAGGGCATTTTGGTCATTTCGCCTTCAGAGGTGATTTTTGGCCGACTTGTCCAGCTAAGTAAATAATTAACATGACATAAAATATGAATTAATGTTGATGAAAAATTAATTTGAAGTGAGTAGTGACGAAAAGAAAGGAAAAATAAAAAAAAGGCTCATTTATGACATCTTGATGATGTCATTTACAAGCTATAGCCAATTACAATTAAACAAACCATTAACCAACAAATAAAAGAGATAAATAAGACCAAATAAAGACCAAAGGAAACAAAAGAACGTGAGCAGCCTTCTTCCTCCCCAAAAATCAGCCATTTCCTTTGCCTTGCCCAACCTCCATTGACAACTTCAAGCAAGCTCACTTTCTTACTTTGTTTCACCACAAAACCCTAACCTCTCTTCATTAAAATTTTACCCCACACCTTAAACAACCTTTTGGCAGCCTAGAAAGTGAAGGAAAGTGAAGTTTTGAGTTGGGAAAAATCTGCCCTATTCAAGGTTAGTGCTATACTTTCACTCTCACTCCTTTAATCCTTGCTAGAGCATCATTTTAAGTTAAGAAATTGTAAGAATTTGAAGTAAATCATATATGTTAGGGCATCTTCAATTTTCGGCAGCCCTAAGGAAGGATGAGTTTGATTGTTTTAATAAACTTAGAGTAGCTAGAAATGATGTTTAAGTTATGAATATGCATGGATGTTGAACTAGAATGCTAATTAAGGTTTATGTGTAATTTGAATTGGACATTAGGGTTTTGAGAAGTGAAAGATTGACTTGGCTTAGGAAATTATTAGAGAACATTTTAATGGTCAATTAGTGACTATTTTAGGTATGTTGAGCACAATTTGGACTGAGAAATAGGATTGTAAAGTGAAGATGTAGGCTGCCCTAGGACAACAGCAGAGGGACTGAAAATTCAGTCCACTTGGACTGCCATAACTTGGGTTGTGTTGGTCCAATTGGTGTTTGGTCAATTGGAAATGAAACTAGGCTTATAATGGCACATTTTTACTGAAGAAACCACGCCCAAAAGACCAAAGCAAGAGGACCAAAACTTGGCCCCAATCTGGATACCCTGCAACTGATTCTGCAGAATGACCAAATGAACAGTAACTGTTCATTTAGCCATAACTCACTGTAGATTTGGTCAATTGACTTGAAATTTTTACAGCAACAAGTTAAGACATAGAAAAACAACTTTCATGAAGAAACCTACCTCAAATTATGGCCAGAACCTAACCCAAATGGCAGTGGTAGTCACTGTTCATGTTACTGTAGATATGGTCAATTCTTCAGATTGGCTATCCGGCCAGCTGTGGTTTTTGGACCATATCTGGAGCTACAAAACTCCAAATGGAGTGATTCAAAAAATGAAATTCAACTAGACAAAATAAGGAACAACTTTCATGTTTGTCATTTCTTCAAATTCTCACTGCAATAGTGCTTAATGGAACAGTAAACATATGCTTCAAAAACTGAAATTTCTGCCCTCTTAGAATTAAGTTGAGAAATGGAAATGGCAATCAATTCCAACAAGTTTTAAATACAAAATGTGGTATGTTTGGGGTGTTAAAACCAATACACCTATTTTCTATCCAAAAGTCAACATTTTTGTTGACCAATGAGGTGAATAGTGACATCAAAACTTGAAATGCACAAATTGAAGAATTTAAAAGTTTCAAATGCCCTAGTATACCTAACATGATTGGTTTGGATAGTTTGGCATGCCAATAGGGTTCGATTAGCGATCGCACATGGCAATATGCCCATTCAGTGATTTCATGGCTTTTAGCCATTCGACCTTGTATTGAGCTTTGGCCTTGTGCCCGATATTATTCTGACTTGTTAGTTGTTACATTTGCACAGGAGATACCTATGTGACCGATGGTGTGACGGCCGAGGTACTTGATACCCGGTGCGGTTACGTTATCGATCCGATCGTCTAGTGTAGGTTACTTGGGGCAACCAAATGAATAAAAGTGGACAAAGTAAATAATATACAAATACCAAACAAATAAAACGTACACATTCACTACACATTTAATTTCTTGCTATTTTCTTTTATTATATTATTGCACCACTAAGCATTATTGCTTAGCGCGTTGCTTTTGCCACGCGTAGGTACTGGAGATACAGATCGTGAGCCCAGTAGACCGCAGACTGGGTGAGTCCATCCTGCAGTTCTGCATAGTGTCCGTGTCACCTCAACTTCTGCAGTGCATTGGTAGGACACTAGGTGTCATTTTGGCATTCTGTAATTAATTTTGATTTTCTCATATGTAATTAAACTTGTGTAATGTATATTGATGTTCATGTAAATTATGAAAATTGTATTTGTAAATGGAAAACTAAATGTTTATTTGTGATATATATGTGATCATCACATGTGATGGATGACTGAGAATTGAAATTGAAATGTTGAGATCTTGATATTGAGTTTTGTGATGATATTGGAGTTGAGAGTGAATGAATTTGTTTATTGGAAGTGTTTTTCACAGGTTCCGAAGAACTGTTTTCTCCATTTTTAGCCGGTACTCTGTCGGATTTTCTTTAAAAAATTTTCGGAACCTCAAATAATTTATAATTTCAATAAATGACTTAAATGATCTATATTTCACAAATTATATTCAAAACTATGATGAAAATGAATTAAAAAGAATAAAAATGATTGAGATAAGATAGGGTGTTCCGGTACACCGTGTGACATAGCTTACTCGGATACACTGTAGCTGGGTAAGGGGTGTCACAGTGATGTAACTCAACAATATGAGCAATCTCCTTGTTTAGCCCATTCAAGAATCTAGCCATGGTGGCTTCTCTATCCTCCTCCACATTTGCTCTAATCATAGCAATTTCCATTTCTTTATGATAATCTTCAACACTTTTAGAACCTTGAGTCAATCTTTGTAACCTCTGATGTAGCTCTCTATAGTAATGACCAGGAACAAATCTCTTCCTCATTATAGTTTTCATCTCACCCCAGGTTGCAATTGATTGCTCATAATTTCTGCTTCTACTAATCAACACTTGATCCCACCATACCAAAGCATAATCAGTAAATTCTACTGCTGCTAACTTTACTTTCTTTTCCTCTGAATGGTGATGACAGTCAAACACAGCTTCTACCTTCCTTTCCCATTCAAGATACACATCCGGATCATTTTTCCGTTGGAAAGAAGGGATGCTCATTTTAATACTTTTGATATTGTCATATACCCTATTCCTCTCTCTTTCCTCTCTTCTTATCCTCTTATCCCCATTCCACCTATCTTCAGCTCTTCTCTCATACCTACCCTCCTAGGTCTTTCAACCTCAAAATCATATTTATCAACCTCATCTTCATCAGATTCAACTACGGGAGGTACAAGATCCCTCCTATTTGGCCTTCTCTCATTTTGCCTACCTCTTTGCTCCAATCTTTCCAACCTATCTATGATTCCATTACACACAACATTCATTCTTTCAAATTGTTGTCTGACAGCCTGCATGTAGAATGGATTTTCACCTTCCCCCTCACTACCATCACCCCTTCTAGACATGTTTTCAGACCTGCAAGAAAATGGTTAGTGTAAAGAAAACACCTCATTCACTCCCTTACGTGTTTACACTCAATAGGGGATACTCCACTCGTGTTTAACTCAACAAGGCTTTTCCCCTCTTATGAACTCACCACTCTGTGCCTTTTACCTCTCTTGGCTATGTCCAGAAGTTCTTATCAAACTCAAGTAACTCAAACCAAGGCTGTACTCATAAAAAATTTAACACACAATAAAATTCTTGAACGAGACGGATCAAAACGAGTAATCAAGAAAGCAATAATGTGACTCAAGAAGTCAAGAAAAGAAAAGCTCAAGCATGGAAATGTAATTCAATAAGGAATCAAGAAAGAAGACACCAAAATAAAAGAGTAATAAGCTGGAAAAGTGACAACCTAAAGAAGTGATATCAAGCTTAAATATCCAAGTTTGCCACCAACTTATCACAATTACCAGCAGTTCACACAATACACCAAGAATTGCATAAATTTAGGATCACCAAGCAAACGAGTGTATTTTGATCTGAAATTGAGTGGGCAAATGCAACCCAATGCTGACTAATTGCTGCTAGAATTTCAGGCTTTTCTTGATAGGTTTACTATGTAAACCAAATTTAATTGTGTCTGCCGCAAAATTTTATTCCCCACACAAACGGTTAAATTTTGAGCTGAGATTTAATTTGAGAATAGCTCAAATGTGGCAAAAACAACCTGTAAATTTTTAGGAATTTCTGGGCTGATTTGCTATGTGAACTTAATTTGATTTGGTCTGCTACAAAATTTTGGTTCCCCACACAAACGGATGAATTTTAAGCTAAAATTTAATTTGGAAACTATTGATATGGGGCATAAACACCCGGTAAATTTTTAGAAATTTCTAGGCATATTTGCTATGTGAACTTATTTTGATCGATTCTGTCACAAAATTTTGGTTCCCCATACAAATGGTTGAATTTTAAGCTGAAATTTAATTTGGGAACTACTGAAGTGGGGTATAAACACCCTATAAATTTTCAGAAATTTCTGGGTCTATTTGCTATGTGAACTTAATTAGATCGTATCTACCGCAAAATTTTGGTTCAGTAGGCAAACAATATCAAACAACCCCCAAAATTTACACCCAATGTCTTAAACACACCCAAATAATGCTGGTAAAGTTTTAGGCCTAATAGGTAAGTCGAACTCAATGACCCAAATAATCTCTCATGCTTGATATCAAAATGAAGGAAGCAAGACGGATAGCTAGAATAATGGCTTTGGCTTGATTAACCTAAAACCCTAAGAAAAACTCAACAAAACAAATTTTTAAGCAAACAAGTCATACTAAACCCCAAGAGCCAATTTCGATCAAGCATACAATGAACAAAAATGTGAATAACAGAAACACAATAAGAAGCAAAACAAGGTTTAGCAAGAAAAAACCAGATGCAAGATGAAGAAGAAGAAACAAATATGGAACTAGAGCCAAACAGCAAATATGAAAAAGGTAACAAACAAAAAGAATAAGAAGCAAATAGAGAATCTACCTTGTTTGGACGTCCCTTTGCTTTGATACCAAAACTGATGTGAACCTTCAAGTAATTGGTAACTTGAAAACCCACATTGAAGGATTAAAGGAACAATATGGAAAGCACCAAATCAAGATGTATGAATTTGATTCTTTGAACCAACACAATCAGATTGCTGTGTAATTCAAAGAAAATATCAAAAATGGGATTCTTGACCTAATTCATATGGAGAATGAATAAACCAAGAATATTATGCACATTAAACCTTGCAAGATAGAAATCTCAGCAAGTTAATGAGCTTCACAAGAACAAAGGCAACAGCCAATTTACTCACTAAAGGAGCAGAAATAATCTTTCATTAATATTCAAAGTGTGTCCTCCACTCTCTCATTACACTTGTATTTATAGCCTCTTGGCTTCAAAGCTAAAGATAAAAATATCCCTACTTTAGTAACAGCTGTAAGGAGCTTTAAGTCCAAATAAAAATTAATCTATCAAAAGACTAAAAACTCCTTACAAAAAGTAAATTTAATACAGCAGCAAGTAAGGGCATTTAAGTCCAAAAGAGAGGTGGTTATAACAGCAAGGAATATTCCTTGAAAAAGGTGCCAGCAGATGCATGTATATGGGTTGTGTAACACCCTCCCGGTAGCAACTTAAATGCAGTCTCTTTATTGGTGACGGTGTAGGTCGGACGGCTAGACGTCGGAAAAATATTTAAACAAAAGTCAAGAACCAAAATTAACTCAAATATTAATAAGAAAAATTTAGTAAAAATTTTAGAAATAAAATACAACTAAGTCAAATGAGCCGGTGCCCAAGCGATGGATAACCCAGAGGGAAGTTGCGGTTCTCGCAACGAGGAGCCCTAGACCTTGAGGAAAAATTATAAAATAATTTTTGGGACTCCAGAGAAGGGTCATTGAGGTTCATATGGCATTAGAATGCCAAGAAAATATTTATAAAAATTTTTCAATCGGTACAGACAATTTTGACCCGTTAAGCCAAACGGAGAGCATTTTGGTCATTTCGCCTTCAGAGACAATTTTTGACCGACTTGTCCAGTTAAGTAAATAATTATTATGATCTAAAATATGAATAAATATTACTAAATATTAAAGTAAAATTGAGTAGAGAAAAGAAGAAAAGAAAATGAAAGAAAAACCTAAATATGACTTCACATGATGTCATTTGGAAGGCTTCTACCAATCACAACCCAATGTCGACACCATATTTTGGCCGATCCCTAGAATCAATAAAAAATCTTTTCTTTGAACAGCTAATCACGTTTCCGGTCCCTCTTTGATAGGCAGTCACATTTCCGATCTCTCCTCACAGAGAATTGAATCAATGCTAAGTCCTCACATTCATTAAAGCCTCGCCGATCTCTCAAAATCATTTTACCGACCTCTCAAACCCGATGTCGGATTTCCGGACCTGTCAAGAATATTCCTGATCTCTGTTGATGAATAAAATGAACGGGCACTAGATCTTTTCTTACCAGTTTTATTGCCGACCTCCTTTCCGAAAGTTTAAGAGCTAAAGTTTTGGTTCGATTCCGATCTTAAGTGTTCGAGTTAAATTTTCGGTCAAGTTACATTGACATTTCTTCCCTCGATCTCATGTTCAAAGTGCTTTCCGATCTCTCATACTTAGATTAATAATCACATTTAGTTTTTGTTTCTTTGTGCTCATACAATCAAATACTCGGACAAATAATGGTTTAAAATTTTCCGATCACAATCATTCATTGAACAAAAGGCATTTCATTTCATGTCATAATTTGTACAAGTTATTGGTGGGGATCACCCCACTGATCTACATTTGGATCACTCCCTCTCTCCCTCTCACCCTCGGCTTCATCCTCACTGTCTTCATCATTGTCCTCAGGAGCCGCATCGGCCATCCAAGAAAAGTCTTCTTCCAGGTAACGCTCACGGAGTGCGGCCAAGAGATCCTTGTGAGCCTTCACATAGGCCTCGGCTATTCCGTCACCATCTCTTCATCCCTCTCCTTAAGCTCCTTATCTTTCTCCTTAAGCTCCTTATCCTTCGCCTCAAGTTCCTCTATAAGTTGAGCGACACAGTAACCGTTGGCATGAAGCACTGGACTTCCTTAAGAGCACGGTCCCTCTCATCCAAAGCACGATTCTGTTCGCCAACCGGTCTTCATGGAGCTTTGCGTCCCTCGACTTGAGATATATAATCCCGGCGGATGAGAGTTGGGATCGGAGGAATCCACCTCTGATTCTTCTTCCCGATCTCCTTACCCGTGGCTGAATCCTCTCGGATCATGGTGCGGTTCACGGACACTCCACGTTTAAGCTCATGGTCGAGTCAATATGTCGTCGAGACCATTGCAGGATAACTGTCCGATCCTCTGAAAGAAGATGGTAGACCCGGGACTTTGGCGAAATCGAGTTCTCCTTGTGATGCCGTTATTCCTCAAGCGATCGATCGATTTGAGCGCCCAGAAGAGGTCCTCCTGAAGCTTGAGAAGGCCCCCTTCCTGCTTGGAACAAGCTGCAAGAGTCGGAGGCTGCTCCTCCGATCTAGGAGAGATCGGGTAGCCGGTGGTCGGCGGACCGAAGGTTGGGGAGGATCACTTTGTATCTCCCGTGTTCGTGGCCAAGGCGTTTGGAGTCGTTCGAACGCTTTATCTCCTTTATCTTCCGAGATCTCTCTCTCCTTCTTCCGTTTCCTTGAACCCTCACCACCCGCCATACTGCACAAAGAAAAGGTTAGTGAGATCGCTAAGGTCCCGAGATCGAGGTATAGAAAATACCGATGCCGAGGTTAGAGAGCGGAAGCTCGCGGTCTTGGCGATGGCGATTGAACATCCAATGGTGCGGCTCGGCGATCACGAATCCAAACAAGAATACTTTTTAGTGGCAGCCTCACTCTTGAGATCCATCACTATCAAACTTTCCTCTTCGCTCGGGTAATATGGTTGGAAGCAAGGGTCCACTGGTACCACCAGTGCTGGGAAATCCTCAAAGCGGCTCGGATCTTTGCTCCTCACAATGAAGAAAGCGATTCTTCCAGTTCTTAAGAGACGAGGCGGTCGGAAAAGAGCCCGCAATTAGCCGCTGAAAGAACCGATGGTCATCGTCCTTTTCGGTGAGTTAGCGGTGCGGCTTGGCGAACACTTTAGGCGTAGGTCCGATTCCCTTAGCTCGGCATAGACCTCGGAAAGCAACCAAGATCCGCCACGAGTTGGGGTGGATTTGAACAATGGATATTCGGTGAAATTTTAGGACCTCCTTATAGAAATCGGCTAGAGGGAACCTCAGACCGGCCTTTAACTGTTCTTCGTACACCATGACCATGTCATCCTCTTCAAAAGAATGATCGACGAAGATCGCCATGGCACTTGATCGGCTCATATGAATCGGGACAAATGTTGTATTCTTGAACAAGCGATTGCGGTCGGATTCGAAGAACCGATGGAAGCTCGTCTATGGGAAGGGTCTCTCTCCTTGAAGAAGGGCGCGTGCGCCTTAATGGTACGACCATACGACTGGGCGAGGACCCTAAGGGGTCCAGGTTGCGCGCTTGGCCCGACTGCCTCTTCTTCATCAGACGATGACCAAGAGAACTCAATGGAAGGAGGGCTCGCCGCTCTCTGACCTTCGGCACCGCTCATTTTCAAAAGAAACAAAGAACTTAAACAAAAAGAAGATCAAAGTCCTTACGAGTCTAATCGTCGGGAAACGGAGAAAATGAGAGAACTTGAAGTTGTGAGCGAGGATTGAAAATGGAATGAGAGAACAAGCGGCTAACCCTCCGCCCCTATTTATACAAGTCCGAGCATTTAATGCTCGCGAGGTTCTAAGCGGCGCATCGATTGGTGGGATTGGACACAAATTGTTTTGACACTTTTCTCAAACATCCGAATGTTACGAGATCGGTTAATCATTGATCGGCATTATGTGTTAAAGATTTTAAAATAAAGAATCGTTAAGTGTCATTCGGTAAAGAATCGGATCGGACAAATATATCGAGGATCGGAAAATAATCAATAAGATAATAATTGGAGAAACAAGACTTTTATTTCCAAAAGATCGGATTACATCATTTGGGCGATCTCTAGGGATCGGATTACAATAAAGGACTAACTACATCATTTGAGTGATCTCTAGAGATCGATTACATTGACTACATCATTTTGGCGATCTCTAAGGATCGGAATACATTGGAGATCCGAGTATATCAAAGGCCGATCTAAGGATCGGTTTACAATGATCCCAAGGATACTCCCGGAGATCCATGGATCGATTTATAACTAATTCAAGGATACTCCCGGGTGTTCCAAGGATCGATTTATAAGCGATCCCAAGGATATTGCCGAGGATGCTTCATCATTGTCGGAACACCCAATGTGGATCGAATCATTGTCGGAACACTCAATGTGATGAGAAGCGAATGAACTCGATTGAGCAACTCGAGATCGGTACAATCAAAGCCCGCAATGCGGATCGGTCGAATCGGTTCTCTCACCATCGTCAATTAGGACCATCCAATCACCGGATCGTAAATTTTCATCGAGGAATAGGAATTCCATCGGAAGAGGATCAAAACCACGATTGTAGCGGAACTTTCCCGGAGCTAGAACCAAGAAACAAGGAGAAAGAGAAAAAATCGAATGAAGGAAATGCCACTATCAACGAGGGTATATATAGGGAAAATGGGCATTTAATCTTTGGCGGAAAGCAGCGGGCGCTTGAAAATCGAGATGTAATTAATGCTTGGACCGAATCCAGGTGATCAAGGGATAAAAGAGATCGGAGATAGGAGATCGGCATGAGAGATCGGAATAGGAGCTAGGGAGGATCGGATGACAAAAGAATAAGACAAATCCCAATAACCGTCGAGAATCGAGTAGAGGTAGTTAAAGCGTTGCGAGCGAGATCTCCACCGCACGCCTAAGAATCGCCCGCAATCTTGTGAGTGCGGGGTATGTCATGACGATCCTGTACATCCCAATCTCCACCGTTGATCTCACTTGTAAGGATGAATCGGAACCCTTGGATCAAAAGAGAAGATGACAATACCAGCGTTTTCACTCTCGGCCCTCGGATCGTTCGGACAAGAGGATTCAAGACCGCCGGATTAAAGAGAAAAGGACAAATACTTTGAGAAGCGATCTCGACCATTCGTTTTGATTCTCTTTAATTCTGAACATCCGATCATGTACTTCAAAATCGACCCTCCATCTCCCTCAAAATGAATCTGACCCTTCATGGGAGCACGATTCCTATAAATACCGCATGAAAAAGCGTTCAAGGGACGAAAAAAGCGGACAAAAATATAGGCAAGAGGTGCTATTATCGTGGAGGAACTCAAACTTCATTCGATTTGTTACTCTGCTGTTTTGTAGTGATTAAAAATACTTTTGAAACTAGTTTTGAGTGTTTTCTTGAAAAGATTTTGAATATTGGAACTCTACATTTCCAGTTTGTTCATTATCTGGTCATACTCTCATCATCTCTGCTTTCCTTTCCTCTGTTCAAGCTCAACTTCCTTTCACCTGGTTCTTACCCGGTTACCTTTTAGCTAAAGCATCTCTCGGTTTCACGACAGACATCAACTCTCAGGCTGATCAATCCGCCATCTCTGTTTACCACTTCACAGTTATTTCAATATATTTGGCTCCTCACAGGTAAGAGTTCACACTCATTTACGTTTGTTTCTGCCCTTCCTTTGTTCTTCATACATCCGCAACTTTCTTCAAGGGTATTTTGTACAAGAGAACCCAAGAGAAAATATTGTTATAAGAGTTCATGTTACTGTTTTATTAAGCGTCTACGTTTATTTCCCGCATTTTCCTTGTTCTTCTTACGTCTAGACCATTTCTGCACAAGCAATCCCAAAGAAAGTCACTCTCAAATCATTTTTTTTAGTGATCAGTTCATTTTATTGATCTCCGTCATTTCTGAAAACCAGTTTTCTAACTCTTTGTAGTATGTAAATGGTTGGGTAAACGTAGGTAGCTGCAACTTAGAGGTCTCCTTTAAAAAGAGGACCTGAATAACACGCCAGGAAGATAGCCGAACTATTAGGCTGACGTAAACAGCAATTCGGCAAGATGTCATAAATAGAACCAAAGTAAACATAACAGAATAGATCGGATGTTAATAGATATTGGTAAAATGACTACATGAAAAGGTCAGTGAATCAAGTCTAGTGTTCCCCGTTCAGCCACAGGGTATCCAGAAACCTTATCCCCAGCATTTTTGAAGGTCAGAATTCTTAGTTTTAGGTTCTTAAGACCGTAGCTGTGGTTAAATTTTTAAAGGTCGGAAAAGTCTTTGTCCGGTCCGTCAAAATAGAAGAGTCGGAAGAGTCCTTATCCTAGCCTTGCCTAAAAGTTTTAAATCAACTCCTAAAAGAGATCGGAGGAGGGTTCTTATCAAGTCTCCCTTCAAAAATTTTAATAAACATTAAATAGGGATCGGAGGAGAGTTCTTATCCGGTCTCAACTCAAAATTTTAATAACTATTAAAAAGAGATCGGAGGAGAGTTCTTATCCGGTCTCAATTCCAAATTTTAATAAACATCTAAAAAAGATCGGAGGAGAGTTCTTATCCAGTCTCAACTCCAAATTTTAATAAACATCTAAAAAAGATCGGAGGAGGATTCTTATCCGGTCTCAACTCAAAATTTTAATAAACAACTTAAAAGAGATCGGAGGAGAGTTCTTATCCGATTCTCACACCCGTTCACTAAGGTTGTCTCATTTACTTATGTATCAGGTGATCCAAATTTAGTGAAAAATCAAATATTCCTTCTACCAAAAGGATTAACATTGCCGCCTAAGCCCTCCTAACTAATTTATAAGGGCCGAGAATTAAATCTACTTACCCTTATTAAGGGACGAGGTGGGGTGCCTAACACCTTCCCCACGTTTACGGACAACGAACTAAGAATCTCTGTTTTGAAGTGGTTTCATTTATAATTTAACTTCTCAAATGGTTTTCTTTAGTTTCCCACAAAACTAAGGTGGCGACTCCTCACATTTTCCCACTTGGTGAGTGATCGTCGGCGACCGCAAAATCCCATTCGACGGCTTAGCGACTCCAGGGACAATATTGACCCAACCCCAGTCTAGAGGTCCAAAAGTAGGCTTAATTTTTGTCCGATCAAATTATTTTTAGAGGGGCTCACTCGGCGATGTCTTATATGCTAATTATTATTGCTACTAACTATTTTGTTTTGCTGTTCTATCTCCTACAGGTGCTCTTCATTTCAAAGAAAAGGAAAAAGAAAAATGGAAAAATAAAATCCCCTGAATTGGGAAGAGGTAAAAGTGTCCCTTCACACCCGAACACTTACACGATGTCCTCACACACTATGGTCCTAACCGGGCTTTCTTACCCTTTTAGGAAAGTAGGAGGGGTCATGTAGGGTGCGTGGGTTTTACCCGTTAGTATCCGTGAAGGCTTCGCTCAAATTGAAACTCGTTCTATTTACCGTGATACCGTGGAATTTTCCGACAATATCATGGGGGTAGAATGGGGCTCTCTTGTTCTGATGAGGGGCAATTTGGGAACTGTGGCTATTAGAAAATTAGATCCTGAGCTAAACCGTCACGATAGGTAAAGTCAGAGTAAACTACCTCATAAGATAGAACTATCCCAAATAGGTAGCGCTTATCCGGTATCAGGAGTCTCCCTATTATAGGACAAAAGGGACATGTTTACTCTTACCTTGCTCTCTTTTGATTTCCTTTTCGTTCATTTTGTGAGGGTAATCTTGAATTCTACTGAAACACCTACACATTTTCCTACTTTGATAAATGTGTACGTGTCACCCTGTCAACAGTATGATTCAAAATTACCCTAGTTTGTTTTACTAACGAATTTTTCCGCAGGCGTTACCAAATCAAAGGTCTGTAGAAGGATAGGCATCATTTTTATCATGGCATCCTCGAGTCAGTCGGCAGAAGAAGCTCAGCATGCTAAACTTTGGTCTAAATCATCTCATTGGTCGGTATCCTCGCAAAACGATGTTTAGAGGCACACATTAGCTCAATACCTTCCTTTGGATCTGGATAAAATAGAAGTCAAAATAAACAACCTCGAAGTGCATCTAGTAGATGGAGGTCGCTTCCGATCGGTCAAGTGCGATTTGAAGAAAATGCGGAAGGATTGCAACCTTAATGCAAGTCAAGGTCCATATCCCGGCATTAAGAGCCATGTTGTCGGTTTGGAATCCTAAGTGCGGAGTATTCTCTTTCAATGACATTGACACGGTCCCCACTATGGAAGAATATCAGGCATTGCTGGGGATCCCATACTCATTGCAGAATCGGATCTACTTACACCTCGAGCATAGGCGGACACAGAAGCGGTTGGCACATATGTTGGGTTCTCCCGGAAGAAGTAAAGTCCAGAGAAAGCGATCAAAGGAACACGCATGGATGGTATTGGGCGTACCTTGAAGCGGTTAGATCATTACCTCCAAGAAAGCGGTGGGATCAAGCTTCCATGGCACTCGCCTTGGGAATCTATGGTGATCCTGTTCCCGGGCCATTGGGGATCATCACTAGCAGCCGATGGAGGTATTTTGGGACGATAGAAAGCGGGGATCAATCATCCGATACGGCAATCCTTGCGAAACCTTGTTAACCCTAACTACTGCGGACAGGGGAAAGGGTCCATTAAGTGTTGCTCTCAGTTATTATACCTCTGGACTATCAGTCACATGTGTCCTGTGGAGACAAAAGGATTGACTTGGTACCTTGACCAGCCTCCCATTGAGAAGATGACCCGGTTAGTGATCAGCCCGAAGAATGAAAAAGCGATGGCGGGAGCGGATTACGAGTTTCAATAGCCATGATTACTGTTGGAGGAAGCTGTGGACGTCAAGCCAACCCGTCTTGATTGGTACAGGAGGTATTCAGTCGGTGTCCCTAATTGGAATAACCGGGTATACAAGTTACACTCCAGCACTGGTAATGAGGCAGTTTGGCTCAACACAGTCCATGTTCAACATTAAAGAATACCACCAAGGTCACTTCTACCATGAGCTCAAGGAAGAAGAAGGGTTGAAAATGGCTCGCAAGTCCTGGGAAAACATCACTCTAATGGAGAGATCACCCACAGGCAGAGTGCCTCGGACGATTACCTTAAATGGAGGCGATAGGGACCAAGAACGCTTTACCATAGAATTCAAGGACGACAACCCTCGCCAAGACGCCCTATTAGAGGAAGCTAATAATCGCCTGGTTGATACCGAAAACTCACAGCTGCAAGAACGAATGACACAATTGGAGGACCAACAGCAGAAACTTAAGAGAAGGGTAAGAAAGCTCAAGGAAGAGGCAAGGGCCGAAAGGATAGGGTTCGAAGAGCAAGAGGTACAGTGGGAAAAAGAAAGAAACTCTCTCCAAGCTGAGGTCAAAGAGATGAAAGGGCAGAATAGTAAGCTTCAGGAAATGATGAAGTACCAAGAGGTACTCGTTGAAGAGTATAAACAGGAAAACAAGAAGAAGAAGCTTGAATTAAAAGAACAAGCACTCCTCATCAACGACATCTTGAAAGAGTGTGCTAAAGAAAGGAAAGAGAAAGAGAAACAAGCTGCCCTCTATCAAGGACTGAAAGAAAATGTGGACCAGTTGGAGAAAATGATAGCACAAGGAAAAAAGGAACTATTACCTGAATCCGAATATGCTCTGAAAGTGTTCGATCCTGCCAAACAAGAGGAAAGGTTATACGAGTATCTCAGAAAATGTCATCTCATTATAAAGAACCTCCCAGAACCTAGGCCGATGTAAAGAATATGCTGTACGAATTATTCAGTTAATGAAATGATTTTTGGACCATTGTTTAAGCAGATTTGTGAATGAATAATATGACTCCCGTAGGAACTCCCTCGCTAGGGTTATGTGAAAAATTGAGTGCGCTATATGAACAGGTATCATAAATGCACATTCAATCCCGTCATTCACAGTCAGACTATCAAACGATGCCATGATAAAGTTGATGCGGTTATCCTTTTGCAGATTCCAACCTGGCTCTCAAATGCCACTGTATCCTTCGTCCAGACCAGGACTTTTAGTTTCTTTGCAAAACTCAAATTCATTTAAATTTTTTTTATCCCTCACAGGAAATCAATATTGATTCAAACAAGGCAAGTCTGACCAAGCACACGATCCAACCCAAGCGAGTGTACTTAACAAGATCTCGAACGAGGAAGATAATGGAAAATCAGGAGCAAGTACAGAACCTACAGGGACAGGTCTCCGAGTTGAAGGATCAGCTTTCTGAAATTATGAGACTAATGAAGGAAATGTCTCAGAGCAAACCTGCTTCAGAACCTAGCCCACCATTACCTCCTCCGCCTCCTACAACAAATGATCCTCAGCAAGCTTCAACCTCTTTTACCTTTCAGTCTCCCATTCCGGACCCGACAATCACTGTCAATCCGGTGACCATAAATAATGACCCACCTTTTTCCTATTACCCGGCCGTCTCAAATGTCGAGCCTCACCATTCAATCCCGATCCCTCCAGTTTACTCCACCCCTCAGCTCCCGGTTGGAGGAGTGTATCATGCGGTGGAAGGAGAACATAGGGCAAGAGAGAACGAGAAACTATCGGCTCTAGAAGAAAGACTGAGAGCAATAGAGGGGCTGAACATGTATGGTTCAGTCGATGTATAAATCCTTGAGATTGGTGCGGATGTGGTGGTACCACCCAAATTCAAGGTTCGGATTTCGACAAGTACACCGGAAACTCGGATCCCGCATCCACACGGCAACCTACATTGCCAAAATGTCCGCTTTAATGAAGGCGATAGACTTCTCATTCACTTCTTTCACGAGAGCCTCTCGGGCGGCTGCGAGATGGTGCATACAATTGGACAGGAGCAAGCTGCACTCCTGGAAGGACTTAGCCGATACCTTTCTTAAGCAGTACAAATTCAATTGTGATGCAGCACCCACAAGGAGGGACCTCCAGAACCTGGTACAGAAAGACCGGGAAGGTTTTAAGCAGTATGCCCAACGATGGAGGGAGAAGGCTGCAGAAGTATATCCTCCAGTGACCGACAATGAACTTTGCTCCCTATTCATCGAAACATTAAAGGCTCCCTACTTCAACCTGATGATTGGCAATACCTCCAATAGCTTCTCAGATATCATCCAAGCCGGTGAGAGAATTGAAGCTAATCTGAGAATAGGAAGACTACAGGAGTTGGCTGAAAACCCTGTGAAGAAGCCCGCCAATTTTGGCAAAAAGAAGGAAGGTGATGTACACTCTGTCACCCGTCCAAATAATTACCCCCAATTTCCCCAAAATAACTACCGGCCATATTCCCCCTCTCATGGCCAAACCATCGCCAACATTCCACCTCCTTTCCCTAATTATCCACAATCACGCCCACAATATGCCCCACCCACAAATTTCCAACCAAGACCACCTCCTCCACCAACTCAACCACGACCACCACAAAATAACCCGAGACCTCCAAGGAATCCTGATCCACCCCTTCCCCTCCCTCTCAGTGAAATATACCGATACCTTGTCGGTATAAACCAAATCGTACCAGTCCCTTTGGACCCAATCCAGCCGCCGTATCCCAGGTGGTATGATGCCACTGCCCGGTGTGAGTACCATGGAGGGCACAAGGGCATTCAGCGATAAGCTGCGGGGCACTCGGAGGAGAGTGCGCTTTAATCCGGAGCAGGTGGTTGAAGATTGAGGAATGGTTCCCTCCCAATGTCACCTCAAATCCACCGCCCAACCATAATGCGGGTAGTGGTGTAATATGATTGAGTCTAAGGGAGAGGGATCAACACCAAGTGGATAAGCTGGTTCCTTACTTTGAGGAGATTTTTGCCATAGCAATGAGGGAAGGTTATCTTTCCTCTCAGGTAGCGGGAGCTGAGGAAAGTGCGAGGTGTCCTTACCATGGAGGGGCAGCTGACCATGAGCTGCGAGATTGTGAGGGGTTCAGGCAAGAAGTCCAGAACTTATTGTCTCTCAGGGTTCTGAGATACCAGACAAAGCTAAAAACGGAAAAAGGAGTGAACACCACCGGATACGGCCAGAACGCCTCTACCTCCAAACCCAGAATCACCTTCTCACCCCCAGTAGCCTCACCACCAGTAACAGTTATTCAGACTCCACCTCAGCTCCCCATCACCAACACTCATGCTGTCCCTTGGAACTATAATTTCCAAGTTTTTACTCAGGGAGCGTCAAGCAGCACATCCGCTCCTAGCCTTGCCTCACCTCCGGCACCACCAAAGCCATGTTTCGCTCCTCACGAGCACTTCAGGATGACTTATGCTTTGGACACAAGACATTACTCCCCAAACAAGTCCCCAGCCTGTTATTGCAATAAAACCCTCTCCACCTGAGCAAGAAGTCGAGTTTATAACCCGAAGTGGGAGGTGTTACGGGAACGAGGAAAGAGAAAAGAGAAAAGGGAAAGTAAAGATGGGAGAGTCATCAAGAAACACGGAAGAGGAGGTTGAGAAAGCAGGGGAAGCAGAGCCTGTTGAGCATAGAAGATGAAGAAGCTGTTGCTCCAAATAATGAAGCGAGCGAGTATGACGTGGTGGAGCAGTTGAGAAAGACACCCGCTCGGATTTATTGTTATCGCTGATTTTGAGTTGGAAGTGCCGACAAGCCTTACAGAGAATCTGGATCAGGCCTTTGTCAACCCTGACATTACTCCGGGGCAGTTTGAGAAGTTAGTGGGACAAATCCAGGCATCCAGCTCTGTAGCCTTTTCTGAAGAGGAGGTAGACCCTGCAGGCTTACGGCATAATAAAGCTCTGCATGTAACGGTGAAATGTAAAGGCTGTATAGTGGCCAAGGTCCTCATCGATATCGGATCGACCCTCAATATGCGCCTAGCGCTACCTTGGCTAGATTGCGGTTGACCAATCGGACATACGTCAAAGTGCTATGGTGGTGAGAGCTTTTGTGGAACAAGGAGAGAGGTCTTTGGGGACATTGACTTGCCAATCAGTCGGTGCATGTACTTTCAATATCACGTTTCAAGTGATGAACATTGAGCCACCTACACCATCTTTGTTAGGAGGCCTTGGATCCATTCTGCGAATCTTTGTTCCTTCGACTTTGCACCGTAAGATCAAATACATTAGGGCGGCAAAATCATCACGGTGAGGCGAAGAGGCCATCTGGTCACCAAGCCGCAATCACTCCCTTATGTGGAAGCGGTAGGAGTCATTGGAAAGCTCTTTCCGTGCCCTTGAGTTACAAGATCTTTGGGAAGGAGGGGGCCATGGCTATGGTGGCCAAAGTAATGTCAAGAAGCGGGTATGAAGAAGGTAAGGGCCTAGGCGCCACATTACAAGGGATTGTCGAGCCTATACCGGCCATTCAGAAGATAGGCCGTTATGGTTTGGGGTATGAGGAGGATGCCCTTATGGATGGGCGGTTCCGGATGAGGAAAATGCTTCGGGATCAGAGGTTCGACCAGCAAATGGGAAAAATAAGACTAGTCCCGAGAATTACGGAGATCTTCACCAAACCGGTCATTCAACATCCGGCAAATATAGAAGAATCACCCGATGATCCATCCATAGATGTCATCCAACTAGATTCCTTGTATGAGGCCCTAGTTTCGCCAATGGCTGAGGAGCAGGAGCTTGACAACTGGACAACGGAGGATATCCCTGTACTCAATCTCGAGTAAAGTACCTCTGGTTATCTACACTTGATCACTTTGTCCATGGTGACAAGTGTAATACTGTAAATGGACCTTTTCTTATGGCATTAATATTAATGAATTAATAGCGCATTTTTAATCCAATACTCTTTTTCTTTCCTTTTTAATTCCATCCTTATAACATGTTCTATTCTTTATTCATTCAGGACCATTCATCAATTAACACCTAATAATCCAATAGACTCAGAAATTCCTCTGGTTAATTTTGAAATCCCCATAACTGCCATTACTTCAAGTAATTCTGAGGAAGACCTTACAGAAGAAAGCAATGAAAAAGATGAACCCTCCCTCGTGCCTTGTGAAGATGAAACGCGCACAATAAACTTAGGCACGGAAGAAGTAAAAAGGGAACTTAAGGTAGTGGAGAGTGACGAATTGGGAGATATGATCGATCTGCTTAAGGAATTTCTCGACGTATTCTCATGGAGCTATGATGATATGGTGGGTTTGGACCCTCAGATAGCAACGCACAAAATTCCCTTGATCCCGGGGACAATCCCGGTAAAACAAAAGCTAAGGAGAATGAATCCCGACACACTGCTTAAGGTTCGGGACGAAGTCAAGAAACAGTATGACGCCGGGTTCTTAGAAGTGGTCAAATATCCCCAATGGGTGGCTAACGTCGTCCCGGTGATGAAGAAAGACGGGAGAGTCAGGGTGTGCGTTGACTACCGGGATCTTAATAAAGTTAGCTTGAAAGACGACTTCCCTCTCCCCCATATTGATGTGCTAGTTGACAATGCTGCGGGTTTGGGCAGATGTTCGTGTATTGATGGGGCATCAGGGTACAATCAGATCCCAATGGACGAGGAAGACAAGGATAAAACTGCTTTTATCACCCAATGGGGGGTATTCTGCTATCGGGTCATGCCTTTCGGGTTGAAAAATGCCGGCTACTTACGGTAGCAAGCAATGGTCACATTATTCCACGATATGATGCATAAAGAAGTGGAGGTGTATGTTGATGATATGATCATCAAATCCCGGGGAGAGGAGAGCCACGTTCAGGTGATAAGGAGGGTGTTTGAAAGGCTCAGGAAATACCAGTTGAAGCTGAACCCTGCTAAGTGCATATTCGGAGCTAGATCGGGAAAACTGTTGGGATTCATAGTAAGCGAGAAGGGAATAGAAGTGGACCCAGACAAAGTTCGAGCTATTCAAGAAATGCCGTCCCCAAAAGCGAGAAAGGGAGGTGCGCGATTTTAGGAAAGTGAACTACATTTCGAGGTTTATTTCTAATCTCACCGCCAAAGTGAGCCTATTTTGATTACTCGGAAGAACAACCCTACCCAATGGGATTCGGATTGTCAAAGGCTTTGAAACAATCAAGCGATTTGTCAAATCCACGATATTGGTCCACTTTGTGGCAAGCGGGCCTTTGATCCTGTGCACTGGCGGTCCAACGAATTCTATGGGGTGTGTTTTGGGACAAGATGATGATACCGCCGAAAGAGAGGGCCATTTATTACACGAGCAAGAAGTTCAATGATTGTGAGTCGAGGTACTCCTTCTTAGAAAAGACTTGCTGCAGCGTTAGCATGAATGACAAATCGCCTCAAGCACTATATGTTGAATCACAAGACATGGCTTATCTCGGGATGGATCCTATCAAATATGTATTGAAAGCCCATTCGTGCGGGAAGGATAGCCAAGTGGCGAGTTATACTCTCCCAATACGACATAGTCTACATGACCCGAAAAGCGGTGAAAGGTAGCGTGATTGCTGACCTCCTAGCAGAAAACCCTATCCCGGATTATGAAGCTCTAGATTTTGAGTTCCCTGATGAACATATCAATGAAGTAGACCACGAAGAAGATGAGCCAACCGATGTATGGGAGATGTATTTTGATGGAGCAGTCAATTTATCGGGAAATGGAATCGGAGCTGTACTAGTATCCCCAGAAGGAAAGCACTTCCCAATAGCTGCTAAGTTGGGATTTGACTGTACCAACAATGTCGCAGAGTATGAAGCTTGTGTAATGGGTCTACATGCCGCTATAGAGATGAAAATCAGAAAGTTGGAGGTGTACGGAGACTCGGCTCTGATAATCTATCAAGTCAAGGGAGAATGGCAAACTAAGGATCCAAAACGATCCTCGGGGCAAGTGGTCACCAACATACGAGGGACCCTATGCGGTTAAGAAGACATTTTCCGGAGGAGCCTTGATCTTGACCCGCATGGACGGTGAAGAATTCCCGAGACTAGTCAATGCCGACACTGTCAAGAGATACTATGCATAAAAAGGGGAAAGGATGAAAACCCGAAAGGGCTTCAAAAAAAAAAAAAAAAAAAAAAAAAAAAAAAAACCTTCTTGGGGTGAAAACCCAAAAGGGCGTCCCAAGAACCGAAATGGAGAAGAGGGCATGAAACCACGGGTAGAGAAGAGATCGTTACGGCATGAGGCTTCAGAGGACTCGAAATAATGGCAGTTAAAAGACTAACCATAAGGAATATGTGAGATCTAACCTTATGCCCTTTTCCTTTGAAAGTCTATTCTTTCTAATAAAGTTATACTTCATTCCTTCTGTTGTTATTTTCCCCATGCTATCCTTTCTCTTTGTTTAATGCGCTATTAATTAGTTAAAATTTTTGCCATAAGATTTGAATTTGAAAATTGATAACCTCACGTACTTTATTATGAGATTTGCAGGAAATAGCCTTCAAAAAAAAAAAAAAAAAAAAAAAAAACTTCTAGAGGTGAAAACCCCAAACGGCCCTTATGGTAGAATGGACGAAGAGAAAGTGAAAACCCGCAAGGGCGCTTTCCGAAGAATAAGAAGAAAGTCGGGAATGAAAAAGGGGCATCCGAAAGAATGAGATCATAGGTCAGGTCTTGCAACTCCTCCTCCATTAATCATCCGCCTTCGTTATCTTGTTAAGTACACTTCTTCAGGGAAAGAACTTCATGTGTCAGGGTTAGACTCGCCTTGTAAGTCGATTTTGATTTCCTGCAATTTAAATTTCTGCTATCAACCTCTGGTTCCTTGATCCAAGTTGATTTTAATTTCCTGCAATTTAAATTTCTGCTATCAACCTCTGGTTCCTTGATCCAAGTTGATTTTAATTTCATGCAATTTACATTTCTACCATCAACCTCTGGATCGTTGATCCAAGTTGATTTTAATTTCCTGCAATTTAAATTCCTGTTATCAACCTCTGGATTCTTGATCCAAGTTGATTTTAATTTCCTGCAATTTAAATTTCCTACCATCAACCTCTGGATCCTTGATCCAAGTTGATTTTAATTTCCTGCAATTTAAATTCCTGTTATCAACCTCTGGATTCTTGATCCAAGTTGATTTTAATTTCCTGCAATTTAAATTTCCTACCATCAACCTCTGGTTCCTTGACCCAAGTTGATTTTAATTTCCTGCAATTCCACCATCAACCTCTGGATCCTTGATCCAAGTTGATTTTAATTTCCTGCAATTTAAATTTCTGCTATCAACCTCTGGTTCCTTGATCCAAGTTGATTTTAATTTCCTGCAATTTAAATTTCCACCATCAACCTCTGGTTCCTTGATCTAAGTTGATTTTAATTTCATGCAATTTACATTTCTGTTATCGACCTCTGGATCCTTGATCCAAGTTGATTTTAATTTCATGCAATTCCACCATCAACCTCTGGTTCCTTGATCTAAGTTGATTTTAATTTCATGCAATTTACATTTCTGTTATCGACCTCTGGATCCTTGATCCAAGTTGATTTTAATTTCATGCAATTCCACCATCAACCTCTGGTTCCTTGATCTAAGTTGATTTTAATTTCATGCAATTTACATTTCATTATCGACCTCGGATCCTTGATCCAAGTTGATTTTAATTTCATGCAATTCCACCATCAACCTCTGGTTCCTTGATCTAAGTTGATTTTAATTTCATGCAATTTACATTTCTACCATCAACCTCTGGTTCCTTGATCCAAGTTGATTTTAATTTCATGCAATTTACATTTCTGCTATCAACCTCTGGTTCCTTGATCCAAGTTGATTTTAATGTCATGCAATTTACATTCCTGTTATCAACCTCTGGTTTCTAGATCCAAGTTGATTTTAATTCTCTAGGTTATTAATTTAGGTGTGCTTTAGTTCCCTAATTTCAAATACCTAATCGTCCAAAATATGAGTCGGAATCTTTACATAATTCATATACGGAAATTTTTCCTTTAATTGAAATTATGTAAAGAGGGGCATTGTCGACACCATATTTTGGCGATCCCTAGAATCAATAAAAAATCTTTTCTTTGAACAGCTAATCACGTTTCCGGTCCCTCTTTGATAGGCAGTCACATTTCCGATCTCTCCTCACAGAGAATTGAATCAATGCTAAGTCCTCACATTCATTAAAGCCTCGCCGATCTCTCAAAATCATTTTACCGACCTCTCAAACCCGATGTCGGATTTCCGGACCTGTCAAGAATATTCCTGATCTCTGTTGATGAATAAAATGAACGGGCACTAGATCTTTTCTTACGCTTTATTGCGACCTCCTTTCCAAAGTTTAAGAGCTAAAGTTTTGGTTCGATTCCGATCTTAAGTGTTCGAGTTAAATTTTCGGTCAAGTTCTGCTCAGATTTCTTCCCTACCGATCTCATGTTCAAAGTGCTTTCCGATCTCTCATACTTAGATTAATAATCACATTTAGTTTTTGTTTTGCTGTGCTCATACAATCAAATACTCAGACAAATAATGGTTTAAAATTTTCCGATCACAATCATTCATTGAACAAAAGGCATTTCATTTCATGTCATAATTTGTACAAGTTATTCTACTGAGGATCACCCCACTGATCTACATTTGGATCACTCCTCTCTCCCTCTCACCCTCGGCTTCATCCTCACCGTCTTCATCATTGTCCTCGGAGCCACATCGCCATCCAAGAAAAGTCTTCTTCTCGGGTAACGCCCCGGAGTGCGGCCAAGAGATCCTTGTGAGCCTTCACATAGGCCTCGGCTATTCCCGTCACCATCTCTTCATCCCTCTCCTTAAGCTCCTTATCTTTCTCCTTAAGCTCCTTATCCTTCGCCTCAAGTTCCTCTATAAGTTGAGCGACCTGAGCGGCTTCATTGGCATGAAGCACCTGGACTTCCTTAAGAGCACGGTCCCTCTCATCCAAAGCACGATTCTGTTCGGCCAACCGGTCTTCATGGAGCTTTGCCCGTCCCTCGACTTGAGATATATAATCCCGAGCGGATGAGAGTTGGGATCGGAGGGAATCCACCTCCTGATTCTTCTTCCCGATCTCCTTACCCAGGCGCTGAATCCTCTCCCGGATCATGGTCTGGTTCACCAGACACTCCACGTTTAAGCTCATGGTCCGAGTCAATATGTCGTCGAGACCATTCTGGGATAGCCTGTCCCGATCCTCCTGAAAGAAGATGGTAGACCCCAGGACTTTGGCGAAATCAGAGTTCTCCTTGACAGTCCGGTTATTCCTCAAGCAGTCGATCAGTACTTGAGCGCCCCGAGAAGAGGTCCTCCCAGAAGCTTGAGAAGGCCCCCCTTCCCTGCTTGGAACAACTGCAAGAGTCGGAGGTCGCTCCTCCGATCTAGGAGGAGATCGGGTAGCTTGGTGGTCGGCGGACCGAAGGTTGGGGAGGATCACTTTGTATCTCCCTGTGTTCGTGACCGGCGTTTGAGTCGTTCGAACGCTTTATCTCCTTTATCTTCCGAGATCTCTCTCCTTCTTCCGCTTTCCTTGAACCTCACCACCCGCCATACCGCACAAAGAAAAGGTTAGTGAGATCGCTAAGGTCCCGAGATCCGAGGTATAGAAAATACCGATGCCGAGGTTAGAGAGTGGAAGCTCGCGGTCTTGGCCAAAGGAGCGATTGAACAAATCCAATGGTGCAGCTCGGCAGTCACCGAATCCAAACAAGAATCCTTTTTAGTGGCAGCCTCACTCTTCAGATCCATCACTATCAAACTTTCCTCTTCGCTCAAGGTAATATGGTTCGGAAGCAAGGGTCCCCGGTACCACCAACATGGGGAAATCCTCAAAGCGGCTCGGATCTTTGCTCCTCACAATGAAGAAACGATTCTTCCAGTTCTTAAGAGACGAGGCGATCGGAAAAGAGCCCGCAATTAGGCTTCACCGAAAGAACCAAATGGTCATCGTCCTTTCGGTGAGTTAGCGGTGCACTTGGCGAACACTTTAGTCGTAGGTCCGATTCCCTTAGCTCGGCATAGACCTCGGAAAGCAACCAAGATCCGCCACGAGTTGGGGTGGATTTGAACAATGGATATTCGTGAAATTTTAGGACCTCCTTATAGAAATCGGCTAGAGGGAACCTCGCATCGCCTTTAATCGTTTCTTCATACACCATGACCATGTCATCCTCTTCAAAAGAATGATCGACACGAAGATCGCCATGGCACTTGATCAGCTCATATGAATCAGGACAAATGTTGTATTCTTGAACAAACGATTGCAGATCGGATTCCCGAAGAACCGATGGAAGCTCGTCTATGGGAAGGGTCTCTCCTTGAAGAAGGGCGCGCAGACGCCTTAATGGTACGACTACCGACTGGAGCAGGACCCTAAGGGGTCCAGTTGCGCGCGCTATTCGATCGCTTCTTCTTCATCGACGATGACCAAGAGAACTCAATGGAAGGAGGGCTCGCCGCTCTCTGACCTTCGGCACCGCTCATTTTCAAAAGAAACAAAGAACTTAAACAAAAAAAGAAGATCAAAGTCCTTACCAGAGTCTAATCGGCGTCGGAGAAACTGGAGAAAATGAGAGAACTTCGAAGTTGTGAGCAGGGGATTGAAAATGGAATGAGAGAACAACTGGCTAACCCTCCCGCCCCTATTTATACAAGTCCGAGCATTTAATGCTCGCGAGGTTCTAGGCAGCGCATCGATTGGTGGGATTGGACAGCTGTTTTGACACTTTTCTCAAACATCCGAATGTTCTGAGATCGGTTAATCAGAGATCGGCATAATGAGTTAAACATTTTAAAATAAAGAATCAGTTAAGTGTCATTCAGGTAAAGAATCAGATCGGACAAATATATCAGGGATCGGAAAATAATCAATAAGATAATAATTGGAGAAACAAGACTTTTATTTCCAAAAAGATCGGATTACATCATTTGGGCGATCTCTAGGGATCGGATTACAATAAAGGACTAACTACATCATTTGAGTGATCTCTAGAGATCTGATTACATTGACAGACTACATCATTTTGGCGATCTCTAAGGATCGGAATACATTGGAGATCTGAGTATATCAAAAGGCCGATCTAAGGATCGGTTTACAACTGATCCCAAGGATACTCCCAGGAGATCCATGGATCAGTTTATAACTAATTCCAAGGATACTCCCAGGTGTTCCAAGGATCAGTTTATAACTGATCCCAAGGATATTGCCGACCGGATGCTTCATCCGCCGAACACCCAATGTGGATCGTAATCATTTTGAACACTCAATGTGATGAGAAGCCGAATGAACTCAGTTGAGCAACTCGAGATCGGTACAACCAAAGCCCGCAATGCGGATCGGTCAGATCCAGTTCTCTCACCATCGTCAATTAGGACCATCCAATCACCGGGATCGTAAATTTTCAGTCGAGGAATAGGGAATTCCATCGGAAGAGGATCAAAACCACAGTTGTAGCCGGAACTTTCCCCGGAACAGCTAGAACCAAGAAACAAGGAGAAAGAGAGAAAAATCGAATGAAGGAAATGCCACTATCAACAGGGGTATATATAGGGGAAAATGGGCATTTAATGCTGAGCGGAAAACGAAGCGGACGCTTCGAAAATCGAGATGTAATTAATGCTTGGACCGAATCCGCATCGATCAAGGGATAAAAGAGATCGGAGATAGGAGATCGCATGAGAGATCGGAATAGGAGCTAGGGAGGGATCGGATGACAAAAAGAATAAGACAAATCCCAATAACCGCCGCCGAATCGTGAGCCGAGGTAGTTAAAGCGTTGGCACGAGATCTCCACCGCACGCCTAAGAATCGCCCGCAATGCGACAGTGCCGTGGTATGTCATGACAAATCAGACATCCCAATCTCCACCGTTGATCTCACTTGTAAGGATGAATCCGGAACCCTTGGATCAAAAGAGAAGATGACAATACCAGCGTTTTTCACTCTCAGCCCTCAGATCGTTCCGGACAAGAGGATTCAAGACCGCCGGATTAAAAGAGGAAAAGGACAAATACTTTGAGAAGCGATCTCAGCCATTCGTTTTGATTCTCTTTAATTCCTGAACATCCGATCATGTACTTCAAAATCCTGACCCTCCATCTCCCTCAAAATGAATCCTGACCCTTCATGGGGAGCACCCGATTCCTATAAATACCTGCATGAAAAACTGTTCAAGGGACGAAAAAAAACGGACAAAAATATAGGCAAGAGGCTGCTATTATCGTGGAGGAACTCTGAAACTTCATTCAGTTTGTTACTCTGCTGTTTTGTAGTGATTAAAAATACTTTTGAAACTAGTTTTCAGGAGTGTTTTCTTGAAAAAGATTTTGAATATTGGAACTCTACATTTCCAGTTTGTTCATTATCTGGTCATACTCTCATCATCTCTGCTTTCCTTTCCTCTGCTCAAGCTCAACTTCCTTTCACTGGTTCTTACCTGTTACCTTTTAGCTAAAGCATCTCTGGTTTCACGATGCACATCAACTCTCAGCCGATCAATCCGCCATCTCTGCTTACCACTTCACGCTTATTTCAATATATTTGGCTCCTCACAGTAAGAGTTCACACTCAAGCACGATTGTTTCCTGCCCTTCCTTTGTTCTTCATACATCTGCAACTTTCTTCAAGGGTATTTTGTACAAGAGAACCCAAGAGAAAATATTGTTATAAGAGTTCATGTTACTGTTTTATTAAGCGTCTACGTTTATTTCCCGCATTTTCCTTGTTCTTCTTACGTCTAGACCATTTCTGCACAAGCAATCCCAAAGAAAGTCACTCTCAAATCATTTTTTTAGTGATCGCCATTTTATTGATCTCCGTCATTTCTGAAAACCAGTTTTCTAACTCTTTGTAGTATGTAAATGGTTGGGTAAACGTAGGTAGCTGCAACTTAGAGGTCTCCTTTAAAAAGAGGACCTGAATAACACGCCAGGAAGATAGCCGAACTATTAGGCTGACGTAAACAGCAATTCGGCAAGATGTCATAAATAGAACCAAAGTAAACATAACAGAATAGATCGGATGTTAATAGATATTGGTAAAATGACTACATGAAAAGGTCAGTGAATCAAGTCTAGTGTTCCCCGTTCAGCCACAGGGTATCCGAAACCTTATCCCCAGCATTTTTGAAGGTCAGAATTCTTAGTTTTAGGTTCTTAAGACCCGTAGCTGTGGTTAAATTTTTTAAAGGTCGGAAAAGTCTTTGTCCGGGTCCCGTCAAAATAGAAGAGGTCGGAAGAGTCCTTATCCTATCCTTGCCTAAAAGTTTTAAATCAACTCCTAAAAGAGATCGGAGGAGGGTTCTTATCCGGTCTCCCTTCAAAAATTTTAATAAACATTAAATAGGGATCGGAGGAGAGTTCTTATCCGGTCTCAACTCAAAACATTAATAAATAACTCTAAAAGAGATCGGAGGAGGGTTCTTATCCGGTCTCCCTTCAAAATTTTAATAAACATTAAATAGGGATCGGAGGAGAGTTCTTATCCGGTCTCAACTCAAAACACTAATGAATAACTCTAAAAGAGATCGGAGGAGGGTTCTTATCCGGTCTCCCCTCAAAATTTTAATAAACAACTTAAAAGAGATCGGAGGAGAGTTCTTATCCGATTCTCACACCCGTTCACTAAGGTTGTCTCATTTACTTATGTATCTGGGTGATCCAAATTTAGTGAAAAATCAAATATTCCTTCTACCAAAAGGATTAACATTGCCGCCTAAGCCCTCCTAACTAATTTATAAAGGACGCAGAATTAAATCTACTTACCCTTATTAAGGGACGAGGTGGGGTGCCTAACACCTTCCCCACCCGTTTACGGACCCCGAACTTAGAATCTCTGTTTTGAAGTGGTTTCATTTTTAATTTAACTTCTCAAATGGTTTTCTTTAGTTTCCCTCAAAACTAAGGTGGCGACTCCTCACTTTTTCCCACTTCGGTGAGTGATCGTCCAGGCGACCGCAAAATCCCATTGCGACACCCAACAAGCCAAATTAAAAGAGATAAAAACTAATTAAAAAGAGACAAAATGAAAGACCAAATCTGCACTCCCATCTTCATCCTTGGGCAGCCAAAACGTAGAGAAAGAGAGGAGAGGGTTTCCACCATAGTTCAAGCTTCCAAGCTTGGAAACCTTGTTTATCTTGCACCAAAAACCCTAGATCCCTTCAATAAAAATTACCCCCACACCTTGTAGGAGTGTTTGGCAGCCAAGAAAAGCCAAGAAAGTGAAGGAATTGCTTGGGAAAATTCTGCTAAAAAAAAAATGGTTAGTGCTAACTCTTACATTTTTCTTTTTATTCCATGTTAGGAAGTTCAAGTGAATAAGAAATTGTTAAGAAATTGAATAAAACACTTATGTAGGAGTATGTATGAATGGTGGCAGCCAAGAGAGGGTTAGGGTATTGATGGTTTAATTGCAATTAAGTTGGTATATTAATGTCAATTAATGCATATATATGAATTGGAGTTTAATGGAGTTGAATTTTTTGAGTTTGTATGAGAATGAGATTTTATCAATTAGGGTTAGTATGAAAATTGGAGATATTGTGTTTAAATGATTAATGGACATTCTAGTGGTCAATTAGTGACCATTTAAGGCAAGTTAATTATAATTTGAAGTGAGTTAATGCATGGCAAAACTGAAATGGAAGGCTGCCCAATGAGTGCAAAGCAGGTGATCAAATTTCAGTCCACTTGGACTGCCATATCTTTGGCTGTGTTGGTCCAATTGGTGTTTGGCCAATTGGACATGAAACTAGGCTTATAATGGCACATTTTTGCTGAAGAAACCATGCCCAAAAGACCAAAGCAAGAGGACCAAAAGTTGGCCCCAATCCGGACACCCTGCAACAGCACCTGCAGAAATGACCAAATGAATAGTAACTGTTCATTTGGCCATAAATCACTATAGATATGGTCAATTGAGCTGAAATTTTTATAGCAACAAGTTAAGACATAGATAAACAACTTTCTTGAAGAAATCTACCCCAAATTATGACCAGAACCAAATCAAATCATTGAGAAAAGTGAAGTTTAATGTACTGAGATTTCCAGAATTTTTATTTGAGCAGTAATGTTTGGATGGTTATAACTCTCTCTAGAAAACTCGGATTTAGGCGATTCTTGAACCGATGGAAACCTAAGGCATGGTAGAACATTTCATATGAAGAAAGTTTGACCAAATTATGAACTTAACTTGGTCAAATTACTGACCAAAGTTGGACCAAAATCTGCCAAAACCCAAAATCTCAGCAAGAACAGTACACGTGAACAGTAAACTTATTTTGGCCATAACTTGAGCTACAAAACTCCAAATGGAGTGATTCAAAAAAAGAAATTCAACTAGACAAAATAAGGAACATTTTCTATGAAGGAAGTTTTGTCAAATTCCAACAGTAAATCGACCAATGAAACAGTGCAACTTTGGAGCACCAAAACCGAAAATTGGCAATTTTGCCAAAATGACCTAAGCTTTGAGAAAGTGACCAAAACCAACAAGTTTTAAATGAAAAATGTAGTATGTTGGAAGTGCCAAAGTCAATGTACATATTTTCTATCCAAAAGTCAACATTTTAGTTGACTAATGAAGTGAATAGTGACATGAAAACTTGAAATAAGCTTGGAAATGGATTTGGTAATTGATTCCAACAAGTTTTAAATGCAAAATGTGGTACATCGGGAGTGTTAAAACAAATGTACCTATTGTCTATGCAAAAGTCAACATTTTTGTTGACCAATGAGGTGAATAGTGACACCAAAACTTGAAATTCGAAATTTGAAATTAGAAATGCATCTAGGGGACTTTAAATTGCAATTGGTAATTAATACTAGTAAATGTAAAACTCAAAATGTGGGATCTTGGTGTAATTAGAATTAATATATCCATTAAGTATAAAAAGGTCAACATTTTGGTTGACTAGTATGGTGAATAGTAATCAAAATGATTAGTGAATTAAGATGAAGACCTAGAACCAATTCTAAGTTTAAATGCTTAGAATTGTATGATAAATATGGACTATGCATCCTAGTCAAAATTGTTAAAAAGAAATTTAGGCCATAAATTTGAAATCCATGAAATATTCATGGATTACTTGAAACATGAAAAATAAGTCACATAATTGATGTGAATAGATAGTTAGGGCATATATGCCCATCACAAATGGAATTCATAAAATATTAGTAACTCAACTTGAAATATAAAATTTGTAATTACATAAGTAGACTCTTGAATGTATAAATGAGAAAGGAAAAATGTTTTGAATACAATGGTACATGTGAACCATTGTTTAGAATTGGGATCAATATGAATAACATAATGAATGGATAAATAAACCATATTAATGTATGAATGAGACATTAGTTCTCATTATTGTAAAGAGGAGAAGTATTTTGAGTACAATGGTATAAAAGGATAATTGATGTGAATTGTGATCATATAAATGATCAAATGAATGTATGAATTATGATTGAAATTTATCATGAAATAATGAAGTCATAAAGCACAATATATTAATATTTTAAAGTATCAAATGCCCTAGTATACCTAACAAGATTGGTTTGGATAGTTTGGCATGCCAATAGGGTATTGTTTTAGCAGTACTGCGAAAGGAAAGGCTTTATGCCTGTATTCATGGCTTTATGCCCGTATCCATGGCTTTTATGCCCGTATTCATGGCTTTTGTCATACCTTACCCCTCCGTAAGGCATAACATGATCCCATAGAATACTTAATGAACTACCGAACTTCGCCTACCGATAACTCATTAAGTACCCTACAAGGGATTTTAAAACAATTTTCTTACATTTTGGAAGTGGTGAGCATTTTGGTAGAAATTAAAAACTATTTATTCAAAGTTTAAATACTAGTAAAAAATTTTGTCCCTTTAAATTTTGCCGCAATTTTTATAAAAATTTTGACAGAGTTCCCTCTGTATTTTGAGAAACCAGTTCTTCAAATACCTGAAAAAAAGCACTTCCAAAAATATTTCACAACTCCCAACCACCAATAATTCTCAAATCAACTCAATCAAGGCACTTCAAATAATTTCACAATACAATCCAAGATTTCTCATCTCAAAGTATTTAATATCTTCATTTACAAAACATAAAGTAGAAAATTCATATTTACAAATATTAAATTTACAGAAACAAACCCAAAATAATATTATTACAATTTATTTACAACTGCTCAATTTACATTGATACTTATGACATTACAGTATTTACATCAAAATAACCATAAGGGTATAAAACAATACCCGTACAAAAGCTTGATGTGATCTTCAACTCAGTAGCAGCTCACTCTGCTGCTTTTTCCTTGCTCTTATCTGCGACAGTAAATTAAACTATCGCTGAGTATAAACATACTCAGTGGTGCACAATAAAACTTTAAAATGCGATACATAAATCATTTATTGATGAAACATAATTTGAATACTTCACAATCACATTTCACAAATATCAAAGCTCATAACAACTCATTTTGTCAAATAATATATTAAACAACAGTTTAGTCAAACAATTGCGTAAACACAGTGTTGCCAAAGTCGTACACAACTTAAGCCATGACACAAAATTTCCGATCAATGCCGTGTTGTACACCACGACAAAGCAATCTCAACCCCATTAATCGAAACCAATGAGGAGGTGGCTAGCTAGCTAATGAGTACTCATCCGATCTACAACCTCAATCGCAAGCGGAGAGGGAGGAAAATAAATGATCTCAACCCCATAAATGGAGGAGGAAATGTGATACTGTCATGCTAAGTGTGAACATAAAATCCATTTCAAACATTTCATTCAAATATTGCATACAAAAATCAAATCAATTTCCAAAGTTACAATTTGATCACAAGGTGGCAACACGAAAGTTCATATGTTCATAATGCATGCTAAATCAATTTTTCAAGAGTAAAATGCTTAAATAGGGTTTATTATGCACAAACCTCGAACAGTCGCTGTTGGCCCCGACTCGACTCCTCGGTTCTGTCCCGGTATTCTTTTCCACTGAAACATGAAATTTTACAATGTTTCAGTACTAGAACTTAAAATAAACCCAAAATAAACTTAGCTTCACATTTACCTAGCTCTAACGTGTTAAATTCGACGTTCTCGAAATTTTGTGTTTCGGGTTACTATTCACTGCACTATTCAAGTCAAATAATTGACTTTCTAAGGATTAATAGGTATGGGAACTTCAATTTCACCCACATACCACATTTTGTTCATTAAACTTGTTGGTTTTGGTCACTTTTTCAAAGCATAGGTCATTTTGGCAAAATTGCCAATTTTCGCTTTGTGCTCGGTTGCACTATTCCATTGGTCGATCTACTATTGGAATTTGACAAAACTTCCTTCATAGAAAATGTTCCTTATTGTCTAAAGTGTATTCTCATTTTTGGATCACCTCAATCGGAGTTTTGTAGCTCAAGTTATGGCCAAAATAAGTTTACTGTTCACGTGCAATCGCTCATACTGCAATTTAGGTGCTGGCAGATTTTTGGTCCAACTTTGGTCAGTAATTTGATCAAGTTAAGTTCATAATTTGGTCTAACTTTCTTCAGATGAAATGTTCTACTATGTCTTAGGTTTCCATCGGTTCAAGAATCGCCTAAATCCGAGTTTTCTAGAGAGAGTTATAGCCATCCAAACCTTGCTGCTCAACTGAAAATTCTGCAGAGTTTCAGTACAGTAATTTTAACTTTGCTCAATGATTTGAATGAGTTAATGGCCTAATTTGGGTTGGTGTTCTTCATGAAAGTTTTAGGTCTATATCATATCTAATTTCTGGTAAAATTTCAGATCAATTTGACCTACCTAGCTCGAGTTATGACCAAATGAACAGTTACTGTTCATTTGGTCAGTTTGGTGCAGGGCAGCCTGCTATCAACTCACTTTGGTCAATTGTTTCACCAAGTTTTAGTCAGTTTTTGGTCATGGTTCCTTAATGAAAGTTGTGCTCTTTTATGTCTATTTTCATCTCCAATTGGTGGCATATCCATTAGGCTTGTAAAATTTGAGTTTTGGTCCTTCAAAGTGGGTTTGGTCATGCTGCCAGCAGCATGACCATTGACCTACGAATTTAGCTAAATTTTCCACCATTCCCATACAATTTATTTGGTCCTAATTGATCATTATTTCATTTCACAATAGGTCAAATATGCCATTTATGCATTTCTCCAATTTTTGATTCATAAACCCTTGCATTGAAACCCTAAACTCACTAACTCTTGCATTTAACCATAACTAGTGCACTTAACCTTAACCATTCAACTAATCAAAGCTTTTAAACTCATTCTAATGCATCAATTTCATGTAAATCATACTCCTTTCAAGCTGCCCAAATTTCAGTTTGGTCCCTCTCCCATATTTGTTTCATTTAAATCAAGTTCTAAGCTCACTTAATTACCTAAACATGCATTTAAATGGAAAAATAAAGAGTTTGATATGCTAACCTCACTTAAAGCTTCAAAATCCTAACCTTTGCTCTTCTTTCTTCTTGAAATCTCCTTCTTAAGTAGTAATAACAAGCTTTAAAGAAGTCCTTATGAGAGTTATTATGGTTGGTAAATAAAATTTCTAGGTTGGGATTTAGAGGATTTATGGAAAGGAACCAAGAATTCCAAGCTTTTCTTGCTTAAAAATGGTGGAACAACATAAGAAGAGAGGGAGAGGAGAGAGCTACGGGAAAAGCAAAAGAAGAAGCAAAAAAAAATGTTTTTGAATTTTTATTTTTATCCATTTTTGAAGACCAAAATTCCCAAATTAATAAAATAACTTAATTAATCTTTTATGACATCATCTTTGACTTTTCTAACTTCTTTCTTTTCTTTTTCTTTTTTTTTTCTATTTATTTTTTTCTATTAGTTCTTTAATTTAATTCTTGATTCCGAAATTTTCTTTTCTCCTTTTTTATTTGTGATTAGGTCGAGTCACCGTCGGGTCAATTGACCAAATTGCCCCTTGCCGGTTCATCCCGGTTTGCAAATAATCCAATATTTCTTCCGGCTCCTTGACCTAATTATTTGACTAACTTAACAGTTCTTTTTTGTGATTTTCTCTTTTCCACTGTGTTCATAAGGGTCCTAAGGACCGCAGCGTCACTTTTTACAGTTCGAAATTTGAGTTTAAAATGACTTCAGATGCGTTCGAGGAGGTCACTCATCAGCGTGACTCGGCTCGTTTAACCTCTTATGTTCTGTTTTTCTTATTTATAGTTAACTAATTAAACATTACTAATTATTTGTGTTTATGGCTTCTCAAATTGTCTTAAGTGTGGCTCTAATCCCAATAATTGTCCGGACCGACACCGATCTCCGGAACAGTGAAATATACCAGGCTATACAACGGGGGTGTTACAGCTTTTATGCCGATTATGTGATATCATGACTCTTTAGCCATACTGACTGCATACGTGGTTGACGTTCTGCGTCCCATGGTATGACGGCCCGAGGCACCGCGGTGTCCAGTGCCAACGACCCGTTATCGATCCGATGCGTCTAGTATAGGTTACTTGGGCAGTCAATTAAAGTATTATTCAATTCAGGCAGCTAAGTTAAGTATAATGAAAATCCAGTACAATTAAATTAAGTATTGAATGAATAAGCAAAAGAGATTAGCAAAAGAAACATAACAAAAATATAAATTGCAGAACCGTACAGACTTGAAATACAATACAGATAGAATAAATTATATACCTGTTAGTATTACTGAAAAGTTATAAACTAAGCACTTCCAAAGAGGAACAAACTAGTATATAAGATCGTTGATACTAGAAATACCATACCAAATTAAATTGATTCTTGAGTATCTGAATTATCATTTCTTTCTTTCTTTACTTGTATATATTATTTCTGGTTATATTATTGCACCACTAAGCAGAAATGCTTAGCACGATGGAATTGCTTCCTCGCGCAGGTACTGAAGGTAAAACCAGTAGACTGTCGACTGAGATTTTTGGAGTCCAGATCTGCAGAAGTGTCAGAAGAGTTCAAGATTGTCACCTCCTCAGCAATGCATGTAGATAGGGCTCATTTTATACATGTTATGTATATTGTTCATTCCTAGCACATTGTAAATTATTTGTATATCTTGTACAAAATAAACTCATGTAATTAACCTATGAATTATGGAAGCTATTCAAAGTAAGTATTTTAGTATGTGAATTGAATTTGAGTTATAATGAGATTATACTTGTGAATATTGAGATATTGAAAATCTAATTAGATTTCTGAGAAATCTGAATACTGTATTGAGATACATTATGTTTGAAAATTTTTGAGACTATTAAGTTTGAGAAATTGAGTATATATTGAAATTGTCTTTGGCACGTTCAGAAGAACTGTTAGTCCAAATTACAGCCGACACTTTTTCGGATTATCATTAAAATTTTTGAAATTTCCAATTTAGTTAGATTTTGATAAAAGTAAAAATAGCCTAAATCTTTAATAAAGTTTTTGAATAAATAAATCAAGGACTGTAATGAAATCAGATAAAATAGAGTGCTCCGGCACACTGAGTGGCATAACTTGCTCGGCTACACTGTAGTCGGGTAAGGGGTGTCACATTTATTGGTATCAGAGCACGGTTTAGGCGTTTCTGGACCTAGATAGATTGCATATCATGCATTGCATTCATAAGAGTCGAGGTGACACTATTGCAGATCTGTATTTCCTGTTTATTTTAGGTTAAGGTATGGAATAAGAGAGTGAAGAGACAATGAGATAGCGAATGGAGATGAGAAGGAGACTGTATTTAAGATGAAAAAGGATGAGTACATAACTGTTTGAGGATAGGATTGAGATTAAGGAGAAAGTGAAGTAGGATAACACGGAAAGGTAAAGAAATAAAGAGGTAATAGCTCCTTGGCTATTTACATTGGATAAATTTCGAGGACGAAATTTAAATAAGAGGGGAAGAGTTGTAACACCCTCCCGGTAGCAACTCCGTCTGATCTCTTATTCGGTGACGATGTCGGTCCGGACAGCTAGAACGTCCGGAAAAATATTTAAACTAAAGTCAAGAACCAAAATTAACTCAAATATTAATAAGAAAAATTTAGTAAAAATTTTAGAAATAAAATACAACTAAGTCAAATGAGCCGGTGCCCAAGCGATGGATAACCCAGAGGGAAGTTGCGGTTCTCGCAACGAGGAGCCCTAGACCCGGGGGAAAAATTATAAAATAATTTTTGGGACTCCAGAGAAGGGTCATTGAGGTTCCTATGGCATTAGAATGCCAAGAAAATATTTAGAAAAATTTTTCAATCGGTGCAGACAATTTTGACCCGTTAAGCCAAACGGAGGGCATTTTGGTCATTTCGCCTTCAGAGACAATTTTTGATCGACTTGTCCAGTTAAGTAAATAATTATTATGATCTAAAATATGAATAAATATTACTAAAAATTAAAGTGAAAATGAGTAGAGAAAAGAAGAAAAGAAAATGAAAGAAAAACCTAAATATGACATCACATGATGTCATTTGGAAGGCTTCCACCAATCACAACCCAACAAGCCAAATTAAAAGAGATAAAAACTAATTAAAAATAGACAAAATGAAAGACCAAATCTGCACTCCCATCTTCATCCTTGGGCAGCCAAAACGTAGAGAAAGAGAGGAGAGGGTTTCCACCATAGTTCAAGCTTCCAAGCTTGGAAACCTTGCTTATCTTGCACCAAAAACCCTAGATCCCTTCAATAAAAATTACCCCCACACCTTGTAGGAGTGTTTGGAAGCCAAGAAAAGCCAAGAAAGTGAAGGAATTGCTTGGGAAAATTCTGCTAAAAAAAAAAAGGTTAGTGCTAACTCCTACATTTTTCTTTTTATTCCATGTTAGGAAGTTCAAGTGAATAAGAAATTGTTAAGAAATTGAATAAAACACTTATGTAGGAGTATGTATGAATGGTGTCAGCCAAGAGAGGGTTAGGGTATTGATGGTTTAATTGCAATTAAGTTGGTATATTAATGTCAATTAATGCATATATATGAATTGGAGTTTAATGGAGTTGAATTTTTTGAGTTTGTATGAGAATGAGATTTGATCAATTAGGGTTAGTATGAAAATTGGAGATATTGTGTTTAAATGATTAATGGACATTCTAGTGGTCAATTAGTGACCATTTAAGGCAAGTTAATCATAATTTGAAGTGAGTTAATGCATGGTAAAACTGAAATGGAAGGCTGCCTAATGAGTGCAGCAGGGTGACTGAAATTTCAGTCCACTTGGACTACCATATCTTTGGCTGTGTTGGTCCAATTGGTGTTTGGAAAATTGGACATGAAACTAGGCTTATAATGGCACATCTTTTCTGAAGAAACCATGCCCAAAAGACCAAAGCAAGATGACCAAAAGTTGGCCCCAATCCGGACACCCTGCAACAGCACCTGCAGAAATGACCAAATGAACAGTAACTGTTCATTTGGCCATAACTCACTGTAGATATGGTCAATTGACCTGAAATTTTTACAGCAACAAGTTAAGACATAGAAAAACAACTTTCATGAAGAAACCTACCCCAAAATATGACCAGAACCAAATCAAATCATTGAGCAAAGTAAAGTTTACTGTACTGAGATTTCCAGAATTTTCATTTGAGCAGTAATGTTTGGATGGCTATAACTCTCTCTAGAAAACTCGGATTTAGGCGATTCTTGAACCGATGGAAACCTAAGGCATGTTAGAACATTTCATATGAAGAAAGTTAGACCAAATTATGAACTTAACTTGGTCAAATTACTGACCAAAGTTGGACCAAAATCTGCCAAAACCCAAAATCTCAGCAGGAACAGTACACGTGAATAGTAAACTTATTTTGGCCATAACCTGAGCTACAAAACTCCAAATGGAGTGATTCAGAAAAAGAAATTCAACTAGACAAAATATGGAACATTTTCTATGAAGGAAGTTTTGTCAAATTACAACAGTAAATCGACCAATGAAACAGTGCAACTTCGGAGCACCAAAACCGAAAATTGGCAATTTTGCCAAAATGACCTAAGCTTTGAGAAAATGACCAAAACCAACAAGTTTTAAATGAAAAATGTAGTATGTTGGAAGTGCCAAAGTCAATGTACATATTTTCTATGCAAAAGTCAACATTTTAGTTGACTAATGAAGTGAATAGTGACATGAAAACTTGAAATAAGCTTGGAAATGGATTTGGTAATTGATTCCAACAAGTTTTAAATGCAAAATGTGGTACATCGGGAGTGTTAAAACCAATGTACCTATTGTCTATACAAAAGTCAACATTTTTGTTGACCAATGAGGTGAATAGTGACACCAAAACTTGAAATTCGAAATTTGAAATTAGAAATGCATCTAGGGGACTTTAAATTGCAATTGGCAATTAATACTAGTAAATGTAAAACTCAAAATGTGGGATCTTGGTGTAATTAGAATTAATATATCCATTAAGTATAAAAAGGTCAACATTTTGGTTGACTAGTATGGTGAATAGTAATCAAAATGATTAGTGAATTAAGATGAAGACCTAGAACCAATTCTAAGCTTAAATGCTTAGAATTGTATGACAAATATGGACTATGCATCCTAGTCAAAATTGTTAAAAAGAAATTTAGGCCATAAATTTGAAATCCATGAAATATTCATGGATTACTTGAAACATGAAAAATAAGTCACCTAATTGATGTGAATAGATAGTTAGGGCATATATGCCCATCACAAATGGAATTCATAAAATATTAGTAACTCAACTTGAAATATAAAATTTGTAATTACATAAGTAGACTCTTGAATGTATAAATGAGAAAGGAAAAATATTTTAAATACAATGGTACATGTGAACCATTGTTTAGAATTGGGATCAATATGAATAACATAATGAATGGATAAATAAACCATATTAATGTATGAATGAGACATTAGTTCTCATTATTGTAAAGAGGAGAAGTATTTTGAGTACAATGGTATAAAAGGATAATTGATGTGAATTGTGATCATATAAATGATCAAATGAATGTATGAATTATGATTGAAATTTATCATGAAATAATGAAGTCATAAAGCACAATATATTAATATTTTAAAGTATCAAATGCCCTAGTATACCTAACAAGATTGGTTTGGATAGTTTGGCATGCCAATAGGGTATTGTTTTAGCAGTACTGTGAAAGGAAAGGCTTTATGCCTGTATTCATGGCTTTATGCCCGTATCCATGGCTTTTATGCCCGTATTCATGGCTTTTATGCCGATTATGTGATATCATGGCTCTTTAGCCATACTGACTGCATACGTGGTTGACGTTCTGCGTCCCATGGTATGACGGCCCGAGGCACCGCGGTGTCCAGTGCCAACGACCCGTTATCGATCCAAATCGTCTAGTATAGGTTACTTGGGCAATCAATTAAAGTATTATTCAATTCAGGCAGCTAAGTTAAGTTAAGTATAATTAAAATCCAGTACAATTAAATTAAGTATTGAATGAATAAGCAAAAGAGATTAGCAAAAGAAACATAACAAAAATATAAATTGCAGAATCATGGACTTGAAATACAATACAGATAGAATAAATTATATACCTGCTAGTATTACTGAAAAGTTATAAACTAAGCACTTCCAAAGAGGAACAAACTAGTATATAAGATCGTTGATACTAGAAATACCATACCAAATTAAATTGATTCTTGAGTATCTGAATTATCATTTATTTCTTTCTTTACTTGTATATATTATTTCTGGTTATATTATTGCACCACTAAGCGAAATGCTTAGCGCGATGGAATTCCTTCCTCAGTAGTCTTGAAGGTAAAACCAGATGGTATCGATTGAGATTTTTGGAGTCGGATCTGCGAAGTGTCGGAAGAGTTCAAGATTGTCACCTCCTCAAGAATGCATGTAGACAGGGCTCATTTTATACATGTTATGTATATTGTTCATTCCTAGCACATTGTAAATTATTTGTATATCTTGTACAAAATAAACTCATGTAATTAACCTATGAATTATGGAAGCTATTCAAAGTAAGTATTTTAGTATGTGAATTGAATTTGAGTTATAATGAGATTATACTTGTGAATATTGAGATAGTGAAAATCTAATGAGATTTCTGAGAAATCTGAAAACTGTATTGAGATACATTATGTTTGAAAATTATTTAGACTATTAAATTTGAGAAATTTAGTATATATAGAAATTGTCTTTGGCGAGTTGGAAGAATCATTAGTCCAAATTACAGTAGACACTTTTAGGATTATCATTAAAATTTTTGAAATTTCCAATTTAGTTAGATTTTGATAAAAGTAAAAATAGCCTAAATCTTCAATAAAGTTTTTGAATAAATAAATCAAGGACTGTAATGAAATCAGATAAAATAGAGTGCTCCGGCACACTGAGTGGCATAACTTGCTCGGCTACACTGTAGTCGGGTAAGGGGTGTCACATTTATTGGTATCAAAGCACGGTTTAGGCGTTTCTGGACCTAGATAGATTGCATATCATGCATTGCATTCATAAGAGTCGAGGTGACACTATTGCAGATCTGTATTTCCTGTTTATTTTAGGTTAAGGTATGGAATAAGAGAGTGAAGAGACAATGAGATAGCGAATGGAGATGAGAAGGAGACTGTATTTAAGATGAAAAAGGATGAGTACATAACTGTTTGAGGATAGGATTGAGATTAAGGAGAAAGTGAAGTAGGATAACACGGAAAGGTAAAGAAATAAAGAGGTAATAGCTCCTTGGCTATTTACATTGGATAAATTTCGAGGACGAAATTTAAATAAGAGGGGAAGAGTTGTAACACCCTCCCAGAGCAACTCCGCATACCCACTGCTCCGTGACGATGTCGGTCCCACAGCTAGAACGTCCGGAAAAATATTTAAACTAAAGTCAAGAACCAAAATTAACTCAAATATTAATAAAAAAAATTTAGTAAAAATTTTAGAAATAAAATACAACTAAGTCAAATGAGCCGGTGCCCAAGCGATGGATAACCCAGAGGGAAGTTGCGGTTCTCGCAACGAGGAGCCCTAGACCCGGGGGAAAAATTATAAAATAATTTTTGGGACTCCAGAGAAGGGTCATTGAGGTTCCTATGACATTAGAATGCCAAGAAAATATTTAGAAAAATTTTTCAATCGGTACAGACAATTTTGACCCGTTAAGCCAAACGGAGGGCATTTTGGTCATTTCGCCTTCAGAGACAATTTTTGACCGACTTGTCCAGTTAAGCAAATAATTATTATGATCTAAAATATGAATAAATATTACTAAAAATTAAAGTGAAAATGAGTAGAGAAAAGAAGAAAAGAAAATGAAAGAAAAACCTAAATATGACATCACATGATGTCATTTGGAAGGCTTCCACCAATCACAACCCAACAAGCCAAATTAAAAGAGATAAAAACTAATTAAAAAGAGACAAAATGAAAGACCAAATCTGCACTCCCATCTTCATCCTTGGGCAGCCAAAACGTAGAGAAAGAGAGGAGAGGGTTTCCACCATAGTTCAAGCTTCCAAGCTTGGAAACCTTGCTTATCTTGCACCAAAAACCCTAGATCCCTTCAATAAAAATTACCCCCACACCTTGTAGGAGTGTTTGGAAGCCAAGAAAAGCCAAGAAAGTGAAGGAATTGCTTGGGAAAATTCTGCTAAAAAAAAAAAGGTTAGTGCTAACTCTTACATTTTTCTTTTTATTCCATGTTAGGAAGTTCAAGTGAATAAGAAATTGTTAAGAAATTGAATAAAACACTTATGTAGGAGTATGTATGAATGGTGGCAGCCAAGAGAGGGTTAGGGTATTGATGGTTTAATTGCAATTAAGTTGGTATATTAATGTCAATTAATGCATATATATGAATTGGAGTTTAATGGAGTTGAATTTTTTGAGTTTGTATGAGAATGAGATTTGATCAATTAGGGTTAGTATGAAAATTGGAGATATTGTGTTTAAATGATTAATGGACATTCTAGTGGTCAATTAGTGACCATTTAAGGCAAGTTAATCATAATTTGAAGTGAGTTAATGCATGGCAAAACTGAAATGGAAGGTGCCCAATGAGTGCAAAGAGGTGATCAAATTTCAGTCCACTTGGACTACCATATCTTTGGCTGTGTTGGTCCAATTGGTGTTTGGAAAATTGGACATGAAACTAGGCTTATAATGGCACATTTTTTCTGAAGAAACCATGCCCAAAAGACCAAAGCAAGAGGACCAAAAGTTGGCCCCAATCCGGACACCACTGCAATGACACCTGCAGAAATGACCAAATGAACAGTAACTGTTCATTTGGCCATAACTCACTGTAGATATGGTCAATTGACCTGAAATTTTTACAGCAATAAGTTAAGACATAGAAAAACAACTTTCATGAAGAAACCTACCCAAAATTATGACCAGAACCAAATCAAATCATTGAGCAAAGTAAAGTTTACTGTACTGAGATTTCCAGAATTTTCATTTGAGCAGTAATGTTTGGATGGCTATAACTCTCTCTAGAAAACTCGGATTTAGGCGATTCTTGAACCGATGGAAACCTAAGGCATGGTAGAACATTTCATATGAAGAAAGTTAGACCAAATTATGAACTTAACTTGGTCAAATTACTGACCAAATTTGAACCAAAATCTGCCAAAATCCAAAATCTCAGCAGGAACAGTACACGTGAACAGTAAACTTATTTTGGCCATAACTTGAGTTACAAAACTCCAAATGGAGTGATTCAAAAAAAGAAATTCAACTAGACAAAATAAGGAACATTTTCTATGAAGGAAGTTTTGTCAAATTACAACAGTAAATCGACCAACGAAATAGTGCAACTTCGGAGCACCAAAACCGAAAATTGGCAATTTTGCCAAAATGACCTAAGCTTTGAGAAAATGACCAAAACCAACAAGTTTTAAATGAAAAATGTAGTATGTTGGAAGTGCCAAAGTCAATGTACATATTTTCTATGCAAAAGTCAACATTTTAGTTGACTAATGAAGTGAATAGTGACATGAAAACTTGAAATAAGCTTGGAAATGGATTTGGTAATTGATTCCAACAAGTTTTAAATGCAAAATGTGGTACATCGGGAGTGTTAAAACCAATGTACCTATTGTCTATACAAAAGTCAACATTTTTGTTGACCAATGAGGTGAATAGTGACACCAAAACTTGAAATTCGAAATTTGAAATTAGAAATGCATCTAGGGGACTTTAAATTGCAATTGGCAATTAATACTAGTAAATGTAAAACTCAAAATGTGGGATCTTGGTGTAATTAGAATTAATATATCCATTAAGTATAAAAGGTCAACATTTTGGTTGACTAGTATGGTGAATAGTAATCAAAATGATTAGTGAATTAAGATGAAGACCTAGAACCAATTCTAAGCTTAAATGCTTAGAATTGTATGACAAATATGGACTATGCATCCTAGTCAAAATTGTTAAAAAGAAATTTAGGCCATAAATTTGAAATCCATGAAATATTCATGGATTACTTGAAACATGAAAAATAAGTCACCTAATTGATGTGAATAGATAGTTAGGGCATATATGCCCATCACAAATGGAATTCATAAAATATTAGTAACTCAACTTGAAATATAAAATTTGTAATTACATAAGTAGACTCTTGAATGTATAAATGAGAAAGGAAAAATATTTTAAATACAATGGTACATGTGAACCATTGTTTAGAATTGGGATCAATATGAATAACATAATGAATGGATAAATAAACCATATTAATGTATGAATGAGACATTAGTTCTCATTATTGTAAAGAGGAGAAGTATTTTGAGTACAATGGTATAAAAGGATAATTGATGTGAATTGTGATCATATAAATGATCAAATGAATGTATGAATTATGATTGAAATTTATCATGAAATAATGAAGTCATAAAGCACAATATATTAATATTTTAAAGTATCAAATGCCCTAGTATACCTAACAAGATTGGTTTGGATAGTTTGGCATGCCAATAGGGTATTGTTTTAGCAGTACTGCGAAAGGAAAGGCTTTATGCCTGTATTCATGGCTTTATGCCCGTATCCATGGCTTTTATGCCCGTATTCATGGCTTTTATGCCGATTATGTGATATCATGGCTCTTTAGCCATACCGATCGCATACGTGGTTGGCGTTCTGCGTCCCATGGTATGACGCCCGAGGCACGCGGTGTCGGTGCCAACGACCGTTATCGATCCGATGCGTCTAGTATAGGTTACTTGGGCGATCAATTAAAGTATTATTCAATTCGACTAAGTTAAGTTAAGTATAATGAAAATCCAGTACAATTAAATTAAGTATTGAATGAATAAGCAAAAGAGATTAGCAAAAGAAACATAACAAAAATATAAATTGCGTAACTGCATGCACTTGAAATACAATACAGATAGAATAAATTATATACCGCTAGTATTATGAAAAGTTATAAACTAAGCACTTCCAAAGAGGAACAAACTAGTATATAAGATCGTTGATACTAGAAATACCATACCAAATTAAATTGATTCTTGAGTATCTGAATTATCATTTATTTCTTTCTTTACTTGTAGATATTATTTCTGGTTATATTATTGCACCACTAAGCAGAAATGCTTAGCGCGATGGAATAGCTTCCTCGCAGTCTCAAGGTAAAACCAGAGACTGTCGATCGAGATTTTTGGAGTCCAGATCTGCGAAGTGTCGGAAGAGTTCAAGATTGTCACCTCCTCAAAGAATGCATGTAGATAGGGCTCATTTTATACATGTTATGTATATTGTTCATTCCTAGCACATTGTAAATTATTTGTATATCTTGTACAAAATAAACTCATGTAATTAACCTATGAATTATGGAAGCTATTCAAAGTAAGTATTTTAGTATGTGAATTGAATTTGAGTTATAATGAGATTATACTTGTGAATATTGAGATATTGAAAATCTAATGAGATTTCTGAGAAATCTGAATACTGTATTGAGATACATTATGTTTGAAAATTTTTGAGACTATTAAGTTTGAGAAATTGAGTGTATATTGAAATTGTCTTTGGTAGGTTCAGAAGAACTGTTAGTCCAAATTACAGCCGACACTTTTTCGGATTATCGTTAAAATTTTTGAAATTTCCAATTTAGTTAGATTTTGATAAAAGTAAAAATAGCCTAAATCTTTAATAAAGTTTTTGAATAAATAAATCAAGGACTGTAATGAAATCAGATAAAATAGAGTGCTCCGGCACACTGAGTGGCATAACTTGCTCGGCTACACTGTAGTCGGGTAAGGGGTGTCACAGGTTGGATCTGGTGCATCTATGTCCACAGGTTATTCCATGTAACCTAATGCTCCACATGACACCTGGTCACTTCCAAGCTTAATTTTCATCAAATTTAATCCTTTATAATTTTCTTCATGCCATTCCAGCTTATAATCCTTGCTCCTTATGATTTCATAAATTAAATTCTGAAGTGATTTAGATCTAGCTCTAGTAATTGGACCTTGGATGAAATCCTTTAGCATGGATGTAGCTTGATTCTCATCAGAAAAACATACCTCATTCAAAATAAACTCATTTCAAATCAAACTCATTCAAATAAACTCATTCAAATCAATTTATGAAGCTAAAACAAAGAAAAAGGTTAGTTGTGCACAAACCTTCAATGCTTTCCTTTCTCTTTACTCACTATTCCTTGTCCATTCCAACTTCTTTTTCTACTGAAAATACACAAATAAAATACCTCAATACCAATCTCAATTGCTGCCAAAAACTCATTACATGCATGTCTAATGCATCCCAAGTTAGCTTTGTAAATTTTAGAAAATTTTGGTTTTGGATAACTTGGTGCCCCAATTTTTGAACCCAATTTTTACCTAGTTTCGATTATAATTTGGTGAGGTGTTCTTCATTAAAATTGTTCATCTAGGTCTTAACTTTATTTTCCTTTTTGAATCGCCTAATTCGGAGCTGTGTAGCTCAAGTTATGCCCAAAATACGATTACTATTCACGTCACTATTCATGCTACAGATTTAGTTATGGCAGATTTATCAATCCAATTTCATTCAACAATTTGATCAAGTTAAGTCCATAATTTGGTCTAATGTTCTCATACAAAATGTTTTACTATGGCTTAGGTTTCCATCAGTTCAAGAATCGCCTAAATCGGAGTTTTCTAGAGAGAGTTATGGCCATGCAAATTTTACTGTTCATATAATAAATCTGCAGTTCTGCAGATTCGGTGATTCAACTTTGCTCAGCAATTTGATTGGGTTAAGTCCATAATTTGGCCTTAAGTTCCTCATATGAAATGTTATATTATGTCTTAAGTTTCCATCGATTCAAGAATCACCTAAATCTGAGTTTTCTAGAGAGAGTTATGGTCATGCAAAATTTACTGTTCACATGGTCAAATTCTATAAGTTCCAGAATTGTGTCTCTAAGTTCAAGCCAAGGTTTAGGCAATTTTTGGGCAGTTTCTGGGGTGGGTCTCTTCATGAAAATTCTAGCCCTATGTCTTAAGTTTCATTTCCAATTGGTTTCGCACCAATTGGAGTTGTGTAGCTCAATTTATGGGCTGTCAAACACACTAAACTCAATGTGCAAATTTTGCCCTAGGTTTAAAATTTTCATTTCTTCAATTATTCCCTCTAACCAACCTCAATTCATATTTAATTCAACCAAAATGACTATAATTTAGCATTGACACATCAATGGCACTTCCTAGCACAAACCCCATAATTTTCAAATACCAAAGTTTGTAATTTTCCCTAATCCTACCATTTTATTACTTCCATTCATCAACCCACTGTCAATTCAAACTAAATAAACCTCAAATGATCACAATTTAACACTAAACACACCAATTTCACTCTCTAGCACCAAAACCCAATTTTTCCATTAACTCTAATCTCCCATAATTAAATTTATACACATTTCATGCAATTTCTTTGCTCTAATTATGCATACTACTTCAACTAAGCTTGATTTCATCATCATTTTCATTGAAATATATCAAACTCTAATTTTTCTCTAATGAAATTTTATCATAATCTAACTTAATTTAAGGTTTGTATAACAAAATGAGCATTAAAGAACTTACCTCTTGATGACTTCCTTCCAACTCCCCAAATCTTCAATTTTCTTCTAATCTCTTTTTTCCCCTTGCTTTTAATCTTTAAATCAAATATTAATTTGATTCTCTCTACCAATTAGATGCAAAACCCATAGAGGAAAAATAAGGAATTGAGTTTTGAAAATGGGTGTCAATGGAGAAAGAAGGAAGAAGAAGAAAGAAAGAAAGAAAGAGAGAAGGAAAGAGAGTGGGTGGTAACTAAATGGGAAAGAAAGGGAGGGTTTTATCTTCTTTTATACTTATTTATTCTTTTTTAATTCATTTAATGAGTTGTCCAAAGCCCATTGGTCCTTTAAATTTTAATTAGGTCAAAAAATGGAATTTAAATTCTAGATTTTTGCCTCTTTTATTTTCTTTTCACTTTTACACTAATTTTTTCCTCAATATTTCTTCATAATTCAATATTTTATTTTTATTTAATTTAATTTACATTTTGGTCAAAAGTCAACTCTTGAAGTGAATGCCCCTCATTGGGTCATAATCCTTATTCTTTTTTTTTTTTGATACCCGTTAAATCCTTAGGTCTTTGGTTCACTTGAATTTTTATTGTGTCTATCTCAATTAATTTTTTTTTTTTTTTGGTCCTCAAGGTGTCTTTGAATAGTACTAGTCACGGACAAAAAATGAGACTATTTATAACTTGGAGGCTCGAGGTGTTACAGTCAGCCTGTCTTAGGTTACTTGGGCAGTTAAATTTATTGAAATAAGTTAAGAATATTAGCAATTAAAAATATTAGAAATTAAATAAAATAAATGAGTAAGATGACCTAAAATAAATTAGAATAATTATTTATTAGAAAAAATCGAAATGAACTGGACTGATATTAAAATTTACTTATTATGAGATAATCTGAGACAACCTACAAAGTATTGAAAAAAAATGCTAAAAGATTAGCACAGATAATTATAACATAAATAAATATTGCAAATGTGTTTTACATAATAATATAAGCATAAATTATTATTTTTAGATCATTTTTCTTTGTACATTATTACTGTACATTGGCAAAATAAACGCTTCCAAAGAAGACTAAATTAAGATAAAACATATTAAATTTTAGAAACTGCATGTGAAGTATAAATAAATCTTAATTATCTAAATTTTGTTTCTATCTTTATTTGTATATTATTTCCTTGTTATATTATTGCACCACTAAGTAGTAATACTTAGCGCGATTGAATTGTTTCCTTGCGTAGGTACTAAAGTTAAAGCCCAGCGAATACTAAACAGAGATTTTGAAGTTCTAATCTGCAGAGTGTTCAAGGTTGTCACCTTCTCAGCAATGCATGTAGATAGGGCCCATATAGATCATATTATGTATTTTATACATTATAATTAGTTATTATTTGTAATGTAAACCTTGAATTGTATGTTGAAATATAGATTATGGAACTGTAATTAATTTGTAGATCATGTAAATTATGAATTTATGTAATCAATCTGTAAACATGTAAATTAATGAAACTTGAGAACTTATATATATAAATTGTGCATGAATGGAAATGAATATGAAATTGAGATATACGAATGAGATGTGAATTATGAGATGATTATGAGAATAATTGATGAGATTTTTATTGTAAAATATTATTGAAATTTTCAAATAGGTGAATAGTAAAACACGTCAAACTATAATAAAATAGGGGAAACTCTATTAGTTTCTTCATCGAAAAATAATCGATATTAAATATAACGAGAACAAAATTTTTAAAGAAATAAAGTAAGATAAGTTAGGGTGCTCCGACACCGAATGTAGCATGTCTTGCTTGGCTACACTGTAGTCGGGTGAGGGGTGTTACATATCTCTTAAATTAATTACATCATATGCAACTATTTAAAAGTTCTTAAAATAATTGCCCAATGGAAAGCCCATGTTATAATTACTTTAATTATAGCATTTCTAACTTAATCATTTATTTGGAAGATTTTATGGTCATCCTAATTACTATTAAGGTCTCACTTTGCACATTATCCATTTAGCATGCATATATCATATAATTGCATACATTCCCATACATCTCATGCATTAATGGATAAGCAGTAAATATGGTATGATCATGGACTTTCTAAGGGATTCAATTCTGAGCCACCAACAATTGAATCAGGGCATTTCTAAGTGCATTTCATTCATTCATTTTACAAGAGTTGTTGAAGGAGTACATAATCAATACTTGATCTTGAATTCCTCCCACTGGTCCCATCAATGCTCTTGACCTCCTTGATCTTCTTGCAATCCAATTACATAGTAATCCTTGGCATACCAAGGCGAATTTACAAGAACTTAAATAAATAAAATTACAACCCAAGATTATTACAACCTTAATATTACATACCCAAAATAAATTAAAGTAAATTAATTAATTTACAATCCCAAAGAAAAATAAAAGAAATAAATTCAATCACATTGGTCTTTTATAGTCCATGATCATCCATCATACATATCACTATTTAACAATTAAATAAAATAAACATACTTAAATTAAATTGAATATCGCATATTCAACTTAAAAATCCAGATTTGAATATGACTCAAACAAATTTAAAAATTCATATTTGAATCACATTCAAATAATCTTAAAAATTCAAATTTGAATCACATTCAAATAATTTTTAAAAATCAGATTTGAATCACATTTAAACAATATTTTAAAATTCAGATTTAAATATTATTTAATCAACTTTAAAAATTCAGATTTGAATATGATTCAAACAACTTTAAAAATTTAGATTTGAATCACATTCAAATAACTTTAAAAATTCAGATTTGAATCACATTCAAACAATTTTTAAAATTCTAATTTGAATCAAAATTTAATTGTGTGATTAAAACTCTAATTAAACAATTTAATTAGACATAGGATGAGCTTTTAGATCATACAATAATTGCAAATTAAAAAGCCAAACCTTGCACACACTATGGGAGGAGCCAAACCATGCGCACCCATGGTGCACTCCACCATGCCGCCAACTTCTTCATTCCAACCAGCAATGAATTGATCAACTTTTGATCAAATCACACAATCAAATCTTATATTGAATAATCTAAATGGCAAATATAGTGGATCTGATACCAATTGAAGGAGCGGAAGCATGAAAAACATAAGTTTATATCATTGAATTCAAAAATTTTTCACCTAGGATCACATGCATCATACAAGATTTATTTTTATCTATTTGATTTCAATGATAAATAGCATATTAAAACGCTTTTAATATTTTTTTTGGATTTATATTTGCCATTTAAGATTTTAGAATTAATCAGATTAATTTTAAGAACTCTAGATTAGATCAAGAACAAGTGCACTAACCTTTTGATGCATTGCAGTGTGTTTGGCACCTTTGGGATGCGTTTTTAGGACACCAGATGTTGTCCCTCTAGCTTGTCCACACCAAGATCACCTATGGTAGCCCTTGAACAACTTCTAAAGCTTTTTCTATGAATTAGAAAATCAAGTTTTGCCTTTTGAGAGATTACAGATGTAAACAGGACACTAGAAACAATTTCTAGTATTTTTAATTCAAGAGATTGTTTGCTAATCTCTTTGAATTAATGAGAGATGAAGAAGAAGAGAGGATAGCAGCCTCAAGGGTGGCGGCACAAAGGGAGGCAGCAGCTAGTTGTGTTTTGTTCTTTCATCCTTACACTTATATAGCTAGGTCACCACTTAAAACCCTTGCCACATGTCACCTTCTGATTAGCTCTAGGTTTAATTGACCCAATCACATTGTGCCAAGTGTCAAACCTATATTTAATCTTAATTTTAATCATATTACATGATTAAAAGACATTTGGTAAGCTTATGTGTAGTGCCATATGTCACCATCTCATGGTGCCACATGTCACCTTATGAAATGACCAAAATGCCCCTGTGTCTTAATTTTGAGTTTTCAACTCAAAATAATTATTTCTCTTCTTCTAATCAATTTATATCAAATATAAATTAATTAATTAATCTCTATTGATTAATTTCTCATTAATTAAATTCATATTTAAACACTTTAAATATCAATTTAACTTATACTATACATCCAATAACCTTGATTTGGTTTCAAGTCATGCTAGGGACTTTGAAATCTAATTGCAAATCAAACCTATTTAATTAATCAATTAAACTCTTTAATTAATTAATTAAATCATATTTAATCTAGTGATTACTTGTGTAGGTGTGACTTACTAGGCTTATCACTAATTAGCAATGAGATATGATATCAACTCTTAATATCATCAGAACTCTTTCTTATCATAAATGATTTCTCTAAACCATTTTATGCATCTCATAGACCATGGTTAACACCTAGCATAACATGCCATGGCCACCCAATTAGTAATAAGGTTTACCTTAAATGAACCTATAATCATATGTTACCATGCACTATAATCTCTCTGTTACAAAATTCCAATTTGAGCTGGAGTCATGGTTTATGTCAAACCTTATTTGCTATGAATATTATGTTCTCTTTTAATTCCAGTTTTTGATTAAAAGGATTTTCTCATCAGAAACTCTTTTCTGATTAAATCTATCTATCCTGGCCAGGAACTTGAAACATCAAGAATAATTAAATAAACATAGGATTTTATCCTTATTTACTTAGAGGAATAAATTCATTCTTGATCAACACCTAACTCCATATATAGCAAGTAGGAGCCAACACATGCCCATATACCCATACACAGTACAAGTATGAAAGCAGTATCAAACTCAAACCACCTATATACAAGATAACTGTTCTATCTCAGGTCTAAAGATTATATGCACTGATATGATTTATGATAATACATTGACAAGAGTAAACTCCATGTGCTTATCATAAATGTCACTGGTTCGACCTACTTATCATGTATAAGTGCCTATCATGTTGTTATATGGCATGAGACTCACCATTCCATCTTATTTACATCTCATATAAATAACTTGGGAACAAACATGATTACAATCTTTCTGGGTAAGTCATGTCCTTATTGTGAAGTATCCTCGATTGTGAACCTATTTATGATACTTTGTATTAGAAATACTGTTACTCATATTCTTAACAACTTAGGAATAGAATTTCTAATAAAATATCAATGGACCTTTTCTATTACATATAAATATATTATGTAAACTGGAAAGTGAAAATGCCTTTTATTAATAAAACATGTACAAGATACATACTAAATGACATGCTCTAGGGCATACTGCTAACACTTTCTATGATTCTACAAATTGTATTTATGTTACGTTTCTATTGCTAATCTCTTTTACACATTTCATTCAATACTTTCTAATGTTTTTAATTACTAATATTCTTAAATAATTTTAATAATTTACACTGCCCAAGTAACCTATGATAGTTTGACTAAACTAGATAAAGGGTCACTATGGCTAAAATGCCATCAGAACATCAATGATGTAAGTAATCACTATGGCTAAAGCCATGATAACAGAGACAAATAATATGGCTAAAAAGATGTCAGACAGATAATCAGATAATTGGGCATACAAGCCCCCGAAATACAGGCATAAAGCCTTACGCATAAAGCCTTACGCAGTACTGCTCAACAATACCCTATTGGCATGCCAATCTATCCAATATGATATACGTGTCTAGGTAATACATGGGCACATAAGTATAATTAAACATTAATAGGTATTACATTGTCATTATTATATAAGTTTCAATTACAGTTTGTCACACTTGATTCTGTTCCTAGTGGGAACATAAATTTCTAAGTCTCAATTATTCAGTATACTTTATATTTCATTACTTTTTGAACTCAAGGCCATCTTCGTGTTTTGCCAATATGGGATTGGCCAAAGGGACCTTTCTTTCCCCTCCTTTTCGAGACTCATTGTCCTTGCTGAGGTTTGCCCCACCAACGTCCAAGAGGACACGCGAGTGTCTCTGAGACCAATATTCACTGTCTTTTAAAATCATATCAATGCATTTTCAGTCTTTTAAAATCATATTAATATTTTATTAAACTTTTCATGTCATTTTGTAGTGGAAAAGTGGAAAAAGTGGAATCCACATACCTGTTTTAAGTAATTTAGCGTATAGTGACTTAGTAGGGATAAGCCACTATTGTTTTGCAAGAACCTTTCTTTAGGTTCAATTTTGGGATTTTCATTTTGCATATGACTTTGGATAGTTTGTGGCCACTATTTGGCCCCATTTCCTGAAAGGAAATTGTTCTTCTATATCTTATCTTTATTTCCTTTTTTTGAATCACTCCATTTAGAGTTGTATAACTCAAGTTATGCTCAATTAACCATAACTAGGTCAATTCTGACTTTTGGTTTCTTTAATAGGCATGTTTGGTATCTAATTTAACCAATTTATTTGGATAGGTTATAGCACCATTTATATCTAGCATTCTTTATAGGATTTATTACCCTATGTCTTATGGTCACTCAAAATTTTTGGTTGTAATTTTTCAAGTCTTGTAGGGTTAATTATAGTCACATTATTAGGCTGGACTCAAGGGTCCTATATTAACATGCTTTCTATTTAGGTGAGTAATTTTGACCCTAAATTCAGGCCTCATACATTTATAAGTTGAGGAAAGTGCCTAAAACAAAGTTTTAGGTATGTTTCTTAGCTTTTCATATTGGTATGGGTCATTGCAATTGAATTTCTCTAGAGGAAGACAAGCTTAAAACATCATTGTGGATTCATTAGTCAATTGTACAAATTTCCAGAATTGGTATACTGGCTTGACCTAATTAATTGACCTAGTTACCTTGATTTCTGGGTTTTGGTCCAATTACCAAATTTGTAGGTCTATGTCTTATTGAAATTTTGGCACTGATTTCATGTCATTTGGAGTTCTATGGACCAAGTTATGGTCATTTTACTAAAGCTGGTCAAGTTGCGTTTATTTGGCAAATCCTGGGTTGCAATGGTTCTGGACAGTTGTGGTGCCTCAACTTGTGCAAGTAATTTGACTTAGTTAATGGCATTTCTCGGTTCTATGATCTTTACAAAAGTTATAGCCCTATGTCTAGGCTTCCAATGGTATAAATTTTAGGTCATTTGGACCTGTCTACAGTGAGATATGACCATTTATGTGAATACTGTTCATATGGTCAAATTCTGGGTTTCACATTTCCAATTCCGGATTAGGTTAAATTTAAGGTCAATTTAGGGATAGAATTTTGGCAAGATTTCTACATGAAAGTTGGTTCATTACATGTCTAATTTTACCTCCAATTGGCCTCACACCAATTGGGGTCACGCAATTAGGGTTATAGGCTCAAATGCATACTGCCCTCAATACAGTCCTCAAATACCAATCAATTTACACATTCAACTTGCTATACCTTAACTTCCCATGCCTAAATTCTGGACTCATAATGTACTAACATCATTCATGACATCTCATTATGGTCATTTTGAACAGTATATATAAATCCTCAATGTATAATATACAACCCTAATTCACAAAGTCCAAAATCAACATAATATAAACATGAATTCACCTAATTATTACATATAATTCCAATAATAATTTACTTACACTTCCATTAATCCCTTAGTACCATAATTCATCAAGTAAATGCATGAAATCAAGCACTCTTCATTGAACCACAAGGCTATCGAAAATCACCATTGGCCAAAGTCTTCCACAATTTCTTTTAAACCCCAATTCTAAAGCTCAATCACACATACACATGGAATTAATTCACTAACACATCAAATTACTTTAATCAACCTTAATTCCCATAAAATTCATGTAAGAATAAACCACTTACCTTTCACTTCCATGGCTGTCCAAAATTAAATATATCAATAACTCATCAAATCCTTCAAATTTCTTCACCAAAATACTCATCTCAACCTTAATACAAACTTTAATTAAGAAAGGGATGAAAAACTAACACTAACCTTTTTTTGAGCTTAATCAAAATTCACCAAATCTCTTCTTTCTTGCTCCCTATATCTTCCCCAATGTGTGGTGATCAACTTTAATGAAGTCAGTTAGAAGAACTATGGCTTGATCATGGAGAGAGAAAGCTTAGCTTGGAGGGGCATGGTGGTTCTTAGAGAGAGAAAATGGATTCAGCCAAAGGAAAATTTTAAAGAAGAAGATGGTGAAATGGCTCAATTATTGTCCTCATGTGCTTAATATATACTTCCACTAACCCCACTAACTTAGGTTTAAATATTATTATAATTAAGCTTTTAATTATCCCATATTATATCCCTTTATTTTTCTTAATTATACTACACATGAAATTTCATTTTTCATGGCATTTTCAAAATTTAATACTACTTATTTTTAATGGAAATTTAGGTCAAAAGTCAACTCTAGGTGTCAAATAATCAAAATGCCCCTCTTCGAGTTGTATTTCTAATTTTTTGGTACTACCGATTAAGTCCTTGATCTGCCGATTTCTTTAAATTTTGTTTTCGTTTGTACCGATTTACTAAATTTCTTTTGACTTCTTCAATGTCAATTATACCTCTGTAGATTTTTAATTATGTCCCGAAAATTATTTCTGAGGATTCCAGCAGTCCTGGGATCGGTAACTGTCTTCGCCATAACTTTCCAGTGCGGTCACCCATCGCTACGGTTCTGGCACGTTTAACCTAGTTACATTTCATCTCTTTTATTTTTTCTTAATTTTTCTTGTATTTTCTTATCATTTATTCCATCATTTCATGTCTCCTCACTATCATTTAAGTGTAGTTCCAGACATCCTGACTATCTAGGCAAGCATCAGTTGTCGAAATAGTATAACGTATGGACTACCGACGGTGAGGGTGTTACAATTCTTCCCCTCTAAATAAAATTTCGTCCTCAAAATTTATCCAGTGTAAATAATCAAGGGCTGCTATCTCCTTGTCTTTTCGCTTTTTCGTGTTATAATACTTCACTTTCTCTTTAGTCTATCTTACTAGACTTAGCTCTACAATCTTATCCTCATCTCGATTTACTATTGAAAATACACAGCTCTATACAATAGTCCTAAGTCGGTACTGTAATCTGCAGCTTACAGCACAAACATCGAGAATATTGCATAGTTACCATTATATATCTCAATAGATTAGATTTTTTTTCTATACTTATCTTTTTTGAATCTATGACTTTCTGTGGTCCGAGATCCATACCTTAACCTAAATTAACCAGAGAAAATAGATCTACATTAGTGTCACCTCGACTCTTATGAATGCAATGCATGTTATGCACACTATCCCTTTCTATATATCTATGACTAGGAATGCCTAAACAGTGCTCTGATACCACTAAATATAACACCCCTTACCCGTGTACAGTGTAGCCGAGCAAGGCGTGTAACACAGAGTGCCGGAGCACCCTATCTTATCCTGTCGTGTCCATTGTTAATTTTTAAACTTTGCACAAAACATGTGGTAATATTTTTTTTTTATCACAATTTATTTTTGTGAAAACCCGAGCAGAGCCTCCCCTGATTTATTGGTATCTGGCGGGTTTCAATAGTTACCTATTGAAAACAATTTCATATCTGTATCAATATCTCAATACCTTTTTCTCAAACTCAGAATCAGTCATATTCTTCATAATCAAATAATAAACTCATGTATTAGAGTTCTTAAATTTCATTAACTTACATAATTTGCCAACTAATTACATAAGTTTATCACGTACATGACATACAAATTAAATTACAATTTGCTAATTCACATTACAGTATAAGCAATAATTATAATGTACAAATTACATAATATGCTTAATCTGAGCCCTATCTACATGCATTGCTGAGGAGGTGACAACCTTGAACTCTTCTAACACTTCTGCAGATCTGAACTCCAAAAATCTCAGTCGCAGTACCTGCGTGAGGAAACAAATCCATCGCGCTAAACATTGCTGCTTAGTGGTACAATAATATAACAATGAAATAATGTATACAATAAAGAAAGAATTAAGCATTCTAAATATTCAAGTATTAGTTTGATTTAAAATGATATTTCTAGTATTAACTATCTTATATGCTAATTCATTCCTCTTTAGAAGTATTGAGTTTATAGCCTTACAGTAATAATATTCAATATATATTTTATTCTAAGAGTGTTGTATTTGAGGTCTCTCTACGATTCTGCAAATTATATTTTTGTTATGTTTCTATTGCTAATCTCTTTTTCACATTTCATTCAATACTTTCTAATATTTTTAATTACTAATATTCTTAAATAATTTCAATAATTTACACTGCCCAAGTAACCTATGACAGGCTGACTAAACTGGATAACGGGTCACTATGGCTAAAATGCCATCAGAACGTCAATGACGTAAGTAATCACTATGGCTAAAGCCATGATAACAGATTCAAACAATATGGCTAAAAAGCCATCAGACAGATAATTAGATAATCTGGCATACAAGCCCCAGAAATACAGGCATAAAGCCTTACGCATAAAGAATTACGCAGTATTGCTTAATAATACCCTATTGGCATGCCAATCTATCCAATATGACATACGTGTCTAGGCAATACATGGGCACATAAGTATAATTAAATATTAATAAATATTACAGTGTCGTTATTATATAAGTTTCATTTACTGTTTGTCACACATGATTCTGTTCTTAGTGGGAACATAAATTTCTAAGTCTCAATTATTCAGTATACTTTATATTTCATTACTTTTTGAACTAAGACCATCTCCATGCTTTGCCGATGTAGGATTGGCCTAAGGGACCTTTCTTTCCTCCCCTTTTAGGGACTCAGTGTCCTTGCTGAGGTTTGCCCCACCATCATCCAATAGGACACGCGAGCGGCTTTGAGACCAATATTCACTGTCTTTTAAAATCATATCAATGCATTTTCAGTATTTTAAAATCATATTAATATCTTATTAAACTTTTCATGTCATTTTGTAGTGGAAAAATGGGAAAAGTGGAACCCACATACCTGTTTTAAGTAATTTAGCATATAGTGACTTATTAGGGATAAGCCACTAATGTTTTTCAAGAACCTTTCTTTAGGTTCAATTTCGGGATTTTAATTTTACATATGACTTTGGACAGTTTGTGGCCACTGTTTGGCCCCATTTCCTAAAAGGAAATTGTTCTTCTATGTCTTGTCTTTATTTACTTTTTTTGAATCACTCCATTTGGAGTTGTATAGCTCAAGTTATGGTCAATTAACCATAACTAGGTCAATTCTGATTTTTGGTTTCTTTAATAGGCAGATTCGGTATCTAATTTAACCAATTTATTTGGATAGGTTATAGCAACATTTAGATCTAGCATTCTTCATAGGATTTTTTGCCCTATGTCTTATGGTCACTCAAAATTTTGGGTTGCAATTTTTCAAGTCTTGTAGGGTTAATTATAGTTATATTATTGGGCTGGACTCAAGGGTCCTATATTAACATGCTTTCTATTTAGGTCAGTAACTTTAACCCTAAATTCAGGCCTCATACATTTATAAGTTGAGGAAGGTGCCTAAAACAATGTTTTAGGTATGTTTCTTAGCTTTTCACATTGGTATGGCTCATTGCAATTGAATTTCTCTGGAGGAAGATAAGCTTAAAACATCATTATGGATTCATTAGTCAATTGTACAAATTTCCAGAATTGGTATGCTGGCTTGACCTAATTAATTGACCTAGTTCCCTTGATTTCTGGGTTTTGGTCCAATTACCAAATTTGTAGGTCTATGTCTTATTGAAATTTGGCACTGATTTCATGTCATTTGGAGTTCTATGGACCAAGTTATGGTCATTTTACTAAAGCTAGTCAAGTTGCATTTATTTGGCAAATCCTAGGTTGCAATGGTTATGGACAGTTTTGGTACCTCAACTTGTGCAAGTAATTTGACTTAGTTAATGATATTTCTGGGTTCTATGATCTTTACAAAAGTTATAGCCCTATGTCTAGGCTTCCAATGGTATAAATTTCATGTCATTTGGACCTGTCTGCAATGAGACATGACCATTTATGTGAATACAGTTCATATAGTCAAATTCTGGGTTTCACATTGCCAATTCCGGATTAGGTCAAATTTAAGGTCAATTTATCGACAGAATTTGTAACACCCCTTACCCGTCTACAGTGTAGCCGAGCAAGTTATGCCACTCAGTGTGTCGGAACACCAATTCATGTTTCAATTTCAATTAATCCTTTTTAATTCATTTATTTATAATTTTTGATAAATCTAAATTTTTTCGCAAATTTTATAGAAGATCCGGCAGAGTGCCGGCTATAAATTGGAAAAACAGTTCTTCTGAACCTGTTAAAAACACTTCCAATAATATCATCACATTATTCTCAATCAACCTCCAATATATTCTCAACAATTTCTGAATTCACTTCAGTATCTCAAAAATTCAATTCAATTCAAAACACAATCAACTCAATGAAAAATGCTCAATTTATTACTGAACATATTCCATAGATACTTACATCAAAAGCATAATTACATGAATTTATAATATACATTACAAAAGGTTACAAAATATAAAATATCAAAATATCAAAATCTCAAAATGGCCTAATGTCCTACCAAATGCACTGCAATGTGAGGTGACTCTGAACTCTGAGTGCATATATGAAGGCTCACCCTACTAGACTCCCCAGCTATGTCTCCAGTACCTGCATGTGGCAAAAACGACGCGTTAAGCAATTCTGCTTAGTGGTGACAATATAAAATAAAATAAAATAAAATAAAATAAAAATATGTGTACAGAATGTATGTTTACATTTTTGGGTGAACTAAGTCTCAAATGTTTATTGCAATATTATTCAATTGAAGTTTGGTAAGATTTATTAATACTGCCCTAGTAACCTATACTAGTTGACTGGACTGGATAAACGGGTAAACTGGTACTGGGTACTAAGTACCTCGGACCATCACACCATCAGTCACATTGTGTTTCCCAGTGTGCAACAGAACAACTAATAAGCTGTGATAATTATCGGGGATTAAACCCGAGTATAACAACTCAATATCATAGCCAAAGGCTATTATGTCACAGAATGGCATGGGAAGCCATGAAATACAGAATGGCATGAAGCCATATGCAGTACTGCTAACAAAACCCTATTGGCATGCCAACCTATCCAAACCAATCACATTAGGCCTACTAGGGCATTTAACACTTTCATTTATGTAATTCTTTGAAATTGAATTTTTATTATTACTATTCATTTCATTGGTCAACCAAAATGTTGACTTTTGCATTGACAATAGGTAAATTAGTTTAAATATCATCAACATACCACATTTTGCATTTTAAACTTGTTGGTATTTGTTGCCAATACTATCTCTAAGTTTAATGTGAATTGGACAAAATTTTCAGTTTTCAAGCTTTGGGTTTACTATTCTATTAGTCATTTTTGCAGTGGGAATATGGAAAAATGTTCAACATGAAAGTTGTTCCTCATTTTGTCTAGTTGAATTTCTTTTTTTGAATCACTCCATTTGGAGTTTTGTAGCTCAAGTTATGGCCTAAAAACCATAACTGGCCGGATTGGATAGATTCCAAAATTCTGGGCAAATCTGTTTCTGCCAGATTTGGTAACTCAAGTTTGGTTGGCAATTTGACTAGGTTATGGTCATAATTTGGGTCAGGTTTCTACATGAAAGTTGTTGGTCTATATGTCACCTTGTTTCTGGTAAAATTTCAGGTCAATTGGAACTTTCTACATTGAGTTATGGCTAAATGACCAAACACTGTTCATTTAGTCATTTTGCCCAGGCAGATTGCAGGTCACCCGGATTAGGGCAAACTTTTGGTCAAGTTAGTTTGGTTTTCTGGGCATGGTTTCTTCACCAAAGTTGTGCCATTATGTGTCTAGTTTCATGTCCAATTGGCCTTGCACCAATTGGATCTCTATATTTCAAGTTATGGCTGCCCAAACCTGATGGACTCATGTCCAATTCTGCAGGTCACCTAGGGCAGCCACACTAATCTCAATTCCCACAACCCAATTCACTTCATTTTTTATTCAAACCAAACCAAATGGTCACTAATTGACCATTAAAGCCTACTTCCATTATCACATGATCAAAGTCTCATTCCTCAACCCAAACCCTAACTCAACATTTCAAAACCATACATTATCATTGCATTTATCAATTCCCTTATGAGATACTCATTAAGGGCAGCCATACTAGCATGTTAACTCCCCAAAAATCATCACCATATTACCCTAACCATGGCTGCCAAAATTTAGGGTTAGCATACCAATGGTGTTTCATCAAATTTCTTTGTCATTTACACATATTTATAGTTCTTAAACATGAAATTGAAGTGAAATTCAAGGTTTAGGTCACTAACCTCTTAGGGAGCTAATCCAAAGCTTGCAAGAACTCTTTCTTTTTAATTCTTTTTGCTCCCAAAAGCTTCACTAGGATGTAAGAACAAATTTTTATGTTGCTAGGTTAGGGTTTTATTGAGAAACGACTAAGGAATTCAAGCTTTGCAAGCATGAAAATGGAGGAGGGAAAGGAGGAGTGTGGGGCGTCTCTTTTGGGAAGATGAGTAGCTGCAGAATTTTTTCTAGAATTGTCTCTTTTTCTGCCCAATTTATGTATTATAAATGTCTTCCTTTAATTTGATTGGCCATCCCTTCTTAATTAACTCATGCTTACATAAGCATGAGGTAATAAATCTCATTTTCTTTCCATTTCATATCTAATTAATTTCAATTAAATTTTTAACAATATTTAGTCATATTTTATGTTATATAAATTATTTATTTAACTGGACAAGTTGGTCAAAAATCACCTCTAAAGATGAAATGACCAAAATGCCCTCCGTTTGGCTTAACGGGCCAAAATTGTCTGTACCGATTGAAAAATTTTTCTAAGTATTTTCTTGGCATTCTAATGCCATAAGAACCTCAATAACCCTTCTCTGGAGTCCCAAAAATTATTTTATAATTTTTTCCCTGGGTCTAGGGCTCCTAGTTGCGAGAACCGCAACTTCTCACTAGGTTACCCATCACTAGGGCACCGGCTCATTTAACTTGGTTTTATTTTATTTCTAAAATTTTTGCTAAATTTTTCTTATTAATATTTGAGTTAATTATGGTTCCTCACTTTAGTTTAAATATATATTTTTTTTTTCGGATGTTCTAGTTATCCGGACCGACACTGGTCACCGGAACAGTAGAATGTTCGGAGTTGCTACAGGGAGGGTGTTACAGAATTTTGGCAAGATTTATACATGAAAGTTGGTTCATTACATGTCCAATTTTTCCTCCAATTGGTCTCACACTAATTGAGGTCACACAATTAGGGTTATAGGCTCAAATGCATACTGCCCTCAATACAGTCCTCAAATACCAATCAATTTACACATTCAACTTGCTATACCTTAACTTCCCATGCCTAATTCTGGACTCATAATGTACTAACATCATTCATGACATCTCATTATGGTCATTTGGAGTGGAGTAAGACTGTTAGGGTCTATTTATGTAGCATTGATATGGATGATCACCTTACTAAAGATCCACCTACGGATGATACACGACAAACTTGACTAAGGGAGGATGCTCGGATGTTTTTGTAGCTTCGGAACTCGATTCACAGTGAGGTAATTAGTTTAATTAATCACTGTGAATTTGTTAAGAAATTGATGGATTACGTAGATTTTCTGTATTCTGGTAAAGGGAATATCTCCCGTATTTATGATGTTTGTAAGGCATTCTACCGTGCTGAGAAAGAGGATAAGTCTCTCACAGCTTATTTTATGGATTTTAAACGGGTATATAAGGAACTTAATGTATTGTTACCTTTTAATCTTGATGTGAAAGTTCAACCGGCCCAACGGGAGCAACTGGCTGTTATGAGTTTTCTTGCAGGCCTTCCTTCAGAGTATGAGACTGCTAAATCTCAGATTCTCTCCAGTTCTGAGATTTCCTCTTTGCATAAAACATTCACACAGGTCCTTCGTATAGAGAGTACCCAATCTTCACAGCCTGCCACTAGTGCTCTTATTAGTCGTAATCCAAATAGACAACAAGGTAATAGAAGAGGAAGTAGAGGAGGAATTATAGGCAACAGAAGTAATCAGCGTAATGGAGAGGCTAGTTCTAATTAGGACTCAAGAGGAGTCATTTGTTATTATTGCCATGAGCCTAGCCATACACAATATAATTGTCCGCAACTTCAAAGGAAAAATCAACGATCACAGATGGCAAATATGGCAGTAGAAGATTCTACAGTATCTTCCTCTGAGAAAACTATTTGGTTATCTGTAGAGGATTTTGTACAGTTTTCCCAGTATTAGGCATCTTTAAAGCCTACCAGTTCCCCTGTCACTGTGATCACTGAGTCAAGTAAATCCACTACAAGCCTTGTGTCTTCCTCATCCAAATGGGTTATTAATTTTGGTGCGATAGATCACATGACAGGTAATTCTAGTCTTCTATCTGCTTTTCAGTCTAATCTCACTTCCTCCTCTACTGTTACTTTAGTTGATGATTCTACTCCTTATGTCATGGGTTCTAGAACTGCGAACTCGACTTTGTTAATTTCTTTATCATCTGTTTTGTGTCTACTAAAATTCTCTTTTAATCTACTTTCTGTTAGTAAACTTACTCGTACCTTAAATTATTCTGTTTCCTTTTTTCCTGACTAGTGTTTGTTTTAGGATCTTACGACGAAGCAGATTATTGGTAGAGGACGTGAGTCAGGTGGTCTCTACATTCTGGAAAATCATGTGCCGCGGTCGCTTATTTGCTCCAGTACCTTAACACCTCTTGAAGCTCATTGTAGATTAGGCCAGCCTTCTTTGTCTACCATGAAGAAGCTATGTCCTCAGTTTCAATCTTTATCAGTACTAGAATGTGAGTCGTGTCAATTTGCAAAACATCATCGTTTGCCTTCTGTGTCTAGAGTCAATAAACGGGCTTCATCCCCTTTTGAGTTAGTTCATTCTGATGTCTGGGGTCCTTGTTCTGTTACTTCTAAAATTGAATTTCATTATTTTGTTACTTTTGTTGATGCTTACTCTCGTGTTACCTGGTTATATTTAATGAAGAATTATTTTGAGTTGTTTTCTATCTTTTGTGCCTTTTGTAATGAAATCAAAACTCAATTTAATATTTTTGTATGCATATTAAAAAGTGACAATGCAAAGAATACTTTTCAGCACAATTTCAGTCTTATATGACACAAAATGGCATTCTTTATTAGTCTTCCGATGTGGATACCCCATCCCAAAATGGCATGGCCGAAAGAAAAAATCAGCATCTTCTTAAGGTAACTCGTGCTCTTCTTTTTCAGATGAAAGTTTCTAAACACTTTTAGGCAGATGCAATTTCTACGGCATGTTTTTTTTTCAATCGTATGTTGTCATCTGTCCTTAATAGGGATATTTCTTATATTGCTTTGTTTCCTACAAAATCTTTATTCCCTGTTGAACCCCGTATTTTTTGTTGTACCTATTTTGTGCGTGATGTTCGTCCACAGGTTACTAAATTGGATCCAAAGTCTCTTAATTGTGTCTTCCTTGGGTACTCCCGGTTGCAAAAAGGGTATCACTGTTTCTCTTCTACTCTTAATCGTTTTCTTGTTTCTGCATATGTCACATTTTTTTAGTCCACTCCATTTTTTCCTCAATCATCTGTGTATGAGAGTCAGGGAGAGAAGGATGATCTCTTAATATATACTATCCAACCAATGTCTAGTCCTCTCCCACAGCCTGTTCCTTCTGTCTTTAAACCTACTCTACCTCCCGTTGTTTATGTTTATTCCAGGAGATTGGAGATTCCTGACTCAGATCCTCCACCAGCTACTTCTTTGGGAGATCCTGTACCTCATACTGATCATTATTCTGATCTTGACTTACCCATTGCTCTTTATAAAGACAAACATTCATGTACTTACCCTATCTCTTTTTTTGTTTCTTATAATCAATTGTCTTCTTGTTCTTGGTGTTTTGTTACTTCTTTAGACTCTTTTCCTATCCCTAATACTATTGGTGAGGCACTGTCTCATCCTGGCTAGTGTGCTGCTATGAAAGAGGAAATGAAGGCTTTAGATGCTAATGGTACATGGGAATTATTGCCTTTGCCCACTGGTAAGAAAGCTATTAGTTGCAAATGGGTATTTACAGTAAAGGTAAATCCTGATGGTTCTGTGGCTAGGTTAAAAGCACACCTTATAACAAAAAGATATGCTCAGACATACTGGGTTGATTACTTTGACACTTTTTCTCCTATAGCTAAACTTACTTCTGTTCGTTTGTTTTCTCTTTAGTAGAGACATATGATTGGCCCCTGTAACAATTTGTCACACCCTACCCCTCTGTAAGGCATAACATGATCCCGTAGTATACCTAATGAATTACCAACTCCGTCTACTGATAACCCATTAAATATACTACAAGGGATTTTAAAAACTTTTCTTACTTCTTTTACAGTGGTGAGCACTATTTACAGGTGTTAAAAACTTTGGTGAACTGAAGTGAAACAACTAACTCATTTGATTTATTTGGATTTTCTGTAAAAATTTTGGCCTAAACAGTTCTTCAGAAAACCTGTAAAAGCACTTCAATAATTTTCCAAATCTCAACTCCAATACATTTCTCAACACAACAATTTATCAACTCAATTCCATAGAAATTTTTCAAAGTCTGAGATAAGGAAATATAATACAGCTTTTACAAGTCAAAAGCGACTCATAATTATTTTACAACTTCAAGGTACAATTTGAATTTACAATCGCTCAAACCAACAACAAAATATACATACAGTGAATATACATTACAAAGATAAAATGCCAACCGTGATATACTCACTATACCAAAAATCTCTCATCAAGTGTACTAGCGACCTAGTGCTGTCTGCTACTGCGATAAAGAATAAAGCTATCGCTGAGACAATGTCTCAGTGGTGCACAAAATTAACCAAATACAACTTTAAATCACAATTCATAAACCATATAAATAGTGGATACGTAAAACCATAGTTAAATGCAAGACAATGAATGTCATAAGGAATTTAAACTCCAATTCACAAATTATCAAAATTCATAATAACACAATTTAGTCAAATAGTTTAAGAATACCGTATTGCCAATTCATACACAATTTGATCAAATTACTGAATAACACAGTGTTGCCGATCAATATCACAATTTGGTCAAATAACTGAATAATATCGTTTTGAAAATCAATAACACAATTCGATCAAATAACTGAATAATATCGTTTTGCAAATCAATAACACAATTCGATCAAATAACTGAATAATATCGTTTTGCAAATCAATAATACAATTCGATCAAATAACTGAAGAATCCAGTGTTGCCAATCAATATCACAATTTAAGCCATGACACAATTTTTTTTTGTACATGCCGTGTTGTACACCACGACAAGACATACTCACCCCAATAATTGAAATCAATGAGGGAGGAAGCTAGCTATATAATGAGAACTCATCCACACTCACCTCAGACTGACAAGTCAAAGAGGGAGGAACATAATCATACTCACCCCAGACTGATAAGTCAAAGAGGGAGGAATAATCACACTCACCCCATTAATGGAGGAGGAACATAGTATCAGTGTCATGCAAATTGTGAGTCAAAACAATTCCAACATTTTATTCAAATGATCCGTAAGAATTCAATAACTTTCCAAAGTTATAATTTCATTCACAAAATGGCAACACAATTCGTAATTCACTTCAATTTCCACAAAAACCATTTACAGTGCTTTTCAATCAATAAGTATCCATCAATATCATTCAAACAAATTTTCACAGTTTCAAACCATTCACAATGTTTTTCAATCAATAAGTGTCCATCAAACACATTTCCACAATTTAAAACAATAATATACAAATAGTCAATATTTATTTCAATTGAAAATAATTCAAAAGAAACAGTTGTTGTGCACAAACCTCTGATGACTGTCTTTCTGGTCTGGACTCAGTGTTTCCTTCCCTTTCCCTGAGTCTTTAGTAACTGAGAAACACAATTTGAAGTGTCTCAGTGCTAATTTAATTTGCCTCTAACAATAATGTTCGATAAACAATTCACTGGATACCTTTGTTTGCTTAATCAACCCATATATTGACCCTCAATGTGTTCTAGGTAAATTAGGTCTTAACGTTATCAATATGTCATATTCGATAGTATTTTAGGGTTGGTACGTTTTACCAAACTCGTTTCCTTGTTTAGTGCATTTTAATGCAACTTGCTGGATTCCGGAATACTAGTTTGACCTAGCCGGACAACCTAGTTCCCTCGGTTTTCGGGTTTCGGTCAAAACTACAAACTTGTAGATCTATGTCTTATGGACCGCGGTGCAAAATTTTAGGTCATTCCGAGTTAAGTAGACCAAGTTATGGTCATTATACTATTGCTGGTCAAATGGCATCAAATTAGGTCAATTTTAGGTCAATTTGGTCAACTCTGGTTCGGCCAGTTTTTGGACCCGAACTTGTGCAAGTTGTTTGACTTGCTTATGGTCATTTCTGGGCTTTGGTGTCTTCATAAGACTTGTAGGTATGGGTCTTAACTATTCATGGTTAAAATTTCAGGTCAATTGGACCTGTTTTGAGTGAGTTATGGCCTAAACACTCACTGCTGCCCAATTGGTCATTTTTCAGGTCCTAATTGCACCTAATCCGAATTGGTCATTTTCTTAGGTCACCTTGCAAGCAGAATTTTGGTATGTTTTCTCAATGAAAGTTGGCACATTTTGTGCCTAGTTTCACCTCCAATTGGTCTCATACCAATTGAGGTTACACATTTAAACTTATTGGCTAAAATGTACACTGCTCTTAGTTACCTTGCTTAAACACACATCCATGACACATTTACCTTGCAATATGTTTACTTCCCTACCAAATCTGTTTTGGTACATTACCAAAACTATATATTACTTTACATTAACATCATTTTGGGCATATTACAATTATCCTCAATACACCAATTAACACTCAATTTACAAGTTCTAAGTACAATCACATACACACCTAACCATTACAAATTTTTGCATATACTTTACACAACAAGTTCATATACATATCCATCAATCCTTCTATGTCAATATTCTGCCAACACTTCCACGAATACATACATTTATTCAAGCGTCCCCAAGCTGCCGAAAATCTTCTTCAACACCAAATTGTCCTACAATTCATCAATTCCCATCCAAGTGCCAAAAATCACCATATAAATATGAAGTAATTCACTAGGTTTATTAAATCATCATAACTAACATAATTCTCATCAAATATATGTACAATTACTTCATCAATACATGATTACATGGCTGCCCAAAAATGGATATCTCAATACTCTTCAAACTTAAAAATTTCCTTCACAAAACCAACACCCATAACATGTATACAAAGTTTATCAAAGAAATCTTCAAAAATGCTAACTTACCTTATGGTTGGAGCTTGTTAAACCTTGCTTAAACTTCTTAAATTTTGTATCAAACTCTTCCTTGTGATGTGTAGACAAACTTTAATGAAGAACCCTAGGTGATTGGAGTTGAAATGGAGGAGTGCATGGAGCTTGATTGAAAAATGGCCATGGAGGATTTTGGGGAGTTTTTCATTCACGGCAAATGGAGGTTTCAATGTTGAAGATGATCTTTTAGTGGAGAAATCTGCCCACTTATGCTTATTTTTAATTCATTTTATGATTCTTAGTGGTCCACTTACTTACTTTAAATCATATAATATGTTGAATTTCCACTTATTCCACATTAAACCCTTCATTTTTGCTATTTACTTTAGGTACCACTAAACTAATTTTTCATTTTATTTTCTAAGTGTAATATTATTTATTTTTAATGGACATTTAGGTCAAAAGACAATTCGGGATGTCAAATGACCATAATGCCCCTGTTCGGGTTGCATTCCCGATTTTTCGATATCTGGGTTTTATGCTTTTCGATTTCTCACTTTTCTTTGTACTAATTATTTAATTTTTCTTTGATCTTTCTAATGATATTTATTCTTCAATAAGTGTCTATTTAAGTCCTAAAAAATGTTTTCCAGGGTTCCCCATGATCCGAGAGCTAGTCAACGGTCCACGCCGTGACTTCCCGTCATGATCACCCATCGCTAGGGTTTCGGCTAAGCTTAACTTGGTTACATTTCTTTGCTATGATTTTTCCTTTGTTTTTCTTGTATTTTCTTTTCTTGTATTTCATTATTTATGTCTCCTCATTCATATATAAGTGTAGTTCTAGGCATCCTAGCTGTCCGGACAGCACTGGTCACCGAAGCAATAGAACGCACTACCGAACTTAGGGGTGTTACAATTCTCCCCCCCTTAAATAAATTTCGTCCACGAAATTTTACCCAATAGCTATCTTACAATAGTCATACGTTTATTTTCTCCTTTCTATATGATCGTATAATCTTCCTTTCCTCAAATTTGTATAAGACTTTTAACAATCTAATACAACGTTTAATTTGTTTGTATAATACTAATCTCCTCTTACTATTGTGTTGTCTAATATTTCGGTTCACGTTCCTTCTTGAATGACCCTTGAGGTCATGTTAGAATCATTCATCAGTCATTGGTCCTCTGACCATTTTAGTCCATAGTCTTCCTCACATTCGTAATATTTCTTTGTTATATATGAATCAACTGTTCAAATCTCTACTTCCATAACTCTTTTTATCTGTCAATATTCTATAACTTACTTCTTTTTGTACTGAACTATAACCTTTTGATATTCTAACTTTTAAGTTTTAGATTCCTAAGTAGGATTTTCAAACTTATTTCTAACAATTAAATTCTGTCCTGGCATAACTATACCAAAACAGATGCCGTTGGCAACTATTCTCATCTAGATGTACTATCCAGGTGATGCGTAGCTCTACACAATAATCTCAAGTTAGTCTTGTAATCTGCGACTACGGTATAAACATCAAGAACATTGCATAGTTACTACGATACATCCCAATAGATCAAACTTTCCTATCTTTTGTCCATTTCGAATTCACTGATATTCGAATCTTATTTTAATTACAATATCCATTAGCAATTTCTAACAGTAACCTCCTTGCCCTCATCTAGAGCAATTCCATTACTGCATCTTACTTTTACGTCCTCTTGCCTTACATTAAGTAGGCTCACTAATTAGCTTTATAATTTATGGTGTGTTAGAAAATACTTTTCGCCGATAAACTCTTTCAAAACTAATTTCACTTATTATCACAATCCTTATCTTAAGGACTAATCACTAATGCATCAAAATTTATTCCCCTGTAAAGGAATAACAACAGAACATGTAGTTCTAACACTAACATAAAAGTATGCAAACTCCAGGTCAAACAATACATATATATATCTTAGTTGCTAATTGAGAAGGTACCAGCAATAATGTCAAAATTCTAAGCCTCTTCTCTCTGCTGTATAGCGTATATTCCAGCTGAAGCATCACCTTGTTCTGGCTGATTCACAGTACTTTGACTTCTAGGTGTACTGCCCCTACCTCTACCTCTGCCTCTACTAACTGATGGTGAACTATTTGGGGTAGAAACTTGGGTTGATCCCTTTGGTGTAGTAAATGATCCATAACGACCTGGATTTACACAATCCCTAGCAAAATGGCCAGTCTCTCCACAGTTAAAACATGGTCCTACGGTTCTATAACATACCCCACTATGTGGTTTACCACAAGTTTCACAAAGTCGATCTGACAGCGCATTCCTGGGTTTCTGTTGAGTTTGCTGATCCGATCGAGGTGGTTTCTGTCTAAAAGATCTATCTCTACCGGACTTCTTACTATCTCTGTCGTATCCCCCAAAGTTTTTCCTCTTTCCAGTAGGACCACTAGAACTTTGTTCTGCTGACTTTTCCTCTTTTTCCGTCTTCTCTGATTTCTTTTTCTCAAGAGCCGCTTCAGATTCAATTCTTTCTAATTCTAGTGCTTGAGAAATAAGTTCAAAGAAATTGTTATGTTTGAATCCGACCACTTGTAATCTGATACTAGGCTTCAAGCCGGTTTCAAACCTCTTACATCTCTCCCTACTGGTAGAAAGTAGACTTACTGCATAATGGCTCAGGCGGAAAAATTCCCTTTCATATTCAGCCACTGATCTGCTCCCCTGTTTCAGACTTAGGAACTCTTGCAGCTTCTGGTCTACATAAGCATCAGGGACATATTTTTGCCTGAATTCCCTGAGGAAGTCATTCCATGTTAGCACTGTAGGTTCTACCAGACTGTGGGGAATGGTTTTCCACCAGTCATAAGCATCTCCCTGTAGTAAGGATACTGAGTACTCAAATCTGAGCTCTTCTGTACAATGCAGTTTCTTGAATACCCTATCCATCCTCTCTAACCACTGTTCAGCTTCTAGAGGATCTACTGTCCCCTTGAACTCTGTAGCCCCATACTTCATCAATTTGTCATATTGTCTAGTAGAAGACTGTGGTTGTACCACTGGTGTCTGTATTGGGACTTGAGTAGGCACATTACCAGCCATTTGTTGGAACTTTGCAGCCATCTGCTGAGCGAATTGAGCAGAAGCGTAGTGCTTGTAGAGGGGTCTTTCTTGAACCACTAACATTATGTACGGCTGGGGTATCCCCTTGCACCTCAGCCTCAATAAATTGATCGACTGAATGATCACCCTCTTCCATAGTCAATGCGAGGATTTTAGATCTCTTGAACAATAATACAAGGAGATTTCCTCTCGTTAGTGCATATTTATAATGTAATGTACTGTATGTATCAAACAATGATATTGAGCAGTTGTACTGTGAAGAAAGAATATTCAAATAACATGTGAAAACAAAATTTAAAAACTTTGCTCTGATACCACTTAACATGTCACACCCTACCCCTCTGTAAGGCATAACATGATCCCGTAGCATACCTAATGAATTACCAACTCCGTCTACTGATAACCCATTAAATATACTACAAGGGATTTTAAAAACTTTTCTTACTTCTTTTACAGTGGTGAGCACTATTTACAGGTGTTAAAAACTTTGGTGAACTGAAGTGAAACAACTAACTCATTTGATTTATTTGGATTTTCTGTAAAAATTTTGGCCTAAACAGTTCTTCAGAAAACCTGTAAAAGCACTTCAATAATTTTCCAAATCTCAACTCCAATACATTTCTCAACACAACAATTTATCAACTCAATTCCATAGAAATTTTTCAAAGTCTGAGATAAGGAAATATAATACAGCTTTTACAAGTCAAAACAGCTCATAATTATTTTACAACTTCAAGGTACAATTTGAATTTACAACTGCTCAAACCAACAACAAAATATACATACAGTGAATATACATTACAGTACAAAATGCCAACTGTGATATACTCACTATACCCAAAAATCTCTCGCTGGCGGTACTAGCAGCCTAGTCTGTCTGTCTACCTGCGACAGCAATAAAAAGCTATCGCTGAGACAATGTCTCAGTGGTGCACAACATTAACCAAATACAACTTTAAATCACAATTCATAAACCATATAAATAGTGGATACGTAAAACCATAGTTAAATGCAAGACAATGAATGTCATAAGGAATTTAAACTCCAATTCACAAATTATCAAAATTCATAATAACACAATTTAGTCAAATAGTTTAAGAATACCGTATTGCCAATTCATACACAATTTGATCAAATTACTGAATAACACAGTGTTGCCGATCAATATCACAATTTGGTCAAATAACTGAATAATATCGTTTTGCAAATCAATAACACAATTCGATCAAATAACTGAATAATATCGTTTTGCAAATCAATAACACAATTCGATCAAATAACTGAATAATATCGTTTTGCAAATCAATAACACAGTTCGATCAAATAACTAAATAATATCGTTTTGCAAATCAATAACACAATTCGATCAAATAACTGAAGAATCCAGTGTTGCCAATCAATATCACAATTTAAGCCATGACACAATTTTTTTTCATACATGCCATGTTGTACACCACGACAAGACATACTCACCCCAATAATCGAAATCAATGAGGGAGGAAGCTAGCTATATAATGAGAACTCATCCACACTCACCTCAGACTGACAAGTCAAAGAGGGAGGAACATAATCATACTCACCCTAGACTGAAAAGTCAAAGAGGGAGGAATAATCACACTCACCCCATTAATGGAGGAGGAACATAGTATCGGTGTCATGCAAATTGTGAGTCAAAACAATTCCAACATTTTATTCAAATGATCCGTAAGAATTCAATAACTTTCCAAAGTTATAATTTCATTCACAAAATGGCAACACAATTCGTAATTCACTTCAATTTCCACAAAAACCATTTACAGTGCTTTTCAATCAATAAGTATCCATCAATATCATTCAAACAAATTTTCACAGTTTCAAACCATTCACAATGTTTTTCAATCAATAAGTGTCCATCAAACACATTTCCACAATTTAAAACAATAATATACAAATAGTCAATATTTATTTCAATTGAAAATAATTCAAAAGAAACAGTTGTTGTGCACAAACCTCTGATGACTGTCTTCCTGGTCTGGACTCAGTGTTTCCTTCCCTTTCCCTGAGTCTTTAGTAACTGAGAAACACAATTTGAAGTGTCTCAGTGCTAATTTAATTTGCCTCTAACAATAATGTTCGATAAACAATTCACTGGATACCTTTGTTTGCTTAATCAACCCATATATTGACCCTCAATGTGTTCTAGGTAAATTAGTTCTTAACGTTATCAATATGTCATATTCGATAGTATTTTAGGGTTGGTACGTTTTACCAAACTCGTTTCCTTGTTTAGTGCATTTTAATGCAACTTGCTGGATTCCGGAATACTAGTTTGACCTAGCCGGACGACCTAGTTCCCTCAGTTTTCGATTTTCGGTCAAAACTACAAACTTGTATATCTATGTCTTATGGACCGCGGTGCAAAATTTTAGGTCATTCCAAGTTAAGTAGACCAAGTTATGGTCATTATACTATTGCTGGTCAAATGTCATCAAATTAGGTCAATTTTAGGTCAATTTGGTCAACTCTGGTTCGGCCAGTTTTTGGACCCGAACTTGTGCAAGTTGTTTGACTTGCTTATGTTCATTTCTGGGCTTTGGTGTCTTCATAAGACTTGTAGGTATGGGTCTTAACTATTCATGGTTAAAATTTCAGGTCAATTAGACCTGTTTTGAGTGAGTTATGGCCTAAACACTCACTTCTACCCAATTGGTCATTTTTCAGGTCCTAATTGCACCTAATCCGAATTGGTCATTTTCTTAGGTCACCTTGTAGGCAGAATTTTTGTATGTTTTCTCAATGAAAGTTGGCACATTTTGTGCCTAGTTTCACCTCCAATTGGTTTCATACCAATTGAGGTTACACATTTAAACTTATTGGCTAAAATGTACACTGCCCTTAGTTACCTTGCTTAAACACACATCCATGACATATTTACCTTGCAATATGTTTACTTCCCTACCAAATCTGTTTTGGTACATTACCAAAACTATATATTACTTTACATTAACATCATTTTGGGCAGATTACAATTATCCTCAATACACCAATTAACACTCAATTTACAAGTTCTAAGTACAATCACATACACACCTAACCATTACAAATTTTTGCATATACTTTACACAACAAGTTCATATACATATCCATCAATCCTTCTATGTCAATATTCTGCCAACACTTCCATGAATACATACATTTATTCAAGTGTCCCCAAGCTGCCGAAAATCTTCTTCAACACCAAATTGTCCTACAATTCATAAATTCCCATCCAAGTGCCAAAAATCACCATATAAATATGAAGTAATTCACTAGGTTTATTAAATCATCATAACTAACATAATTCTCATCAAATATATGTACAATTACTTCATCAATACATGATTACATGGCTGCCCAAAATTGGATATCTCAATACTCTTCAAACTTAAAAATTTCCTTCACAAAACCAACACCCATAACATGTATACAAAGTTTATCAAAGAAATCTTCAAAAATGCTAACTTACCTTATGGTTGGAGCTTGTTAAACCTTGCTTAAACTTCTTAAATTTGGTACCAAACTCTTCCTTGTGATGTGTAGAAAAACTTTAATGAAGAACCCTAGGTGATTGGAGTTGAAATGGAGGAGTGCATGGAGCTTGATTGAAAAATGGCCATGGAGGATTTTGGGGAGTTTTTCATTCACGGCAAATGGAGGTTTCAATGTTGAAGATGATCTTTTAGTGGAGCAATCTACCCACTTATGCTTATTTTTAATTCATTTTATGATTCTTAGTGGTCCACTTACTTACTTTAAATCATATAATATGTTGAATTTCCACTTATTCCACATTAAACCTTTCATTTTTGCTATTTACTTTAGGTACCACTAAACTAATTTTTCATTTTATTTTATAAGTGTAATATTATTTATTTTTAATGGACATTTAGGTCAAAAGACAATTCGGGATGTCAAATGACCATAATGCCCCTGTTAGGTTGCATTCGATTTTTCTGTATCTGGGTTTTATGCATTTTCGATTTCTCACTTTTCTTTGTACTAATTATTTAATTTTCTTTGATCTTTCTAATGATATTTATTCTTCAATAAGGGTCTATTTAAGTCTTAAAAAATGTTTTCGGGGTTCCCCATGATCCGAGGGCTAGTCAACGGTCCACGCCGTGACTTCCTGTCTGATCACCCATCGCTAGGGTTTTCGGCTCGCTTAACTTGGTTACATTTCTTTGCTATGATTTTTCCTTTGTTTTTCTTGTATTTTCTTTTCTTGTATTTCATTATTTATGTCTCCTCATTCATATTGAAGTGTAGTTCTACGCATCCTAGCTGTCCGGACAGCACTGGTCACCGGAGCAATAGAACGCACTACCGAACTTAGGGGTGTTACACAATTGGATATCAAGAATGCTTTCCTTCATGGTGATCTTCAAGAGGAGGTGTGTATATAACACCCTCATTTGTATAGCCTGGTATATTTCACTGTTCTGGTGACCGGTGTCGGTCCGGACAATTAAGGGGATTAGAACCACACTTAAGATAACTAGATAAATCATAAACACAAATAGTAATGTCCAATTAGTTAAGTATAAATAAGAAAATTAGAACATAAAAAGTTAAACGAGCCGAGAGTCACAGCGATGGGTGACCGTCTCGGGAACGACTGCGAAGCCATTTTAAACTCAAATTTCGAACCTTAAAATGTGACGCTGCGGTCCTTAGGACCATTATGAACACAGTGAAAAAGAGAAAATCATGAAAAAGAACTGTTAAGCCAGTCAAATAATTAGGTCAGGGAGCCGGAAGAAATATGGAATTAATTGCAAACCGGGATGAACCGGCGAGGGGCAATTTGGTCAATTGACCCCGAGAGCTGACTCCTGACCTAACTGTCAAATAAAATCAGAGAAAAGAAAATTTCGGTATCGAGAATTAAATTAAAGAACTAATAGAAAAAAAAATAAAAAAAAAAAGAAGAGAATGGAGAAGTTAAAAGGTGATGACATCATGCATGACTTCATGCATGATGCCATAAAGAATATAATTAATTTATTTATTTATTTAGATTTTTGGTCTTCCTAAAGAGATAAAAGACAAAAGAAAAGAAAAGAAAAAAAAAGTAAAAAGCTTCATCTTCCTTACCATTTACGTTTCTCTCTCCCTAACCATTGTAAACCTCCATTAAAGCTTGCTTCAAGCTTTGAAACCACCATTAAACCCCAAATCTTCCCATACTTGCTTCACAAAAACTTGATTTAATCACTTGAGAGGAAGATTGGTCATCAAAGAATTGAAGAAAATTGAGAGGAAGTGAAAGTTCAAAGACACCTAACAAGGTAAGTAATGCAAACTTCAAGTTTTTAGTTTAATTAGTGTATATATAGCATCAAGAGCATATAAATAAACTTAAAATAAAAAAAATATGTGTGAGGGACTAAACTGAAATTCATCCAGCAGGGAGGGGAGAGTGATTTGCATGAGTTTGATTGAGTTAAACATGTTAAGATGCTTGAATGAGTTGAAAGATTGTGTTTATATGCTTTGAATTAGTTAATTGCAATGGATTAGAGTGGTTAGGGTTTGAGACCTAGGGTTTTGAGGCAAAAATTTGGAGAAATTTGTAAATGGTGTCTTTGACCTAATGTGCAGTGAAAAATGGTCATTTGTGACCAAATGAGGTGTGTTAGAAATGTTGAAATTAAAAGCCAATTCGGATTGGATATGATCATGTGCTGGCAGCATGACCAAAATTCCCTTTGAGGGACCAGAAATGAAAATTTACAAGTCCAATGGATATGGGACCAATTGGGGATGAAAATAGGCACTAAATGACACAATTTTCATTCAGGAAGTATGCCCAAAAAGTGAGCAAAACCTAGTGAACAAATTGATCAAAGTTAAAAAATTGCAGGCTGCCTCTACACAACCTGACCAAATGAACAGTGTTTGTTCATTTGGTCATTACTCGAGCTAGTCAGGTCAAAATAACCTGAAATTTTACCAGTGGTTAGATGAGATATAGATCTAAAACTTTCATGAAGAACACAAACCCAAATTATGCCATTAACCAAATCAAATTACTGAGCAAATTTGGGTCACTGAATCTGCAGAACTGCAAAATTGTCATATGAACTGTAAAGTTTCAATGGCTATAACTCTCTCTAAAAAACTCCGATTTAGGTGATTCTTGAACCGATGGAAACCTAAGACATATTCGAACACTTCATATGCAGAAAATTAGACCAAATTATGGACTTAACTTGATCATATTGCTGAACAAAGTTGGAGCAACAAATTTGCAGAACCAAATTCTGCAGCATGAACAGTAAACATAATTTGCTTATAACTTGAGCTACAAAACTCCAATTGGGGTGATTCAAAAGGGAGAATAAACTTAAGACAATAGGGAACATTTTCTATGAAGAAAGTTTTGCAAAATTCCAACAGTAAACTGACCAATGAAACAGTACAATTAGGGACACCAAAACTAAAAATTTGGCCATTTTGCCTAAAAGACCTAAGTTTTAAGAAAATGACAAAAACTAACAAGTTTAGTGACCAAAATGTGGTATGTGGGTGAAGTTGGAGTTCCCATACCTATTGAGCCTTAGAAAGTCAACAATTTGACTTGAATAGTGTAGTGAATAGTAACTCGAAACACAAAATTTCGAAAACGTCGAGTTTAGCACGTTAGAGCTAGGTAAAAATAAGGCTAAATTTATTTTTGGATTTATATTAAATTATGGTACTAAAATATTGTAAAATTGTGTGTTTCAGTTGAAAAGAATACTGGGAAAGAACCCGAGGAACCGAGTCGAGGCCAAGAGGCGACTCGCTTGAAGTTTGTGCACAATATATACTTTTTATAATCATCTTTTGCATACTGTTTTGAATAATGTGAAATATTGGATTATGGCATTCTTATGATGTTTTATCTAAATTATTGAAATGTTATTATGTATATTTGAAATGACAATGTTTAGCAAATTGTTAAGATAAGTTTTGAAACCACAGTGTCATGACCATGTATTTGAACACCTCACTAGCACGACTAGTGGGGGTAATTAGTTTCGAATTTTAATTCCTTCTCTGGAGAAGTGTTGAGGTGTGCCAGTAGAAGAGGATGTGAATGGATATCCATATATTTGAGGTAGCTAGCCTTGTGATGTGATTTCTCTTTAGCCTCTTACTATTGAGATTCTATTTATTTCGAATGGCATGATCTAACTATGGGTTTTATGAAATGTGTTTTGATACTTTGAAATGAACTTGGTTTGCATTAAAATCTCATAATTCATGTTTTGTGTTTAATGCTCATGTTTAGTCAAATTTTTTGAATAAATGTGATTTAAGTTTTGCATAAAGATTATTTTAGTATGTTGTGCACCACTGAGTCCTAGTACTCAGCGATAGCTTCTATTCTTGTCGCAGACTGAGAGACTAGAGGAGTAGCGGTATTTCTTTGAGGTGTGAGGCGCTATCAGCTTAAAGTCATCGGGTATAATTTATACCCTAATTGTAAATATTTCTTTTGATGTATGTATTGCATATAAAAGTATGGACATATAAATGGGTCTTGAGCAGCTTGTACAAAGTTTGTATGAAGTTGTAATAAAGAAATTTAGTTTGAATTTCCTTTGATGTAAATTTTGTAATGATGTATATATATATAAATCGTTTTGTCTCTAATGAAATATGAGTGGAACTATTTTATTTAATTTGAATGAAATGTATTGTTAGTATTTTGAGGATTATTGAATTTTGAACTTGAGAAATTGATTAAAATGATTGTGGAGTTGTTGAAATGGATTGAGTTTGATTGTGAAATTGAAGTAGTTGTTGAGAAAACATTTTTAGAAGTGCTTTTTACAGGTATTTAAAGAACTGGTTTCTCAAAATACAGATAGAACTCTGTCAAAATTTTTATAAAATTTACTGAAAACTAAAATGGACCAAAAATATTAACTAGTTTTAATTTTAACTAAATGTTTTAAATACTTATTAGAAAATGCTCATCACTTATCAAAAATAAGAAAATTGTTTTAAAATCCCTTGTAGGGTACTTAATGAGTTATCGGTAGGTGAAGTTCGGTAGTTCATTAGGTATTCTACGGGATCATGTTATGCCTTACAGAGGGGTAAGATGTGATAGTGTACAAAGCAACCACCTGGGTTTATTGCTTAGGAGGAGTTGGGTAAAGTTTGTAGGCTTCGAAAGTCTCTTTACGGCTTAAAACAAAGTCCTAGGGCCTGGTTTGGGAGATTCAGTAAAGAAGTACAGGAATTTGGTATGCAAAAGAGTAAGTGTGATCACTCAGTATTTTATAGGCAATCTGATGCTGGTCTAATTCTCTTGGTAGTCTATGTGGATGACGTTGTCATCATTGGGAGTGACTTTGTAGGTATTTCATCTCTTAAAACCTTCCTCCAAACCCAGTTTCAGACCAAAGACTTGGGATTGTTAAAGTATTTCTTGGGTATTGAAGTTATGAGAAGTAAGAAGGGTATTTTCTTGTCTTAAAGAAAATATGTCCTTGATTTATTGACAGAGATAGGAAAATTAGGTGTTAAGCCTTGTAGTGCACCAATGACTCCAAATTTACAACTGTTAGCAGGGGATAGTGAGTTGTTTGAAGATCCAGAGAGATACAAGAGATTGGTAGGAAAATTGAACTACCTTACCTTCACTCGTCCTGACATTGCTTATGCCGTTAGTGTGCTAAGTCAATTTATGTCTTCCCCAACTGTTGCTCATTGGGAAGCCTTGGGACAAATATTGTGTTATCTGAAGGGCACTCTAGGAAGAGGTTTATTATATGGTAATCATGGGCATTTGAATGTTGAATGTTTTTCAGATGCTGACTGGGCTAGATCTAAGGTTGACAGGAGGTCAACTACTAGATATTGCATTTTTGTTGGATGAAATTTGGTGTCTTGGAGAAGCAAGAAGTAGAGTGTAGTTTCTCGATCTAGTGCTAAATCCGAATACAGAGCCATGGTTTATTGAAGGAGCGGAAGTATGAAAAACACAAGTTTATACCATTGAATTCAAAAAATTTTCACCTTGGGTCACATGCATCATGCAAGATTTATTTTTATCTATTTTATTTCAATGATAAACAACATATTAAAACTCTTTTAATATGTTTTTGGATATGTATTTGCCACTTAAGATTTTAAAATTGATAGGATTAATTTTAGAACCCTAGATTAGATCAAGAACAAATACACAAACCTCTTGATGCACTGCAGTGTATTTGTGCCTTTGGGATGCGTCTTCAGCACACCAAATGTTATCCCTCCAGCTTTTCCACACCAAGTTCACCTATAGCAGCCCTTGAATAGCTTCTAAAGCTTTTTCTATTAATTAAAAAATCAAGTTTGCCTTTTAAGAGATTAAAGATGTAAACAGGACACTAGAAACAATTTCTAGTATTTTTAATTCAAGAGATTGTTTGCTAATCTTTTGGAATACATGAGAGAATAAGATGAAGAGAAGGGAGAGCTTCTTGGGTGGCAGCACCAAAGATATTAGCTGCTGGTTGTTTTGTTTTCTTTTCATAACAACACTTATATAGTTAGGTCACCACTTAAACCCTTGTCACATGTCACGCTCTGCTTGGTTCTAGGTTTAATTGACTCGATCACATTGTGCCAAGTGCCAAACTTATATTTAATCTTAATTTTAATCATCTTACATGATTAAAAGACATTTTGCAAACTTATGTGTAGTGCCATGTGTCATCATCACATGGTGCCACATGTCACCCTGTGAAATGACTAAAATGCCCCTGTGTCTTAATTTTGAGTTCTCAACCCAAAAAAATTATTTCTCTTCTTCTAATCAATTTATATCAAATATAAATCAATTAATTAATCTTTATTAATTAATTTCTCATTAATTAAATTCATATTTAAACATTTTAAATATAATTTAACTTATACTATACATCTAATAATCTGGATTTGGTTTTAAGCCATGCTAGGGACTTTGCAATCTAATTGCAAACCAAACCTATTTAATTAACAAATTAAACTCTTTAATTAATTAATTAAATCATATTTAATTTGGTGATTACTTGTGTATGTGTGTGACTTACTAGGCTCATCAATAATTAGCAATGAGACATGATATCAATTCTTACTATCATCAGAACTCTTTCTTACCATAAATAATTTCTCTAAATCATTTTATGCACCTCATAGACCATGGTTAACACCTAGCATAGCATGCCATGGCCACCTAATCAGTAATAAGGTTTGCCTTAAATGAACCTATAATCATATGTTACCATGCACTAGAATCTCTCTGTTACAAAATCTCAATTCAAGCTGAGGTAATGGTTTATGTCAAACCCCATTTGCTATGAATATTATGTTTTCTTTAAATTTCAGTTCTTGATTAAAAAGATTTTCTCATCTGAAACTCTTTTTTTATTAAATCTATCTGTCCTGGCTAGGAACTTGAAGCATCGAGAACAATTAAATGAACATAGGATTTTATCCCTATTTACTTAGAGGAATAGGTTCTATCTTGACCAACACTTACCTCCATATATAACTAGTAGGAGCCAACACATGCCCATATACCCATACACAGTACAAGTATGAAAGCAGTATCAAACTCAAACCACCTATATACAAGATAACTATGCTATCTCAGGTGTAATGATTATATGCACTGATATGATTTATGACAATGCATTGACAAGAGTAAACTCCAAGTGCTTATCATAAGTGTCACTGGTTCGGCCTTTTTATCATGTATAAGTGCCTATCATGTTTGTCATATGGCATGAGACTTACCATTCTATCTTATTTATATCTCATATAAATAACTTGGGAACAAACATGAATACAATCTTTCTAGATAAGTCATGTCCTTATTGTGAAGTATCCTTCATTATGAACCTATTTATGATACTTTGTTTTAAAAATACTATCACTCATATTCTTAATAACTTAAGAATAGAATTTCTAACAAAATATCAATAGACCTTTTCTATTACACATAAATATATTATGTAAACAAAAAAATAGAAATGCCTTTTATTAATAAAAACATGCACAAGATAAATACTAAATGATATGCTCTAGGGCATACTACTAACAATCTCCCACTAGCACTAGAGCCATTCATTACAATATCTTAGACCCATCTTCTCAAGATGTCAATCTAGCTGAGTCAGTGACATAGGCTTAGTGAATGGATTAGCTGGATTTTCAGCTGATGCTATTTTCTGCATGGCTACATCGCCTCGTCCAACTATTTCTCTGATAATGTGGTGGCGCCTTTCTATGTGTTTGGATTTTTGATGAGACCGAAGTTCCTTAGCCTGTATGACTGCTCCATTGTTGTCATAGTGTAGTGGAACTGCTGACTTAATGGAAGGAACTACTGCAAGTTCTATCATGAACTTCTTTATCCAAATAGCTTCCTTTATAACATCTGATGCAGCAATATACTCAGCCTCGGTAGTGGAATCTGCAGTCGTACTCTATTTGGAACTCTTCCAACTGACTGCACCTCCATTACAAATGAACACATTCCCAGAGGTAGACTTTCTATCATCGATATCTGATTGAAATCAGAATCAGTATAACCATCCAATTGCAAGTCTCCACCTCCATAAACCAAGAATAAATCCTTAGTTCTTCTCAAGTACTTAAGGATATTATTGACAGCTATCCAGTGTTCCAAACCTAGATTAGATTGATACCTGCTAGTCAAACTAACAGCATATGCGATATCTGGCCTAGTACACAACATTGCATACATTAAACTTCCAATAGCCGAAGCAAATGGAATCCTGGCCATTTTATCTCTTTCTTCAGGTGTCTTTGGAGATATCTTTTTAGAAAGGTGGATACCATGTCTCACTGGCAACAATCCTTTCTTGGAATCAAGCATGTTAAACCTCTTTAACACCTTTTCCAAGTATAGACTTTGGGACAAACCAATTATTCTTTTCGCTTTATCTCTATAGATGTGAATCCCAAGAATATAGGTTGCCTCCCCTAAGTCTTTCATGGAGAATGTATTTGACAACCATACCTTTACAGTTGTCAACATACCTGTGTCATTACCCATCAATAGTATATCATCCACATATAAATAAGGAAAGTGATAGTACTGTCACTAACCTTCTTATATACACATGGCTCATCCTCATTTTTGATAAAACCAAATGACTTAATGGCTTCATTCAGACGGATGTTCCAACTCCTCGAAGCTTGCATTAACCCATCAATGGATTGCTTTAGCTTGCATACCTTGGAACCATCTTGGGATTCAAAACCCCTAGGTTGTTCCATGAAAATGTTTTCTTCAATATATCCATTGAGAAAAGATGTTTTGACATCCATCTGCCAAATTTCATAATCATAGTATGCAGCTATTGCTAATAGAATTCTAATTAATTTAGGCATGGCAACAGGTGAGAAAGTCTACTCATAGTCGATTCCTTGCCTTTGGCAAAACCTTTTCGCTACTAGCTTTGCCTTATAGGTCTTTACCTTTTCATCAGATCTAATTTTCTTCTTGAAAAGCCATTTGTTCCCTATAGGTACAATACCTTCAGGTGGGTCAACAAGATCCCAAACTTGATTCTTATACATGGAATCAATCTCGAATTTCATAGCATCAATCCATTTTGAAGAGTCTATATCTGATATTGCTTCTTCATAGGTAAGTGGATCATCTCCATGATTTACTTCTTCATGAGTAGAGAACTCTTGTTCTTCTTCATGAAGGAAACCATATCTCACTGGTGGGTGAGATACCCTGGTTATTCTATGAGGAACAGTTGTAGATGTTTCATCAACGGGTGTAGGTTGACTAGATGGATCTATATCCATATGATCTATTGGTTAGTTAGAATTCTCCAATTCTAACTCTATTTGCCTCCCTTTGCCTCTTTCTTGAACAAACTATTGTTCAAGAAATGTGGCATCTCTACTTATCACAACCTTTTGTGAAGTAGGCAAATAAAAATAATATCCAAAACTATCTTTTGGATATCCAACAAATGGACCCTTTTCTGATCTGGTTTCCAATTTATCATTGTTCAACTTTTTAATATAAGTTGGACAAGCCCAAATCTTAACATGCTTAAGACTTGGTTTTCTTCCATGCCATATCTCATAAGGAGCGGAAGCATGAAAAACACAAGTTTAGATCATTGAATTCAAAAAATTTTCATCTAGGGTCACATGCATCATGCAAGATTCATTTTTATCTATTTGATTTCAATGATAAACAGCATATTAAAACTCTTTTAATATATTTTTGGATCTATATTTGCCATGATAACAGATTAATTCTTTAGAACCATAGATTAGATTAAGAACAAGTGCACTAACCTTTTTCATGCACCGTAGTGTGTTTGGCCCCTTTGGGATGCGCTTAGGACACCAGATGTTATCCCTCTAGCTTGTCAACACCAAGATCACCTATGGAAGCCCCTTGAACAGCTTCTAAAGCTTTTTCTATTAATTAGAAAATTAGTTTTGCCTTTTGAGGTATTACAGATGTAAATAGGACACTAGAAACGATTTCTAGCATTTTTAATTCAAGAGATTGTTGGCTAATCTCTTTGAATTGATGAGAGATGAAGAAGAAGAGAGGGGAGATGTTCTTTGGGTGGCGGCACCAAAGAAGAACAGCAGCCACACATTTTACTCTTTCATAATAACACTTATATAGCTAGATCATCACTTAAAACTCTTGTCAAATGTCACCTTCTGATTGGCTCTAGGTTTAATTGACCCAATCACATTGTGCCAAGTGTCAAACTTATATTTAATCTTGATTTTAATCATATTACATGATTAAAAGACATATGAGAAGCTTATGTGTAGTGCCATGTGTCACCATCTCATGGTGCCACATGTCGTCCTGTGAAATGATCAAAATACCCTTGTGTCTTAATTTTGAGTTCTTAACCCAAAATAATTATTTCTCTTCTTCTAATCAATTTCTATCAAATATAAATAAATTAATTAATCTCTATTAATTAATTTCTCATTAATTAAATTCATATTTAAATATTTTAAATATAAATTTAACTTATATTATACATCCAATAACATAGAATTGATTTTAAGCTATGCTAGGGACTTTGCAATCTAATTGCAAACCAAACCTATTTAATTAATTAATTAAACTCTTTAATTAATTAATTAAATCATATTTAATTTGGTGATTACTTGTGTATGTGTGTGACTTACTAGGCTCATCACTAATTGGCAATGAGATATGATATCAACTCTTAATATCATCAGAACTCTTTCTTACCATAAATGATTTCTCTAAATCATTTTATGCACCTCATAGACCATGATTAACACCTACCATAGCATGCCATAGCCACCCAATTAGTAATAAGGTTTACCTTAAATGAACCCATAATCATATGTTACCATTCACTAGAATCTCTCTGTTATAAAATCACAATTCGAGCTGGAGTCATGGTTTATGTCAAACCCCATTTGCTATGAATATTATTTTCTCTTTTAATTCCAGTTCTTGATTAAAAAGATTTTCTCATCAGAAACTCTTTTCTGATTAAATCTATCTATCCTGGCCAGGAACTTGAAACATCAAGAACAATTAAATGAACATAGGATTTTATCCCTATTTACTTAGAGGAACAGATTCATCTTGATCAACACCTACCTCCATATATAATTAGTAGAAGCCAACACATGCCCATATACCTATACACAATGCAAGTATGAAAGTAGTATCAAACTCAAACCACCTATATACAATATATATGTGCTATCTCAGGTCTAAAGATTATATGCTCTAATATGATTTATGACAATGCATTGACAAGAGTAAACTCCATCTGCTTGTCATAAGCATCACTGTTTCGACCTACTTATCATGTATAAGTGCCTATCATGTTTGTTATATGGCATGAGACTCACCATTCCATCTTATTTACATCTCATATAAATAACTTGGGAACAAACATGATTACAATCTTTCTGGATAAGTCATGTTTGTAACACCCTCCCGGTAGCAACTCCGTACATTCTACTGTTCCGGTGACCAGTGTCCGTCCGGACAGCTAGAACGTCCGAAAAAATATTTAAACTAAAGTGAGGAACCATAATTAACTCAAATATTAATAAGAAAAATTTAGGAAAAATTCTAGAAATAAAATACAACCAAGTTAAATGAGCCGGTGCCCAAGCGATGGGTAACCCAAAGGGAAGTTGCGGTTCTCCCAACTAGGAGCCCTAGACCCGGGGGAAAAATTATAAAATAATTTTTAGGACTCCAGAGAAGGGTCATTGAGGTTCCTATGGCATTAGAATGCCAAGAAAATAATTAGAAAAATTTTTCAATCGGTGCAGACAATTTTGACCCGTTAAGCCAAACGGAGGGCATTTTGGTCATTTCGCCTTCAGAGGTGATTTTTGGCCGACTTGTCCAGTTAAGTAAATAATTATTATGACATAAAATTGAAGGAACGGAAGCGTGAAAAACACAAGTTTATACCATTGAATTCAAAAATTTTCACCTAGGGTCACATGCATCATGCAAGATTTATTTTTATCTATTTGATTTCAATGATAAACAACATATTAAAACTCTTTTAATATGTTTTTGGATCTGTATTTGCCATTTAAGATTTTAAAATTAATCAGATTAATTTTAGGACCCTAGATTAAATCAAGAACGATTACACTAACCTCTAAATGCACTGCAGCGTGTCTGCGCCTTTGAGATTCATCTTCAGGACACCAGATGTTGTCCCTCTAGCTTGTCCACACCAAGAACACCTATGGCAGCCCTTGAATAGCTTCTAAAGCTTTTTCTATTAATTAGAAAATCAAGTTCTACCTTTTAAGAGATTAAAGATGTAAACAGGACACTAGAAACAATTTCTAGTGTTCTTAATTCAAGAGATTGATGGCTAATCTCTTTGAATTGATAAGAGATGAAGAAGAATGGCTGGAGAGCCTCAAAGTGGCGTGACAATTGAGAGGAGAGGCTGCTGGTTGTGTTTTATTTTCTCATAACAACACTTAAATAGCTAGGTTAACACATTAAACCCTTGCCACATGTCACCCTTTAATTAGCTCTAGGTTTAAGTGACCCATTCACATTGTGCCAAGTGTCAAACCTATATTTAATATTGATTTTAATCATCTTACATGATTAAAAAACATTTGGCAAGCTTATGTGTTATGCCATGTGTCACCATCTCATGGTGCCACGTGTCACACTGCAAAATGACCAAAATGCCCCTGTGTCTTAATTTTGAGTTCTTAACCCAAAATAATTATTTTCTTCTTCTAATTAATTTATATCAAATATAAATTAATTAATTAATCTCTATTAATTAATTTCTCATTAATTAAATTCATATTTAAACACTTTAAATATAAATTTAACTTATATTATACATCCAATAATCTAGATTTGGTTTCAAGTCATGCTAGGGACTTTGCAATTTAATTGCAAACCAAACCTATTTAATTAATCAATTAAACTCTTTAATTAATTAATTAAATCATATTTAATTAGGTGATAACTTGTGTATGTGTGTGACTTACTAGGCTCATCACTAATTGGCAATGAGACATGATATCAACTCTTAATATCATCAGAACTCTTTCTTACCATAAATGATTTCTCTAAATCATTTTATGAACCTCATAAACCATGGTTAACACCTAGCATAGCATACCATGGCCACCCAATTAGTAATAAGGTTTACCTTAAATGAACCTATAATCATATGTTACCATGCACTAGAATCTCTCTGTTACAAAATTCCAACTCAAGTTGGAGTCATGGTTTATGTCAAACTCCATTTGCTATGAATATTATGTTCTCTTTTAATTCCAGTTCTTGATTAAAAGATTTTCTCATCAGAAACTCTTTTCAATAAATTTATCTGTCTGCCAGAACTTGAAACATCAAGAACAATTAAATGAAAATATGATTTTATCTATATTTAATTAGAGGAACAGATTCAATATTGATCTACACCTACATACATATATAACTAGTAGGAGCTAACACATGCCCATATACCCATACAGTACAAGTATGAAAGCGATCAAACTCAAACTACCTATATACAAGATAACTGTGCTATCTCAGTCTAAAGATTATATGCATCGATATGATTTATGACAAAACATTGACAAGAGTAAACTCCATGTGCTTGTCATAAGTGTCACTGGTTCGGCCTACTTATCATTTATAAGTGCCTATCATGTTTGTCATATGGCATGAGACTCACCATTCCATCTTATTTATATCTCATATAAATAACTTGGGAACAAATATGAATACAATCTTTCTGGATAAGTGATGTCCTTATTATGAAGTATCCTCGATTGTGAACCTATTTATGATACTTTGTGCTAGAAATATTGTCACTCATATTCTTAACAACTTAAGAATAATATTTCTAACAAAATATCAATGGACCTTTTCTATTACACATAAATATATTATGTAAACGGAAAAGTGGAAATGCCTTTTATTAATAAAAATATGTACAAGATACATACTAAATGATATGCTCTAGGGCATACTACTAACAATCTCCCACTAGCACTAGAGCCATTCATTACAATATCTTAGACCTATCTTCTCAAGATGTAGGTCTAATCGAGTGCGTGACAAAGGCTTAGTGAATGGATCAGCTGAATTTTTCAGTTGATGTTATTTTTCTGCATGGCTATATCGCCTTGCCCAACTATATCTCTGATAATGTGGTAGTGCCTTTCTATGTGTTTGGATTTTGGGTGAGACCTTTGTTCCTTAGCCTGTATGACTGCTCCATTGTTGTCACAGTGTAGTGGAACTGCTGACTCAATGGAAGGAACTACTGTAAGTTCTGTCACGAACTTCTTTATCCAAACAGCTTCCTTTGCAAAGATCTCGATGCAGAATATACTCACCTCGTAGTGGAATCTGTAGTCGTGCTCTGTTTGGAACTCTTCCAACTGACTGCACCTCCATTACAAATGAACACATATCCAGAGGTAGACTTTCTATCATCGATATCTGATTGGAAATCAGAATCAGTATAACCATCCAATTACAAGTCTCCACCTCCATAAATCAAGAATAAATCCTTAGTTCTTCTCAAGTACTTAAGGATATTCTTGACAGCTATCCAGTGTTCCAAACCTGGATTGGATTGATACCTGCTAGTCAAACTAACAGCATATGCGACATCCGGCCTAGTACACAACATTGCATACATTAAACTTCCAATAGCCGAAGCATATGGAATCCTGGCCATCTTATCTCTTTCTTCAGGTGTCTTTGGAGACATCTCTTTAGAAAGATGGATACCATGTCTCACTGGTAACAATCCTCTCTTGGAATCAAGCATGTTAAACCTCTTTAACACCTTTTCCAAGTATAGACTTTGGGATAAACCAATTATTCTTTTCGCTCTATCTCTATAGATGCGAATCCCAATAATATAGGTTGCCTCCCCTAAGTCTTTCATGGAGAATGTATTTGACAACCATACCTTTATAGTCGTCAACATACCTGTGTCATTACCCATCAACAGTATGTCATCCACATATAAGACAAGGAAAGTGATAGCACTGTCACTAACCTTCTTATATACACATGGCTCATCCTCATTTTTTATAAAACCAAAGGATTTAATGGCTTCATCAAAACGAATGTTCCAACTCCTCGAAGCTTGTTTCAACCCATAAATGGATCGCTTTAGCTTGCATACCTTGGAACCATTTTGGGATTCAAATCCCCTAGGTTGTTCCGTGAAAATGTTTTCTTCAATGTATCCATTAAGAAAAGCTGTTTTGACATCCATCTGCCAAATCTCATAATCATAGTATGCAGCTATTGCTAATAAAATCCTAATTGATTTAAGCATGGCAACAGGCGAGAAAGTCTCCTCATAGTCGATTCCTTGCCTTTGGCGAAACCCTTTCGCTACTAGCCTTGCCTTATAGGTCTCTACCTTTCCATCAGAACCAATTTTCTTCTTGAAAACCCATTTGTTCCCTTTAGGTACAATACCTTCAGGTGGGTCAACAAGATCCAAAACTTGATTCTTATACATGGAATCAATCTCGGATTTCATAGCTTCAATCCATTTTGAAGAGTCTATATCTGATATAGCTTCTTCATAGGTAAGTGGATCATCCCCATGATCTACTTCTTCATGAGTAGACAACTCTTGTTCTTCTTCATGAAGAAAACCATATCTCACTGGTGGGTGAGATACCCTGGTTGTTCTACGAGGAACAGCTGTAGATGTTTCATCAACGGGTATTGGTTGACTAGATGGATCTATATCCATCTGATCTGTTGGTTGGTCAGAATTCTCCAATTCTTACTCTATTTGCCTTCCTTTGCCTCCTTCTTGAACAAAGTGTTATTCAAGAAATGTGGCATCTCTACTTATCACAACCTTTTGTGAAGTAGGCAAATAAAAATAATATCCAAAACTATCTTTTGGATATCCAACAAATCGACCTTTTTCTGATCTGGTCTCCAATTTATCAGTGTTCAGCTTTTTGATATAAGCTGGACAACCCCAAATCTTAACATGCTTAAGACTTAGTTTTCTTCCATGCCATATCTCATAAGGTGTGGAAGAAACTAATTTTGATGGAATCCTATTCAGAATATACAAAGCTGATTCTAATGCAAATCCCCAAAAGAAGATTGACATATCAGTATAGCTCATCATACTACGTACCATATCCAATAGGGTACGATTTCTCCTTTCAGATACACCATTTAGCAGTAGCGTTCCTGGAGGAGTTAGCTGAGAAACAATGCCATTCTCTCTCAAGTATTCATCAAATTTAGTACTCAAATATTCACCTCCACGATCTGATCGAAGAGCTTTAATACTCTTTCCTGTTTGATTTTCTACTTCAGATTTAAATTCTTTGAACTTTTCAAAGGATTCATGTTTGTATTTCATCAAATACAAATACCCAAACCTTGATTTATCATCAGTAAAGGTAATAAAATAATGAAAGCCCCCTCTAGCCATTTCTTTAAATGGACCACATACATCACTATGTATTAGCTCCAAAATATTTTCAGCTCTTAGCCCCTGTCCAACAAAGGGTGATCTAGTCGTTTTGCCCTGAAGGCAAGATTCACAAGTTGGAGTAGGCTCAGAGTCCAATAAGGATAGAATCCCCATTTTCTCCAATTTTGTAATCCTATCTTCTACAACATGATATAACCTTAAGTGCCAAATATATTTTGAACTTGAGTTGGTTTTCACCATGGCATTGCATTCTTTTAGATTGCTATACTCTAGCCAATGGAAACACTTTCTTACTGGTAATGGAAACACTTTCCTGTTGGCAATGGAAACACTTTCCTATTGGCAGTGGAAACACTTTCCTTTGCCTTTGTCAGCTTTGGTCTTCCCTTTCTGTTTAGCTATTTTCTTGGAAGGACCAGAAATCTAAAGTTTCTTTTTCTTATTGCCCTTCTTCTTGTTGGACTTTCCAGCAGAAGAAGATGCAACCAAAGCTACCTCTTTTCCTTTATTGCCTGGCATATTCTTTTGGGCAATAACTAGCATGTTGAGTAAACCAGCTAAGGTGCATTCCTGTTTAGTCATATGGAAATTTGTCACAAAATTTCCAAAAGACTCAGGAAGGGACTGAAAGGATCAAATCCGTCTGTAGTTGGAAATCCATGTTGAAGTCAAGATGTTCCAACTGCTCAATTAGTCGAATCATCTTGTGGACATGATCCCCAACATTCTGTCCCTCAGACATCCTCATACGGAATAGTTGTATAGATATCTCATACCTAGCATTCCTGCTGTGCTCACCATACAACTCTTGTAGGTGAAGGAGGATCTCACTCGCACTCTACAAGTTTTCATGTTGCTTCTGTAACTCATTACTCATGGAAGCAAGCATGTAACACTTAGCTCTCATATCATGCTCCTTCCACTTATCCAAAGTTTCATGTTCCTCTGGTGTGGCCTCTGAAGGTAAGGGACCAGGAACATTTGAATCTAGAACATATCCTATATGTTCAAGGTTCAGGACAAGTTTCAAATTTCTTAGCCAATCAGACAGATTAGGTCCTGTCAACCTATTATGATCAAGTATGCTTGCAAGGATATTGGATGGTGGTGGTTGTTTTGTGCTCATTTTTATCAGAAAATTAACTGCAGAAAATAACCAAATTAATTAGTAAATGTATCATGTAATTAACCAAAATGATTATGGTCTTTTAATCAAATTGGTCCTCCCACTAACTTAGCGAATCCTACACTTCCAAAGTAGCAAATGGAAATCCTAGTTGGATGGATTTCTAGTGGGTGATTGAATTCTTATAATTCTATTGATCATCCTCAGGTACATCCATTATTGGAATTACAATAAACTATAAGTGAGAAACTCTTTGCCCATCACATCTCATGTGAGGTTCAATCCTTTACCTAGCCCCTAATGCTCAAAATCTCAGGTACATCCATTATTGACTTATCTTGCATTAGTTAAGTTGATCCCATTGAGCCAGTAATTATGCAAATAATTTTAATGTCCTCAGGTACATCCAATATTGGCCACTAAACCATTTACATATTTACAACATCTCATGCTTAACAATTATTCTTAAGAAAATCTCTTAAATAAATCGCATCTTATGCAACTATTTAAAATTTCTTAAAATAATTGCCCCAATGGAGAGCCTATGTTATAATTACTTTAATTATAGCATTTCCAACTTAATCATTTGTTTGGAAGATTTTATGGTCATTCTATTTACTATTAAGGTCTCACTTTGCACATTATCCATTTAGCATGCATATATCATATAATTGCATACATTCCCATACATCTCATGCATTCATGGATAAGCAGTAAATATGGTATGATCATGGACTTTCTAAGGGATTCAATTCTGAGCCACCAAGAATTGAATCAGGGCATTCCTAGGTGCATTTCATTCATTCATTTTATAAGAGTTGCTAAAGGAGTACATAATCAACACTTGATCTTGAATTCCTCCCACTGGTCCCACCAATGCTCTTGACCTACTTGAACTTCTTGCAATCCAATATTACATAGTAATCCTTGGCATACCAAGGCGAATTTACAAGAACTTAAATAAATGAAATTACAACCTAAAAATTATTACAAACTTAATAATACATGCCCAAAATAAAATTAAAATAAATTAATTAATTTACCATCCCAAAGAAACATAAAAGAAATAAATCCAATCACATTGGTCTTTTATAGTCCATGATCATCCATCATGCACATCACTATTTAACAATTAAATGAAACATACATACTTAAATTAAATTGAATATCTCATATTCAACTTAAAAATTCATATTTGAATATGATTAAAATAAATTTAAAAATTCAGATTTGAATCTCATTCAAACAAATTTAAAAATTCAGATTTGAATCACATTCAAACAACTTTAAAAATTCAGATTTGAATCACATTCAAACATTTTTTAAAAAATCAGATTTGAATCACATTCAAATATTTTTTAAAAAATCAGATCTGAATTTTATTCAATCAATTTTAAAAAATCAGATTTAAATATGATTCAAACAACTTTAAAAATTCAGATTTGAATCACATTCAAACAACTTTTAAATTTCAGATTTGAATCACATTCAAACAATTTTTAAAATTCTGATTTGAATCATAATTTAATTGTGTGATAAAAATTCTAATTAAACAATTTAATTAGACATAAAATGGATCTTAAATCATACAACAATTGCACATTCACCATCCATTTACCTTTGCACACCATTGTGATGCATCAACCATGCACACCATGGTGTTCATCATTTGTGCCGCCACTTTGACTTTGCAACCAGCAATAAACTCTTGATCTCATGATCAAACACACAATTAAATCATATAAACATCAATCTAAATGGCAAATATAGTGGCTCGATACCAATTGAAGGCAGGCGTGAAAAATACAAGTTTATACCATTGAATTTAAAAATTTTCACCTAGGGTCACATGCATCATGCAAGATTTATTTTTATCTATTTGATTTCAATGATAAACAACATATTAAAACTCTTTTAATATGTTTTTGGATCTGTATTTGCCATTTAAGATTTTAAAATTAATCAGATTAATTTTAGAACCCTAGATTAAATCAAGAACGATTACACTAACCTCTTAATGCACTGCAGCGTATCTGCACCTTTGAGATTCATCTTCAGGACACCAGATGTTGTCCCTCTAGCTTGTCCACACCAAGAACACCTATGGAAGCCCTTGAATAGCTTCTAAAGCTTTTTCTATTAATTAGAAAATCAAGTTCTACCTTTTAAGAGATTAAAGATGTAAACAGGACACTAGAAACAATTTCTAGTGTTCTTAATTCAAGAGATTGATGGCTAATCTCTTTGAATTGATAAGAGATGAAGAAGAATGGCTGGAGAGCCTCAAAGTGGCGTGAAAATTGAGAGGAGAGGCTGCTGGTTGTGTTTTATTTTCTCATAACAACACTTAAATAGCTAGGTTAACACATTAAACCCTTGCCACATGTCACCCTTTGATTAGCTCTAGGTTTAAGTGACCCATTCACATTGTGCCAAGTGTCAAACCTATATTTAATATTGATTTTAATCATCTTACATGATTAAAAAACATTTGGCAAGCTTATGTGTTATGCCATGTGTCACCATCTCATGGTGCCACGTGTCACACTGCAAAATGACCAAAATGCCCCTGTGTCTTAATTTTGAGTTCTTAACCCAAAATAATTATTTTCTTCTTCTAATTAATTTATATCAAATATAAATTAATTAATTAATCTCTATTAATTAATTTCTCATTAATTAAATTCATATTTAAACACTTTAAATATAAATTTAACTTATATTATACATCCAATAATCTAGATTTGGTTTCAAGTCATGCTAGGGACTTTGCAATTTAATTGCAAACCAAACCTATTTAATTAATCAATTAAACTCTTTAATTAATTAATTAAATCATATTTAATTAGGTGATAACTTGTGTATGTGTGTGACTTACTAGGCTCATCACTAATTGGCAATGAGACATGATATCAACTCTTAATATCATCAGAACTCTTTCTTACCATAAATGATTTCTCTAAATCATTTTATGAACCTCATAGACCATGGTTAACACCTAGCATAGCATGCCAAGGGCACCCAATTAGTAATAAGGCTTACCTTAAATGAACCTATAATCATATGTTACCATGCACTAGAATCTCTGTTACAAAATCCCAACTAAAGTTAGAGTCATGGTTTATGTCAAACTCCATTTGCTATGAATATTATGTTCTCTTTTAATTCCAGTTCTTGATTAAAAAGATTTTCTCATCAGAAACTCTTTTCTGAATAAATCTATCTGTCCTAGCCAGGAACTTGAAACATCAAGAACAATTAAATGAACATAGGATTTTATCTCTATTTACTTAGAGGAATAGATTCCATCTTGATCAACACCTAACTCCATATATAACTAGTAGGAGCCAACAGATGCCCATATACCCATACATACTACAAGTATGAAAGCGATATCAAACTCAAACTACCTATATACAAGATAAGCGTGCTATCTCGTGTCTAAAGATTATATGCACTGATATGATTTATGACAAAACATTGACAAGAGTAAACTCCATGTGCTTGTCATAAGTGTCACTGGTTCGGCCTACTTATCATTTATAAGTGCCTATCATGTTTGTCATATGGCATGAGACTCACCATTCCATCTTATTTATATCTCATATAAATAACTTAGGAACAAACATGAATACAATCTTTCTGGATAAGTGATGTCCTTATTATGAACTATCCTCGATTGTGAACCTATTTATGATACTTTGTGCTAGAAATATTGTCACTCATATTCTTAACAACTTAAGAATAATATTTCTAACAAAATATCAATGGACCTTTTCTATTACACATAAATATATTATGTAAATGGAAAAGTGGAAATGCCTTTTATTAATAAAAATATGTACAAGATACATACTAAATGATATGCTCTAGGGCATACTACTAACAAAAATATGAATAAACATTACTAAAAATTAAATTGAAAATGAGTAGAGATGAAAAGAAAAGAAAATACAATAAAATGCCAAATATGACATCATTATGAGGTCATTTAAAAGTTTCCACCAATTGTAATTAAACAACCATTTCACTAACTAATAAAAGAGATAAATAAAGACCAAAGAAATCAAAAAAAACAAACAGCCATCTCCTTCCTCCCAAACCAGCCGAAATCCATACCTAGCCAAACCTCCATTTTTGGTTCTTAAAAGCTTCAATTTCCATGCTTTCCTCACCTTAAAATCCTAATATCCCTTCACAAAAATTTATCCCCACATCACAAGGCAACTCTAGGTAGCCATAAGAAGTAGAAATTCTAAGGAGAATACAAGTCCAAGAAGTGCTACTCAAAGGTTAGTGCACATATACACCTAAAGCTCTTTATTTCTATGTTAAGGGACTTGAAATAAGTAAGAAATTGTAACTAAAATGAATAAAAACTATGTGCATGTATGCCATGAATTTCGGCAGCCCTGAGGAAGGGATAGGGTTGACTGTTTTGATGGATTTAAAGTGGACTAGAAATCATGTTTAAAGCATGTATGTATGTGGTTAGTGAATGAGTTAGCAAATTAAGGCATCTTGTGTGAATCATAATGGGAAGCTAGGGTTTTGAGAGTAAAATGTGGACTTGGCTTATGAAATTGTTAAAGAACATTATAATGGTCAATTAGTGACCATTTGAGGTAAGTTGACCATAATTTGGACTGAAATATAGCATGGCAAAGTGGAATGGTTGGCTGCCTAGGGACAGCAGCAAGGAGGCTGTGAATCCAGCCTGTTGGGACTACCATATCTTTGGCTGTGTAGGTCCAATTGGTGTTTGGCCAATTGGACATGAAACTAGACTTATAATGGCACCATTTTGCTGAAGAAACCATGTCCAAAAGACCAAAGCTAGTAGACCAAAAGTTGGCCACAATCTGGATACCCTGCAAACTGATTCTGCAGAATGACCAAATGAATAGTAACTGTTCATTTGGCCATAACTCACTGTAGATATGGTCAATTGACCTGAAATTTTTACAGCAACAAGACATAGACAAACAACTTTCATGAATAAACCTACCCCAAATTATGACCAGAACCTAACCCAAATGGCAGTCATAGTCACTGTTTATGGTACTGTAGATTTGGTAAATTCTGCAGATTTGAAATCCGGCCAGCTGTGGTTTTTGGACCATATCTAGAGCTACAAAACTCCAAATGGAGTGATTCAAAAAAGTAAATTCAACTAGACAAAATAAGGAACAACTTTCATGTTTACCATTTCTTCAAATTCCCACTGTAACAGTCATTAATGGAACAGTGAAGCTTAGGTACAAAAACTGAAAAATTCTGCTCACTTGGTTTAAGCTTAGAAATGGTATTAATGCTTAATGCCAACAAGTTTTGAATGCAAAATGTGGTATGTTGAGAGTGCCAAAACCAATGTACCTATTTTCTACTTAAAAGTCAACATTTTTGTTGACCAATGAGGTGAATAGTGACAACAAAACTTGAAATTCAAAAATTGAAGAATTCAAAAGTATCAAATGCCCTAGTATACCTAACAAGATTGGTTTGGATAGTTTGGCATGCCAATAGGGTTCAGTTAGTAGTACTGCACATGGCATTATGCCATTCTGTGATTTTATGGCTTTTAGCCATTTTGATATTGTGTTGAGACTTGGCCTTGTGCCTAATATTATTCTGACTTGTTAGCCGCTCATTTACACCGGGAGATACATATGTGACCGATGGTATGACGGCCCGAGGTGCTTGATACCCAGTGCCAGTTTACCCGTTTATCCAGTCCAGTCGTTCAGTATAGGTTACTTGGGCAACCAAATGAATAAAAATAGACAAAGTTAAAGAAATAAATGAATATAACAGATACAAAACAAATAAGAAATATACATTAAATACATTTTTATTTTCTGCTATTTTCTTTCTATTTTATTATTGCACCACTAAGCATCATTGCTTAGCGCGTTGCTTTTGCCACGCATAGGTTCTGGAGATACTGATCTTGAGCCCAGTAGACCGCAGACTGGGTGAGTCCATCCTTTAGCTCTGCACAGTGTCCGTGTCACCTCAACTTCTACAGTGCATTGGTAGGACACTAGGTGTCATTTTGGTATTTTGTAACTAAATTTTTATTTTCTCATATGTAGTTGAACTTATGACATGTATTTTGATGTTCATGTAAATAAAATTTTTGGAACCTCAAATAAATTATAATTTCAATAAATGACTTAAATGAATTATATTTCACAAGTTATATTCAAAACTATGATAAAAATTAATTAAGATAAAATAGAGTGTTTCGGTACACCGTGTGACATAACTTACTCGGATATACTGTAGACGGATAAGGGGTGTCACATTTAGTGGTATCAGAGCACGGTTTAGGTGTTTCTGGGCCTAGATTGAGTCCATACCATGCATTGCATTTGTAAGAGTCGAGGTAACACTAATGCAGATCTGTTTGTCTTTGTTATTTTGAATAGGATATGGACCCTACATCTCAAAGGGCAGTTGAGGAGGAAGTGGAGAGTCATGCTCCACTGCGGCACGTGGCCGGGGTATGGGAGAACTGCTCCGCCACTCTCAGCGAGCTGCTCGCCTCCTCCACAGGCCATGTTCCAACAAATGGCCGAATTCTTCAGACAAATGGCTGGGGTAATGCCAGCACCACCACCACCACCACCAGCTCCATAGCAGAAATCACACCTGGAAAGGCTAAGAAAGTTTGGAGCAGTGGATTTCTTTGGCAAGAGAGAAGATGATTCTGTTGCAGCCGAAAATTGGTTGAACAGAACAGGCAGAGTCTTAAAACAACTCCACTGCACTCCTGAACAAAACCTAAAGGCTATCATATCTCTGTTGCAAGATGATACCTATGAATGGTGGGACACGGTATCCAGTGAAGTGCAGCCAGAAGCTATAACTTGGGACTTCTTTCTCTCAGAATTCAAGAAGAAATATATGGGTACTGTATACCTGGAAGAGAGAAGAAGAGAGTTTATTAATCTAAGGCAGAGACAGTTGTCAGTGGCCGAGTATGAGAAGGAATTCGTCCGATTAAGCCGCTACGGAAGGGAGATAGTCCCTAATGAAGCTGAAAGGTGTAAAAGATTTGAAGAGGGATTAAATGACAACATAAAGATCCAGATCACCGCCTTGGGAATCACTGACTTCACCAAGTTAGTGGAAGCTGCATTAAAAGTGGAGAAAGTAAGAATCAGTGAGTAGACTAGAAGGGAAAGACAGCAGAAGAGGGGCCCAGGTCAGTCTAGTTCAGCTCCTGCATCTGGGAAGAGGTTCAAGGGTCTACCTGCACAAAGTTCAGTCGACCACACGGTCGAGTCGATCTCGGGGCCCGAGCCACGGTTACCCCTAGGAGAGGTCGGTCCACACCATCGGTGGGCAGCTCTCGAGGATGGGGTTCGAGGACCAGCCCGGCATCTTACGCATGTCCACAGCATGCGAAGTGGCACAAGGGGAGTGTTGGAGAGTGGCGTAACACCCCTCACCCGACTACTGATGTAGCCAAGCAAAGTGTGCCACATTCGATCTTGGAGCACCCTATCTTATCTTACTTTATTCCTTTCATATTTTGATCTCGATATATTTTAATATTAATAAATTTTTCGACGGAGAAACCAATGAGTTTCCCTATTTTATTACCGATTGACGTATTTTACTATTTACCTGTTTGAAAGTTTCAATAATATTTTACAAATAAAATCTCATCAATTATTTTCATAACCATCTCATAATTCACATCTCATTCATATATCTCAATTTCATATTCATTTCCATGCATTATCTATATATTTCAAATCTGTCTTCGAATCCATACAATCTCATTCATGCTCAAATCACATAAGTAAAATTTTCAAATTTCTTTAATTTACATAATTTCATAATTTACATGATATATAAATTAATTACATATGAAAAAGCTAATTTATTAAATTACATTACATTTCTATTAATTACCTGCTCATAATCTACATTATAATACAATATCTAGCATTTTATACTAAATACAAAATATGATCTATATGGGCCCTATCTACATGCATTGCTGAGGAGGTGACAACCTTGAATACTCCAGCCACTTCTGCAGATCTGGACTCCAAAAATCTTAGTCAAAGTACTGCGAGGAAACAAATCCATCGCGCTAAGCATTGCTGCTTAGTGGTGCAATAATAGAACAAGAAAATAAAATATACAAATAAAGCAAGAACGAAGCATAATTTGAATATTGAAGAATCAATTTAATTTAATACAGTGTGTCTAATATTAATTATCTTTTGTTCTAATTTGTTCCGCTTTGGAAGCGTTTAATTTCGAAATTCACAGGGATAATGTACAACATACAGAATTAATAAAAATACTCAGTTTATATTTATATGGCAATAGAAGGTACATTTAAAATATTTAGTTAAGTTATACCTATTTTTGCAACTCTTTTATCATTTTACTTAACAATTTTTTTTTTATGTGGTTTGGATCATTTCATAATTCTAACTAATTCTTTTGAAGTCTTATTAACTCATTTATTTTATTTCTAATATTTTTAATTACTAATAGTCTTAATTTATTTCAATAGATTACACTGCCCAAGTAACCTCTGACAGTGACTAAAGCTGGATAACGGGTGTGCATGGACATCGCGGTGCCTCGGGCCGTCATACCATGGGACGCAGAACGTCAACCACGTATGCAGTCAGTATGGCTAAAAAGCCATGATAACACATAATGAGGCATAAAAGCCATGAATGTTGGCATAAAGCCATGAATACGGGCATAAAGCCATGAATACGGGCATAGAGCTATGAATATAGGCATAAAGCCTTTTGCAGTACTGCTAAAACAATACCCTATTGGCATGCCAAACTATCCAATCTGACACACATGTCTAGGCAATACAAGGGCACATAATATCATTAAATATTAATATATTGTGTTTTATGACTTCATTATTTCATGATAAATTTCGATTATAATTCATACATTCATTTGATCATTTATATGATCACAATTCACATCAATTATCCTTTTATACCATTGTACTCAAAACATTTTTCTTTTCTCATTTATACATTCAAGAATCTACTCATGTAATTACAATTTTTATATTTCAAGTTGAGTTATTAACATGTTATGAATTCCATTTGTGATGGGCATACAAGCCCTAACTAATTATTCACATCAATTTGGTGACTTATTTTTCATGTTTCAAGTAATCCATAAATATTTCATGGATTTCAAATTTATGGCCTTAATTTCTTTTTAACAATTTTGATTAGGATGCATAGTCCACATTTGTCATACAATTCTAAGCATTTAAGCTTAGAATTGGTTCTAGGTCTTCATCTTAATTTACTAATCATTTTGATTACTATTCACCATATTAGTCAACCCAAAATGTTGACCTTTTTATACTTAATGGATATATTAATTCTAATTACACCAAGATCCCACATTTTTAGTTTTACATTTGCTAGTATTAATTGCCAATTGCAATTTAAAGTCCCCTAGATGCATTTCTAATTTCAAATTTTGAATTCTCAAGTTTTGGTGTCACTATTCACCTCATTGGTCAACAAAAATGTTGACTTTTGGATAGAAATAGGTACATTGGTTTTAACACCCCCAATGTACCACATTTTACATTTAAAACTTGTTGGAATTAACCACCAAATCCATTTCCAAACCTAAAACCAAAAGAGCAGAATTTTCAGTTTTTGTGACCCAACTTTACTGTTCTATTGGGTCCTGTTGCAGTGGGAATTTGAGGAAATGGTAAACATGAAAGTTGTTTCTTATTTTGTCTAGTTGAATTTCTTTTTTTGAATTACTCCATTTGGAGTTTTGTAGCTCCAGATATGGTCCAAAAACAATAGCTGGCCGGATTTCAATTCTGCAGAATTTACCAAATCTACAGTACCATGAACAGTGACTGCCACTGCCATTTGGGTTAGGTTCTGGTCATAAGTTGGGGTAGATTTCTTCATGAAAGTTGTTTTTCTATGTCTTAACTTGTTACTGTAAAAATTTCAGGTCAATTGACCATTTCTACAGTGAGTTATGGCCAAATGAACAGTTACTGTTCATTTTGGTCATTCTGCAGAATTGAATTGCAGGGTATCCGGATTGGGGCCAACTTTTGGTCCACTTGGTTTGGTCTTTTGGGCATGGTTTCTTCAGCAAAATTGTGCCATTATAATTCTAGTTTCATGTCCAATTGGCCAAACACCAATTGGACCTACACAGCCAAAGTTATGGCTGTCTAAGTGGGCTGGAATCACAGCCACCCTTGCTGCTGTCCCTAGGCAGCCTACCATTCCACTTTGCCATGTATTAGCTCACTTCAAATTATGATTAACTTGCCTCAAATGGTCACTAATTGACCATTAGAATGTCCTTTAATCATTTCATAAGCCAAGTCAAATTTTTCACTCTCAAAACCCTAATTTTCCCTTTCAATTCACCCATACACCTAGTTAAGCACTTTCATTCATTCTATATGTGTATATACACCTTAAACATAATCTCTAATTCATTTTAAGTCCATTAAAACCATCAAAAACACTCCATCATTGTTCCTTCCTTAGGGCTGCCGAAATTCATGGTGGACATACACATATATTTGGTTCATTTAATTCACAAATTCTTACCTATTTCAAGTCTCTAACATGGAAATAAAGAGTTTAAGGTTTATATGTGCACTAACCTCTTGTAGGGCAGATTTTTCTAAGCTCAAACTTCACTTTCTTTCCTTTTCTAGGCTGTCAAACACTTTCCCAAGATGAGTGGACAAGTTTTAATGAAGAGAAGAAGGGATTTTATGGTGGGGAGTGAAGGGAATCAAGCTTGAAACAAGAGCTTCAAGGGAGGAAGAGGAAGATGGGTTTTGGCTGGTTGTAAGGAAGAAGATGGCTGCTGTATTTTTTTTTATTTCTTTGGTCATATTTATCTCTTTTATTGGTTAATTAATTGGTTGTTTAGTTATAATTGGTGGAAGCTTTTAAGTGACATCATAATGATGTCATATTTAGCATTTTATTGATTTTCTTTTCTTTTCATCTCTACTCATTTTCAATTTAATTTTTAGTAATGTTTATTCATATTTTATGTCATAATAATTATTTACTTAACTGGACAAGTTGGCCAAAAATCGTCTCTGAAGGCGAAATGACCAAAATGCCCTCCGTTTGGCTTAACGGGTCAAAATTGTCTGTACCGATTGAAATTTTTTTCTAAATATTTTCTTGGCATTCTAATGCCATAGGAACCTCAATGACCCTTCTCTGGAGTCCCTAAAATTATTTTTTGAATTTTTCCCCGGGTCTAGGGCTCCTCGTTGCGAGAACCGCAACTTCACTCTGGTTACCCATCGCTTGGGCACCGGCTCGTTTAACTTGGTTGTATTTTATTTCAAAAATTTTTCCTAAATTTTTCTTATTAATATTCGAGTTAATTATGGTTCCTGACTTTAGTTTAAATATTTTTCCGGATGTTCTAGCTGTCCGGACCGACACCGATCAAGAACGTAGAATGTCTGGAGTTGCTCTGAGAGGGTGTTACGATGGATCGGTGCACGCTAAGGTGTGGGTCAACAGAGCATCAGTAGAAGAACTGTCCATGCAGAACTACTACAATTGCTCCAACACAAGCAGATAGACCTGCTCCTGCACCACAAAGGGGTAGAAAATCTGGCAAATCTAAGGCAGTGGGACCATCACAGAGGCTTGCATCTGATCCGGCAGAGAGGCCTGACAGTAGACCACCTGTAAGAGCTTATGCTATTAGAGCTCAGTAGGAGCAAGATGCCCCGGACGTCATCAGGGGTACGTTCACCCTTTACACTACATCTGTGCATGCATTGGTGGATCCAGGATCCACTCATTCATACATTTGCATCAACTTACCTGTAGAAAGGGGGATACTAGTAGGGGAGAGTGACTAAGACATTCTAGTCACTAATCCATTGGGCCACAGTGTAGTGGTGAACAAAGTATACAAGGGTTGCCCGTTAAGGATTCAGGGGTATGAATTCTTGGCAGACCTGATTGAGTTGCCCTTCCACGAGTTTGACGTGATTTTGGGAATGGATTGGTCGTCACGTCATCAGGCAATAGTTGATTGCAAATTGAAGAGAATTTCTCTGAAAACTTCTGAGGGTAATGAGATCATAGTTGTGGGGGAAAGGACAGATTTCTTATCCAATGTCATCTCAGCCACAGTTTCAAGATGAATGATGAGAAAAGGCTGTGAAGCCTACCTAGCACATGTGGTGGATACTAGGCAGGCTAAGCCAAACCTGAGTGCTATACCCATAGTAAGAGACTTCCCAGATGTATTCCCTGAAGAATTGCCTGGTTTGCCACCAGAAAGGGAAGTTGAATTTGCCATTGAGACACTGCCGGGTACAGCACCCATTTCCATTGCTCCTTATAGGATGGCACCCACTGAATTGAGGGAGTTGAAAACTCAGTTGCAAGAGTTGCTTGATAAGGGGTTTATACGCCCCAGTGTGTCACCATGGGGAGCTCCAGTGCTGTTTGTGAAAAAGAAGGATGGGACTTTGAGGCTATGCATCGATTACCGACAGTTGAATAAAGTGACTGTGAAGAACAAATATCCGTTGCCTAGAATTGATGATCTGTTTGATCAGTTGAAGGGAGTAGGAGTATTTTCTAAAATTGATCTCGAATCGAGGTATCATCGATTGAGGTGAAGGATGCGGATGTGCCAAAGGCGCATTCGGACCCGATATGGGCATTATGAGTTTCTAGTGATGCCCTTTGGCCTAACAAATGCACCAGCGGTATTCATGGACCTTATGAACCGTATCTTCCATCCACACTTAGATCAGTTCGTAGTGGTCTTTATTGATGATATTTTGGTGTATTCCAAGACCAGGGAAGAACATGATGAGCATTTGAGGATTGTTCTGCAAACCCTGAGAGAAAAGAAGCTGTATGCTAAGTTGTCCAAGTGTGACGTTTGGTTGAATGAGATTGCATTCCTTGGACACATAGTGTCAGCTGATGGGATTAGGGTGGATCCTAAGAAAATAGAAGCAGTGATGGAATGGAAGCCTCCTAGAAATACAACTGAGGTCAGAAGCTTCTTGGGGCTAGCTGGGTATTACAGAAGATTTGTGAAGGGATTTTCCTTAATAGCTACTCCAATGACCAAGTTGTTACACAAGAATGTCAGATTTGACTGGAATGACAAGTGTCAGACCAGTTTTGAGAAGTTGAAAGCTATGTTGACAGAGGCACCAGATGTGCTGCAAAGTGTCGTGAAAGGACTTCGTGGTCTACAGTGATGCCTCTCATAATGGGTTAGGGTGTGTATTGATGCAAGAGGGGAAGGTGATTGCCTATGCTTCCAGGCAGCTAAGGCCACATGAACAGAATTACCCTACCCATGATCTAGAGCTTGCAGCAATTATCTTCGCACTGAAGATATGGAGGCATTACTTGTATGGTGAAAAGTGCTACATTTACATGGACCACAAAAGCCTAAAATACTTGGCAACCCAGAAGGAGCTCAACCTTAGACAAAGGCGATGGATTGAGTTCCTGAAGGACTATGATTGTGTAATTGACTACCATCCTGGGAAGGCAAATGTAGTTGCTGATGCTTTGAGCAGAAAATCCATCACAGCTTTGAGATCATTGAATACCCGTCTATCTTTGGTTCGAGATGGAGCTATTTTGGCTGAGTTGCAAGTGAGGCCAACCCTATTACAGCAGATTTTAGATGGGCAGAAGGTAAATGGGAAGCTAATGGCTATTATGAGCAAAATCTCAGAGGGAAAAGCAACTGATTATGAGGTGAAAGCAGATGGGTGTCTGTATTACAAAGGAAGACTGTGTGTACCAGATGATTGAAGGCCAGTATTCTAAAAGAGGCACACACCAGTGTATATCCTATCCACCCAGGAAGTACAAAGATGTATCATGATCTGAAGCTTCAGTATTAGTGGCCTGGTATGAAGAAGGACATAGCTGACTACGTGACTAAATGCTTGACATGTCAACAAGTCAAGGCAGAACATCAAGTTCCATCGGGTTTGCTCTGACCTATCGCATACCGAATGGAAATGGGATCGGTCACCATGGATTTTGTAAGTGGTCTACCTCTCACGGAAGAAACATGATGCAGATGGGTGATAGTTTATAGATTGACTAAGTCGGCACACTTTACATCGATTAGGGTGACTACTCACTGGAAAAGTTAGCAGAATTGTATATTAGTGAGATAGTTAGACTGCATGGAATTCCACTTTCCATCATATCTGATCGAGACCCAAGGTTTACATCGAGATTTTGGAAGAAGTTGCATGAGTCCTTGGGTACACAACTCCACTTCAGCACAGCTTTCCATCCTCAGACGGATGGGCAATCCGAAAGAGTAATCCAGGTAAACAATTGAAACCAATGGAATTGATACAAATATTGAATTAAAATGATAATAATAACATGAAATATATGTCAGGTCCTTGAGGATATGCTGAGGAGTTGTGTCATTGAGTTTGAGGGAAGTTGGGATAGATACCTCCCACTGGCAGAATTTGCATACAACAATAGCTACCAAGCTAGTATCCAAATGGCCCCATATGAAGCACTGTATGGGAGGAAATGTAGAACTCCGGTGTCTTTGGGTGAATTGGCGAAGACAAGCGGTGGGGCGGACACGGTGAAACAGACTAAGGAGAAAGTGAAACTAATTAAAGCCAATCTGGAGGTTGCCTCAGACAGACATAAATCTTATGTCGACCTGAAGAGAAAAGAAATAGAATATGCGGTTGGCGACAAATTGTTCCTCAAGGTGTCACCGTGGAAGAAGGTATTGAGGTTTGGAAGGAAAGGTAAGTTAAGCCCTGGGTTCATTGGCCCATATGAAGTCATTGAACGTGTGGGTCCAGTGGCCTATAGGCTAGCTTTACCTCAAGAGCTGGACAAGATCCACAATGTGTTTCACGTATCTATGTTAAGAAGATACCGCTCAGATCCTTCACATGTCATCTCCAGGGAAGAAATTGAAATACAGCCGGATTTGACATATGAAGAAGAACCTCTACAGATCCTAGCTCGGGAAGTGAAAGAGTTGAGAAATAAGCAGATTCCACTGGTGAAAGTGCTTTGGAGGCACCACAACACCGAGAAGGCAACTTGGGAAAGTGAAGAGACGATGAGGCAATAGTTCCCTCAACTGTTTGCATCAGGTAAATTTTGAGGACGAAATTTAAATTAGAAGGGAAGAGTTGTAACACCCTCCCAGTAGCAACTCCGTACATTCTACTGTTCCGGTGACCAGTGTCGGTCCGGACAGCTAGAACGTCCGGAAAAATATTTAAACTAAAGTGAAGAACCATAATTAACTCAAATATTAATAAGAAAAATTTAGGAAAAATTCTAGAAATAAAATACAACCAAGTTAAATGAGCCGGTGCCCAAGCGATGGGTAACCCAGAGGGAAGTTGCGGTTCTCGCAACTAGGAGCTCTAGACCCGGGGAAAAATTATAAAATAATTTTTGGGACTCCAGAGAAGGGTCATTGAGGTTCCTATGGCATTAGAATGCCAAGAAAATAATTAGAACAATTTTTCAATCGGTACAGACAATTTTGACCCGTTGAGCCAAACGGAGGGCATTTTGGTCATTTCGCCTTCAGAGGTGATTTTTGGCCGACTTGTCCAGTTAAGTAAATAATTATTATGACATAAAATATGAATAAACATTACTAAAAATTAAATTGAAAATGAGTAGAGATGAAAAGAAAAGAAAATACAATAAAATGCCAAATATGACATCATTATGAGGTCATTTAAAAGTTTCCACCAATTGTAATTAAACAACCATTTCACTAACTAATAAAAGAGATGAATAAAGACCAAAGAAATAAAAAAAAAACAAACAGCCATCTCCTTCCTCCCAAACCAGCCGAAATCCATACCTAGCCAAACCTCCATTTTTGGTTCTTAAAAGCTTCAATTTCCATGCTTTCCTCACCTTAAAATCCTAATATCCCTTCACAAAAATTTATCTCCACATCACAAGGCAACTTTAGGCAGCCATAAGAAGTAGAAATTCTAAGGAGAATACAAGTCCAAGAAGTGCTACTCAAAGGTTAGTGCACATATACACCTAAAACTCTTTATTTCTATGTTAAGGGACTTGAAATAAGTAAGAAATTGTAACTAAAATGAATAAAAACTATGTGCATGTATGCCATGAATTTCGGTAGCCCTAAGGAAGGGATAGGGTTGACTGTTTTTATGGATTTAAAGTGGATTTAAAGTGGACTAGAGATCATGTTTAAAGCATGTATGTATGTGGTTAGTGAATGAGTTAGCAAATTAAGGCATCTTGTGTGAATCATAATGGGAAGCTAGGGTTTTGAGAGTAAAATGTGGACTTGGCTTATGAAATTGTTAAAGAACATTATAATGGTCAATTAGTGACCATTTGAGGTAAGTTGACCATAATTTGGACTGAAATATAGCATGGCAAAGTGGAATGGTAGGCTGCCTAGGGACAACAGCAAGGAGGCTGTGAATCCAGCCTGTTGGGACTGCCATATCTTTGGCTGTGTAGGTCCAATTGGTGTTTGGCCAATTGGAAATGAAACTAGACTTATAATGGCACCATTTTGCTGAAGAAACCATGTCCAAAAGACCAAAGCAAGTGGACCAAAAGTTGGCCCCAATCTGGATACCCTGCAAACTGATTCTGCAGAATGACCAAATGAACAGTAACTGTTCAACTGTTCATTTGGCCATAACTCACTGTAGATATAGTCAATTGACCTAAAATTTTTACAGCAACAAGTTAAGACACAGACAAACAACTTTTATGAAGAAACCTACCCCAAATTATGATCAGAACCTAACCCAAATGGCAGTCACAGTCACTGTTCATGGTACTGTAGATTTGGTAAATTCTGCAGATTTGAAATCCGGCCAGCTGTGGTTTTTGGACCATATCTGGAGCTACAAAACTCCAAATGGAGTGATTCAAAAAAGGAAATTCAACTAGACAAAATAAGGAACAACTTTCATGTTTACCATTTCTTCAAATTCCCACTGTAATAGTCATTAATGGAACAGTGAAGCTTAGGTACAAAAACTGAAAATTTCTGCTCACTTGGTTTAAGCTGAGAAATGGTATTAATTCTTAATGCCAACAAGTTTTGAATGCAAAATGTGGTATGTTGGGAGTGCCAAAACCAATGTACCTATTTTCTACCTAAAAGTCAACATTTTTGTTGACCAATGAGGTGAATAGTGACACCAAAACTTGAAATTCAAAAATTGAAGAATTCAAAAGTATCAAATGCCCTAGTATACATAACAAGATTGGTTTGGATAGTTTGGCATGCCAATAGGGTTCAGTTAGTAGTACTGCACATGGCATTATGCCATTCTGTGATTTTATGGCTTTTAGCCATTTTGATATTGTGTTGAGACTTGGCCTTGTGCCTAATATTATTTACAGCTTGTTAGCTGTTCTGTTACACACCGGGAGATACATATGTGACCGATGGTGTGACGGCCCGAGGTACTTGATACCCAGTGCCAGTTTACCCGTTTATCCAGTCTAGTCGTTCAGTATAGGTTACTTGGGCAACCAAATGAATGAAAATAGACAAAGTTAGAGAAATAAATGAATATAACATATACAAAACAAATAAGACATATACATTAAATACATATTTATTTTTTGCTATTTTTTTTCTATTGTATTATTGCACCACTAAGCATCATTGCTTCGCGCGTTGCTTTTATCATGCGTAGGTTCTGGAGATATTGATCGTGAGCCCAGTAGACCGCAGACTGGGTGAGTCCATCCTGCAGCTCTGCACAGTGTCCGTGTCACCTCAACTTCTACAGTGCATTGGTAGGACACTAGGTGTCATGTTGGTATTTTGTAACTAAATTTTTATTTTCTCATATGTAGTTGAACTTATGAAATGTATTTTGATGTTCATGTAAATAATGAGAATTGTGTTTGTGAATGGAAAAGTGAATGTTTGATTGTGATTTATTCATGATATTATATGAGATGAATGATTGAGAAATGAAATTGAAAAATGTTGAGATTTTGATGATCTCTGGAGTTTGAGAATGATGAGAAATGATTATTGGAAGTGTTTTTAACAGATTCCGAAGAATTGTTTTCTCCATTTTTAGCCGGTACTCTGTCGGATTTTTTTATAAAATTTTCGGAACCTCAAATAAATTATAATTTCAATAAATGACTTAAATGAATTATATTTCACAAGTTATATTCAAAACTATGATAAAAATTAATTAAGATAAAATAGAGTGTTTCGGTACACCGTGTGACATAACTTACTCGGATATACTGTAGACGGATAAGGGGTGTCACAATGTTCTTATTGTAAAGTATCCTCGATTGTAAACCAATTTATGATACTTTGTGCTAGAAATACTGTCACTCATATTCTTAACAACTTAAGAATAGTATTTCTAACAAAATATCAATGGACCTTTTCAATTACACATAAATAAATTATATAAATGAAAAAGTGAAAATGCCTTTTATTAATAAAATATGTACAAAATACATACTAAATGATATGCTCTAGGGCATATTACTAACAATCTCCCACTAGCACTAGAGCCATTCATTAAAATACCTTAGAACCATCTTCTCAAGATGTCGGTCTAATTGTGCTTATGACAAAGGCTTAGTGAATGGATCAGTTGGACTTTCAGCTGATGCTATTTTCTACATGGCTACATCACCTTGCCCAATTATATCTCTGATAATGTAGTAGCGCCTTTCTATGTGTTTGGATTTTTAGTGAGACCAGGGTTCCTTATATCTAAACAGCTTCTTTTGTAGCATTTGATGCAGCAATATACTCGGCTTCTGTAGTGGAATCTGCAGTCGTACTCTGTTTGGAACTCTTCCAACTGACTACACTTTCCATTACAAATGAACACAACCTAGAGATAGACTTTTTATCATCGATATCTGATTGGAAATCAAAATCAATAGAACTATCCAATTGCAAGTCACCACCTCCATATATCAAGAATAGATCATTAATTCTTCTCAAGTACTTAAGGATATTCTTAACAGCTATCCAGTATTCCAAACCTGGATTGGATTGATACCTTATAGTCAAACTAACAGCATATGCGATATCCGGCCTAGTACACAATTTTGCATACATCAAACTTTCAATAGCCGAAGCATATGGAATCCTAGCCATTTTATCTCTTTCTTCAGGTGTCTTTGGAGACATCTCTTTAGAAAGGTGGATGCCATGTCTCACTGGTAACAATCCTCTCTTGGAATCAAGCATGCTAAACCTCTTTAACACCTTTTCCAAGTATAGACTTTGGGATAAACCAATTATTCTTTTCGCTCTATCTCTATAGATGCGAATCACAAGAATTTAGGTTGCTTCCCCTAAGTCTTTCATGGAGAATATATTTGACAACCATACCTTTACAGTTGTCAACATACCTGTGTCATTACCCATCAATAAAATGTCATCCATATATAAGACAAGGAAAATGACAGCACTATCACTAACTTTGTTATATACACATGGCTCATCCTCATTTTTTATAAAACCAAATGACTTAATAGCTTTATCAAAATGGATGTTCTAACTCCTTAAACTTTGTTTTAACCCATAAATAAATCGCTTTAGCTTACGCACTTTGGAACCATCTTGAGATTGAAAACTCCTAGGATGTTCCATGAAAATGTTTTCTTCAATGTATCCAATGAAAAAAGCTGTTTTGACATCCATTTGCCAAATCTCATAATCATAGTATGTAGTTATTGCTAATAGAATCCTAATTGATTTAAGCATGGCAACAGGCGAGAAAGTCTCCTCATAGTCGATTCGTTACCTTTGGCGAAACCCTTTCGTTATTAGCATTGCTTTATAGGTCTCTACTTTTCCATCAGAACCAATTTTCTTCTTGAAAACCCATTTGTTTCCTATAGGTACAATACCTTCAGGTGGGTCAATAAGATTTCAAACTTAATTCTTATACGTGGAATCAATCTTGGATTTCATAGCATCAATCCATTTTGAAGAGTCTATATCTGATATAGCTTCTTCATAGGTAAGTGGATCATCTCCATGATCTACTTTTTCATGAGTAGACAACTCTTGTTCTTCTTCATGAAGGAAACCATATCTCACTGGTGGGTGAGATACCTTGGTTGTTCTACGAGAAACAGCTGTAGATGTATCATCAATAGGTGTAGGTTGACTAGATGGATCTATATCCATCTGATCTGTTGGTTGGTTAGAATTCTCTAATTCTAACTCTATTTGCCTTCCTTTGCCTCCTTCTTGAACAAACTATTGTTCAAGAAATATGGCATCTCTACTTACCACAACCCTTTTATAAAGTAGGCAAATAAAATAATATCCAAAACTATCTTTTGGATATCCAACAAATCGACCCTTTTCTGATTTGGTCTCTAATTTATCAGTGTTCAACTTTTTAATATAAGCTGGACAACCCCAAATCTTAACATGTTTAAGACTTGGTTTTCTTCCTTGCCATAACTCATAAGGTGTGGAAGATACTGATTTTGATGGAATCTTATTCAGAATATACAAAGCTGATTCTAATGCAAATTCCCAAAAAGGAGATTGGCATATCAGTATAGCTCGTCATACTATGTACCATATCCAATAGGGTATGATTTCTCCTTTTAGATACACCATAAAGCTGTGGTGTTCCTGGAGGAGTCAGCTGAGAAATAATGCCATGCTCTCTCAAGTATTCATCAAATTCAGTACTCAAGTATTCACCTCCACGATCAGATCGAAGAGCTTTAATACTCTTTCCTGTTTCATTTTCTACTTCAGATTTAAATTCTTTGAACTTTTCAAAGGATTCATGGTTGTATTTCATCAAATACAAATACCCAAACCTTGATTTATCATCAGTAAAGGTAATAAAGTAATGAAAACTACCTCTAGCCATTTCTTTAAATGGACCACATACATCACTATGTATTAGCTCCAAAATATTTTCAACTCTTAGCCCTTATCCTACAAAGGGTGATCTAGTCATTTTACCCTGAAGGCAAGATTCACAAGTTGGAGTAAGCTCAGAGCCCAATGAGGATAGAATCCCCATTTTCTCCAATTTTGCAATTCTATCTTTTGCAACATGACATAACCATAAGTGCCAAATATATTTTGAACTAGATTTGATTTTCACTATGACATTGCATTCATTTAGATCACTTGCATTCATTTTTTGTTTGTCATTATTATCTAAATAATGAAGACCATCATTCATACAACCCGAGCCAACATATTTATTTCTAAAATAAATATTGCAAACATCATCTGTGAACTGAAATTCATAGCCATTTCTAGTCAAACTAGATATAGAAGTGATGTTCTTAAAAGCATCAGGTACATATAAAATATTATCCAAACACAAAACATGTCCAAACTTGTAAAAAGATTTAGATCCTATGGCTAAAGCTTCAACTATTGAGCCATTGCCAATCCAGACTTTAACATCTTGAGAACGCAAGCTGCTACTATTTACTAGTTCTTGCATACCATAAGAAATGTGAGAACTAGCACCATTATCTAAAACCCAAGCTATAGATGAACTGTGAGTATCATTAGAATCTAAATAACAAGATATGGACATACCTTCTAAAGGCGTATCCTTCTTGCCCTTCAGAGAAGCAAGATAATCTGGGCAGTTCCTATTCCAGTGCTCATCTTGCTGGCAGTGGAAACACTTTCCTTTGCCTTTTTCAGCTTTGATCTTTGCTTTTCTATTTGGCTATCTTCTTGGAAGAACCTGGAACTTGAGTTTTTTTTTTAATTGCCCTCTTTCTTGTTGGACTTTCCAGCAGAAGATGATGTAATCAAAGCTATCTCTTTTCCTTTATTGCCCGACATATTCTTTTGGGTAATAACTAACATGTTGAGTAAACCAGCCAAGGTGTATTCCTGTTTAGTCATATAGAAATTTGTCACAAAATTCACAAATAACTCAGGAGGGGACTAAAGAATCAAATCCATTTGTAATTGGAAATCCATGTTAAAGTCAAGATGTTCCAACTGCTCAATCAGCCGAATCATCTTGTGGACATGATCCCCAACATTCTGTCCCTCAGACATCCTCATGCGAAATAGTTGCCTAGATATCTCATACCTAGCATTCCTGTTGTGCTCACCATACAACTCTTGTAGGTGAAGGAGGATCTTACTCGCACTCTGCATGTTCTCATGCTGCTTTTGTAACTCATTACTCATAGATGCAAGCATGTAACACTTGGCTCTCATATCATGCTCCTTCCATTTGTCCAAAGTTTCATATTCCTCTTGTGTGGCCTCTGGAGGTAAGGGACCAGGAACATTTGAGTCTAGAACATATCCTATATGTTCAAGGTTCAGGACAAGTTTCAAATTTCTTAGCCAATCAGATAGATTAGGCCCTGTCAACCTATTTCGATCAAGTATGCTTGCAAGGATATTGGATGGTGGTAGTTATTCTGTGCTCATTGTTATCAGAAAATTAACTGTAGAAAATAACCAGATTAATTAGTAAATGTATCATGTAATTAACCAAAATGATAATGGTCTTTTAATCAAATTTGTCCTCCCACTAACTTAGCGAATCCTATACTTCCAAAGTGGAAAACGAAAATCCTAGTTGGATGGATTTCTAGTGGGTGATTGAATTCTTATAATTCTATTGATCATCCTTAGGTACATCCAATATTGGAATTACAATAAACTATAAGTGAGCAACTCCTTGCCCATCACATCTCATGTGAGGTTCAATCCTTTACCTAGCCCCTAATGCTCAAAATCTCAGGTACATAAATTATTGACTTATCTTGCATTAGTTAAGGTAATCCCATGGAGCCAGTAATTATGCAAATAATTTTAATATCCTCAGGTACATCCAATATTGGCCACCAAACCATTTACATATTTACAACATCTCATGCTTAACAATTATTCTTAAGAAAATCTCTTAAATTAATTACATCTTATGCAAGTATTTAAAATTTCTTAAAATAATTGCCTCAATGGAGGGCCCATGTTATAATTACTTTAATTATACCATTTCCAACTTAATTATTTGTTTGGAAGATTTTGTGGTCGTCCTAATTACTATTAAGGTCTCACTTTGCACAATATCCAATTAGCATGCATATATCATATACTTGCATACATTCCCATACATCTCATGCATTCATGGATAAATAATAAATATGGTATGATCATAGACTTTCAAAGGAATTCAATTCTGAGCCACCAAGAATTGAATTGGGGCATTCCTAGGTGCATTTCATTCATTCATTTTACATGAGTTGCTGAAGGAGTACATAATCAACACTTGATCTTGAATTCCTCCCATTGGTCCCACCAATGCTCTTGACCTCCTTGATCTTCTTACAATCTAATTACATAGTAATCCTTGGCATACCAAGGTGAATTTACAAGAACCAAATAAATGAAATTATAATCCAAAATTATTACAGCCTTAATAATACATGCCCAAAAATAAATTAAAATAAATTAATTAATTTATAACCCAAAGAAACATAAAAGAAATAAATCCAATCACATTGTTCTTTTATAGTCCATGATCATCCATCATGCATATTACTATTTAACAATTAAATAAAATATACATACTTAAATTAAATTGAATATCTAATATTCAACTAAAAAATCTAGATTTGAATATGATTCAAACAATCATTTTGGATAAGTCATGTCCTTATTATGAGGTATCCTCGATTGTGAACCTATTTATGATACTTTGTGCTAGAGATACTGTCACTCATATTCTTAACAACTTAAGAATAGAATTTCTAACAAAATATCAATGGAGCTTTTCTATTACACATAAATATATTATGCAACTGGAAAAGTTGAAATGCCTTTTATTAATAAAAACATGTACAAGATACATACTAAATGATATACTCTAGGGCATACTACTAACAATCTCCCACTAGCACTAGAGCTATTCATTATAATATCTTAGACCCATCTTCTCAAGATGTCGGTCTAGCTGAGTCAGTGACATAGGACTAGTGAATGGATCAGCTGGATTTTCAGCTAATGCTATTTTCTGCATGGCTACATCTCCTCGTCCAACAATTTCTCTGATAATGTGATAGCGCCTTTCTATGTGCTTGGATTTCTAGTGAGACCGAGGTTCCTTATATCCAAACAACTTCTTTTGCAGCATCTGATGCAGTAATATACTCAGCCTCGGTAGTGGAATCTGCAATCGTGCTCTATTTGGAACTCTTCCAACTGACTGCATCTCCATTACAAATGAACACATACCCAGAGGTAGACTTTCTATCATCGATATTTGATTGGAAATCAGAATCAGTATAACCATCCAATTGTAAGTCTCCACCTTCATAGATTAAGAATAAATCCTTAGTTCTTCTCAAGCATTTAAGGATATTCTTGACAGCTATCTAGTGTTCCAAACCTAGATTGGATTGATACCTGCTAGTCAAACTAACAGCATATGCGATAGGTCTCTACTTTTCCATCAGAACCAATTTTCTTCTTGAAAACCCATTTGTTCCCTATAGGTATAATACCTTCAGGTGGGTTAACAAGATCCCAAACTTGATTCATATACATGGAATCAATCTCGAATTTCATAGCATCAATCCATTTTAAAGAGTCTATATCTGATATAGCTTCTTCATAGGTAAGTGGATCATCTCCATGATCTACTTCTTCATGAGTAGACAACTCTTGTTCTTCTTCATGAAGGAAACCATCTCTCACTAGTGGATGAGATACCCTGGTTGTTCTTCGAGGAATAACTGTAGATGTTTCATCAATGGGTGTAGGTTGACTTGATGGATCTATATCCATCTGATCTGTTGATTGGTCAGAATTTTCCAATTCTAACTCTATTTGCTTTCCTTTGCCTCCTTCTTGAACAAACTGTTGTTCAAGAAATATGGCATCTCTACTTATCACAACCTTTTGTGAAGTAGGCAAATAAAAATAATATCCAAAACTATCTTTTGGATATCCAACAAATCGACCATTTTCTGATCTAGTTTCCAATTTATTAGTGTTCAGCTTTTTGATATAAGTTGGACAACCCCAAATCTTAACATGCTTAAGACTTGGTTTTCTTCCATGCCATATCTCATAAGGTGTGAAAGAAATTAATTTTGATGCAATCCTATTCAGAATATACAAAGCTGATTCTAATGCAAATACCCAAAAAGAGATTGGCATATTAGTATAGCTCATCATACTACGTACCATATCCAATAGGGTATGATTTCTCCTTTCAGATACACCATTCAGCTGTGGCGTTCCTGGAGGTGTCAGCTGGGAAACAATGCCATGCTCTCTCAAGTATTCATCAAATTCAGTACTCAAATATTCACCTCCATGATCTGATCGAAGAGATTTAATACTCTTTCCTGTTTGATTTTCTACCTCAGATTTAAATTTTTTGAACTTTTCAAAGGATTCATGTTTGTATTTCATCAAATACAAATACCCAAATCTTGATTTATCATCAGTAAAAGTAATAAAATAATGAAAAGCTCCTCTAGCCATTTCTTTAAATGGACCACATACATCATTATGTATTAGCTCTAAAATATTTTCAGCCCTTAGCCCTTGTCCAACAAAGGGTGATCTAGTCATTTTGCCCTGAAGGCAAGATTCACAAGTTGGAGTAGGCTCAGAGCCCAATGAGGATAGAATCCCCATTTTCTCCAATTTTGCAATCCTATCTTCTGCAACATGACATAATCTTAAGTGCCAAATATATTTTGACTTGAGTTGGTTTTTACCATGGCATTGCATTCATTTAGATTACATGCATTCAATTTGTTTTTGTCATTATTATCTAAATAATAAAGACCATCACTCATATAACCCAAGCCAACATATTTATTTCTAAAATAAATATTGCAAACATCATCTGTGAACTAAAATTCATAGCCATTTCTAGTCAAACTAGATATAGAAGTGATGTTCTTAAAAGCATCAGATACATATAAAATATTATCCTAACACAAAACATGTCCATACTTGTAAAAAGATTTAGATCCTATGGCCAAAGCTTCAACTGTTGAACCATTGCCAATCCGGGGTCTAACATCTCGAGAATGCAAGCTGCTACTATTTGCTAATTCCTGCATATCATTAGAAATGTGAGAACTGGTATAAGTATCTAAAATCTAAGTTGTAGATGAACTATGAGTATCATCAGAATCTAAATAATAAGGTATGGACATACCTTCCGAAGGTGTATCCTTCTTGTTCTTTAGAGAAGCAAGATACTCTGGGTAGTTCCTTTTCTAATGCCCATCCTTCTGGCAATGGAAACACTTTCCTTTGCCTCCATCAAATTTAGTCTTCCCTTTCTGTTAGCTATTTTCTTAGAAGGACTAGGAATCTGAGGTTTCTTTTTCTTATTGCCCTTCTTCTTATTAGACTTTCCAGTAGAAGAAGATGCAGTCAAAGCTACCTCATTTCCTTTATTGCCCGGCATATTCTTTTAGGTAATAACTAGCATGTTGAGTAAACTAGCCAAGGTGCATTCCTATTTAGTCATATGGAAATTTGTCACAAAATTCCCAAAAGTCTCAGGAAGGGACTGAAGGATCAAATCTTTCTGCAATTGGAAATCCATGTTGAAGTCAAGATGTTCCAACTGTTCAATTAGTCGAATCATCTTGTGGACATGATCCCCAACATTCTACCCCTCAGACATCCTCATGCGGAACAGCTACCTAGATATCTCATACCTAGCATTCCTACTGTGCTCACCATACAACTCTTGTAGGTGAAGGAGGATCTCACTCGCACTCTGCACGTTTTCATGCTGCTTCTGTAACTCATTACTCATAGAAGCAAGCATGTAACACTTAGCTCTCATATCATGCTCCTTCCACTTGTCCAAAGTTTCATATTCCTCTAGAGTGGCCTCTGGAGGTAAGGGACCAGGAACATTTGAGTCTAAAACATATCCTATATGTTCAATGTTCAGGACATGTTTCAAATTTCTTAGTCAATCAGACAGATTAGGTCTTGTCAACCTATTGCAATTAAGTATGGTTGCAAGGATATTGGATGGTGGTGGTTGTTCTGTGCTCATTATTATCAAAAAATTAACTGTAGAAAACAACCAGATTAATTAGTTAATGTATCAAGTAATTAACCAAAATGATTATGGTCTTTTAATCGAATTGGTCCTCCTACTAACTTAGCAAATCCTACACTTCCAAAATAGAAAATGGAAATCCTAGTAGGATGGATTTCTAGTGGGTGATTGCATTCTTATAATTCTATTGATCATCCTCAGGTACATCCAATATTGGAATTACAATAAACTATAAGTGAGCAACTCCTTGCCCATCACATCTCATGTGAGGTTCAATCCTTTACCTAGCCCCTATTGTTCAAAATCTCAGGTGCATCCATTATTGACTTATCTTGCATTAGTTAAGTTGATCCCATTGAGCCAGTAATTATGCAAATAATTTTAATGTCCTCAGGTACATCCAATATTGGCCACCAAACAATTTACATATTTACAACATCTCATGCTTCATAATTATTCTTAAGAAAATCTCTTAAATTAATTGCATCATATGTAACTATTTAAAATTTCTTAAAATAATTGCCTCAATGGAGCGCTTAAGTTATAATTACTTTAATTATAACATTTCCAACTTAATCATTTGTTTGGAAGATTTTATGGTTAACCTAATTACTATTAAGGTCTCACTTTGAACATTATCCATTTAGCATGCATATATCACATACTTGTATACATTCCCATACATCTCATGCATTTATAGACAATAAATAAATATGGTATGATCATAAAATCTTCCAAACAAATGATTAAGTTGAAAAAGCTATAATTAAAGTAATTATAATATAGGCCCTCTATTAAGGCAATTATTTTAAGAAATTTTAAATAGTTGCATATGATGCAATTAATTTAAGAGATTTTCTTAAGAATAATTGTTAAGCATGAGATGTAAATATGTAAATGGTTTGGTGGCCAATATTGGATGTACTTGAGGACATTAAAATTATTTGCATAATTACTGGCTCAATGGGATCTACTTAACTAACGCAAAATAAGTCAATAATTTATGTACCTGAGATTTTGAGTATTAGGGGCTAGGTAAAGGATTGAACCTCACATGAGATGTGATGGGCAAGGGGTTACTCACTTATAGTTTATTGTAGTTCCAATATTGAATGTACCAGAGGATGATCAATATTCAAATCTGGATATTCAATTGATACCAATTGAAAGGAGCGGAAGCATGAAAAACACAAGTTTATACTATTGAATTCAAAATTTTTTACCTAGGGTCACATGCATCATGCAAGATTTATTTTTATCTATTTGATTTCAATGATAAACAATATATTAAAACTCTTTTAATATGTTTTTAGATCTGTATTTGCCATTTAAGATTTTATAATTAATCATATTAATTTTAGAATCCTAGATTAGGTCAAGAACAAATGCACTAACCTCTTGATGCACTGCAGCGTATTTGTGCATTTGGGATGCGTCTTCAGGACACCAGATGTTGTCCCTCTAGCTTGTCCACACCAAGATCACCTATGGAAGCTCTTGACCAGCTTCTAAAGCTTTTTTTATTAATTATAAAATCGAGTTTTGCCTTTTAAGAGATTAAAGATGTAAACAGGACACTAAAAACAATTTTTAGTATTTTTAATTCAAGAGATTGTTTGCTAATCTCTTGGAATTGATGAGAGATGAAGAAGAAGAGAGAATGGGAGCCTCAAGGGTGGCGGCACAAAGGAGGCAGCAACTGATTGTTTTTTTCTTTTTTCTTTTCATAACAACACTTATATAGCTAGGTCATCGCTTAAAACCCTTGCCACATGTCACCTTCTGATTGGTTCTAGGTTTAATTGACCCAATCACATTGTGCCAATTGTCAAACCTATATTTAATCTTAATTTTAATCATCTTACATGATTAAAAGACATTTAGCAAGCTTATGTGTAATGCCATGTGTCACCATCTCATGGTGCCACATGTCACCCATTGAAATGACCAAAATGCCCCTGTGTTTTAATTTTGAGTTATCTATCCAAAATAATTATTTCTCTTCTTCTAATCAATTTATATCAAATATAAACTAATTAATTAATCTTTATTAATTAATTTCTCATTAATTAAATTTATATTTAAACACTTTAAGTTTAAATTTAACTTATACTATACATCCAATAACCTAGCTTTAGTTTCAAGCCATGCTAAGGACTTTGCAATCTAATTGGAAATCAAACCTATTTAATTAATCAATTAAACTCTTTAATTAATTAATTAAATCATATTTAACTTGGTGACTACTTTTGTATCTGTGTGACTTACTAGGCTCATCACTAATTGGCAATGAGACATGATATCAACTCTTATATCATCAAAACTCTTTCTTACCATAAATGATTTCTCTAAATCATTTTGTGCACCTCATAGACCATGGTTAATAACTAGCATAGCATGCCATGGCCACCCAATCAGTAATAAGGTATACCTTAAATGAACCTATAATCATACGTTACCATGCACTAGAATCTCTCTGCTACAAAATCCCAATTCAAGTTAGAGTCATGGTTTATGTCAAACCCCATTTGCTATGAATATTATGTTCTCTTTTAATTCCAGTTCTTGATTAAAAAGATTTTCTCATCAAAACTCTTTTCTGATTAAATCTATCTATCCTGGCCAGGAACTTGAAACATCAAGAACAATTAAATGAACATAGGATTTTATCCCTATTTACTAAGAGGAAAAGATTCCATCTTGATCAAGACCTACCTCCATATATAACTAGTAGGAGCCAACACATGCCCATATACCCATACACAGTACAAGTATGAAAGCAGTATCAAACTCAAACCACCTATATACAAGACAACTGTGCTATCTCAGGTCTAAAGATTATATGCACTAATATGATTTATGACAATGCATTGACAAGAGTAAACTCTAAGTGCTTGCAATAAGTGTCACTGGTTCGGCCTACTTATCATGTATAAGTGCCTATCATGTTTGTCATATGGCATGAGACTCACCATTCCATTTTATTTATATCTCATATAAATAACTTTGGAACAAACATGAATACAATATTTCTGGATAAGTCATGTCCTTATTGTGAAGTATCCTCGATTGTGAACCTATTTATGATACTTTGTGCTAGAGATACTGTCACTCATATTCTTAACAACTTAAGAATAGAACTTCTAACAAAATATCAATGGAACTTTTCTCCTACACATAAATATATTATGCAAATGGAAAATGGAAATGCCTTTTATTAATAAAAGATGTACAAGATACATACTAAATGATATGCTCTAGGGCATATTACTAACAATCTCCCACTAGCACTAGAGCCATTCATTACAATATCTTAGACCCATCTTCTCAAGTTATCGGTGTAGCTAAGTCTGTGACATAGGCTTAGTGAATGGATTAGCTGGATTTTCAGGTGATGCTATTTTCTGCATGGCTACATTGCCTCGTCCAACTATTTCTTTGATAATGTGGTAGCGCCTTTCTATGTGTTTGGATTTCTAGTGAGACCGGCATTCCTTAGCCTGTATGACTGCTCCATTGTTGTCACAGTGTATTGGAACTGCTGACTCAATGGAAGGAAGTACTGCAAGTTCTGTCATAAACTTCTTTATCCAAATAGCTTCCTTTGCAGCATCTGATGCAGCAAAATACTCAGCCTCGGTAGTGGAATCTGCAACCATGCTTTGTTTGAAACTTTTCCAACTGACTGCACCTCCATTACAAATGAACACATACCTAGAGGTAGACTTTCTATCATCGATATCTGATTGAAAATCAGAATCAGTATAACCATCCAATTGTAAGTCTCCACCTCTATATATCAAGAATAAATCCTTAGTTCTTCTCAAGTATTTAGGATATTCTTGACAACTATCCAGTGTTCCAAACCTGGATTGGATTGATACCTGCTAGTCAAACTAACAGCATATGCGATATCTGGCCTAGTACACAACATTGCATACATTAAACTTTCAATAGCCGAAGCATATCGAATCCTGGCCATTTTATCTCTTTCTTCAGGTGTCTTTGGAGATATCTCTTTAGAAAGGTGGATACCATGTCTCACTGGCAACAATCCTCTCTTAGAATCAAAGCATGTTAAACCTCTTTAACACCTTTTCCAAGGATAGACTTTGAGACAAATCAATTAATCTTTTCGTTCTACCTCTATAGATGCGAATCCTAAGAATATAGGTTGCCTCCCCTAAGTCTTTCATGGAGAATGTATTTGACAACCATACCTTTACAGTTATCAACATACCTGTGTCATTACCCATCAACAATATGTCATCCACATATAAGACAAGGAAAGTGATAGCACTGTCACTAACCTTCTTATATACACGTGGCCCATCCTCATTTTGAATAAAACCAAATGACTTAATGGCTTCATCAAAATAGATAATCCAACCCCTCGAAGCTTGCTTCAACTCATAAATGGATCGCTTTAGCTTGCATACCTTGGAACCGTCTTGGGATTCAAAACCCCTAGGTTGTTCCATGAAAATGTTTTCTTCAATGTATCCATTGAGAAAAGCTGTTTTGACATCCATCTGCCAAATCTCATAATCATATTATGCAGCTATTGCTAATAGAATCCTAATTGATTTAAGCATGGCAACAGGCAAGAAAGTCTCCTCATAGTTGATTCCTTACCTTTGGCGAAACCCTTTCGCTACTAGCCTTGCCTTATAGGTCTCTACCTTTCCATCAGAACCAATTTTCTTCCTGAAAACCTATTTGTTCCCTATAGGTACAATACCTTTAGGTGGGTCAACAATATCCCAAACTTGATTCTTATACATGGAATCAATATCGGATTTCATAGCATCAATCCATTTTGAAGAGTCTATATCTGATATAGCTTCTTCATAGGTAAGTGGATCATCTCTATGATATACTTCTTCATGAGTAGACAAATCTTATTCTTCTTCATGAAGGAAATCATATCTCATTAGTGGGTGAGATATCCTGGTTGTTCTACGAGGAACAGTTGTAGATATTTCATCAACGGCTGTAGGTTGACTGGATGGGTCTATATCCATCTGATATGTTGGTTGGTCAGAATTCTCCAATTCTAACTCTATTTACCTCCCTTTGCCTCCTTCTTGAACAAATTATTGTTTAAGAAATGTGGCATCTCTACTTATCACAACCTTTTGTGAAGTAGGCAAATAAAAATAATATCTAAAGCTATCTTTTTGATATCTAACAAATTGACCCTTTTCTGATCTGGTTCCAATTTATTAGTGTTCAGCATTTTAATATAAGCTAGACAACCCCAAATCTTAACATGCTTAAGACTTGATTTTCTTCCATGCCATATCTCATAAGGTGTGGAAGAAATTGATTTTGATGGAATCCTATTCAGAATATACAAAGCTGATTCTAATGCAAATCCCCAAAAGGAGATTGGCATATCAGTATAGCTAATCATACTACATACCATATGTAATAGGATACAATTTCTCTTTTTAGATACACCATTCAGCTGTGGTGTTCCTAGAGGAGTCAGCTGGGAAACAATGCCGTGCTCTCTCAAGTATTCATCAAATTCAGTACTCAAATATTCACCCCCACAATCTGATCAAAGAGCTTTAATACTCTTTCCTGTTTGATTTTCTACTTCAGATTTAAATTCTTTGAACTTTTCAAAGGATTCATGTTTGTATTTCTTCTAATACAAATACCCAAACCTTGATTTATCATCAGTAAAGGTAATATAGTAATGAAAACTGCCTCTAGCCATTTCCTTAAATGGACCACATATATCACTACGTATTAGCTCCAAAATATTTTTAACCCTTAGCCCTTATCCAACAAAGGGTGATCTAGTCATTTTTCCCTGAAGGCAAGGTTCACAAGTTGGAGTAGGCTCAGAGCCCAATGAGGTTACAATCCCCATTTTCTCCAATTTTGCAATCCTATCTTCTGCAATATGACATAACCTTAAGTGCCAAATATATTTTGAACTTGAGTTGGTTTTCACCATGGCAATGCATTCATTTAGATCACTTTCAATCATTTTGGGTTTCTCATTATTATCTAATTAATAAAGACCTTTATTCATATAACTAGAACTAACATATTTATTTCCAAAATAAATATTGCAAACATCATCTGTGAATTGAAATTCATAGCCATTTCTAGTCAAACTAGATATAGAAATGATGTTCTTAAAAGCATCAGGTACATATAAAATATTATCCAAACACAAAACATGTCCAAACATGTAAAAAGATTTAGATCCTATGGCTAAAGCTTCAACTGTTGAGCCATTGTCAATTCGGAGTCTAACATCTCGAGAATGCAAGCTACTACTATTTGCTAGTTTCTGCATATCATTAGAAATGTGAGAACTGGCACCAGTATCTAAAACCCAAGCTGTAGATGAACTATGAGTATCATCAGAATCTAAATAACAAGATATGGACATACCTTCTGAAGGTGTATCCTTCTTGTCCTTCAGAGAAGCAAGATACTCATGGCAGTTCCTTTTCCAGTGCCCATCCTTCTGGCAGTGGAAACACTTTCCTTTGCCTCCATTAGCTTTAGTCTTCCCTTTCTGTTTAACTATTTTCTTGGAAGGACCAGGAATCTGAGGTTTCTTTGTCTTATTGCCCTTCTTCTTGTTGGACTTTCCAGTAGAAGAAGATACAATCAAAGCTACCTCTTTTCCCTTATTGCCCGGCATATTCTTTTGGGCAATAACTAGCATGTTGAGTAAACCAGCCAAGGTGCATTCCTATTTAGTCATATGGAAATTTGTCACAAAATTCCCAAATGACTCAGGAAGGGACTGAAGGATCAAATCCATCGGCAGTTGGAAATTCATGTTGAAGTCAAGATGTTCCAACTACTCAATCAGCCGAATCATCTTTTGTACATGATCCCTAACATTCTGTCCCTCAGACATCCTCATGCGGAATAGCTGTCTAGATATCTCATACCTAGCATTCCTGCTGTGCTCACCATATAACTCTTATAGGTGAAGGAGGATCTCACTCGCACTCTGCATGTTTTCATGCTGCTTCTGTAACTCATTACTCATAGAAGCAAGCACGTAACACTTAGCTCTCATATCATGCTCCTTCCGCTTGTCCAAAGTTTCATGTTCCTCTGAAGTGGCCTCTAGAGGTAAGGGACCAGGAATATTTGAGTCTAGAATATATCCTATATGTACAAGGTTCAGGACAAGTTTCAAATTTCTTAGCCAATCAGAGAGATTAGGTCCTGTCAACCTATTGCGATCAAGTATGCTTACAAGGATATTGGATGGTGGTGGTTGTTCTGTGCTCATTATTATCAGAAAATTAACTGCAGAAAATAACCAGATTAATTAGTAAATGTATCATGTAATTAACCAAAATTATTATAGTCTTTTAATCAAATTGGTCCTCCCATTAACTTAGCGAATCCTACACTTCCAAAGTAGAAAACGAAAATCCTCGTTGGATGGATTTCTAGTGGGTGATTGAATTCTTATAATTCTATTGATCATCCTCAGGTACATCCATTATTAGAATTACAATAAACTATAAGTGAGCAACTCCTTGCCCATCACATCTCATGTGAGGTTCAATCCTTTACCTAGCCCCTAATGCTCAAAATCTCAGATACATCCATTATTGACTTATCTTGCATTAGTTAAGTTGATCCCATTGAGCCAGTAATTATGCAAATAATTTTAATGTCCTCAGGTACATCCAATATTGGCCGCCAAACCATTTACACATTTACAACATCTCATGCTTAACAATTATTCTTAAGAAAATCTCTTAAATTAATTGCATCTTATACAAGTATTTAAAATTTCTTAAAATAATTGTCTCAATGGAAGGCCCATGTTATAATTACTTTAATTATAACATTTCCAACTTAATCATTTGTTAGGAAGATTTTGTAACATCCCTATGTTCGATAGTGCATTCTACTATTCCGGTGACAGTGTCTATCCGGACAGCTAGGATGCTTGGAATTATATTTAAATGTTAGTAAGGAGACATAAAATAATGAAATACAGGAAAGGAAAATACAAGAAAAATAATGGAAAAATAATAGCAATAAAATGTAACCAAGTTAAACGAGCCAAAAACTGTAGCGATGGGTGACCGCACTGGGAAGTTGCGACGTGGACCGTTGACTAGCCTTGGACCGCGGGGAACGCTAGAAAATATTTTTGGGACTTAAATAAACATCTATTGAAGTATAAATAACATTAGAAATGTCAAAGAAAAATTAATTAATTAGTACAAAAAAAAAACAAAAAATCGAGAAACCGACAAAAATCGGTGTTACTGAAAAATCGGGAATACAACCGAACAGGGGCATTGCGGTCAATTGACACTCCTAGTTGACTTTCTAAATGTCCATTGAAAATAAATGATATTAAATTTTAAAAATTTCATGAAAATTAAAATTGTGGTGCATAATGTAAATAGAAAAAGAAATGAGGTAAATGTGGAAATAATGAAATTTTGGAATAAATAATCAATATACTACATTAGTGCTCCACTAAGGTAGATTTGGGACACCTAGTTAAGCTAAATGGAATAGCAAAAACTCATCTTCAACCTTGAATCACCACATTGCCAAATTATATTTCTCTCTCAAAGGAAAACTCCATGGATGTCCCAACTAAGCTTTCTCTCTCCATGATCCAAGCTTCCATTTGTTAAAGTTCCTTCACTAAAGTTGTTCCATACACCTTGGGCAGCATACTTGGAGCAAGAAAGATAAGTTTTGGTGAGGTTTTGAAGAAGTCCAAAAGAGGTAAGTCGGTGTTTTCAATTCTTATTTCATTAAAAGTGTAACCAAGGTTGTGGATAATTGATTTATGGAAGAATTTTTTATGTTTGATGAATTATTGGAGTTGAGCCATTTCGGCGCCATGAACATCTTGTCCTTGCATGTAAATGGTTGTTTGGATGTTGATTTAAATGTTTAATTGTATTAAAGTTGAATTCCATGTGTAAAGTTTGATTTGTAAACTTGAAAAGTGAAAATGGAAGTTGATGGGCATGTGTAAACTTGTGGCAGCCTCATGAAGAAGATTAAAGCACTTAAGTTCATGAAATATTTTTGAATTATGTTGCTTATGGTGGCAGCATGTGTATGTGTTTAATTGTTGGGATTTAGACATGTAAATGAGGTATGTTCATGTGGTTAAATTACTGTAATTAGCCTTTGAAAATTCTGAGTTATAATGTGTATGTTGAGAGTGGTTACAAGCTGCCCAAAATGACCAAAATGTGATGTAAAGTATGTTAATGTTATGGTACCAAATCAGAATTGGCATGAAAGGTAAACTTGGTAAAGATTGAATGTCTAATTGGTAAGTGTTGAATAATGTGTAACAGGGTAGTGTACATTTTAGCTTAGAACCTTAAGTGTGTGACTCCAATTGGTATGAGACCAATTGGAGGTGAAACTAGGCACAAAAAGTGCCAACTTTCATGGATGAAGCTTACCTAAATTCTGCCTAGAAGGTGACTTGAAAAATGACCAAATCCGGATTAGTGACTTGAAAGCCTGAAAATTGACCATTTGAGCAGCAGTTAGTGGTTTGACCATAACTTACTCAAAATAGGTCCAAATGACCTGAAATTTTTACCATGAATAGTTTTGACATAGATCTATAATTCTTATGAAGATACCAAAGCCCAGAAATGGCCAGAACTAAGCCAAATAGCTTGCACAACTTTAGGTACCAAAACTGGCCGAACAAAAAGTGACCTAAGCCTACCATTTTAGTGCATGCTGTCCAGTATTGGTAAATTGACCATATCTTGGTCTACACAACTCAGAATGACCTGAAATTTTGCCCCACATGCAATAAGACATAGACGTACAAGTTTGTAGTTTGGACCAAAACCCAAAAACCGAGAGAATTAGGTCGTCCGGCTAGGTTAAAATAGTACACCGAAATCCGGTAAATTGTAATAAAATGCAATACACTTGGAAATGAAATTGGTGACATATACCAACACTAAAGGGCTATAAAATGTGACATATTGATAACATTAGAATTGACTCACTTAGAGTGCATCAAGGGTCAACATTATAGGTTGTCTAATGAAATGAATTGAAGGGAATAGTACCAAGAAAATTTAAATATTAGATTTTATTATTAGAAACAAATTCATTGAGTACTGAAACACTTTAAATTGTGTGTTTCAGTTGAAAAGGATATTGAGAAGCATAAGGAACACTGAATCAGGGCCAAGAGGCATTTATCAGAGGTCTGTGTACAATACTTTTTATATTTAATGCTTTTACTACAAAATTTATTTGGAGAATTGAGTTATAAATAATTTTTGATTGTTTTGACTTGGGAATTTTATTTGGAAATTATTGTGTTGCCTACTTTGCAAATGGAAATTTTGAGATAAAATGTGATTTGTGGTTTGTATGAAATATTCTGATTTGGAATTTTTTTTATTAACACTTGGCATGACAATATTACTATGTGCCTCTTCCATTTATGGAGTGAGTGTGATTATATTCCTCCTTCTTTGACTTGTCAGTCTGAGGTGAGTGTGGATGAGTTCTCATTATCTAGCTAGCTTCCACCCTCATTGATTTCAATTATTGGGGTGAGTGTGCCTTGCCGTGATGTACACATGGCATGTTCGAAAAAATTTGTGTCATGGCTTAAATTGTGTTATTGATTGGAAAACTATGTTATTCAGTTATTTGATTAAATTGTGTTATCGATTGACAACACTGTGTTATTCAATTGTTTGATCAAATTTGTGTTATATGAGCTTTGAAAAATTGTGAATTGTTTGGATTGTAAATTGTCAACAAAAGTTTTACATACCGCATTTTAAATTGTTATTGTGCACCACTAAGTAAATTTTACTCAGCGATAGCTTTTTCATTGCTGTCGCAGGTAGACAGATGGACAGAGCAGCAGAGTAGGCTGCTTGTGCTACATTTTGAGATTTCACCGCGTATATTGAGTTTACCATATTTTATAGTTTTTGTTGTAATGTATTTATACTGCATGTATATATTGTACTTGGTCTTGAGCAGTTGTAAACTAAAATTGTAAACTATTTGGCCTGTAAAAGTATTGTGATAAATTTATCTTATCTCAGTTTTTTTTGGAAACACTGGAAAATTGATTGTTGAACTGAGTTGATAATGTTGAGAAATTTATTGTGTTGAACAAATTATTGGAGTTTTGGATTGACGAATTATATATTTGAAGCACTTTTTAGAGGTTTTTGAAGAACTGTTTTATTCAAAATACAGATGGCACTCTGCCAAAATTTTTACAGAAATTGTTAATACTTCAAATGTGTTATTTGGATTCACTTCAGTAAAAAGAATTTTAACACTTGTCAATAGTGCTCACCACTGTAAAAAGAAGTAAGAAAAGTTTTAAAATCCCTTGTAATGTATTTAATGGGTTATCAGTAGACGAAGTTAGTAATTCATTAGGTATACTCCGGGATCATGTTATGCTTTACGGAGGGGTAGGGTGTGACATGTTTTAGTGGTATCAGAGCAAAGTTTTTAAATTCTATTTTGACCTGTAATTTGAATATTTTTCCTTTATAGTACAACTGCTCAATGTCATTGTTTGATATATAGTACATTACATTATAAATATGCACTAACAGGAGTACATAATCAACACTTGATATTGAATTCCTGCCACTAGTGTAACACCCTCCCTATAGCAACTCTGTACATTCTACTGTTCCGGTGACCAGTGTTAGTCCGGACAGTTAGAACGTCTGGAAAAATATTTAAACTAAAGTGAAGAACCATAATTAACTCAAATATTAATAAGAAAAATTTAGAAAAAATTTCAGAAATAAAATACAACCAAGTTAAATGAGTCGGTACCCTAGTGATGGGTAACCCAGTGGGAAGTAGGAACCCTAGACCTAGGGAAAAATTCATAAAATAATTTTTGGGACTCTAGAGAAGGGTCATTGAGGTTTTTATGGCATTAGAATGCAAAGAAAATGCTTAGAAAAAATTTTCAATTGGTACAGACAATTTTTGTCTGTTAAGCCAAACAGAGGGCATTTTGGTCATTTCGCCTTTAGAGGTGATTTTTAGCCGACTTGTCCAGTTAAGTAAATAATTATTATGACACAAAATGTGAATAAATATTACTAAAAATTAAATTGAAATTGAGTAGAAAAGAAAAGAAAAAGAAAAAGAAAATGTAATTAAATTAGATTTATGACATAGGATGACATCATTAAAAAGTTTCCCACCAATTAGAAATTAACAAGCCAATTAGAATGAGATAAATACAACTAAAATGAAGTAAAAAACGAACACAATTTCTGCAATTCTCTTCCCATTTCAGCCGTGTTCCTTCATGTCACACCTTCCACCATTGTTGATCAAATTTCTCACTAGAATTCCTTGATAAACCACCATAAGATTTTAATCTTGCTTCACAAAACCTCTTCCTCACACCTTAAACAACATCTAGCTAGCAAAAAGAAGAAGGAAAAAGGGAGATTTGGGAACTTGGAAGAGAGATCAATTGAGGTTAGTGACCAATCTCCTCCCTTTCTTATTTAATTCATGTTTAATGCCATGAGATAAGTGGAAATTGTAAGAAAAACAAAATAAAATTTATGTATATTCATCCCTACAATTTTGGAAGCTTAGGGATGGTTAGGTTTTGATGAATTTTCTTGAAGCAAAGGGTTTATGAGCTGCCCTTGACATGAGATGAGTGATTGAACATTTAAGTGCAAGTGTAAGGCAAGTGTAATGCATAAATGGAACTTGAGAACTTGGACATTTGAACAATATTAGGGCTTGCTCATGTAATGGTTCATTAACCTTGTAATGGTCAATTAGTGACCATTTGAATGTGTATGATGAGGAAATGAAGTGAGTTGAGGCTTGGCATTTGTGTATGGGTGAGCTGCCTTGGCTGACCTGCAAGACTGAGCATGAGTTATAGAGGTTCAATTGGTGCAAGGCCAATTGGACATGAAACTAGAAACATAATGGCATAACTTTGATGAAGAAACCCTACCCAGAAAACCAAACCAAGTTGGCTTAAAAATTGCCCTAATCTGGGCGACCTGCATTCTGCTTGGGCAAAATGACTAAATGAATAGTGTTTATGCACTTAGTCATAACTCAATGTAGAAAGGTCCAATTGAGCTGAGATTTTACCAACACAAAGGTGAGACATAGACATACAACTATTATGAAGAACACAAATCCAAATTCTGACCATAACCTAGTCAAATTGCTAACCAAACTTAGCTTACCAAATCTGGCAGAACCAGTTTTGCCTAGAATTTTGGATTCTGCCCAATCCGGCCAGTTATGGTGTTTAGGCCATAACTTGAGCTACAAAACTCTAAATGGAGTGATTCAAAAAAGAAAATGTAACTAGACAAAATAAAGAACAACTTTAAACAATTTTGCCAAATTCTTACTGTAAAAATGACCATTGGAACAGTAAACACAAAGCTTGAAATCTAAAAATTTTGAACAACTAGCACTAAGCTTAGAAATGGTATTAGCAACCAATACCAACAATTTTAGAATGCAAAATGTGGTATGTTGGGAGTATTAGAACCAATGTACCTATTATCTACGCAAAAGTCAACATTTTAGTTGACTAATAAAATGAATAGTGACACCTAAACTTAAATTTCAAGAATTGAAAATTTTAAAAGTATAACATGCCCTAGTATACCTAGCAAGATTCGTTTGGATAGGTTGGCATGCCAATAGGGTTTAGTTAGCAGTACTGCATATGGCATTATGCCATTTTGTGATTTTATGGCTTTTAGCCATTCTGACATTGTGTTGATACTTGGCCTTGTGCCTAATGTTATTACAGCTTATTAGCCGTTCTGTTGCACACCGGGAGATACATATGTTACCGATGGTGTGATGGCCCGAGGTACTTGATACCCAGTGCCAGTTTACCCATTTATCTAGTCCAGTCATCCAGTATAGGTTACTTGGGCAGCCAAAAATGAAAGTGAATAAATTTAATGAAATTATGAATATAACAAGTATAAAATAAATAAGATTACCAATAATGATCGAAAAACTATCTGCATAAGACTTCAGGATATGCACTACATATTTATTTTCTGTTATTTCTTTTTATTTTATTATTGGCACCACTAAGCGTTATTGCTTAGCGCGTTACTTTTTCCACGCGTAGGTTCTGAGAGACCGACCAAGAGCCCAGTAGACCACAGACTGGGTGAGACCTTCTGTAGCTTTGCATAGTGTCCGCGTCACCTCACCGACATCAGTGCATTGGTAGGACACTAGGTTTCATTTTGGGTATTTTGTAATTAACTTTTATTTTATCATATGAAATTGAGACTCATGTAATGTATTTTGTCATCAATGTAAATAGTGAAAATTATGTTTATGAATGAAAAAGTGAATATTTATTTATGACTTGTACATGAATATACTGTGTAATGAATGAATGAGAAATGGCAATGTTATTGAAAAATATTGAGATTTTGTTGATGAAATGGAGTTTGGGACTGATTGAAAACATATAGGAAGTGTTTTTCACAGGTTCCGAAGAACTGTTTTATCCATTTTTAGCCGGCACTCTGCCGGATTTTCAATAAAATTTGTGGAACCTCAAATAAATTATAATTTCATTAAATGACTTAAATGAATTATACTTTACTTCATAATTATGAAAGAAATAAATTAGGAAGAATAAAAATGATTAAAATAAAATAGGGTGTTCCGGTACACTGTGTGATATATCTTACTCAGCTATACTGTAGACGGATAAGGGGTGTCACATTTAGTGGTATCAGAGCCCGGTTTAGGCGTTTCTGGGCCTAGATTGAGTCCATACCATGCATTGCATTTATAAGAGTCGAGGTGAAACTAATGCATATCTGTTTGTCTTTGTTATTTTCAATAGGATATAGACCCTACATCACAGAGGGCAGTTGAGGAGGAAGCAGAGAGTCATGCTCAATCTGCAGCAGCTGAGACTGGGGGTAGGGGAGAACCTGCTTCGCCAGCTCTAGCAGAGCTTGCTCAGCCTCCACAGGCCACGTTTCAACAAATAGCCGAGTTCTTCAGACAAATGGCTGGAGTAATGCCACCACCACCACCACCTCCACAGCAGAAATCACATTTAGAAAGATTGAGAAAATTTAGAGTAGTGGACTTCTTTGGCAAGAGAGAAGATGATTCTGTTGCAGCCGAAAACTGGTTGAACAAAACAAGGAGAGTGCTAAAACAACTCCACTGCACTCCAGAGCAAAATCTAGAAGCTGTTGTATCTCTGTTGCAAGATGATGCCTACCAATGGTGGGATACAGTGTCTAGTGAAGTGCAGCCAGAAGTAATAACTTGGGACTTCTTCCTCTCAGAATTGAAGAAGAAATATGTGAGTAGTGTATGCCTGGAAGAGAGAAGAAGAGAGTTCATTAATCTAAGGCAGAGACAGTTGACAGAGGCAGAGACAGTTGACAGTGGCAGAGTATGAAAAGGAATTTGTCAGATTGAGCCACTACGGAAGGGAGATAGTCCCTAATGAGGCCAAAAGGTGTATGAGATTTGAAGAGGGATTAAATGACAACATAAAGATCATGATTACTGCCTTGGGAATCACAGACTTCACCAAGTTAGTGGAAGCTGCAATAAAAGTTGAAAAGGTTAGAATAAGTGAGCAGACCAGAAGGGAGAGACAGCAGAAGAGGGGCCCGGGTCAGTCTAGCTCATCTCCTACACCGGAAAAGAGGTTCAAAGGTCCACCTGCACAGAGTTCAAGACAAACTCAAGGTCAGGGTCAGTCTCAGGGGCCCAGGCCACAGTTCACCCCTAGGAGAGGTCAGTCCACACCATCAGTGGGCAGCTCTCCAGGGACGGGGTTCAGGGGACCAGCCCCGGCATTTTCTGCATATCCGCATTGCCTGAAGTGGCATAAGGGGGAGTGTTGGAGAGGAACGGGTGCCTGCTTAAGGTGTGGGTGTCACACCCTACTCCCCCATTAGATGTAACATGATCCCATTGTACACCTAATGAATTACCGTACTTCTCCTACCGATAACCCATTAGATTTATTACAAAGGATTTAAAAACAATTTTCGTGAAATTTTAATCATCGATTAAAATCTGGTGTTATAAAATTTTTTTCAAAATTTCGGCAAAGCACCTGCTGTATTTTGAGAAAACAGTTCTTCAAACCTGAAAAGGAAAAAAAATCCCATTATATTTTCTCAAATACAACTCCAAGAAACTTCGTTTGATCTCACAATTCAATCTCAATAATCAATCATTTCATTTTCAAACCAACCTCATCATAAAAGAAACATTTCATTGATTACAAGACTTAAAAATTAATATTACAAAACTATTCAGGTAAATGAAATCTCAAATTTACATTTACAATAATTTTCATTTAATTACATACCAAAATATTTTACAAGAGTTTTTATACAACTGCTCAAATAATTTACATACATACTATTACATGCATACATCAAAACCTGTGTACATGGGTAAACCTGGAGTTGATCTAAATGTCTCTTCAAAGAAGCTTACTCAATTGCTCTATGCTCTTTTCACCTGCGATAGCATACAAAGCTATCGCTGAGTAGTGAACTCAGTGGTGCACAACTATAACTTAAAACATAGTTCAATATACCTTAGCAAAATTACAGCAAATAATTTAGAAATCAGGATACTCATCAAAATCCAAAAATGAAATTATTCATTGCTAATAACATAAATCATTTGTATGAAATGACTTTGATCGTGAAATTCAATTTATCAAATCACAACCAAACATTTTAGGTAATTCCAACAAAGTCAATTATACATAAATTATAATTGAAATCACAATTCTTTAATATTCAAAAACATTCTTTATCTCACTAACTATGCAAGACTAATCCGAAAGGGCCATCTTCGGGGTGATTCTAACTCCCTATAGTCGGGGAGGTCGAATCATCGTGCACAGTGCACATCACAATAATGAATCTTCCGAAAGGGCCATAACATAAAAAAACTTAAATCTAACCTCTAATAAGAGGAGAATCTAAGCCTGTGCACGTACCATGGTAATCAAAACACAACTAACTCCATTATCTTCTCAACAAATGAGAGAGACGGGTAATAACCTAGTCAAGCATCTATAGTGAGATATAAAACAACATCACAATCCTTTTAGTGAGCATAAATCACAATACAATTCGATTCAAAGTCAATTCCAATATCCAATAATTTTTATGCTCATCACAATTCAAATCATAAATTTGCATTTTTCCATGCAAATTGCCCATCACAATTCAAAACATGTTCTATCACAATTTTCCAAAATATAATTTATTCAATTCACAACAATGCTTAATTCTTGTGGAAATACCATTTCACAAAGCTAAATTCATACATGCTATAATAATTTCAATAATCATTGAATTAAATCCAATTCTTCTTAAACATAATACATAAGAAAAATATGTCATTTAATCATATGAAATATTCAGAACAAAATCAGTTAAAAACTAGTTGTGCACAAACCTCTGATAAATGTCTCTTGGTCCTAACTTAGTGTTTCCTTCCCCTTCCCTGAGTCTTTACTAACTGAAACACACAATTTGAAGTGTTTCAGTACTCATTTAAACCATCTCTAACAATAAGGCTTAATAATTAATTTATTGAATTCTATTATTTCCTTAGTTAACCTATGATGTTGACCCTCGATGCATTCTAAGTGAATTAGGTTTAATGTTACCAATATGTCACATTTTATAGCTCTTTAGTGTTGGTATATGTTATCAATTTCATTTTCAAGTATATTGCATTTTATTGCAATTTGCCGAATTTCAGTATACTAATTTGACCTAGCCAGATGACCCAGTTCCCTTAATTTTTGGGTTTTGGTCCCCACTACAAACTTGTAGGTCTATGTCTTATTGCATGCGGGGCAAAATTTTAGGTCATTTTGAGTTGTGTAGACCAAGTTATGGTCAATTTACCAATGCTGGACAGAATGCATCAAAATGGTAAGTTTAGGTCATTTTTTTGTCACTTTTGGTTCGGCTAGTTTTTGAACCTGAACTTGTGCAAGCTATTTGGCTTGGTTCTGGCCATTTCTGGGCTTTGGTTCTTCATAAGAATTGTAGATATATGTCTCAACTATTCATGGTAAAAATTTCAGGTCAATTGGACCTGTTTCGAGTAAGTTATGGTCAAAACACTAACTACTGTCCAAACGGTCAATTTTCAGGCTTTCAAGTCACTAATCCGGATTTGGTCATTTTTCAAGTCATCTTCTAGTTCGAATTATGGTAAGCTTCCTTCATGAAAGTTGGCACATTTTGTGCCTAGTTTTACCTCCAATTGGTCTCATACCAATTGGAGCCACACACTTAAGGTTCTAAACCAAAACATACACTGCCCTATTACACATTGTTTATCCTTACCAATTACACATCCAACACTTACCAAATTAATTCTTCCAAGCTAATTCTGATTTGTACCATAACATTAACACACTTTACTTCACATTTTTGGTCATTTTGGCAGCTTATAACCACTCTCAACAAACACATTATAACTCAGAATTTTTCCAAGTCCAATTACAACAATTGACCACATGACATACCTCATTTACATGTCCAAATTCAAACCATTATACACATATCCATGCTGCCATCAATAACAACATCTTAGACAACCATAAACAAGTAAAAACAAGCTACATATATAGAATTTCCATGGCTGCCAAAATGTACATCTCCATTAAAACATCAAACTTCAAAATTCTTCCATAAATCAACTACCCACAACCTTGGTTATACTTTTAATGAAATAAGAATTGAAAACACTCACTTATCACTTTTGAAGTTCTTCAAAACCTCACCAAAACTTAACTTTCTTGCTCCTAGTATGCTGTCCAAGGTATGGTGGTCAAGTTTAGTGAAGGAACTTAATGGAAAAAGTGGCTAGAACATGGTGAACTTGAGCTCTCTCCATGGATGGCCATGGATGGACCTTGGGAGAAAGGATTCGGCTGGTTTTGCAAAGTGAGGTTGAAGATGGGTTTTTAGCATTCTAAGTGTCCCTTAAGATGTCCCAAAGTTAAGGTTAGTGGAGCACTAAAGAAATAAAATGGTTATTTATTCCAAGTTTTTAAATTCTCACATTTACCTCAATTTTTTTCACTATTTACATAATGGACCACCATTTTAATTTTTCATGACATTTTCCAAGTATAATATCATTTATTTTTAATGGACATTTAGGTCAAAAGACAACTCAGGCTGTCAAATGACCACAATGCCCCTATTCGGGTTGCATTACCGATTTTTTGGTAACACCGAGTTTTATTGTTTTTTTGATTTCTTGTTTTTCTTTGTACTAATTAATTAATTTTCTTTGATATTTCTAATGACATTTATACTTCAATAGATGTTCATTTAAGTCTTAAAAATATTTTCAAGAGTTCTCCGTGGTCCAGGGCTAGTCAATGGTCCACACCGCATCTTCCCAGTGCGGTCACCCATCGCTATGGTTCTCGGCTCGTTTAACTTGGCTACATTTCATTGCTATTATTTTTCCTTTATTTTTCTTGTATTTTCTTTCCTTGTATTTCATTATTTTATGTCTCCTCACTCATATCTAAGTGTAGTTCTAGGCATCCTAGCTGTCCGAACAGACACTGTCATCGGAACAGTAGAACGCACTACCGAACATAGGGGTGTTACAGTGGGTCAACAGAGCATCAGTTGAAGAACTGTCCACGCAGAACTGCTACAGCTGCTCCAACACAAGTAGACAGACCTTCTCCTACACCACAAAGGGGTAGGAAATCTGGCAAATCTGAGGCAATGGGACTATCACAGAGGCCTGCATCTTAGCCAACAGAGAGGCCTGAGGGCAGACCACCTACCAGAGCCTATGCCATGAGAGCTCAGGAGGAGCAAGATGCCTCGGACATCATCAGGAGTACATTCTCCCTCTACAATACATCTGTGCATGCATTGGTGGATCCAAGATCCACTTATTCATACATTTGCATCAACCTACCTATAGAAAGGGGGATATTAGTAGGGGAGAGTGACCAAGACATTCTGGTCACTAATCCGTTGGGCCATAGTGTAGTGGTGAACAAAGTATACAAGGGTTGCTCGTTAAGGATTCAGGGGTATGAATTCTTGGCAGACCTGATTGAGTTGCCTTTCTATGAGTTTGACGTGATTTTGGGAATGGACTGATTGTCACGTCATCAGGCAATGGTTGATTGTAAGTTGAAGAGGATCTCATTGAAAACTCCTAAGGGTAATGAGATTAGAGTTGTGGGGCAAAAGGACAGATTTCTTATCCAATGTCATCTCAGCCATAGTTGCAAGAAAATTGATGAGAAAAGGCAGTGAAGCATACCTAGCGCATGTGCTGGATACTAGGCAGGCCAAGCCAAATTTCTGTGACATACCCACAGTAAGAGACTTCCCAGATGTGTTTCCTGAAGAATTGCCTGGCTTGCCACTAGAAAGGGAAGTCAAATTTGCTATTGAGATATTGTCGGGTACAGCACCAATCTCTATTGTTCCTTATAGGATGGAACCCACAGAATTGAAAGAACTGAAAATCTAGTTACAGGAGTTACTGGATAAGGGATTCATACGCCCTAGTGTGTCACCATGGGGAGCTCCAGTGCTGTTCGTAAAAAAGAAGGATGGGACTTTGAGGTTATGCATCGATTACTAGCAGTTGAATAAAGTGACAATGAAGAACAAATATCCATTGCCTAGAATTGATGATCTGTTTGATCAGTTGAAGGGAGTAGGAGTATTTTCAAAAATTGATCTCAGATCAGGGTATCATCAGTTGAGGGTGAAGGATGCAGATGTGCCAAAGACTGCATTCAGGACCTGGTATGGGCATTATGAATTTTTAGTGATGCCCTTTGGCCTAACAAATGCCCCAACAGCATTCATGGACCTTATGAATCGTATCTTCCATCCATACTTAGATCGGTTCATAGTGGTCTTTATTGATGATATTTTGGTGTATTCCAAAACCAGGGAAGAACATGATGAGCATTTGAGGATTGTTCTGCAAACCCTAAGAGAAAAGAAGTTGTATGCTAAGTTGTCCAAGTGTTACTTCTAGTTGGGTGAGATTGCATTCCTTGGACACATAGTGTCAGTTGATGGGATTAGAGTGGATCCCAAGAAAATAGAAGCAGTGATAGAATGGAAGCCTCCTAGGAATACTACTGAGGTCAGAAGTTTCTTGGGGCTAGATGGGTATTACAGAAGATTTGTGAAGGGATTTTCTTTAATAGCTGCTCCAATGACTAAGTTGTTACATAAGAATGTCAGATTTGACTGGAATGACAAGTGTCGGGCCAGTTTTTGAGAAGTTGAAGGTTATGTTGATAGAGGCACCAGTGTTAACATAGCCGGTGTCGGGAAAGGACTTTGTGGTCTACATTGATGCCTCTCATAATGGATTAGGGCGTGTATTGATGCAAGAGGGGAAGGTGGTCGCCTATGCTTCCAAACAGCTAAGGCCACATGAACAGAATTACCCTACTCATGATCTAGAACTTGTAGCAATTATCTTCACACTGAAGATATGGAGGCACTACTTGTATGGTGAAAAGTGCTACATTTACACAAACCATAAAAGTTTGAAATACTTGCCAACCCAAAAGGAGCTCAACCTTAGACAGAGGCGATGGATTGAGTTCCTGAAGGACTATGATTGTGTAATTGACTATCATTTTGGGAAGGCAAATGTAGTTGCTGAAGCTTTGAGCAGAAAATCCATCACAGCTTTGAGATTATTGAATGCCGGTCTATCTTTGGCTCGAGATGGAGCTATTTTGGCTGAGTTGCAAGTGAGGCCAAACACATTCTGACAGATTTTAGATGGGCAGAAGGTAGATGAGAAGCTAAAGGCTATTATGAGCAAAATCCTAGAAGGGAAAGAAACTGACTATGAAGTGAAAACAGATGGGTGTCTGTACTACAAAGGAAGATTATGTGTACCAGAAGATGGGAAATTAAAGGCCAGTATTCTAAAAGAGGCACACACCAGTGTTTATGCTATGCAGCCAGGAACTATAAAAATGTATCATGATCTGAAGCTTCAGTATTAGTGGCCTGGTATGAAGAAGGACATAGCTGACTATGTGACTAAATGCTTGACATAGCAGCAAGTCAAGGTAGAATATCAAGTTCCATCGAGTTTGCTATAGCCTATACGCATACCTGAATGGAAATGGGATCGGGTCACCATGGATTTTGTAAGTAGTCTACCTCTCACCCAGAAGAAGCATGATGCAGTATGGGTGATAGTAGATAGATTGACGAAGTTAGCACACTTTCTGCCAGTTAGGACTGACTACTCACTAGAGAAGTTAGCAGAATTGTATATCAGTGAGATAGTTAGATTGCATGGAATTTCACTTTCCATCATATCTAATCGAGACCCAAGGTTTGCATTGAGATTTTGGAAGAAATTGCATGAATCCTTAGGTACACAACTCCACTTTAGCACAGCTTTTCATCCTCAGACAGATGGGCAATCAGAAAGAGTAATCCAGGTATACAATTGAAACCAATTGAACTAATATAAATATTGAACTGAAATGATAATAATAACATGACAAATATGTCAGGTCCCTGAGGATATGCTGAGGAGTTATGTCATTAAGTTTTAGGGAAGTTGGGATAGATACCTCCCACTGGCAGAATTTGCATACAACAATAGCTACCAAGCTAGCATCCAAATGGCCCCGTATGAAGCACTGTATGGGAGGAAATGTAGAACTCCACTGTGCTGGACTGAATTGGGCAAAGAAAAACCGGTAGGCCCAGACCTGCTGAAACAAACTGAGGAGAAGGTAAAACTAATCAAAGCCAATCTGAAGGTTGCCTTAGATAGACAGAAATCCTATGCCGACCTAAAGAGAAAAGATATAGAATATGCGATTAGCGACAAAGTGTTCCTCAAGGTGTCACCATGGAAGAAGGTACTGAGGTTTGGAAGAAAAGGTAAGTTAAGCCCTAGGTTCATTGGCCCATATGAAGTCATTGAACGTGTGGGTCCAGTGGCCTACAAGCTAGCTTTACCACCAGAGCTGGACAAGATCCACAATGTGTTCCACGTATCTATGCTAGGAAGATACTGCTCAGATCCTTCACATATCATCTCCATGGAAGAAATTGAAGTACAACCGGATTTGACATATGAAGAACCCATACGGATCTTGGCTCAGGAAGTGAAAGAGTTAAGGAATAAGCAGATTCCACTGGTGAAAGTGCTTTAGAGGCACCACAACACCAAAGAGGCAACTTGGGAAAGTGAAGAGACAATGAGGCAACAGTTCCCTCAACTATTTGCATCAGGTAAATTTCGAGGATAAAATTTAAATTAGAGGGGAAGAGTTGTAACACCCTCCCTGTAGGAACTCTGTACATTATACTGTTATGGTGACCAGCGTCGGTCCGGATAGTTAAAACGTCTGGAAAAATATTTAAACTAAAGTGAAGAACCATAATTAACTCAAATATTAATAAGAAAAATTGAGGAAAAATTTTAGAAATAAAATACAACCAAGTTAAATGAGCCGGTACCCTAGTGATGGATAACCCAGTGGGAAGTTGCATTCTCGCAACTAAGAGCCCTAGACCCAGGGGAAAATTCATAAAATAATTTTTGAGACTCCAGAGAAGGGTCATTGAGGTTTCTATGGAATTAGAATGCCAAGAAAATGCTTAGAAAAATTTTTCAATCGGTACAGACAATTTTAGTCTGTTAAGCCAAACAGAGGGCATTTTGGTCATTTCGCCTTCAGAGGTGATTTTTGGCCGACTTGTCCAGTTAAATAAATAATTATTATGACAAAAAATGTGAATAAATATTGCTAAAAATTAAATTGTAATTGAGTAGAAAAGAAAAAGAAAATGGAATTAAATTAGATTTATGACATAGGATGACATCATTAAAAAGCTTCTCACCAATTAGAAATTGACAAGCCAATTAAAATGAGATAAATACAACTAAAATGAAGTAAAAAAAATATATACAATTTCTGTAATTCTTTTCCCATTTCAGCCGTGTTCCTTCATGTCACTCCTTCCACCATTATTGATCAAACTTCTCACTAGAATTCCTTGATAAACCACCATAAGATTTTAATCTTGCTTCACAAAACCTCTTCCTCACACCTTAAACAACATCTAGCAAGCAAAAAGAAGAAGGAAAAAGGGAGATTTGGGAACTTGGAAGAGAGATCAATTGAGGTTAGTGACCAATCTCCTCCCTTTCTTGTTTAATTCATGTTTAATGCCATGAGATAAGTGGAAATTGTAAGAAAAACAAAATAAAATTTATGTATATTCATCCCTACAATTTTGGCAGCTTAGGGATGGTTAGGGTTTGATGAATTTTCTTGAAGCAAAGGGTTTATGAGCTGCCCTTGACATGAGATGAGTGATTGAACATTTAAGTGCAAGTGTAAGGCAAGTGTAATGCATAAATGGAACTTGAAAACTTGGACATTTGAACAATATTAGGGTTTGCTCATATAATGGTTCATTAGACTTGTAATGGTCAATTAGTGACCATTTGAATGTGTATGATGAGGAAATGAAGTGAGTTGAGGCTTGGCATTTGTGTATGGGTGAGCTGCCTTGGCTGACCTACAGGACTGTGCATGAGTCCAGCAAGTTTGGGCAGTTATAAATGGAGTTGTAGAGGTTTAATTGGTGCAAGGCTAATTGGACATGAAACTAGACACATAATGACACAACTTTAGTGAAGAAACCCTGCCCAGAAAACCAAACCAAGTTGGCTTAAAAATTGCTCTAATCTGGGTGACCTACATTCTGCCTGGGCAAAATGACTAAATGAACAGTATTTATGCATGTGGTCATAACTCAGTGTAGAAAGGTCCAATTAACCTGAAATTTTTCCAGCACAAAGCTGAGACATAGACCTACACCTTTTATTCGGAACACAAATCCAAATTCTGACCATAAACTAGTCAAATTGCCAATCAAACTTAGGTTATCAAATCTGGCAGAACCAGTTTTGCCCAGAATTTTGGATTCTGCCCAATCCGGCTAATTATGGTTTTTAGGCCATAACTTAAGCTATAAGACTCCAAATGGAGTGATTCAAAAAAGGAATTGTAACTAGACAAAATAAGGAACAACTTTTATGAAGAAAATTTTGTCAAATTCCAACTGTAAAAATGACCAATGGAACAGTAAACATAAGGCTTGCAATCTAAAAATTTTGAACAACTAGCACTAAGCTTAGAAATGGTATTGGCAACCAATACCAATAATTTTAGAATGCAAAATGTGGTATGTTGGGAGTATTAGAACCAATGTACCTATTGTCTATGCAAAAGTCAACATTTTAGTTAACTAATGAAATGAATAGTAACACCTAAACTTAAATTTCAAGAATTGAAAATTTTAAAAGTATAACAGGCCCCAGTACACCTAGCAAGATTGATTTGGATAGGTTGGCATGCCAATAGGGTTCAGTTCGCAGTACTACACATGGCATTATGCCATTTTATGATTTCATGGCTTTTAGCCATTCTGACATTGTGTTGATACTTGGCCTTGTGCCTAATGTTATTACAACATATTAGCTGTTTTGTTGCACACCGGGAGATATATATGTGACCGATGGTTTGACGGCTCGAGGTACTTGATACCCAGTGCCAATTTACCCATTTATCTAGTCCAGTCATCCAGTATAGGTTACTTGGGCAACTAAAAATGAAAGTGAATAAATTTAATGAAATTATGAATATAACAAGTACAAAATGAATAAGATTACCAATAATGATCGAAAAATTGTCTGCATAAGACATTAGGACATGCACTGCATATTTAGTTTCTATTATTTCTTTTTATTTTATTATTGGCACCACTAAGCTTTATTGCTTAACGCATTGCTTTTGCCATGCGTAGGTTCTGGAGAGACCGACCGAGAGCCCAGTAGACCACAGACTGGGTGAGACCTTCTACAGCTTTGCATAGTGTCCGTGTCACCTCACCGACATCAGTGCATTGGTAGGACACTAGGTTTCATTTTGGGTATTTTGTAATTAACTTTTATTTTATCATATGAAATTGAGACTCATGTAATGTATTTTGTTATCAATGTAAATAGTGGAAATTATGTTTATGAATGAAAAAGTGAATATTTATTTATGACTTGTACATGAATATCCTATGTAATGAATGAATGAGAAATGGCAATGTTGATTAAAAATATTGAGATTTTGTTGATGAAACGGAGTTTGGGATTGATTGAAAACATATAGGAAGTGTTTTTCACAGGTTCCGAAGAACTGTTTTATCCATTTTTAGCCGGCACTCTGCCGAATTTTCAATAAAATTTGCGGAACCTTAAATAAATTATAATTTCATTAAATGACTTAAATGAATTATACTTTACTTCATAATTATGAAAGAATAAATTAGAAAGAATAAAAATGATTAAAATAAAATAGGGTGTTTTGGTACACTGTGTGATATATCTTACTCGGCTATACTGTAGACAGGTAAAGGGTGTCACATTTAGTGGTATCAGAGCCCGGTTTAGGCGTTTCTGGGCCTAGATTGAGTCCATATCATGCATTGCATTTATAAAGTTGAGGTGACACTAATGCAAATCTGTTTGTCTTTGTTATTTTGAATAGGATATGGACCCTACATCACAGAGAGCAGTTGAGGAGGAAGTGGAGAGTCATGCTCCATCTGCAGCAGCTGAGACTGTGGGTAGGGGAGAACCTACTTCGCCAGCTCCAGTAGAGCCTGCTCAGCCTCCACAGGCCATGTTTCAACAAATGGCCAAGTTCTTCAGACAAATGGCTGGAGTAATGCCACCACCACCACCACCTCCACAACAGAAATCACATTTAGAAAGATTGAGAAAATTTTGAGTAGTGGACTTCTTTGGCAAGAGATAAGATGATTCTGTTGCAACCAAAAACTGGTTGAACAAAATAGGGAGAGTTCTAAAACAACTCCACTGCACTCCAGAGCAAAATCTAGAAGCTGCTATATCTCTGTTGCAAGATGATGCCTACCAATGGTGGGATACAGTGTCTAGTGAAGTGCAGCCAGAAGTAATAACTTGGGACTTCTTCTTCTCAAAATTCAAGAAGAAATATGTGGGTAGTGTATACTTGCAAGAGAGAAGAAGAGAGTTCATTAATCTAAGGTAGAGACAGCTGACAGTTGCAGAGTATGAAAAGGAATTTGTGAGACTAAGCCACTACGGAAGGGAGATAGTCCCTAATGAGGCCAAAAGGTGTAAGAGATTTGAAGAGGGATTAAATGACAATATAAAGATCACGATTACTGCCTTGGGAATCACAGACTTCACCACGTTAGTGGAAGCTGCAACAAAAGTTGAAAAGGTTAGAATAAGTGAGCAAACCAGAAGGGAGAGACAGCAGAAGAGGAGCCCGGGTCAGTTTAACTCATCTCCTGCACCAGGAAAGAAGTTCAAAGGTCCACCTGCATAGAGTTTAGGACAAACTCAAGGTCAGGGTCAATCTCAGGGGCCCAGGCCACAGTTCACCCCTAGGAGAGGTCAGTCCATACCATCAGTGGGCAGCTCTCCAAGGACGGGGTTCAGGGGACCAACCCCAACATCTTCTGCATGTCCACATTGCCTGAAGTGGCATAAGGGGGAGTGTTGGAGAGTAATGGGTGCCTGCTTAAGGTGTGGGTGTCACACCCTACTCACCCGTAAGATGTAACATGATCCTGTAGTACACCTAATGAATTACCGTACTTCGCCTACCGATAACCCATTAGATATAGTACAAGGGATTTTAAAACAATTTTCGTGAAATTTAAATCATCGATTAAAATCTGGTGTTATAAAATTTTTTTCAAAATTTCGGCAAAGTACCGGCTGTATTTTGATAAAACAGTTCTTCAAACCTGAAAAGGAAAAACACTCCCAATATATTTTCTCAAATACAACTCTAAGAAACTTCGTTTGATCTCACAATTCAATCTCAATAATCAATCATTTCATTTTCAAATCAACCTCATCATAAAAGAAATATTTTATTGATTACAAGACTCAAAAATTAATATTACAAAACTATTCAGTTAAATGAAATCTCAAATTTACATTTACAATAATTTACATTTAATTACATACCAAAATATTTTACAAGAGTTTTTATACAACTGCTCAAATAATTTACATAAATATTATTACATGCATACATCAAAACCTGTGTACATGGGTAAACCTGGAGCTGATCTAAATGTCTCTTCAAAGAAGCTTACTCAATTACTCTATGCTCTTTTCACCTGCGACAGCATATAAAGCTATCGCTGAGTGGTAAACTCAGTGGTGCACAACTATAACTTAAAACATAGTTCAATATACCTTAGCAAAATTACAGCAAATAATTTGGAAATCAAGATACTCATCAAATTCCAAAAATCAAATTATTCATTGCTAATAACATAAATCATTTGTATGAAATGACTTTGATCGTGAAATTCAATTTATCAAGAAGGGAGAGCTTTTTGGGTGGCAGCACCAAAGATATCTGCTACTAGTTGTATTATTTTCTTTTCATAACAACACTTATATATCTAGGTCACCACTTAAACCCTTACCACATGTCACCCTCCGATTGGTTCTGGGTTTAATTGACCCAATCACATTGTACCAAGTGTCAAACCTATATTTAATCTTAATTTTAATCATCTTATATGATTAAAAGACATTTGGCAAGCTTATGTGTAGTGCCATGTGTCACCATCACATGGTGCAACATGTCACCCTATGAAATGACTAAAATGCCCCTGTGTCTTAATTTTGAGTTTTCAACCCAAAATAATTATTTCTCTTCTTCTAATCAATTTATTTCAAATATAAATCAATTAATTAATCTATATTAATTAATTTCTCATTAATTAAATTCATATTTAAACATTTTAAATATAAATTTAACTTATACTATACATCCAATAATCTAGATTTAGTTTCAAACTATACTAGGGACTTTGCAATCTAATTACAAACCAAACCAATTTAATTAATCAATTAAACTCTTTAATTAATTAATTAATTAATATTTAATTTGGTGATTACTTGTGTATGCGTGTGTCTTACTAGGCTCATCACTAATTGGCAATGAGACATGATATCAACTCTTAATATCATCAGAACTCTTCCTTACCATAAATGATTTCTCTAAATCATTTTATGCACCTCATAGACCATGGTTAATATCTAACATAGCATGCCAAGGCCACCCAATCAGTAATAAGGTTTACCTTAAATGAACCTATAATCATATGTTACCATGTACTAGAATCTCTCTGTTACAAAATCCCAATTCAAGCTGGAGTCATGGTTTATGTCAAACCCCATTTGCTATGAATATTATGTTCTCTTTTAATTCCAGTTCTTGATTAAAAACATTTTCTCATCAGAAACTCTTTTCTTATTAAATCTATCTGTCCTGGCCAGGAACTTGAAACATCAAGAACAATTAAATGAACATAGGATTTTATCCCTATTTACTTAGAGGAACAGATTCCATCTTGATCAACACCTACCTCCATATATAACTAGTAGGAGCCAACACATGCCCATATACCCATACACAGTACAAGTATGAAAGCAGTATCAAACTCAAACCACCTATATAAAAGATAACTGTGCTATCTCAGGTCCAAAGATTATATGCACTGATATGATTTATGACAATGCATTGACAAGAGTAAACTCCAAGTGCTTGTCATAAGTGTCACTGGTTTGGCCTGCTTATCATGTAAAAAAGCCTATCATGTTTGTCATATGGCATGAGACTCACCATTCCATCTTATTTATATCTCATATAAATAACTTGGGAATAAACATGAATACAATCTTTCTTGATAAGTTATGTCCTTATTGTGAAGTATCCTCGATTGTGAGCCTATTTGTGATACTTTGTACTAGAAATACTGTCACTCATATTTTTAACAACTTAAGAATAAAATTTCTAACAAAATATCAATGGACCTTTTTTCTATTACACATAAATATATTATGTAAACGGAAAAGTGGAAATGCCTTTTATTAATAAAAACGTGTGTAAGATACATACCAAATGATATGCTCTAGGGCATACTACTAACAATCTCCCACTAGCAATAGAGCCATTCATTACAATATCTTAGACCCATCTTCTTAAGATGTGGGTCTAGCTGAGTCAGTGACATAGGCTTAATGAATGGATCAGCTGGATTTTCAGCTGATGCTATTTTCTGCATGGCTACATCGCCTCATCCAACTATTTCTCTGATAATGTGGTAGCGTCTTTCTATGTGTTTGGATTTCTTGTGAGACCGAGGTTCCTTAGCTTGTATGATTGCCCCATTATTGTCATAGTGTAGTGAAACTACTGACTCAATGGAAGGAACTACTGCAAGTTCTGTCACAAACTTCTTTATCCAAACAGCTTCCTTTACAGCATCTAATATAGCAATATACTCAGCCTCGGTAGTGGAATCTGCAGTCGTACTCTGTTTGGAACTCTTCCAACTAACTGCACCTCCATTACAAATGAACACATACCCAGGGGTAGACTTTCTATCATCGATATTTGATTGGAAATCAGAATCAGTATAACCATCCAATTGCAAGTATCCACCTCCATAAATCAAGAATAAATCCTTAGTTCTTCTTAAGTACTTAAGGATATTCTTGACAGCTATCCAGTGTTCCAAACCTGGATTGGATTGATACCTGCTCGTCAAACTAACAACATATGCGATATCTAGCTTAGTACACAACATTGCATACATTAAACTTCCAATAGCCGAAGCATATGGAATCCTGGCCATTTTATCTCTTTCTTAGGTGTCTTTAGAGACATCTCTTTAGAAATGTGGATACCATATCTCACTGGCAACAAATCCTCTCTTGGAATAAAGCATGTTAAATAAATGTACCTTGGCTAGTTTACTCAACATGTTGGTTATTGCCCAAAAGAATATGCCGGGCAATAAAGGAAAAGAGGTAGCTTTGATTGCATCTTCTTCTGCTGGAAAGTCCAACAAGAAGAAGGGCAATAAGAAAAAGAAATCTCGGATTCCTAATCCTTCCAAGAAAATAAGCTAAAAAGATAGGGAAAACTAAAGCTGACAAAGGCAAAAGGAAAGTGTTTCCACTGCCATAATGATGGCCACAGAAATAGGAACTGCCCGAAGTATAGTGTAACACCCCTATTTACATAGCCTAGTATATTTCACTATTCCGGTGACTGGCGTCGGTCCAGACAATTAAGGGAATTAAAACCACACTTAAGACAACTAGATAAGCCATAAACACAATAATTAGTAATTGTCAATTAGTTAAGTATAAATAAGAAAAACAGAACATAAGAAGTTAAACGAGCCAAGAGTCATAGCGATGGGTGACCTTCTCGGGAAGGACTGTGAAGTCGATTTAAACTCAAATTTCGAACCGTAAAATGTGACGTTACGGTCCTTAGGACTATTACGAACACAGTAGAAAAGAGAAAATCATGAAAAAGAACTGTTAAGCCAGTCAAATAATTAGGTCAAGGATCCGAAAGAAATATTAAATTATTTTCAAACCAAGTCGAACCAGAGAGGGGCAATTTGGTTAATTGACCTCGAGGGCTGACTCCTGACCTAACTGTCAAATAAAATCAAAGAAAAGAAAATTTCAAAATCAGGAATTAAATTAAAGAACTAATTGAAAAAAAGAAAAAGAAAAAGTGAAAAAAGTGATGACATCATGCATGACCTCATGCATGATGCAATAATTATTATAATTAAAATTTATTTAATTTAAATTTGTGGTCTTCCTAAAGACATAAAAGGAAAAAGAAAAGAAAAGAAAAAAAAATTGGTCATCTTCCCACTTTCCTGTCCACACTCTTTCTCTCTCTCTTTTCTCCTTAGTTCCTCCATAGCCATGAAAATTCAAGCTTTCAAAGCTTGAATCAACCCCATAAATCCCACAAATTTCTTGTGTAAATCTTATTGTTAGATCTTGGCAAGCTCATTGAGAACAAAGAGAAAGAAGAAATTAGAAGAATTGGAGCTTTTGGAAAAACTTCAATTGAAGTAAGTTGATCTAACCTTTTCTTTAAGTAAAAATGTTTGAATTAGAGTAGAAATGGATCGAAGAACATGAAAAATTAAGAAAATTATGTATGAGAACAAAGGTTTAAATTTCAGCCAGCCATGGGATTGTGAAGTGTTGATATATTTTAGTTCAAGTAAATGTGTATGCAAGCCTAATTGAGCTTGTAGATGTGATTAGCACACTTTGATTTGATGAATTTTGAAAAATTGAAAATTAAGGTTTATGGCACTTAGGGTTTGGAAGGCAAAAATGTGAGAATTGGTCAAATGTTGTGTTTGACCTTGTTTAAGATGAAAAATGGCTTGTGACCAATTGAGATGTTTTGGAAGTGTTAGAAATGAGTTTAAATTCGGATTGAAAATGGTCATGCTGCAGGCAGCAGGACCAAGGTCCCTTTGAGGGACCAAAACTAAAAATTTACAAGTCCAATTAGTATGAGACCAATTGGGAATGAAAATAGACACAAAATGGAACATTTTTAATTTAGGAATCATGCCCAAAAAGTGACCAAAACCTAGTGAACAAATTGACCAAATCCAGATTTATGCAATATGACCTATACAAAAATAACCAAATGAACTGTAGTTCATTTGGCCATAACTTGGGCTAGGTAGGTCTAAATGACCTGAAATTTTACCAGTGGACAGCTGAGATATAGACCTAAAACTTTCGTGAAGAAACAAACCCAAATTATGCCCTTAACAAAGTCATTTGGCCACCCAAATTTGGTGACCTAAAATTGCCAGAACCAGTTTGGTGCCCAGAAATCTGGGTTAAGCCCAATCTGGCAGCCATGATTCTGTTAGTAGTATGCCCTAGAGCATATCATTTAGTATGTATCTTGTACATATTTTTAATAATAAAAGGCATTTCCACTTTTCCGTTTACATAATATATTTATGTGTAATAGAAAAGGTCCATTGATATTTTGTTAGAAATATTATTCTTAAGTTGTTAAGAATATGAGTGACAATATTTCTAGCACAAAGTATCATAAATAGGTTCACAATCGAGGATACTTCATAATAAGGACATGACTTATCCAGAAAGATTGTATTCATGTTTGTTCCCAAGTTATTTATATGAGATATAAATAAGATGGAATGGTGAGTCTCATGCCATATAACAAACATGATAGGCACTTATAAATGATAAGTAGGCCGAACCAGTGACACTTATGACAAGCACATGGAGTTTACTCTTGTCAATGTTTTGTCATAAATCATATCAGTGCATATAATCTTTAGACCTGAGATAGCACAGTTATCTTGTATATAGGTAGTTTGAGTTTGATACTGCTTTCATACTTGTACTATGTATGGGTATATGGGCATCTGTTGGCTCCTACTAGTTATATATGGAGGTAGGTGTTGATCAAGATGGAATCTGTTCCTCTAAGTAAATAGAGTTAAAATCCTATGTTCATTTAATTGTTCTTGATGTTTCAAGTTCTGGCCAGACAGATAGATTTATTGAAAAGAGTTTCGATGAGAAAAATCTTTTAATCAAGAACTGGAATTAAAAGAGAACATAATATTCATAGCAAATGGAGTTTGACATAAACCATGACTCGGCTTGAGTTGGGATTTTGTAACAGAGAGATTCTAGTGCATGGTAACATATGATTATAGGTTCATTTAAGGTAAATCTTATTACTAATTGGGTGGCCATGGCATGCTATGCTAGGTGTTAACCATGATTTATGAGGTTCATAAAATGATTTAGAGAAATCATTTATGGTAAGAAAGAGTTCTGATGATATTAAGAGTTGATATCATGTCTCATTGCCAATTAGTGATGAGCCTAGTAAGTCACACACATACACAAGTTATCACCTATTTAAATATGATTTAATTAATTAAAGAGTTTAATTGATTAATTAAATAGATTTGGTTTGCAATTAAATTGCAAAGTCCCTAGCATGACTTGAAACCAAATCTAGATTATTGGATGTGTAGTATAAATTAAATTTATATTTAAAGTTGTTAAATATGAATTTAATTGATGAGAAATTAATTAATAGAGATTAATTAATTAATTTATATTTGATATAAATTAATTAGAAGAAGAAAATAATTATTTTGGGTTAAGAACTCAAAATTAAGACACAGGGGCATTTTGGTCATTTCACAGTGTGATACGTGGCACCATGAGATGGTGACACATGGCATAACACATAAGCTTGCCAAATGTTTTTTTTAATCATGTAAGATGATTAAAATCAAGATTAAATATAGGTTTGACACTTGGCACAATGTGATTGGGTCACTTAAACCTAGAGCTAATCAAAAGGTGACATGTGGCTAGGGTTTAATGTGTTAACCTAGCTATTTAAGTGTGGTTATAAAAAGAAAACATAACCAGCAGCCTCTCCTCTCAATTGTCACGCCACTTTGAGCCTCTCCAGCTATTTCTCTTCATCTCTCATCAATTCAAAGAGATTAGCCATCAATCTCTTGAATTAAGAACACTAGAAATTGTTTCTAGTGTCCTGTTTACATCTCTAATCTCTTAAAAGGCAGAACTTGAATTTCTAATTAATAGAAAAGGCTTTAGAAGCTGTTCAAGGGCTGCCATAGGTGTTCTTGGTGTGGACAAGCTAGAGGGACAACATCTGGTGTCCTGAAGACGAATCTCAAAGGCGCAGACACTGCAAAGACATCAAGAGGTTAGTGTAATTGTTCTTGATTTAATCTAGGGTTCTAAAATTAATCTGATTAATTTTAAAATCTTAAATGGCAAATACAGATCCAAAAACATATTAAAAGAGTTTTAATATGTTGTTTATCATTGAAATCAAATAGATAAAAATAAATCTTGCATGGTGCATGTGACCCTAGGTGAAAATTTTTGAATTCAATGGTATAATCTTGTGTTTTTCACGCTTCCGTTCCTTCAGATTCAAATGGCTATAACTTGAGCTACAAAACTCCAAATGGAGTGCTTCAAAAAGGAGAATAAAGTTAAGACAATAGGGAACATTTTTCATGAAGAAAGTTTTGCCAAATTCTAATAGAAAAAATGACTAATGGAACAGTGCAAAATAAGACACCAAAATTGAAAATTTGCAAATTTGCCTAAAAGACTTAAAATTTAAGTAAACAACCAAAACCAACAAAATTAGTAACCAAAATATGGTATGTGGGTGAAGTTGAAATTCCCATACCTATTAAGCCTTAGAAAGTCAACAAATTCACTTGAATAGTACCAGAATAGTAAACCCGAAATACAAAATTTAAATAACGTCAATTTTAGCATATTAAAGCTACGTATAAGTGAATTTGAATTTATTTTGGATTTCTGATAAGTTATGATACTGAAACACTGTGAAACTGTGTGTTTCAGTTGAAAAGAACACCGGAAAAGAACCCGAGGAATCGAGTCAAGGCCAAGAGGCGACTCGCTTAAGGTTTGTGCACAATATCAACATGCTTTAAAATTTATTTACAAAGTACATGAAATGTGTATTATGCTTTTGCTTTGAATTGTTGAAAGTTTATTTGTGTATATTTGAAATGGCAATGTTTAGTGAATTGTTAAGATATGTTTTGAAACCACCGTGTCATGACCATATATTTGAACACCTCACTAGCATGACTAGTGGGGGTAATCAGTTTCGAATTTTGATTCCTTCTCTGGCTGAAGTGTTGAGGTGTGTGCCAGTAGAAGAAGAAATTGAATGGATATCCATATATTTGAGCTGGCTAGCCTTGTGATGTGACTTCTCCTTAGCCTCTGGCTATTGAGATTATATTTGTTTTGAATGGCATGATATAACTGTGGGTTTTATGAAACTGGTTTTGACACTTCGAAATGAAATTGTTTGGATTAAAATCTCATAATTCATGTTGTGTGTTTAATTCTCATGTTCAATCCAATTTTTAAATAAATTTGATTTAAATTCTGCATAAGGATTATTTTAATATGTTGTGACCACTGAGTCCTAGTACTCAGTGATGGCTGTTATTGCTGTCGTAGATTTAGAGACTAGAGGAGTAGCAGATTATGCTGCTGAGGACTGAGGAGCTACCTACTTTGAAGTTATCGAGTATATTTTATACCCTGACTGTAAAAATTTATTTTGATGTATGTAATGTATGTAAAGGTATGAACATGTAAAATTGGTCTTGAGCAGTTCGTATAAAGTTTGTGTAAAGTTTGTAATAAATTTTAGTTTGAATTTCTCTTAGTGTAAATTTTTGTAATGATGTATATAAATTGTTTTATCTTTAATGAAATATGAATGAAAGTATTTTGCTTAAAATTGAATGAAATTGATTAATGGTATTTTGATGAGTGTTAAATATTGGAAATTATGGATTTGAATTTTTAGAAATTGATAAATGATGTTGAAATTGATTGAGATGGTTGTGAATTTGAAGAAGTTGTTGAGACAAATTATTGGAAGTGTTTTTTTTTTTTTTTTTAGGTATTTGAAGAACTGTTTTCTCAAAATACAAACGGCACTCTTTGCGAAAAAATAAAATGGGCCAAAAATTTTAACTAGTTTTCAACTTTAATTAAATATTTTAATACCTATTAGAAAATGCTCAGCACTTATAAAAGTAAGAAAATTGTCTTAAAATCCCTTGTAGGGTACTTAATGAGTTATCGTTAGGTGAAGTTCGGTAGTTCATTAGGTATTCTACGGGATCATGTTATGCCTTACAGAGGGGTAAGGTGTGACATGTTTTAGTGATATCAAAGCCAGGTTTATTGAAGTACATTTTAACTTATGAATTTGTGTCTTTTCTTTGCTAAGTACAACTGCTCAATGTCCTTATTTGTTACATACAATGCATTACATCATAAATATGAACTAACGGAGGGAAATCTCCATGTGTTATTTATTCAGGAGATACCCTAACTTCAGACTGAAATGGAAGAAGGGGATCGCTCAGTTGAGCAATCTATTGAAGCTGAGGCACAAGGGGAAGCCCCAGCTCTATAAAATGTCAGTAGATCAGTAGCACCGGCCCCACAAATGCCGCAGTTTCCTACACAGTTTGCACAGCAGATGGCTGCGATATTTCAACAAATGGCTGGGGGTATGCCTGCTTAAGCTCCACCCAAACCACCTGTGGTACAACTACTGCCTCTAGCCAGACTGTATGACAAGTTATTAAAGTATGTGACTATAGAGTTTAAGGGTACAGTGGACCCTTTAGAGGCAGAGCAATGGCTTGAAAGGATGGATAGAGTGTTTAAGAAGCTGCACTGCCCAGATGAGTTGAAGTTTGAATATTCTGTGTCACTATTGCAAGGGGATGTGTATGATTGATGGAAGACCATTCCCCACAGCTTGGCTGAACCACAAGTACTGACCTGGGATGACTTCATCAAAGAGTTTAGACAGAAATACATCCCAGATGCATATGTTGATAAAAAATTACAAGAATTTTTAAGTCTGAAGCAAGGCAACAGAATAGTGGTAGAATATGAGAGGGAGTTCTCCCGCTTAAGCCACTATGCTGGGAGTCTCCTTTCCACCAGCAAGGCAAGGTGCAAGAGATTTGATATGGGTTTGAAGCCCAGTTTGAGGATGCAAGTAGTGGGATTCAGACACAGCAATATTTTAGAACTCATCTCTCAAGCACTGGAGCTAGAAAGGAATGAATCAGAAGCGACACCTGTAAAAGAAAAATCAGAGAAACCTGAGAAATCAGAAAAAGATAAGGGGGAAAAGTCAGTTGAACAAATTTCTGGTGGTACTTCTAGGAAGAGAAAGAAATTTAGCAGACCTAGCAGAGGTCGAGGTGGAAGGTTTGGAAGGGGCTGATTTTCTAGACAGAGACCCCCTAGGTCTGGTCAGCAGTCAAGCAGGGATTCATATCTTGCCTGCCCCTGTGAGACTTGTGTCAAGATTCATGGGGGAGAATGCTATTGAGCAACAGGAGCCTGTTTTAACTATGGAGGCAAGGGCCATCTATCTAAAGACTGCACCAGTGCTCCTAGATTCGGTCTAGCTCCTACAACTGCAGAAGGATCTATTTAGAGTCCTGCTCCCAGAGGTTCACAATCAGTTGGCAGAGGAAGAGGCAGAGGTAGAGGCATTGCTTCAGGCAGTCAGGGTACTGTTGGTCAGTTAGCACAAGGAAGTGCTTTATCTAGAGTTTACACGATGAGACAGCGAGAAGAGGTTGAGACTTCTGATGTTGTAACTGGTACATTCTCGATCTCTGATCAAGATGTATTTGTGTTGTTTGATCTAGGTTCAACCCACTCATATATTAGTGCTAGCATAGTCAGTTCACTTGCTGTTCCGTGTGTCCAAATGGGTTTTGAAGTGCTAGTAACTAGTCTGTTAGGACAAAAGGTTCGGGTCAACAGAATCTATAGAAACTATCCTTTGGTGATCCAAGGACATGTTTTTCTGTCATATTTGATTGAAATGCCCTTCAGAGATTATGATATCATCTTGGGCATGGATTAGTTATCCAGGCATCATGCCATGATTAACTATAGACTGAAGACAGTCACTTTTGGTCTCCCTCTATACGGTAATGTGGTAATACATGGGGAGAGGCATTTACTACCATCAAACATAATTTCGGCTACACTTGCCAGAAGGATGATCAGAAAGGGGTGTGAAGCATACTTGGCACATGTGATAGACACCCAAGTGGGGAGGAGTCCAGCACTGAGGAACATCCCTATGGTATGTGACTTTCCGAATGTGTTTCTTGATGAACTGCCAGGATTACCTCCAAAAAGAGAGGTGCAGTTTGAGATTGATGTTATGCCTGGTGTGGACCCAATCTCCATAACGCCATATAGAATGGCACCTGCAGAATTGAAAGAGTTGAAAGTGCAGTTGAAAGTGCAGTTGCAAGAGCTGCTTGACAAGGGCTTTATCCGCCCTAGTGTGTCACCTTGGGGAGCGCCAGTGTTGTTTGTAAAGAAGAAGGATGGCACTCTCCGATTATGCATTGACTATCGGCAATTGAATAAGGTGACAATAAAGAACAGATACCCATTGCCCCGCATTGATGACTTGTTTGATCAGTTGAGGGGTGCAGCTGTGTTCTCCAAAATTGACCTGAGATCAGGTTATTATCAGCTAAAAGTACAAGAGTAGAGTATTCCTAAAACTGCTTTCAAAATCCGCTATGGCCATTATGAGTTCTTGTTCATGCCATTCAGGTTGACTAATGCTCTGACTACCTTTATAGATCTGATGAACACTATCTTCAGACCATACCTCACCCAGTTTGTTGTCATATTCATTGATGATATATTGGCCTATTCGAGGAGTGCAGAAGAGCATGATAGACATCTGCGGATTGTACTGCAAACTTTGAGGGAGAAACAACTATACGCCAAATTGTCGAAGTGTGAATTTTGGCTGAAGGAGATATTCTTTTTGGGGCACATAGTATCAGCAGAAGGTATTAAGGTAGATCCTAGCAAGATAGAAGTTGTCCTTAATTGGAGAGCACCTAGGAATATTACTGAGATTCGTAGTTTTCTGGGGTTAGCTGGATACTACCGTCGATTTGTGAAGGGATTTTCAATGTTGGCATCTCCATTGACCAAATTACTTCAAAAAGATGTGAAATTTTAGTGGACGGATAAATGCCAACAGAGTTTTGATGAATTAAAGAAATGTTTAACTGAAGCTCTAGTCTTGACTTTACCTACTCCGCGTAAAGAATACACAGTTTATAGTGATGCTTCTCACGGTGGGTTAGGCTGTGTATTGATGCAAGATCGAAATGTCATTGCCTATGTATTACGCCAGCTAAAACCCATGAGAGGAATTATCCAACACATGATTTGGAGCTTGCAGCTATAGTGTTTGCTCTTAAGATCTGGAGACACTATTTGTATGGGGAGAAGTGCTACATCTACACAGATCATAAGAGTTTTAAGTATTTGGGTACCCAGAAAGAGCTGAATTTGAGACAGAGGAGATGGTTAGAATTGATAAAAAAACTATGATTGTTTGAGAGACTATCAGTCAGGGAAAGCTAATGTTATGGCTGACGTCTTAAGTCTCAAGACTATGGCAAGTCTACGGGTTACTCTTTTATCTATGGTACATGAGTTGAGGTCATTACATGCCAGCTTAGAGATTAATGATGAGGGACAGAAAACAGTTGCATGGCATGTACAGCCAGTGTTGATTGATCAGATTAAAATGGTTGCTCAGAAGTATAAAAGTTATCAAAAGCTATTGGAAGAAGTCAAACAGGACAAGAAACTAGAATTCTCAATAAGAAATGATGGTCTATTGCTACACCAGGGCAGAATGTGTGTTCCTAATGATGTTGATTTGAAGAAGATCATTTTGAAGGAAGCACATGAGTCTGCTTTTGCCATGCACCTTGGTGGCACAAAAATGTATAGAGGGCTAAAGGAGCATTACTAGTGGATGGGTATAAAAAGAGATGTGGCAGAGTTTGTTTCCAAACGCCTAACTTGTTAGCAAGTGAAGGCAGAGCATCAAGTACCTGCCGGGTTGTTACATCCACTACTAGTACTAGAATGGAAATGGGAGAGAATAAGGATGGATTTTGTGATGGGACTTCCGAGGACACAGAAGAATCATGATGCAGTATGGGTCATTATTAACAGACTAATCAAGTTTGCTCATTTTCTGCCAGTTCGGATGGACTACAGTTTAGAAAGATTGACTAAGTTGTACATTGATGAGATAGTAAGACTGCATGGAGTGCCAGTATCCATCATATCAGACAGAGATCCTAGGTTCACTTCTAGATTCTGGGGTAGTCTTCAGAGAACCCTAGGAACTAGATTGAACTTCAGTACGGCATTCCACTCACAGACAGATGGCCAGTTTGAAAGGGTAATTCAGATAATGGAGGACATGCTATGGGCTTGTGTGATTGAATTTGAGGGCAGTTGGGACATACACTTGCCTTTGATTGAGTTTGCTTACAACAATAGCTACCAATCAAGCATTGGGATGCCTCTATATGAAGCTTTGTATGGCAGAAAATGTAGAACCCCATTATGTTGGGATGATGTAGGTGAAAGGAAGATGATTGGGCCTGAAATTATTCAGCAGACAGAGGAGAAGATCAGATTGATCAGAGATTGACTCAAAGCTGCATCAGACCGTCAGAAGTCCTATATTGATTTGAAGAGAAGGGATATTGAGTATGTAGTAGGTGACAAAGTATTCCTTAAGGTTTCCCCATCGAAGAGGATTATGAGATTCGGCAGAAAGGGGAAACTGAGTCCTCACTTCATTGGGCCATATGAGATTCTGGAAAGAGTGGGTCCTCTGGCATATCGATTGGCACTACCTCCAGAATTGGAGACGATACATAACGTCTTCCATGTGTCTATGTTGAGGAGGTATCGATCAGACCCATCTCATGTACTACCAGTAGAGGAAATTGAAGTGAATCCAGACCTCACATACGAGGAAGAACCCATAGAGATTCTGGCTTGTGAGGTGAAGCAGCTATGGAACAAGCAAATCCTGTTAGTGAAAGTGCTGTGGAACCATCATTCGAGCCAAGAAGCGACTTAGGAATGAGAGGAAGATATGAGGAGACAGCACCCACAGCTGTTTAGAGATTGATACCAGGTAAAATTTCGAGACGAAATTTATTTTAAGGGGGGCAGAATTGTAACACCCCTATTTGCATAGCCTGGTATATTTCACTATTCCGGTGACCGGCGTCGGTCCGGACAATTAAGGGGATTACAACCACACTTAAGACAACTAGATAAGCCATAAACACAAATAATTAGTAATTTTCAATTAGTTAAGTATGAATAAGAAAAACAGAACATAAGAAATTAAACGAGCCGAGAGTCACAGCAATGGGTGACCTTCTCTGGAAGGACTGCGAAGTCAATTTAAACTCAAATTTTGAATCATAAAATATGACGCTGCGATCCTTAGGACTATTACGAACACAGTGGAAAAGAGAAAATCATGAAAAAGAACTGTTAGGCCAGTCAAATAATTAGGTCAGGGATCAAGAAGAAATATTTAATTATTTACAAACCGGGTCAACCGACGAGGGGCAATTTGGTCAATTGACCACGAGAGCTGACTCATGACCTAACTGTCAAATAAAATTGAAGAAAAGAAAATTTCAGAATCGAAAATTAAATTAAGAAACTAATTAAAAAAAGTGAAAAAAGTGATGACATCATGCATGACCTCATGCATGATGCAATAATTATTATAATTAAAATTTATTTAATTTAAATTTGTGCTCTTTCTAAAGACATAAAAAGAAAAAGAAAAGAAAAGAAAAAAAAATGGTCATCTTCCCACTTTCCCGTCCACACTCTTTCTCTCTCTCTTTTCTCCTTAGTTCCTTCATAGCCATGAAAATTCAAGCTTTCAAAGCTTGAATCAACCCCATAAATCCCACAAATTTCTTGTGTAAATCTTATTGTTGGATCTTGGCAGCTCATTGAGAACAAAAAGAAAGAAGAAATTAGAAGAATTGGAGCTTTTGGAAAAACTTCAATTGAAGTAAGTTGATCCAACCTTTTCTTTAAGTAAAAATGTTTGAATTAGAGTAGAAATGGATGGAATAACATGAAAAATTGAGAAAATTATTTATGAGAACAAAGGTGTAAATTTCAGCCAGTCATGGGATTGTGAAGTGTTGATATGTTTTATTTCAAGTAAATATGTATGCAAGCCTAATTGAGCATGTAGATGTGATTGGCACACTTTGATTTGATGAATTTTGATAAATTGGAAATTAGGGTTTATGGCACTTAGGGTTTGGAAGGAAAAAAAATATGAGAATTGGTCAAATGTTGTGTTTGACCTTGTTTGAGATGAAAAATGGTTATTTGTGACCAATTGAGATGTGTTGGAAGTGTTGGAAGTGAGTTTAAATTCGGATTGAAAATGGTCATGCTACAGGCAGCAGGACCAAGGTCCCTTTGAGGGGCCAAAACTGAAAATTTACAAGTCCAATTGGTATGAGACCAATTGGAAATGAAAATAGACACAAAATGGAACATTTTTCATTCAGGAATCATGCCCAAAAAGTGACCAAAACCTAGTGAACAAATTGACCAAATCCGGATTTATGCAGTCTGACCTGTACAAAAATGAGCAAATGAATAGTGTTTATTCATTTGGCCATAACTTGGGCTAGGTAGGTCTAAATGACCTGAAATTTTACCAGTGGACAGCTGAGATATAGACCTAAAACTTTCATGAAGAACACAAACCCAAATTGTGACCTTAACCAAGTCATTTGGCCACCCAGAACCAGTTTGGTGCCCAGAAATCTTGGTTAAGTCCAATCCGGCAGCCATGATTCAAATGGCTATAACTTGAGCTACAAAACTCCAAATGGAGTGATTCAAAGAGGAGAATAAAGTTAAGACAATAGGGAAAATTTTCCATGAAGAAAGTTTTGCCAAATTCTAACAGAAAAATGACCAATGGAATAGTGCAACATAAGACACCAAAACTGAAAATTTGCAAATTTGCCTAAAAGATTTAGAATTTAAGTAAACAACCAAAACCAACAAAATTAGTAACCAAAATGTGGTATGTAGGTGAAGTTGGAATTCGCATACCTATTAACCCTTAGAAAGTCAACAAATTGACTTGAATAGTATCGTGAATAGTAACCCCGAAATACAAAATTTAAAGAATGTCACTTTTAGCACATTAAAGCTAGGTATAAGTGAATTTGAATTTATTTTGGATTTCTGATAAGTTATGATACAAACACTGTGAAACTGTGTGTTTCAGTTGAAAAAAACACCGGAAAAGAACCCGAGGAATCTAGTCAAGGTCAAGAGGTGACTCGCTTAAGGTTTGTGCACAGCATTAACATGCTTTAAAATTTATTTACAAAGTACATGAAATGTGTATTATGCTTTTGCTTTGAATTGTTGAAAGTTTATTTTTGTATATTTGAAATGACAATATTTAGTAAATTGTTAAGATAAGTTTTGAAACCACAGTGTCATGACCATATATTTGAACACCTCACTAGCATGACTAATGGGGGTAATCAGTTTCGAATTTTGATTCCTTCTCTGGCTGAAGTGTTGAGGTGTGTGCCAGTAGAAGAAGAAATTGAATGGATATCCATATATTTGAGCTAGCTAGCCTTGTGATGTGACTTCTCCTTAGCATCTGGCTATTGAGATTATATTTGTTTCGAATGGCATGATATAACTGTAGGTTTTATGAAACTGGTTTTGACACTTCGAAATGAAATTGTTTGGATTAAAATCTCATAATTCATGTTTTGTGTTTAATTCTCATGTTCAGTCCAATTTTTGAATAAATAAGATTTAAATTCTATATAAAGATTATTTTAGTATGTTGTGCACCATTGAGTCCTAGAACTCAGCGATGGCTGTTATTGCTGTCGCAGATTTAGAGACTAGAGGAGCAGCAGATTGAGCTGCTGAGGACTGAGGAGCTACCTGCTTTGAAGTTATCAGGTATATTTTATACCCTGACTGTAAAAATTTATTTTGATGTATGTAATGTATGTAAATGTATGAACATGTAAAATTTGTCTTGAGCAGTTTGTATAAAGTTTGTATAAAGTTTGTAATAAATTTTAGTTTGAATTTATCTTAGTGTAAATTTTTGTAATGATGTATATAAATTGTTTTATCTTTAATGAAATATGAATGGAACTATTTTGCTTAAAATTGAATGAAATTGATTAATGGTATTTTGATGAGTGTTGAATATTGGAAATTGTGGATTTGAATTTTTGAAAATTGATAAATGATGTTGAAATTGATTGGGATGGTTGTGAATTTGAAGAAGTTGTTGAGACAAATTATTGGAAGTGTTTTTTTCAAGTATTTGAAGAATTGTTTTCTCAAAATATAGATGGCACTTTGCCGAAATTTCTATAAAATTTGTGGAAAAATAAAATGGGCCAAAAATTTTAACTAGTTTTCAACTTTAGTTAAATGTTTTAATACCTATTAGAAAATGCTCACCACTTATAAAAGTAAGCAAATTGTCTTAAAATCCCTTGTAGGGTATATATGAGTTATCGGTAGGTGAAGTTCGGTAGTTCATTAGGTATTTTACGGGATCATGTTATGCCTTACAGAGGGTTAAGGTGTGACATATAGCCAATAAAAGAAGCTTGCACTAACGAGATATTAGACTCTGGGTTGGCAAAAGCTCATCTGTTAAAGCTTTAGCCATAGGATCTAAATCTTTATACATGTATAGACATGTTTTGTATTTAAACAAGGTTTTGCATATACCTGATACCTTTTAAGAACATCATTTCTATATCTAGTTGGACTAGAGATGGTTATGAATTTGAGTTCATAAATGATGTTTGCAATATTTATTTTGGAAATAAATATGTTGGTTCAGGTTATATGCATGATGGACTTTATTATCTAGATAATAATGTTGAATACAAATCTAATGCAAGCAATATAAAAGAATGCAATACCATGATGAAAATCAACTCAAGTTCAAAATATATTTGGCACCTAAGGTTAGGCCATCTTACAGAAGATAGGATTACAAAGCTGGAGAAAATGAGGATTTTATCCTCATTGGGTTTTGGACCTACTGTAACTTGTGAATCCTCCCTTTAGGGCAAAATGACTAAATCACCCTTTGTTGGACAAGGACTAAGAGCTAAAAATATTTTGGAGCTAATACATAGTGGTGTATGTAGTCTATTTAAAGAATTGGCTGGAGGTAGTTTTCATTATTTTATTACCTTTACTGATGATATTTCTATTTAATGAAATACAAATATGAATCCTTTGAAAAGTTCAAAGAATTTAAATCTGAAGTAGAAAATCAAACAGGAAAATGTATTAAAGCTCTTCGATCAGATCGTGGAGGTGAATACTTGACTACTAAATTTGATGAAAACTTAAGAGAGCATGGCATTGTTTCCCAGCTGACTCCTCCAGGAACACCACAGCTGAATGGTGTATCTGAAAGGAGAAATCGTACCCTATTGGATATGGTACGTAGCATGATGAGCTATACTAATATGCTAATCTCCTTTTGGGGATTTGTATTAGAATCAACTTCGTATATACTGAATAGGATTCTAAGAAAATCAGTATCTTCCACACCTTATGAGATATGGCATGGAAGAAAACCAAGTCTTAAGCATGTTAAGATTTAGGGTTATCCAGCTTATATCAAAAAGCGAAACACTGATAAATTGGAAACCAGATCAGAAAAGGTTTGATTTGTTGGATATCCAAAAGATAGTTTTTGATATTATTTTTATTTGCCCACATCACAAAAGGTTGTGATAATAGAGATGCCACATTTCTTGAACAACAGTTTGTTCAAAAAGGAGGCAAAGGAAGGAAAATAGAGTTGGAATTGAAGAATTCTGACCAACAAACAGATAAGATGGATATAGATCCATCTAGTCAACCTACACCTATTGTTAAAACATCTATAGCTGTTCCTCGTAGAACAACCAAGGTATCTCACCTACTAGTGAGATAAGGTTTCCTTCATGAAGAAGAATAAGAGTTGTCTACTCATGAAGAAGTAGATCATGGAGATGATCCACTTACCTATGGAGAAGCTATATCAGATATAGACTCTTCAAAATGGATTGATGCTATGAAATCCGAGATTGATTCCATGTATAAGAATCAAGTTTGGGATCTTGTTGACCCACCTGAAGGTATTGTACTTATAAGGAACAAATGAGTTTCAAGAAGAAAATTGGTTTTGATGGAAAGGTAGAGACCTATAAGGCAAGGCTAGTAGCGAAAGGGTTTCGCCAAAGGCAGGGAGTTGACTATGAGGAGACTTTCTTGCCTGTTGCCATGCTTAAATCAATTAGGATTCTATTAGCAATAGCTGCATACTATGATTATGAGATTTGGCAGATGGATGTCAAAATAGCTTTTCTTAATGGATACATTGAAAAAAACATTTTCATAGAATAACCTAGGGGTTTTGAATCCCAAGATGGTTCTAAAGTTCGCAAGCTAAAGCAATCCATTTATGGGTTAAAACAAGCTTCGAGGAGTTGGAACATCCGTTTTGATGAAGCCATTAAGTCATTTGATTTTATAAAAAATGAGGATGAGCCATGTGTATATAAGAAGGTTAGAGATAGTCTTGTCAATTTTTCTTTTCTTATATATGGATAATATTCTATTGATAGGTAATGACACAGGTATGTTGACAACTATAAAGGTATGGTTGTCAAATACATTCTCCATGAAAGACTTAGGGAAGGCAACCTATATTCTTGGGATTCGCATCTACAGAGATAGAGTGAAAAGAATAATTGGTTTATGCCAAAGTCTATACTTAGAAATGGTGTTAAAGAGGTTTAACATGCTTGTTTCCAAGAAAGGATTGTTACCAGTGAGATATGGTATGCACCTTTCTAAAGAGATGTCTCCAAAGACAGTTGAAGAAAGAGATAAAATGGCTAGGATTCCATATGCTTCGGCTATTGGAAGTTTGAAGTATGCAATGCTGTGTACTAGGTTGGACATCACATATGTTGTTAGCTTGACTAGAAGGTACCAATCCAATCCAGGTTTTGAACGCTGGATAGCTGTCAAGAATATCCTTAAGTACTTTAGAAGAACTAAGGATTTATTCTTCATATATGGAGGTGGTGACTTGCAATTGGATGATTATACTGATTCTGATTTCCAGTTAGATATCAATGATAGAAAGTCTACCTCTGGGTATGTGCTCATTTGTAATGGAAGTGCAGTTAGTTGGAACAGTTCCAAACAGGGTATGATTGCAGATTCCACTACCGAGGCTGAGTATTTTGCTGCATCAGATGCTGCAAAAGAAGCTATTTGGATATAAGGAACCTCTGTCTCACTAGAAATCCAAACACATAGAAAGGCACTATCACATTATCAGAGAGATAGTTGGGCAAGGCGATATAGCCATGTAGAAAATAGCATCAGCTGAAAAATCCAGCTGATCCATTCACTAAGCCTTTGTCACAAGCACAGTTAGACTGACATCTTGAGAAGATGGGTCTAAGCTATTGTAATGAATGGCTCTAGTGCTAGTGGGAGATTGTTAGTAGTATGCCCTAGAGCATATCATTTAGTATGTATCTTTTACATGTTTTTATTAATAAAAGGCATTTTCACTTTTCCATGTGCATAATATATTTATGTGTAATAGAAAAGGTCCATTGACTTTTTGTTAGAAATTCTATTCTTAAGTTGTTAAGAATATGAGTGATAGTTACTTCAATCACAAAGTATCATAAATAGAAAAGTGAGACAAAAGTTTATACCATTGAATTCAAAAATTTTCACCTAGGGTCACATGCATCATACAAGATTTATTTTTATCTATTTGACTTCAATGATAAACAATATATTAAAACTCTTTTAATATGTTTTTGGATCTGTATTTGCCATTTAAGATTTTAGAATTAATCATATTAATTTTAGAACCCTAGATTAAATCAAGAACAAATACACAAACCTCTTGATGCACTGCAATGTATTTGTGCCTTTGGGATGCATCTTTAGGACACCAGATGTTGTCCCTCTAGCTTGTCCACACTAAGATCGCCTATGGCAGCCCTTGAACAGCTTCTAAAGCTTTTTCTATTAATTAGAAAATCAAGTTTTTCCTTTTAAGAGATTAAAGATGTAAACAGGACACTAGAAATAATTTCTAGTATTTTTAATTCAAGAGATTGTTTGCTAATCTCTTGGAATTGATCAGAGATGAAGAAGAAGAGAAGGGAGAAGCCTTTAAAGGTGGCAGCACAAAGAAGAAGTAGCAGCTTGTCTCATTTGTTCTTTCAGAACAACACTTATATAGTTAGGTCATCACTTAAAACCCTTGCCACATGTCACCTTCTGATTAGTTCTAGGTTTAATTGACCCAATCACATTGTGCCAAGTGTCAAACCTATATTTAATCTTAATTATAATCATCCTACATAATTAAAAGACATTTGGCAAGCTTATGTGTAGTGCCATGTGTCACCATCACATGGTGCCACATGTCACCCTATGAAATGACCAAAATGCCCCTGTGTCTTAATTTTGAGTTCTCAACCCAAAATAATTATTTCTCTTCTTCTAATCAATTTATATCAAATATAAATCAATTTATTAATCTCTATTAATTAATTTCTCATTAATTAAATTCATATTTAAATACTTTAAATATAAATTTAACTTATATTATACATCCAATAACCTAAATTTGGTTTCAAGTCAAGCTAGGAACTTTGCAATCTAATTGCAAACCAAACCTATTTAATTAATCAATTAAACTCTTTAATTAATTAATTAAAATATATTTAATTTGATGATTACTTGTGTATGTGTGTGACTTGCTGGGCTCATCACAAATTGGCAATGAGACATGATATCTACTCTTAATATCATCAGAACTCCTTCTTACCATAAATGATTTCTCTGAATCATTTTATGTACCTGATAGACCATGGTTAACACCTAGCATAGCATGCCATGGCCACCCAATCTGTAACACCCTCCCGGTAGCAACTCCGTACATTCTACTGTTCCGGTGACCGGTGTCGGTCCGGACAGCTAGAATGTCCGGAAAAATATTTAAACTAAAGTAAGGAACCATAATTAACTCAAATATTAATAAGAAAAATTTAGTAAAAATTTTAGAAATAAAATACAACCAAGTTAAATGAGCCGGTGCCCAAGTGAAGGGTAATCAGAGGGAAGTTGCGGTTCTCGTAACGAGGAGCCATAGACCCGAGGAAAAAATTATAAAATAATTTTTGGAACTCCAGAAAAGGGTTATTGAGGTTCCCATGGCATTAGAATGCCAAGAAAATACCTAGAAAAATTTTTCAATCGGTACAGCCAATTTTAACCCGTTAAGCCAAACGGAGGGCATTTTGGTCATTTTGCCTTCGGAGGTGATTTTTGACCGACTTGTCCAGTTAAGTAAATAATTATTATGAACTAAAATATGAATTAATATTGATGAAAAATGAATTGAAAGTTAGTAGTGATGAAAAGAAAAGAAAAATACAATATATGCAAATTATGACATCAATGTGATGTCATTTAAAATTGGCCACAAATCACATTTAAACTATCATTTATCTAACTAATAAAAGAGGTAAATAAAGACCAAAGGAAAAGAAAAAAACGTGTGCAGCCATCTCCTTCTCCATTTCAACCACACCATAGCCAAGAAGCAAACCTCCATTTTTCTTCCTCACTCAAGCTTGAAGATCTCTCAAGCCTCACCCCAAAACCCTAAGTTATCTTCACAAAAATTAATCTACACACCCTAAGCAAGCTCTAGGCAGCCACAAAGAAGAGGAATTCTAGAGTTTTCACAAGCTCAATAAGTTGAGCCAAGAGGTTAGTGCTATACTTTCACTCTCACTCCTTTAATCCTTTAGAGCATCATTTTAAGTTATGAAATTGTAAGAAAATGAAGTAAATTATATATGTTAGGGCATCTTCAAATTTTCGGCAGCCCTAAGGAAGGATGAGTTTGATTGTTTAAATGAATTTAGAGTGGATAGAAATGATGTTTAAGGTATGAATATGCATGGATGTTGAACTAGTGTGCTAATTGAGGTTTATGGGTAAATTGAATTGGACATTAGGGTTTTGAGAAGTAAAAATTGAATTGGCTTATCAAACTGTTAAAGAAAACTCTAATGGTCAATAAGTGACCATTTGAGGTATGTTGACCATAAATTGGACTGAAAAATAGTATGGCAAAGTGAAGGTGTAATCTGCCTTAGGACAGCAGCAATGGACTGAAATTTCAGTCCAATTACATAGCCATAACTTTGGCTGTGTTAGTCCAATCGGTGTTTGGCCAATTGGACATGAAACTAGGCTTACAATGGCACATTTTTACTGAAGAAACCATGCCCAAAAGACCAAAGCAAGAGGACCAAAACTTGGCCCCAATCCGGATACCCTGCAACTGATTCTCCAGAATTGACCAAATGAACAGTAACTGTTCATTTGGCCATAACTCACTGTAGATATGGTCAATTTACCTGAACTTTTTACAGCAACAAGTTAAGACATAGACAAACAACTTTCATGAAGGAACCTCCCCCAAATTATGGCCAGAACCTAACCCAATGGCAGTGGCAGTCATTGTTCATGTTACTATAGATATGGTAATTTCTGCAGAATAGAAATCCGGCCAGCTGTGATTTTTGGACCATATCTGGAGCTACAAAACTCCAAATGGAGTGATTCAAAAAAGGAAATTCAACTAGAAAAAATAAGGAACAACTTTCATGTTTGCCATTTCTTCAAATTTCCACTGTAACAGTGTTTAATGGAACAGTGAACTTAGACTCAAAAACTGAAATTTTCTGCCTTCTTGGTTTTAAGTTAGAAATGGTAATGGTGACCAATTCTAACAAGTTTTAAATGTAAAATGTGGTATGTTGGGAGTGGCAAAGTCAATGTACACATTTTCTATCCAAAAGTCAACATTTTTGTTGACCAATAAGGTGAATAGTGACACCAAAACTTGAAATGCACAAATTGAAGAATTTAAAAGTTTCAAATGCCCTAGTATACCTAACATGATTGGTTTAGATAGTTTGGCATGCCAATAGGGTTCAATTAGCAGTACTGCACATGGCAATATGCCATTCTGTGATTTCATGGCTTTTAGCCATTCTGACTTTGCATTGAGAATTGGCCTTGTGCCTGAGATTATTCTGACTTGGTAGATGTTACATTGCACAGGAGGTGCATATGTGACCGATGGTGTGACGGCCCGAGGTACTAGATACCCAGTGCCAGTTTACCCGTTATCCAGTCCAGTCGTCTAGTGTAAGTTACTTGGGGCAACCAAATGAATAAAAGTGAACAAAGTAAATGATATACAAATACCAAACAAATAAAACGTACACATTCACTACACATTTAATTTCTTGCTATTTTCTTTTATTATATTATTGCACCACTAAGCATTATTGCTTAGCGCGTTGCTTTTGCCACGCGTAGGTACTGGAGATACAGATCGTGAGCCCAGTAGACCAAAGACTGGGTGAGTCCATCCTGCAGCTCTGCACAGTGTCCGTGTCACCTCAACTTCTGCAGTGCATTGGTAGGACACTAGGTGTCATTTTGACATTTTGTAACTTAATTTTGATTTTCTCATATGTAATTAAACTTGTGTAATGTATATTGAGGTTTATGTAAATTATGAAAATTGTATTTGTGAATGAAAAAGTAAATGGTTATTTATGAATTATATGTGATCATCACATGTGATGGATGGTTGAGAATTGAAATTGAAATGTGAGATCTTGATATTGAGTTTTGTGATGATATTGGAGTTGAGAATGAATGAATTTGTTTATTGGAAGTGTTTTTCACAGGTTCCGAAGAACTGTTTTCTCCATTTTTAGCCGGTACTCTGCCGGATTTTCTTTAAACTTTACGGAACCTCAAATAAATTATGATTTCAATAAATGACTTAAATGAGTTATATTTTACAAGTTATATTCAAAATTATGATGAAAATTAATTAGGGTATATTAGAGTGTGCCGGTACACCGTGTGACATTACTTACTCGGGTATACTGTACACGGGTACGGGGTGTCACATTTAGTGGTATCAGAGCACGGTTTAGGCGTTTCTGGGCCTAGATTGAGTCCATACCATGCATTGCATTTGTAAGAGTCGAGGTGACACTAACGCAGATCTGTTTATCTTTCTTATTTTGAATAGGATATGGACACTTCATCTCAGAGAGCTGTTGAGGAGGAAGTGGAGAGTCATGCTCCACTGCGGTGAGGCCCGGGGGCATGAGAGAATGCGCTCGCTTGACTCAAGCGAGCACCTTTCGGCCTCCACAGGCCATGTTTCAGCAAATGGCCAACTTCTTTAGACAAATGGCTGGGGTAATGCCAGCACCACCACCACCAGCTCCACAGCAGAAATCACACCTGGAAAGGCTAAGAAAGTTTGGAGCTATGGACTTCTATGGCAAGAGAGAAGATGACTCTGTTGCAGCCGAGAATGGTTGAACAGAACAGGCAGAGTCCTAAAACAACTCCACTGCACTCAAGAGCAAAACCTGGAAGCTGCCATATCTTTGCTACAAGATGATGCTTATGAGTGGTGGGACACGGTGTCCAGTGAAGTGCAGCCAGAAGCTGTAACTTGGGATTTCTTCCTCTCTGAATTCAAGAAGAAATATGTGGGTACTGTATACCTGGAAGAGAGAAGAAGAGAGTTTATTAACCTGAGGCAGAGACAGCTGTCAGTGGTCGAATATGAGAAGGAATTCGTAAGATTGAGCCGCTATGGAAGGGAGATAGTCCCTAATGAAGCTGAAAGGTGCAAGAGATTTGAAGAGGGACTAAATGACAACATCAAGATCCAGCTCACTGCCTTGGGAATCACAGAATTTACCAAGTTAGTGGAAGCTGCAATAAAGGTGGAAAAAGTAAGAATCAGTGAGCAGACCAGAAGGGATAGACAGCAGAAGAGGGGCCCGGGTCAGTCTAGTTCAGCTCCTGCATTTGGGAAGAAGTTCAAGGGTCCTCCTGCACAGAGTTCAGCTCAGCCACAGGGTCAGGGTCAGTCTCAGGGGCCCAGGCCACAGTTCACCCCTAGGAGAGGTCAGTCCACACCATCAGTGGGCAGCTCTCCAGGGATGGGGTTCAGGGGACCAGCCCCAACATCTTCTGCATGTCCACACTGTCTGAAATGGCATAAGGGGGAGTGTTGGAGAGTAACTGGTGCCTGCTTGAGGTGTGGGTCGACAGAACATCAGCTGAGGAACTGCCCACGCAGAACTACTACAGCTGCTCCAACACAAGCAGACAGACCTGCTCCTGCACCACAGAGAGGTAGAAAATCTGGTAAGTCTGACGCAGTGGGACCATCACAGAGGCCTGCATCTGAGCCAGCAGAGAGGCCAGATAACAGACCACCTGCCAGAAATTATGCTATTAGAGCTCAGGAGGAGCAAGATGCCCCGGACGTCATCAGGGGTACGTTCTTCCTCTACACTACACCTGTGCATGCATTGGTGGATCCAGGATCCACTCATTCCTATATTTGCATCAACTTACCCGTAGAAAGGGGGATACTAGTAGGGGAGAGTGACCAAGACATTCTGGTCACTAATCCATTGGGTCACAGTGTGGTAGTGAACAAAGTATATAAGGGTTGCCCGTTAAGGATTCAGGGGTATGAATTCTTGGCAGACTTGATTGAGTTGCCTTTCCACGAGTTTGACGTGATTTTGGTAATGGACTGGTTATCACGTCATCAGGCAATAGTTGATTGCAAATTGAAGAGGATTTCTCTGAAAACTTCTGAGGGTAATGAGATCACTGTTGTGGGGGAAAGGATAGATTTTTTGTCCAATGTTATCTCAGCCACAGTTGCAAGAAGAATGATGAGAAAAGGCTGTGAAGCCTACCTAGCACATGTGGTGGATACTAGGCAGGCTAAGCCAAACACAGTGACATACCCACGATGAAGGACTTCCCAGGTATTTCTGAAGAATTGCACAGTTTGCCACACGAAAGGAAGTCGAATTTGCTATTGAGACAACTGTAGATCTGCACCCATTTCCATTGCTCCTTATAGGATGGCACCCACCGAATTGAGGAGTTGAAGACTCGGTTGCAAGAGTTGCTTGATAAGGGGTTCATACGCCCGATGTGTCACCATGGGGAGCTCGGTCTTTGTTTGTGAAAAAGAAGGATGGGACTTTGAGGCTTTGCATTGATTCTGCGATTGAATAAAGTGACTATGAAGAACAAATATCCGTTGCCTAGAATTGATTATCTGTTTGATCAGTTGAAGGGAGCAGGAGTATTTTCTAAGATTGATCTCAGATCAGGGTATCATCAGTTGAGGGTGAAGGATGCAGATGTGCCAAAGACTGCATTCAGGACCCGGTATGGGCATTATGAGTTTCTGGTGATGCCCTTTGGCCTAACTAATGCACCAGCGGCATTCATGGACCTTATGAACCGTATCTTCCATCCATACCTAGATCGATTCGTAGTGGTCTTTATTGATGATATTTTGGTGTATTCCAAGACCAGGGAAGAACATGATGAGCATTTGAGGATTGTTCTACAAACCCTGAGAGAAAAGAAGCCGTATGCTAAGTTGTCCAAGTGTGACTTTTGGTTGAATGAGATTGCATTCCTTGGACACATAGTGTCAGCTGATGGGATTAGGGTGGATCCCAAGAAAATAGAAGCAGTGATGGAATGGAAGCCTCCCAGAAACACAACTGAGGTCAGAAGCTTCTTGGGGCTAGCCGCTGGTATTCTGAAGATTTGTGAAGGATTTTCCTTAATAGCTGCTCCAATGACCAAGTTGTTACAAAAGAATGTTCGATTTGGTGGAATGACAAGTGTCGGACCAGTTTGAGAAGTTAAAGGCTATGTTGTGAGGCACCGGTGTTAACACGGTGTCAGGAAAGGACTTCGTGGTCTACAGTGATGCCTCCCATAATGGGTTAGGGTGTGTATTGATGCAAGAGGGGAAGGTGGTCGCCTATGCTTCTAGGCAGCTAAGGCCACATGAATAGAATTACCCTACCCATGATTTAGATCTTGCAGCAATTATCTTATGCTTGAAGATATGGAGGCATTACTTGTATGGTGAAAAGTGTTATATTTACAGACCACAAAAGCTTGAAATACTTGCCAACCTGAAGGAGCTCAACCTTAGACAGAGGCAATGGATTGAGTTCTTGAAGGACTATGATTGTACCATCCTAGGAAGGCAAATGAAGTTGCTGATGCTTTGAGCAGAAAATCCATGACAACCTTGAGATCATTGAATGCCGGTCTAACTTTGATTCGAGATGGAGCTATTTTGGCTGAGTTGCAAGTAAGGCCAAACACCTTCTGACAGATTTTAGATGGGCAAAGCGGATGAGAAACTAATGGCTATTATGAGCAAAATCTCGGAGGAAAAGCAAGCGATTATGAGGTGAAAGCGGATGGGTGTATTACAAAGGAAGGCGTGTGTACCGGATGATGGGGAATTGAAGGCCGATATTCTAAAAGAGGCACACACCGGTGTATATGCTATGCACCAGAAGTACAAAGATGTATCATGATATGAAGCTTGATATTGGTGGCACAGTATGAAGAGGACATAGTGACTATGTGACTAAATGCTTGACATGTCGGCAAGTCAAGGCGAACATCAAGTTCCATCGGGTTTGCTCTGACCTATACGCATACGAATGGAAATGGGATCGGGTCACCATGGATTACGTAAGTGGTCCGCCTCTCACGAAAGAAACATGATGCAAGATGGGTGATAGTTGATAGATTGACAAAGTCAACACACTTTACGCGATTAGGGTGACTACTCCGGAGAAGTTAGCGGAATTGTATATCGGTGAGATAATTAGATCGCATGGAATTCCACTTTCCATCATATCGATCGAGACCCAAGGTTTACATCAAGATTTTGGAAGAAGTTGCATGAGTCCTTGGGTACACAACTCCATTTCAAAGACTTTCCATCCTCGAGACGGATGGGCAATCGTAAAGAGTAATCGGGTAAACAATTAAAACCAATGAAATTGATACAAAAATTGAATAGAAATGATAACAATAACATGAAATATATGTCGGTCCTTAAGGATATCTTTGAGGAGTTGTGTCATTGAGTTTGAGGAAGTTGGGATAGATACCTCCCACTCGCAGAGTTTGCATACAACAATAGCTACCAAGCTAGCATTCAAATGGCCCCATATGAAGCCTTTGTATGGGAGAAAATGTAGAACTCCGGTGTCTTTGGGTGAATTGGGCGAAGACAAGCGGTGGGGCGGACACAGTGAAGCAGTGAGGAGAAAGTGAAACAAATCAAAGCAAATCTGAAGGTTGCCTCAGACAGACAGAAATCTTATACCGACCTAAAGAGAAAAGAAATAGAATATGTGGTTGGCGACAAAGTGTTCCTCAAGGTGTCACCGTGGAAGAAGGTATTGAGGTTTAGAAGAAAAGGTAAGTTGAGCCCTAGGTTCATTGGCCCATATGAAGTCATTGAACGTGTGGGTCCAGTGGCCTATAGGCTAGCTTTGCCACCAGAGCTGGATAAGTTCCACAATGTGTTCCACGTGTCCATGCTCAGAAGATACCGCTCAGATCCTTCACATGTCATCTCCAGGGAAGAGATTGAAATACAACCAGATTTGACATATGAAGAAGAACCTCTACGGATCCTGGCTCAGGAAGTAAAAGAATTGAGGAACATGCAGATTCCACTGGTGACAGTGCTTTGGGGGCACCACAACACCGAGGAGGCAACTTGGGAAAGTGAAGAGACGATGAGGCAACAGTTCCCTCAACTGTTTGCATCAGGTAAATTTTGAGGACGAAATTTAAATTAGAGGGGAAGAGTTGTAACACCCTCCCGGTAGCAACTCCGTACATTCTCTTATTCGGTGACGGTGTCGGTCGGACAGCTAGAACGTCCGGAAAAATATTTAAACTAAAGTCATGAACAATAATAAACTCAAATATTAAAAAGAAAAATTTAGTAAAAATTTTAGAAATAAAATACAACAAAGTTAAATGATCCGGTGCCCAAGAGAAGGGTAATCGAGAGGAAGTTACGGTTCTATAACGAGGAGCCTTAGACCCGGGGGAAAAATTATAAAATAATTTTTGGGACTCCAGAAAAGGGTTATTGAGGTTCCCATGGCATTAGAATGCCAAGAAAATACCTAGAAAAATTTTTCAATCGGTACTGCCAATTTTGACCCGTTAAGCCAAACAAAGGGCATTTTGGTCATTTCGCCTTCGGTGGTGATTTTTGACCGACTTGTCCAGTTAAGTAAATAATTATTATGAACTAAAATATGAATTAATATTGATGAAAAATGAATTGAAAGTTAGTAGTGATGAAAAGGAAAGAAAAATACAATATATGCAAATTATGACATCAATGTGATGTCATTTAAAATTGGCCACCAATCACATTTAAACTATCATTTATCTAACAAATAAAAGAGGTAAATAAAGACCAAAGGAAAAGAAAAAAACGTGGGTAGCCATCTCCTTCTCCATTTGAGCCACACCATAGCCAAGAAGCAAACCTCCATTTTTCTTCCTCACTCAAGCTTGAAGATCTCTCAAGCCTCACCCCAAAACCCTAAGTTATCTTCACAAAAATTAATCTACACACCCTAAGCAAGCTCTAGGCAGCCACAAAGAAGAGGAATTCTAGAGTTTTCACAAGCTCAATAAGTTGAGCCAAGAGGTTAGTGCTATACTTTCACTCTCACTCCTTTAATCCTTGTTAGAGCATCATTTTAAGTTAAGAAATTGTAAGAAAATGAAGTAAATTATATATGTTAGGGCATCTTCAAATTTTCGGTAGCCCTAAGGAAGGATGAGTTTGATTGTTTAAATGAATTTAGAGTGGATAGAAATGATGTTTAAGGTATGAATATGCATGGATGTGGAACTAGTGTGCTAATTGAGGTTTATGGGTAAATTGAATTGGACATTAGGGTTTTGAGAAGTAAAAATTGAATTGGCTTATCAAACTGTTAAAGAACACTCTAATGGTCAATAAGTGACCATTTGAGGTATGTTGACCATAAATTGGACTAAAAAATAGTATGGCAAAGTGAAGGTGTAATCTGCCCTAGGACAGCAGTAATGGACTGAAATTTTAGTCCAATTACACAGCCATAACTTTGGCTGTGTTAGTCCAATCGGTGTTTGGCCAATTGGAAATAAAACTAGGCTTACAATGGCACATTTTTGCTGAAGAAACCATGCCCAAAAGACCAAAGCAAGAGGACCAAAACTTGGCCCCAATCCGGATACCCTGCAACTGATTCAGCAGAATTGACCAAATGAACAGTAACTGTTCATTTGGCCATAACTCACTGTAGATATGGTCAATTGACCTGAAATTTTTACAGCAACAAGTTAAGACATAGACAAACAACTTTCATGAAGGAACCTCCCCCAAATTATGGCCAGAACCTAACCCAAATGGCAGTGGCAGTCACTGTTCATGTTACTGTAGATATGGTAATTTCTGCAGAATGGAAATCCGGCCAGCTGTGATTTTTGGACCATATCTGGAGCTACAAAACTCCAAATGGAGTGATTCAAAAAAGGAAATTCAACTAGACAAAATAAGGAACAACTTTCATGTTTTCTATTTCTTCAAATTTCCACTGTAACAGTGTTTAATGGAACAGTGAACTTAGACTCAAAAACTGAAATTTTCTGCCCTCTTGGTTTTAAGTTAGAAATGGTAATGGTGACCAATTCTAACAAGTTTTAAATGTAAAATGTGGTATGTTGGGAGTGCCAAAGTCAATGTACACATTTTCTATCCAAAAGTCAACATTTTTGTTGACCAATGAGGTGAATAGTGACACCAAAACTTGAAATGCACAAATTGAAGAATTTAAAAGTTTCAAACGCCCTAGTATACCTAACATGATTGGTTTGGATAGTTTGGCATGCCAATAGGGTTCAGTTAGCAGTACTGCACATGGCAATATTTCATTTTGTGATTTCATGGCTTTTAGCCATTCTGACTTTGCATTGAGAATTGGCCTTGTGCCTGAGATTATTCTGACTTGGTAGGCATTGCATTGCTGCCGGGAGATGCATATGTGACCGATGGTGTGTGGCCGAGGTACTAGATACCCAGTGCGGTTACCGTTATCCAGATCCGATCGTCTAGTGTAGGTTACTTGGGGCAACCAAATGAATAAAAGTGAACAAAGTAAATGATATACAAATACCAAACAAATAAAACGTACACATTCACTACACATTTAATTTCTTGCTATTTTCTTTTATTATATTATTGCACCACTAAGCATTATTGCTTAGCGCGTTGCTTTGCCACGCGTAAATCGGAGATACAGATCGTGAGCCCAGTAGACCACCAGGTGGGTGAGTCCATCCTGTAGCTCACGCGATGTCCGTGTTACCTCAACCTGCAGATTGCATTGGTAGGACACTAGGTGTCATTTTGACATTTTGTAACTTAATTTTGATTTTCTCATATGTAATTAAACTTGTGTAATGTATATTGAGGTTTATGTAAATTATGAAAATTGTATTTGTGAATGGAAAAGTAAATGGTTATTTATGAATTATATGTGATCATCACATGTGATGGATGGTTGAGAATTGAAATTGAAATGTGAGATCTTGATATTGAGTTTTGTGATGATATTGGAGTTGAGAATGAATTAATTTGTTTATTGGAAGTGTTTTTCACAGGTTCCGAAGAACTGTTTTCTCCATTTTTAGCCGGTACTCTGCCGGATTTTCTTTAAACTTTACGGAACCTCAAATAAATTATGATTTCAATAAATGACTTAAATGAGTTATATTTTACAAGTTATATTCAAAATTATGATGAAAATTAATTAGGGTATATTAGAGTGTGCCGGTACACCGTGTGACATTACTTACTCGGGTATACTGTACACGGGTACGGGGTGTCACACAATCAGTAATAAGATTTACCTTAAATGAACCTATAATCATATGTTACCATGCACCAGAATCTCTCTGTTATAAAATCCCAATTCATGCTGGAGTCATGGTTTATGTCAAACCCCATTTGCTATGAATATTATGTTCTCTTTTAATTCTAGTTCTTGATTAAAAAGTTATTCTCATTAGAAGCTCTTTTCTGATTAAATCTATCTGTCCTGGCCAGGAACTTGAAACATCAAGAACAATTAAATGAACATAGGATTTTATTTAGAGGAACAGATTCCATCTTGATCAACACCTACCTTTATATATAACTAGTAGGAGCCAACACATGCCCATATACCCATACACAGTACAACTATAAAAGCAGTATCAAACTCAAACCACCTATATACAAGATAACTGTGCTATCTCAGGTCCAAAGATTATATACACTGATATGATTTATGACAATGCATTGACAAGAGTAAACTACATGTGCTTGTCATAAGTGTCACTGGTTCGACCTACTTATCATGTATAAGTGCCTATCATGTTTGTTATATGGCATGAGACTCACCATTCCATCTTATTTATATCTCATATAAATAACTTGAGAACTAACATGAATACAATTTTTCTGGATAAGTCATGTCCTTATTGTGAAGTATCCTCGATTGTGAACCTATTTGTGATACTTTGTACTAGAAATACTGTCACTCATATTCTTAACAACTTAAGAATAGAATTTCTAACAAAATATCAATGGACCTTTTCCATTACACATAAATATATTATGTAAACGGAAAAGTGGAAATGCCTTTTATTAATAAAAAATGTATAAGATACATACTAAATATTATGCTCTAGGGCATACTACTAACAATCTCCCACTAGCACTAGAGCCATTCACTACAATATCTTATACTCATCATCTCAAGATGTCGGTCTAGCTGAGTCAGTGATATAGGCTTAGTGAATGGATCAGTTGGATTTTCAGCTTATGCTATTTTCTACATGGCTACATCGCCTTGTCGAACTATTTCTCTGATAATGTGATAGCGCCTTTCTATGTGTTTGGATTTTTGGTGAGACCAGGGTTCCTTAGCCTGTATGACTGCTCCATTGTTGTCACAGTGTATTGCAACTACTGACTCAATGGAAGGAACTACTGCAAGTTCTGTCACGAACTTCTTTATCCAAACAGCTTCCTTTGCAGCATCTGATGCAGCAATATACTTAGCCTCGGTAGTGGAATCTGCAGTCGTACTCTGTTTGGAACTCTTCCAACTGACTGCACCTCCATTATAAATGAACACATACCCAGAGGTAGAATTTCTATCATCTATATCTGATCGGAAATCAGAATCAGTATAACCATCCAATTGTAAGTCTCCACCTCCATATATCAAAAATAAATCTTTAGTTCTTCTCAAGTACTTAAGAATATTCTTGACAGCTATCCAGTGTTCCAAACCTGGATTGGATTGATACCTGCTAGTCAAACTAATAGCATATGCGATATCCGGCCTAGTACACAATATTGCATACATCAAACTTTCAATAACCGAAGCATATGGAATCCTAGCCATTTTATCTCTTTCTTCAGGTGTCTTTGGAGACATCTCTTTAGAAAGGTGGATACCATGTCTCACTGGTAACAATCCTCTCTTGGAATTAAGCATGTTAAACCTCTTTAACAAATTTTCAAAGTATAGACTTTGGGATAAACCAATTATTCTTTTTGCTCTATCTCTATAGATGCGAATCCCAAGAATATAGATTGCCTCCCCTAAGTTTTTCATGGAGAATGTATTTGACAACCATGCCTTTATAGTTGTTAACATACGTATATCATTACTCATCAACAGCATGTCATCCACATATAAGACAAGGAAAGTGATAGCACTGTCACTAACCTTCTCATATACGCATGGGTCATCCTCATTTTTGATAAAACCAAATGATTTAATGGCTTCATTAAAACGGATGTTCCAACTCCTCAAAGCTTGTTTCAACCGATAAATGGATCGCTTTAGCTTGCATACCTTGGAACCATCTTGGGATTCAAAATCCCTAGGTTATTCCATGAAAATGTTTTCTTCAATGTTTCCATTGAGAAAAGCTGTTTTGACATCCATCTGTCAAATCTCATAATCATAGTATGCAGCTATTGCTAATAGAATCCTAATTGATTTAAGCATAGCAACAGGCAAGAAAGTCTCCTCATATGAAACCCTTTTGCAACTAGCCTTGCCTTATAGGTCTCTACCTTTTAATCAGAACCAATTTTCTTCTTGAAAACCCATTTGTTCCCTATAGGTTCAATACCTTCAGGTGGGTCAACAAGATCCAAAACTTGATTCTTATGCATGGAATCAATCTCGGATTTCATAGCATCAATCCATTTTGAAGAGTCTATATCTGATATAGCTTCTTTGTAGGTAAGTGGATCATCTCCACGATCTACTTCTTCAAGAGTAGATAACTCTTGTTCTTCTTCATTAAGGAAACCATATCTCACTGGTGGGTGAGATACCCTGGTTGTTCTATGAGAAATAGCTGTAGATGTTTCATCAATGGGTGTAGGTTGACTAGATGGATCTATATCCATCTGATTTATTGGTTGGTCAGAATTCTCCAATTCTAACTCTATTTGCCTTCCTTTGCCTCCTTCTTGAACAAATCGTTGTTCAAGAAATGTGACATCTCTACTTACCACAACCTTTTGTGAAGTAGGCAAATAAAAATAATATCCAAAACTATCTTTTGGATATCCAACAAATCAACCCTATTCTAATATGGTTTCCAATTTATCAGTGTTCAGCTTTTTGATATAAGCTGGACAACCCAAATCTTAACATGCTTAAGACTTGGTTTTCTTCCATGCCATATCTTTTAAGGTGTGAAAGAAACAAATTTTGATAGAATCCTATTCAGAATATACAAAGCTGATTCTAATGCAAATCCTCAAAAGGAGATTGGCAAATCAGTATAGCTCATCATACCGTACCATATCCAATAGGGTACGATTTCTCCTTTCAGATACACCATTCAGCTATGGTGTTCCTAGAGGAGTTAGCTGGAAAACAATGTCATGCTCTCTCAAGTATTCATCAAATTCAGTACTCAAATATTCACCTCCACGATCTGATCGAAGAGCTTTAATACTATTTCCTGTTTGATTTTCTACTTCAGATTTAAATTCTTTGAACTTTTCAAAGGATTCATGTTTGTATTTCATCAAATACAAATACCCAAACCTTGATTTATCATCAGTAAAGGTAATAAAGTAATGAAAACCGTCTCTAGCCATTTCCTTAAATGGACCACATATATCACTATGTATTAGCTCTAAAATATTTTCAGCCCTTAGCCCTTGTCCAACAAAGGGGATATAGTCATTTTGCCCTAAAGGCAAGATTCATAAGTTGGAGTAGGCTCAGAGCCCAATGAGGATAGAATTGCCATTTTCTCTAATTTTGCAGTCCTATCTTCTGTAGCATGACATAACCTTAAGTGCCAAATATATTTTGAACTTGAGTTGGTTTTCACCATGGCATTGCATTCATTTAGGTCACTTGCATTCATTTTGTGTCTGTCATTATCATCTAAATAATAAAGACCATCATTCATATAACCCGAACCAACATATTTATTTCCAAAATAAATATTGCAAACATCATCTGTGAACTTAAATTCATAGCCATTTCTAGTCAAACTAGATATAGAAATGATGTTGTTAAAAGCATCATGTACATATAAAATGTTATCCAAAAACAAAACATGTCCAAATATGTAAAAAGATTTAGATCCTATGGCTAAAGCTTCAATAGTTGAGTCATTGCCAATCCGCAGTCTATCATCTTGAGAATGCAAGCTTCTATTATTTGCTAGTTCCTGCATATCATAAGAAATGTGAGAACTGGCACCAGTATCTAAAACCCAAGCTTTAGATGAACTATGAGTATCATTAGAATCTAAATAACAAGATATGGTCATAGCTTCCAAAGGTCTATCCTTCTTGTCCTTCAGAGAAGCAATATACTCTGGGCAGTTCCATTTCCAGTGCCCATCCTTCTAGCAGTGGAAACACTTTCCTTTACCTCCATCAGCTTTAGTCTTCCCTTTTTGTTTAGCTATTTTCTTGGAAGGACTAGGAATTTGAGGTTTCTTTTTATTATTACCCTTCTTCTTGTTGGACTTTCCAGTAGAAGAAGATGGAATCAAAGCTACCTCTTTTCCTTTATTTCTCGGCATATTCTTTTGGGCAATAATCAGCATGTTGAGTAAACCAGCCAAGGTGCATTCCTGTTTAGTCATATGGAAATTTGTCACAAAATTTTGAAAAGACTCAGGAAGGGACTGAAGGATCAAATCCGTCTGCAGTTGGAAGTCCATGTTGAAGTCAAGATGTTCCAACTATTTAATCAGTTAAATCATCTTGTGGACGTGATCCCCAACATTCTGTCCCTCAGACATCCCCATGCAGAACAGCTATGTAGATATCTCATACCTAGCATTCCTGCTGTGCTCACTATACAACTCTTGTAGGTGAAGGAGGATCTCACTTGCACTCTGCATGTTCTAATGCTGCTTCTGTAACTCATTACTCATGGAAGCAAGCATGAAACACTTAGCTCTCATATCATGCTCCTTCCACTTGTCCAAAGTTTCATGTTCCTCTTGAGTGGCCTCTAGAGGTAAGGGACCAAGAAGATTTGAGTCTAGAACATATCCTATACATTCAAGGTTCAGGAAAAGTTTCAAATTTCTTAGCCAATCATATAGATTAGGTCCTATCAACCTATTGCGATCAAGTATGCTTGCAAGGATATTGGATGGTGGTGGTTGTTCTGTGCTCATTATTATCAGAAAATTAACTACAGAAAATAACCAGATTAATTAGTAAATGTATCATGTAATTAACCAAAATAATTATGGTCTTTTAATTAAATTGGTCCTCCCACTAACTTAGCGAATCCTACACTTCCAAAGTAGAAAACGGAAATCCTAGTTGGATGGATTTCTAGTGGGTGATTGAATTCTTATAATTCTATCAATCATCCTCAGGTACATCCGTTATTGGAATTACAATAAACTATAAGTGAGCAACTCTTTTCCCATCACATCTCATGTGAGGTTCAATCCTTTACCTAGCCCCTAATGCTCAAAATCTCAGGTACATCTATTATTGACTTATCTTGCATTAGTTAAGTTGATCCCATTGAGCCAGTAATTATGCAAATAATTTTAATGTCCTCGAGTACATCCAATATTGGCCACCAAACCATTTACATATTTACAATATCTCATGCTTAACAATTATTCTTAAGAAAATCTCTTAAATTAATTGCATCTTATACAAGTATTTAAAATTTCTTAAAATAATTGCCTCAATGGAGGGCCTATGTTATAATTACTTTAATTATAACATTTCCAACTTAATCTTTTGTTTGGAAGATTTTGTGGTCATCCTAATTACTATTAAGGTCTCACTTTGTACATTATCCATTTAGCATGCATATATCACATGCTGCATACATTCACATACATCTCATGCATTCATGGACAAAAAATAAATATGGTATGATCATGGACTTTCTAAGGGATTCAACTCTAAGCCACCAAGAATTGAATCAGAGCATTCCTAGGTGCATTCCATTCATTCATTGTACAAGAGTTGCTGAAGGAGTACATAATCAACACTTGATCTTGAATTCCTCCCACTGATCCCACCAATGCTCTTAACCTCTTTAATCTTCTTGCAATCTAATTACATAGTAATCCTTGGAATATCAAGGTGAATTTACAAGAACTTAAATAAATAAAATTACAATCCAAAATTATTACAAACTTAATAATACATGCCCAAAATAAATAAAAATAATTTACAATCCCAAAGAAACATAAAAGAAATAAATCAAATCACATTGGTCTTTTATAGTCCATGATCATCCATCATGCATAACACTATTTAACAATTAAATAAAACATACATACTTAAATTAAAATTGAATATCTCATATTCAACTTAAAAATCCAAATTTGAATATGATTCAAACAAATTTAAAAATTCAGATTTGAATCACATTCAAACAAATATAAAAATTCATATTTGAATCACATTCAAACAATCTTAAAAATTCAGATTTGAATCACATTCAAATAATTTTTAAAAAATAGATTTGAATCACATTCAAACAATTTTTAAAAATTCAGATTTGAATATCATTCAAACAGTTTTAAAAATTCATATTTGAATATGATTCAAACAACTTTAAAAATTTAGATTTAAATCACATTCAAACAACTTTTAAAATTTAGATTTGAATCATATTCAAACAATTTTTAAAAATTCTGATTTGAATCAAAATTTAATTGTGTGATTAAAACTCTAATTAGACAATTTAATTAGACATAGGATGAGTTTTTAGATCATACAATAATTGCAAATAAAAAAGCCAAACCTTGCGTCACCATTGGAGGAACATTGTTGTCGCCACCTATGGCGGCTTCACCATGTGTGCCGCCACACATCCTTTGCAATCAGCAATGAATCAATCATCTCATGATTAAATAACACAATTAAATCATATAATCAACAATCTAAATGGCAAATATAGTGACTCTGATACCAATTGAAGGAGTGGAAGCATGAAAATACAAGTTTATGCCATTGAATTCAAAAATTTTCACCAAGGGTCACATGCATCATATAAGATTTATTTTTATCTATTTGATTTCAATGAAAAACAACATATTAAAACTCTTTTAATATGTTTTTGGACCTTTATTTGCCATTTAAGATTTTAGAATTAATCAGATTAATTTTAGAACCCTAGATTAAATCAAGAACAAATACACTAACCTCTTGATGCACTGTAGTGCATTTGTGGCTTTGGGATGCGTATTTAGGACACCAGATGTAGTCCCTCTAGCTTGTCCACACCAAGATCACCTATGGCAGCCCTTGAACAGCTTCTAAAGCTTTTTCTATTAATTAGAGCCTTTTAAGAGATTAAAGATGTAAACAGGACACTAGAAACAATTTCTAGTATTTTTAATTCAAGAGATTATTTGCTAATCTCTTGGAATACATGAGAGAAGAAGATGAAGAGAAAGTGGGGGATTAATTGTTCATTAAAAATAAGTGGACTTTTGACCTAAATGTTCATTAAAAATAAGTAGTATTAAATTTTGAAAATCCCATGAAAATTAAAGTTAAATATAAAATGCAATTAAAGGAAAAGTGGGGGATTAATTTACAAATATTAAAACTTTGAATTATAATAATAATAAATCTAAGTTAGTGGGCATATAAAATACATAAGATGACAAGGAATAATCCACTAACTTACTTCATCTTCTCCAATTCTCTCAAATGGCAGAAATGGAGCTCTTCCTTTCCTCTATGGATGAGTTCCATGCAAGCTCACCAAACTCATCATTTTCAACTTAAAACTCAAGACTCCCTTCATTAAAATTGGTACTCACATCATGGGAAAGCTATACGTAGCAAAAAGAAAGGAAACTTTTGAAGTTTCACAAGCTTGGGAAGTTCTTGAATTAAGGTTAGTGCTTAATCTCCCCATTTTCTTTCATTAGATCTTGTTTTAAGCTTTGGGTAAGTTGATTTGTGAAGAAATTGAATAAATTAATGTATATTTGGTGAGCCCTTCATTTCAGCAGCCAATAAATTCATGGGATTTTGATGTGTTTAAATGATGTAGATGAGTTTGAAGATGATGTTTGATATGGATATATGTATGGGAAGTGATAGGAATTGAATTGATTGAAATTGAGAAATTTAAATTATGGTTTGAAACAATTTGAAGGAGATATGTTCAATGGGGTAATTCAGCAACTTTAAAGTGTGGTTAGAAATGGGTAGTTTCGTGGAATGGTTTGTTGAATTATGGTGCTTATGGTGGCAGCATGTATATGTGTATAATTGTTTAGATTTAGACATGTAAATGAGGTATGTTCATGTGGATAAATTGTTGTAATTGGACTTTGAAAATTCTGAGTTATAATGTGTATATTGAGAATGGTTACAAGCTGCCCAAAATGACCAAAATGTGATGTAATGTGTGCTAATGGTATGGTACCAAATCAGAATTGGCATGAAAGGTTAACTTGGTAAGTATAGAATCTGTAATTAGTAAGTGATGAACAATGTGTAATAGGGTAGTGTATATTTTAGCTTAGAACCTTAAGTGTGTGACTCCAATTGGTATGAGACCAATTGGAGGTAAAACTAGGCACAAAATGTGCCAACTTTCATGAAGGAAGCTTACCTAAATTCTGTCCACAAAGTGGTATAAAAATTGACCAAATCTGGAATAGGTAAGTGCAGGCCAGAATTTTTGACCATATGAACAGTAGTCATTAGGAGGACCATAACTCACCCAAAACAGGTTCAATTGACCTGAAAATTTTACCATGAATAGTTTAGACATAGATCTACAATTCTTATACCAAAGCCCAAAAATGGCCAGAACCAAGCCAAATAGCTTATACAAGTTTGGGTACCAAAACTGGCCGAAGTGAATATGACCTAAAAATGACCTAAGCTTACCATTTTAGTGCATTGTGTCCAGCTTTAGTAAATTGACCATATCGTGGTGTACACAACTCAGAATGACCTGAAATTTTTCCCCGCATGCAATAAGACATAGACCTACAAGTTTGTAGTTTGGACCGGAACCCAAAAACAGAGGTAACTAGGTCATCCGGCTAGGTCAAAATAGTATACCGAAATCCGATAAATTGCAATAAAATGCAATACACTTGAAAATGAATTTGGTAACATATACCGACACTAAAGGGCTATAAAATGTGACATATTGGTAACATTAGAATTGACTTACTTAGAGTACATTAAGGGTCAACATTATAGGTTGACTAATGAAATGAATTGAAGAGAATAGTACCAAGAAAATTTAGATATTGTATTTTATTGTTAGAAACAATTTAACTGAGTACTGAAACACTTTAAATTGTGTGTTTCAGTTGAAAAGGATATTGAGAAGCATAAGGAACATTGAGTCAAGGCCTAAGGGCGACTCAAAGCAGGTTTGTGCGCAACTAGTTTTTAACTGATTTTTGTTCTGAATATTTTATATGATTAGATGACATATTTTTCTTATGTATTATGTTTAACAAGCATTGGATTTAATTCAATGATTATTAAAATTGTTATAGTATGTATGAATTTAGCTTTGTGATATGGTATTTCCACAAGTATTAAGCATTATTTTGGATTGAATAAATTATGTTTTGGAAAAATTGTGATAGAACATGTTTTGAATTGTGATGGGCAATTTGCATGGAAAAATGCAAATTTATGATTTGAATTGTGATGAGCATAAAAATTATTGGATATTGGGATTGACTTTGAATCGAATTGTATTGTGATTTATGCTCAAAAAAAGGATTTTGATATTGTTTTATATCTCACTATAGATGCTTGACTAGGCTATTACCCGTCTTTCTCATTTGTTGAGAAGACAATGGAGTTAGTTGTGTTTTGATTACCATGGTACGTGCACAGGCTTAGATTCTCCTCTTATTTGAGGTTAGATCTAAGTTTTTATGTTATGGCCCTTTCAAAAGATTCATTATTGTAATGTGTACTGTGCACCATGATTCGAGCTCCCTGACCATAGTGTAGGAACGGAAGCGTGAAAACACAAGTTTATACCATTGAATTCAAAAATTTTCACCTAGGGTCACATGCATCATGCAAGATTTATTTTTTATCTATTTGATTTCAATGATAAACAACATATTAAAAGTCTTTTAATATGTTTTTGGATCTGTATTTGCCATTTAAGATTTTAAAATTAATCAGATTAATTTTAGAACCCTAGATTAAATCAAGAACGATTACACTAACCTCTTGATGCACTGCAGCGTGTCTGCGCCTTTGAGATTCGTCTTCAGGACACCAGATGTTGTCCCTCTAGCTTGTCCACACCAAGAACACCTATGGCAGCCCTTGAACAGCTTCTAAAGCCTTTTCTATTAATTAGAAATTCAAGTTCTGCCTTTTAAGAGATTAAAGATGTAAACAGGACACTAGAAACAATTCCTAGTGTTCTTAATTCAAGAGATTGATGGCTAATCTATTTGAATTGATAAGAGATGAAGAAGAAGAGATAAAAACCCTCAAAGTGGCGTGACAAAGGAGTGTGGCTTCTGGTTGTGTTTTATTTTCTCATAACAACACTTAAATAGCTAGGTTAACACATTAAACCCTTGCCACATGTCACCCTTTGATTAGCTCTAGGTTTAAGTGACCCAATCACATTGTGCCAAGTGTCAAACCTATATTTAATCTTGATTTTAATCATCTTACATGATTAAAAAACATTTGGCAAGCTTATGTGTAATTCCATGTGTCACCATCTCATCGTGCCATGTGTCACACTGTAAAATGACCAAAATGCCTCTGTGTCTTAATTTTGAGTTCTTAACCCAAAATAATTATTTTCTTCTTCTAATTAATTTATATCAAATATAAATTAATTAATTAATCTCTATTAATTAATTTCTCATTAATTAAATTCATATTTAAACACTTTAAATATAAATTTAACTTATATTATACATCCAATAATTTAGATTTGGTTTCAAGTCATGCTAGGGACTTTGCAATCTAATTGCAAACCAAACCTATTTAATTAATCAATTAAACTCTTTAATTAATTAATTAAATCATATTTAAATAGGTGATAACTTGTGTATGTGTGTGACTTACTAGGCTCATCACTAATTGGCAATGAGACATGATATCAACTCTTACTATCATCAGAACTCTTTCTTACCATAAATGATTTCTCTAAATCATTTTATGAACCTCATAGACCATGGTTAACACCTAGCATAACATGCCATGGCCACCCAATTAGTAATAAGGTTTACCTTAAATGAACCTATAATCATATGCTACCATGCACTAGAATCTCTCTGTTACAAAATCCCAACTCAAGCTGGAGTCATGGTTTATGTCAAACTCCATTTGCTATGAATATTATGTTCTCTTTTAATTCCAGTTCTTGATTAAAAGGATTTTCTCATCAGAAACTCTTTTCTGAATAAATCTATCTGTCCTGGCCAGGAACTTGAAACATCAAGAATAATTAAATGAACATAGGATTTTATCTCTATTTACTTAGAGGAACAGATTCCATCTTGATCAACACCTATCTCCATATATAACTAGTAGGAGCCAACAAATGCCCATATACCCATACACAGTACAAGTATGAAAGCAGTATCAAACTCAAACTACCTATATACAAGATAACTGTGCTATCTCAGGTCTAAAGATTATATGCACTGATATGATTTATGACAAAACATTGACAAGAGTAAACTCCATGTGCTTGTCATAAGTGTCACTAGTTCGGCCTACTTATGATTTATAAGTGCCTATCATGTTTGTTATATGGCATGAGACTCACCATTCCATCTTATTTATATCTCATATAAATAACTTGGGAACAAACATGAATACAATCTTTCTGGATAAGTCATGTCCTTATTATGAAGTATCCTTGATTGTGAACCTATTTATGATACTTTGTGCTAGAAATATTGTCACTCATATTCTTAACAACTTAAGAATAATATTTCTAACAAAATATCAATGGACCTTTTCTATTACACATAAATATATTATGTAAACGGAAAAGTGGAAATGCCTTTTATTAATAAAAATATATACAAGATACATACTAAATGATATGCTCTAGGGCATACTACTAACAATCTCCCACTAGCACTAGAGCCATTCATTACAATACCTTAGACCCATCTTCTCAAGATGTCAGTTTAACTGAGCTTGTGACAAAGGCTTAGTGCATGGATCAGCTGAATTTTTTCTGCATGGCTATATCGCCTTTGCCCAACTATATGTCTGATAATGTGGTAGTGCCTTTCTATGTGTTTGGATTTTGGTTGAGACCTTAGTTCCTTAGCCTGTATGACTGCTCCATTGTTGTCACAGTGTAGTGGAACTGCTGACTCAATGGAAGGAACTACTGTAAGTTACATCACGAACTTCTTTATCCAAGCGACTTCCTTTGCGACATCGATGCGACAATATACTCGACCTGCGTAGTGGAATATGCAGTCGTGCTCTGTTTGGAACTCTTCCAACTGACTGCACCTCCATTACAAATGAACACATATCCAGAGGTAGATTTTCTATCATTGATATCTGATTGGAAATCAGAATCAGTATAACCATCCAATTGCAAGTCTCCACCTCCATAAATCAAGAATAAATCCTTAGTTCTTCTCAAGTACTTAAGGATATTCTTGATAGCTATCCAGTGTTCCAAACCTAGATTGGATTGATACCTGCTAGTCAAACTAACAGCATATGCGATATCCAGCCTAGTACACAACATTGCATACATTAAACTTCCAATAGCCGAAGCATATGGAATCCTGGCCATCTTATCTCTTTCTTCAGGTGTCTTTGGAGACATCTCTTTAGAAAGATGGATACCATGTCTCACTGGTAACAATCCTCTCTTGGAATCAAGCATTTTAAACCTCTTTAACACCTTTTCCAAGTATAGACTTTGGGACAAATCAATTATTCTTTTCGCTCTATCTCTATAGATGCGAATCCTAAGAATATAGGTTGCCTCCCCTAAGTCTTTCATGGAGAATGTATTTGACAACCATACCTTTATAGTCGTCAACATACCTGTGTCATTACCCATCAACAGTATGTCATCCACATATAAGACAAGGAAAGTGATAGCACTGTCACTAACCTTCTTATATACACATGGCTCATCCTCATTTTTGATAAAACCAAAGGATTTAATGGCTTCATCAAAACGGATGTTCCAACTCCTCGAAGCTTGTTTCAACCCATAAATGGATCGCTTTAGCTTGCATACCTTGGAACCATCTTGGGATTCAAATCCCCTAGGTTATTCCATGAAAATGTTTTCTTCAATGTATCCATTGAGAAAAGCTGTTTTGACATCCATATGCCAAATCTCATAATCATAGTACGCAGCTATTGTTAATAAAATCCTAATTGATTTAAGCATGGCAACAGGCGAGAAAGTCTCCTCATAGTCGATTCCTTGCCTTTAGCGAAACCCTTTTGCTACTAGCCTTGCCTTATAGGTCTCTACCTTTCCATCAGAACCAATTTTCTTCTTGAAAACCCATTTGTTCCCTATAGGTATAATACCTTCAGGTGGGTCAACAAGATCCCAAACTTGATTCTTATACATGGAATCAATCTCGGATTTCATAGCATCAATCCATTTTGAAGAGTCTATATCTGATATAGCTTCTTCATAGGTAAGTGGATCATCTCCATGATCTACTTCTTAATGAGTTAGATAACTCTTGTTCTTCTTCATGAAGAAAACCATATCTCACTGGTGGCTGAGATACCCTGGTTGTTCTACGAGGAACAGCTATAGATGTTTCATCAACGGGTATTGGTTGACTAGATGGATCTATATCCATCTGATCTGTTGGTTGGTCAGAATTCTACAATTCTAACTCTATTTGCCTTCCTTTGCCTCCTTCTTGAACAAACTGTTGTTCAAGAAATGTGGCATCTCTACTTATCACAACCTTTTGTGAAGTGGGCAAATAAAAATAATATCCAAAAATATCTTTTGGATATCCAACAAATCGACCCTTTTCTGATCTGGTCTCCAATTTATCAGTGTTCAGCTTTTTGATATAAGCTGGACAACCCCAAATCTTAACATGCTTAAGACTTGGTTTTCTTCCATGCCATATCTCATAAGGTGTGGAAGAAACTGATTTTGATGGAATCCTATTCAGAATATACAAAGCTGATTCTAATGCAAATCCCCAAAAGGAGATTGGCATATCAGTATAGCTCATCATACTACGTACCATATCCAATAGGGTACGATTTCTCCTTTCAGATACACCATTTAACTGTGGCGTTCCTAGAGGAGTCAGCTGAGAAACAATGCCATGCTCTCTCAAGTATTCATCAAATTCAGTACTCAAATATTCACCTCCACGATCTGGTCGAAGAGCTTTAATATTCTTTCCTGTTTGATTTTCTACTTCATATTTAAATTCTTTGAACTTTTCAAAAGATTCATGTTTGTATTTCATCAAATACAAATACCCAAACCTTGATTTATCATCAGTAAAGGTAATAAAATAATGAAAGCCCCCTCTAGCCATTTCTTTAAATGGACCACATACATCACTATGTATTAGCTCCAAAATATTTTCAGCTCTTAGCCCTTGTCCAACAAAGGGTGATCTAGTCATTTTGCCCTGAAGGCAAGATTCATAAGTTGGAGTAGGCTCAGAGTCCAATAAGGATAGAATCCCCATTTTCTCCAATTTTGTAATCCTATCTTCTTCAACATGACATAACCTTAAGTGCCAAATATATTTTGAACTTGAGTTAGTTTTCACCATGGCATTACATTCATTTAGATTGCTATACTCTGGCCAGTGGAAACATTTTCTTACTGGTAATGGAAACACTTTCTTTTTTGCAATGGAAACACTTTCCTGTTGGCAGTGGAAACACTTTCCTTTGCCTTCATCAGCTTTAGTCTTCCTTTTCTGTTTAGCTATTTTCTTAGAAGGACCAGGAATCTGAGGTTTCTTTTTCTTATTGCCCTTCTTCTTGTTGGACTTTCCAACAGAAGAAGATGCAACCAAAGCTACCTCTTTTCCTTTATTGCCTGGCATATTCTTTTGGGCAATAACCAGCATGTTGAGTAAACCAGCTAAGGTGCATTCCTGTTGAGTCATATGGAAATTTGTCACAAAATTCCCAAAAGACTCAGGAAGGGACTGAAGGATCAAATCCGTCTGTAGTTGGAAATCCATGTTGAAGTCAAGATGTTCCAACTGCTCAATCAGCCAAATCATCTTGTGGACATGATCCCCAAAATTTTGTCTCTCAGACATCCTCATACAGAATAGCTGTCTAGATATCTCATACCTAGCATTCCTACTGTGCTCACCATACAACTCTTGTAGGTGAAGGAGGATCTCACTCGCACTCTGCATGTTCTCATGTTGCTTCTGTAACTCATTACTCATGGAAGCAAGCATGTAACACTTAGCTCTCATATCATGCTCCTTCCACTTGCCAAAAGTTTCATGTTCCTCTTGAGTGGCCTCTGGAGGTAAGGGACCAGGAACATTTGAATCTAGAACATATCCTATATGTTCAAGGTTCAGGACAAGTTTCAAATTTCTTAGCCAATCAAACAGATTAGGTCCTGTCAACCTATTGTGATCAAGTATGCTTGCAAGGATATTGGATGGTGGTGGTTGTTTTGTGCTCATTATTATCAGAAAATTAATTGCAGAAATAACTAGATTAATTAGTAAATGTATCATGTAATTAACCAAAATGATTATGGTCTTTTAATCAAATTGGTCCTCCCACTAACTTAGCGAATCCTACACTTCCAAAGTAGAAAACGGAAATCCTAGTTGGATGGATTTCTAGTGGGTGATTGAATTTTTATAATTCTATTGATCATCCTCAGGTATATCCATTATTGGAATTACAATAAACTATAAGTGAGCAACTCCTTGCCCATCACATCTCATGTGAGGTTCAATCCTTTACCTAGCCCCTAATGCTCAAAATCTCAGGTACATCCATTATTGACTTATCTTGCATTAGTTAAGTTGATCCCATTGAGCCAGTAATTATGCAAATAATTTTAATGTCCTCAGGTACATCCAATATTGGCCACTAAACCATTTACATATTTACAACATCTCATGCTTAACGATTATTCTTAAGAAAATCTCTTAAATTATTTGCATCTCATGCAACTATTTAAAATTTCTTAAAATAATTACCCCAATGGAGGGCCTATGTTATAATTACTTTAATTATAGCATTTCCAACTTAATCATTTGTTTGGAAGATTTTATGGTCATTCTATTTACTATTAAGGTCTCACTTTGCACATTATCCATTTAGCATGCATATATCATATAATTGCATACATTCCCATACATCTCATGCATTCATGGATAAGCAGTAAATATGGTATGATCATGGACTTTCTAAGGGATTCAATTCTGAGCCACCAAGAATTGAATTAGGGCATTCCTAGGTGCATTTCATTCATTCATTCATTTTACAAGAGTTGCTGAAGGAGTACATAATCAACACTTGATCTTGAATTCCTCCCACTGGTCCCACCAATGCTCTTGACCCCCTTGAACTTCTTGCAATCCAATATTACATAGTAATCCTTGGCATACCAAGGCGAATTTACAAGAACTTAAATAAATGAAATTACAACCCAAAAATTATTACAAACTTAATAATACATGCCCAAAATAAATTAAAATAAATTAAAATAAATTAATTAATTTACAATCCCAAAGAAACATAAAAGAAATAAATCCAATCACATTGGTCTTTTATAGTCTATGATAATCCATCATGCATATCACTATTTAACAATTAAATAAAACATACATACTTAAATTAAATTGAATATCTCATATTCAACTTAAAAATCCAGATTTGAATATGATTCAAATAAATTTAAAAATTCATATTTGAATCTCATTCAAACAAATTTAAAAATTCAGATTTGAATCACATTCAAACAACTTTAAAAATTCATATTTGAATCACATTCAAACATTTTTTAAAAAATCAGATTTGAATCACATTCAAATATTTTTTTAAAAAATCATATCTGAATTTTATTCAATCAATTTTAAAAAATCAGATTTAAATATGATTCAAACAACTTTAAAAATTCAGATTTGAATCACATTCAAACAACTTTTAAAATTCAGATTTGAATCACATTCAATCAATTTTTAAAATTCTGATTTGAATCGTAATTTAATTGTGTGATAAAAATTCTAATTAAACAATTTAATTAGACATAAAATGGATCTTAGATCATACAACAATTGCACATTCACCATCCATTTACCTTTGCACACCATTGTGATGCATCAACCATGCACACCATGGTGTTCATCCTTTATGCTGCCACTTTGACTTTGCAACCAGCAATAAACTCTTGATCTCATGATCAAACACACAATTAAATCATATAAACATCAATCTAAATGGCAAATATAGTGGCTCTGATACCAATTGAAGGAACGGAAGCGTGAAAAACACAAGTTTATACCATTGAATTCAAAAATTTTCACCTAGGGTCACATGCATCATGCAAGATTTATTTTTATCTATTTGATTTCAATGATAAACAACATATTAAAACTCTTTTAATATGTTTTTGGATCTGTATTTGCCATTTAAGATTTTAAAATTAATCAGATTAATTTTAGAACCCTAGATTAAATCAAGAACGATTACGCTAACCTCTTGATGCACTGCAGCGTGTCTGCGCCTTTGAGATTCGTCTTCAGGACACCAGATGTTGTCCCTCTAGCTTGTCCACACCAAGAACACCTATGGCATCCCTTGAACAGCTTCTAAAGCCTTTTCTATTAATTAGAAATTCAAGTTCTGCCTTTTAAGAGATTAAAGATGTAAACAGGACACTAGAAACAATTCCTAGTGTTCTTAATTCAAGAGATTGATGGCTAATCTCTTTGAATTGATAAGAGATGAAGAAGAAGAGATAAAAACCCTCAAAGTGGCGTGACAAAGGAGTGTGGCTGCTGGTTGTGTTTTATTTTCTCATAACAACACTTAAATAGCTAGGTTAACACATTAAACCCTTGCCACATGTCACCCTTTGATTAGCTCTAGGTTTAAGTGACCCAATCACATTGTGCCAAGTGTCAAACCTATATTTAATCTTGATTTTAATCATCTTACAAGATTAAAAAACATTTGGCAAGCTTATGTGTAATCCCATGTGTCACCATCTCATGGTGCCACGTGTCACACTGTAAAATGACCAAAATGCCCCTGTGTCTTAATTTTGAGTTCTTAACCCAAAATAATTATTTTCTTCTTCTAATTAATTTATATCAAATATAAAATAATTAATTAATCTCTATTAATTAATTTCTCATTAATTAAATTCATATTTAAACACTTTAAATATAAATTTAACTTATATTATACATCCAATAATCTAGATTTGGTTTCAAGTCATGCTAGGGACTTTGCAATCTAATTGCAAACCAAACCTATTTAATTAATTAATTAAACTCTTTAATTAATTAATTAAATCATATTTAAATAGGTGATAACTTGTGTATGTGTGTGACTTACTAGGCTCATCATTAATTGGCAATGAGACATGATATCAACTCTTAATATCATCAGAACTCTTTCTTACCATAAATGATTTCTCTAAATCATTTTATGAACCTCATAGACCATGGTTAACACCTAGCATAGCATGCCATGGCCACCCAATTAGTAATAAGGTTTACCTTAAATGAACCTATAATCATATGCTACCATGCACTAGAATCTCTCTGTTACAAAATCCCAACTCAAGCTGGAGTCATGGTTTATGTCAAACTCCATTTGCTATGAATATTATGTTCTCTTTTAATTCCAGTTCTTGATAAAAAAGATTTTCTTATCAGAAACTCTTTTCTAAATAAATCTATCTGTCCTGGCCAGGAACTTGAAACATCAAGAACAATTAAATGAACATAGGATTTTATCTCTATTTACTTAGAGGAACAGATTCCATCTTGATCAACACCTACTTCCATATATAACTAGTAGGAGCCAACAGATGCCCATATACCCATACACAGTACAAGTATGAAAGCAGTATCAAACTCAAACTATCTATATACAAGATAACTGTGCTATCTCAGGTCTAAAGATTATATGCACTGATATGATTTATGACAAAACATTGACAAGAGTAAACTCCATGTGCTTGTCATAAGTGTCACTGGTTCGGCCTACTTATCATTTATAAGTGCCTATCATGTTTGTTATATGGCATGAGACTCACCATTCCATCTTATTTATATCTCATATAAATAACTTGGGAACAAACATGAATACAATCTTTCTGGATAAGTCATGTCCTTATTATGAAGTATCCTTGATTGTGAACCTATTTATGATACTTTGTGCTAGAAATATTATCACTCATATTCTTAACAACTTAAGAATAATATTTCTAACAAAATATCAATGGACCTTTTATATTACACATAAATATATTATGTAAACAGAAAAGTGGAAATGCCTTTTATTAATAAAAATATATACAAGATACATACTAAATGATATGCTCTAGGGCATACTACTAACACATAGGGAGTTAGAATCACCCCGAAGATGGCCCTTTCGGATTAGTCTTGCATAGTTAGTGAGACAAAGAATGGTTTTTTAGATAAAGAATTATTTTTGAGATAAAGAATGGTTTTGAATAGTAAAGAATTTCGATTTCAAATGGGATTTATGTATAATTTATTTTATTATAATTAATCTTTATTTCCATAAATTGTTGGAATTACCTTAAATGTTTAGTTGTGATTTGATGAATTGAAATTCGTGATCAAAGTCATTTTATACAAATGATTTATATTATTGGCAATAAATATTTTGAGTTTTGGAATTTGATGAGTATCCAGATTTCCAAATTATTTGCTGTAATTTTTGTTAAGGTATATTGTACTATGTTTTAAATTATAGTTGTGCACCACTGAGTTCACCACTCAGCGATAGCTTTGTATGCTGTCGCAGGTAAAAAGAGCACAGAGCAATTGAGTAAACTTCTTTGAAGAGATATTCAGATCAGCTCCAGGTATACCCATGTACATAGGTTTTGATGTATGCATGTAATAATATGTATGTAAATTATTTGAGCAGTTGCATAAAAACTCTTGTAAAATATTTTGATATATAATTAAATATAAATTATTGTGATATAAATATTGAGTTTTGTAATCAACGAAATATTATTTATGATGAGATTGGTTTGAAAATGAATTGATTTGATTATTGAGATTTGAATTGTGAGTTAAAATGAAGTTATTGAAGTTTTATTTGAGAAAACATATTGGGAGTGTTTTCCTTTTCAGGTTGAAGAATTGTTTTCTCAAAACACAGCCGGCACTTTACCGAAAGTTTGAAAAAAAACATTTTATAACAGCAGATTTTAATTGATGATTTAAATTTCACAAAAATTATTTAAAAATCCCTTGTAGTATATCTAATGGGTTATCAGTAGGCGAAGTACAGTAATTCATTAGGTGTACTACGGGATCATGTTACATCTTACGGGGGAGTAGGGTGTGACATGTTTAGTGGTATCAGAGCAATGGTTTTAAAGTAAATTTCGAACTGTGAATTTGAAATCTTTTTATCGGTAGCTACAACTGCTCAAATGTTTGATACATATAGCATATTTACATCATAAATATGAACTAATGGAGAGAAATCTCCTTGTGTTAGTTATACAGGAAATAGAAAATCCTGTGAAAATATATGGAAGAGAAAAATGAGACAATAGAACAGTCTGTGATGGCAGAAATACAAATTGAGACTCCAGCTCCACATAGGTGTTAACCATGGTCTATGAGATGCATAAAATGATGTAGAGAAATCATTTATGGTAAGAAAGAGTTATGATGCTATTAAGAGTTGATATCATGTCTCATTGCCAATTAGTGATGAGTCTAGTAAGTCACACACATACACAAGTAATCACCAAATTAAATATGATTTAATTAATTAATTAAAGAGTTTAATTAATTAATTAAATAGGTTTGGTTTGCAATTAGATTGCAAAGTCCCTAGCATAGCTTGAAACCAAATCTAGATTATTGGATGTATAGTATAAGTAAAATTTATATTTAAAATGTTTAAATATGAATTTAATTAATGAGAAATTAATTAATAAAGATTAATTAATTGATTTATATTTGATATAAATTGATTAGAATAAGAGAAATAATTATTTTGGGTTAAGAACTCAAAATTAAGACATAGGGGCATTTTGGTCATTTCGCAGGGTGACATGTGGCACCATGTGATGGTGACACATGGCACTACACATAAGCTTGCCAAATGTCTTTTAATCATGTAAGATGATTAAAATTAAGATTAAATATAGGTTTGACACTTAGCACAATGTGATTGGGTCAATTAAACCTAGAACCAATCAGAGGGTGACATGTGGCAAGGGTTTAAGTGGTGACCTAGCTATATAAGTGTTGTTATGAAAAGAAAACAAAACAACCAGCAGCTGATATCTTTGGTGCGCCACCCAAGAAGCTCTCCCTTCTCTTCATCTTCTTCTCTCATGTATTCCAAGAGATTAGCAAACAATCTCTTGAATTAAAAATACTAGAAATTCTTTCTAGTGTCCTGTTTACATCTTTAATCTCTTAAAAGGCAAAACTTGATTTTCTAATTAATAGAAAAAGCTTTAGAAGCTATTCAAGGGCTTCCATAGGTGAACTTGGTGTGGACAAGCTAGAGGGACAACATCTGGTGTCTTGAAGACGCATCTCAAAGGCACAAATACGTTGTAGTGCATCAAGAGGTTAGTGTATTTATTCTTGATCTAATATAGGATTCTAAAATTAATCTAATTAATTTTAAAATCTTAAATGGAAAATACATATCCAAAAACATATTAAAAGAGTTTTAATATGTTGTTTATTATTGAAATCAAATAGATAAAAATAAATCTTACATGATGCATGTGACCCTATGTGAAAATTTTTTGAATTCAATGTTATAAACTTGTGTTTTTCATGCTTTCGCTCCTTCAATTGGTATCAGAGCCACTATATTTGCCATTTAGATTGTTGATTATATGATTTAATTGTATGATTTGATCATGAGATGATTGATCCATTGCTGGTTGCAAAGAATGTGTGGCGGCACACATAGTGAAGCCACCATAGGTGGCGGCAACAATGTTCCTCCAATGGTGGCGCAAGGTTTCGCTTTTTATTTGCAATTTTTGTATGATCTAAAAGCTCACCCTATGTCTAATTAAATTATTTAATTAGAGTTTTAATCACACAATTAAATTTTGATTCAAATCAGAATTTTAAAAATTGTTTGAATATGATTCAAATCTGAATTTTAAAAGTTGTTTGAATGTGATTCAAATCTGAATTTTTAAAGTTGTTTGAACCATATTCAAATGTAAATTTTTAAAGTTGTTTGAATAATATTCAAATCTAAATTTTTAAAAATTGTTTAAATGTTATTCAAATCTTATTTTTTTTTTTAAATTGTTTGAATATGATTCAAATCTGAATTTTTAAGGTTGTTTGAATGTGATTCAAATCTGAATTTTTAAATTTGTTTGAATGTGATTCAAATCTGAATTTTTAAATTTGTTTGAATGTGATTCAAATCTAAATTTTTAAATTTATTTGAATCATATTCAAATTTTCATTTTTAAGTTGAATATGAGATATTCAATTTAATTTAAGTATGTATGTTTTATTTAATTGTTAAATATTGATATGCATGATGGATGATCATGGACTATAAAAGACCAATGTGATTGGATTTATCTCTTTTATGTTTCTTTGATATTGTAAATTAATTAATTTATTTTAATTTATTTTTGGGCATGTATTATTAAGGTTGAAATAATTTTGGGTTGTAATTTCATTTATTTAAGTTCTTGTAAATTCGTCTTGATATGCCAAGGATTACTATGTAATAATGGATTGCAAGAAGATCAAGGAGGTCAAGAGCATTGATGGGACCAGTGGGAGGAATTCAATATCAAGTGTTGATTATGTACTCCTTCAGCAACTCTTGTAATATGAATGAATGAAATGCACCTAGGAATGCCCTGATTCAATTCGTGGTGGCTCAGAATTGAATCCCTTAGAAAGTCCATGATCATACCATATTTACTTATTGTTCATGAATGCATGAGATGTATGTGAATGTATGCAGTATGTAATATATGCATGCTAAATGGATAATGTGCAAAGTGAGACCTTAATAGTAATTAGATGACCATAAAATCTTCCAAACAAATGATTAAGTTGGAAATATTATAATTAAAGTAATTATAACATGGGCCTTCCATTGAGGCAATTATTTTAAGAAATTTTAAATACCTGCATAAGATGCAATTAATTTAAGAGATTTTCTTAAGAATAATTACTAAGCATGAGATGTTGTAAATATGTAAATAGTTTGGTGGCCAATATTGGATGTACCTGAGGACATTAAAATTATTTGCATAAGTACTGGCTCAATGGGATCAACTTAGCTAATGCAAGATTAGTCAATAATGGATGTACCTGAGATTTTCAGCATTAGAGGCTAGGTAAAGGATTGAACCTCACATGAGATGTGATGGGCAACGAGTTGCTCACTTTTAGTTTATTGTAATTCTAATAATGGATGTACCTGAGGATGATCAATAGAATTATAAGAATTCAATCACCCACTAGAAATACATCCAACTAAGATTTCTGTTTTCTACTTTGGAAGTATAGGATTCGCTAAGTTAGTGGGATGACTAATTTGACTAAAAGACCATAATCATTTTGGTTAATTACTTGATACATTTACTAATTAATCTGGTTATTTTTTGCAGTTAATTTTCTGATAATAATGAGCACAGAACAACCACCACCATCCAATATCCTTGCAAGCATACTTGATCGCAATAGGTTAACAGGACCTAATCTGTCTGATTGGCTAAGAAATTTGAAACTTGTCCTGAACCTTGAACATATAGGATATGTTCTAGACTCAAATGTTCCTGGTCCCTTACCTCCAGAGGCCACTCTAGAGGAACATGAAACTTTGGATAAGTGGAAGGAGCATGATATAAGAGCTAAGTGTTACATGCTTACTTCTCTGAGTAATGAGTTACAGAAGCAACATGAAAACATACAGAATGCGAGTGAGATCCTCCTTCACCTGCAAGAGTTGTATGGTGGGCACAACAGGAATGCTAGGTATGAGATATCTATACAGCTATTCCGCACGAGGATGTTTGAGGGACAAAATGTTGGGGATCATGTCCATAAGATGATTCGGCTGATTGAGCAGTTGGAACATCTTGACTTCAACATGGATTTCTAACTGCAGACGGATTTAATCCTTCAGTCCCTTCCTGAGTCTTTTGGGTATTTTGTGACAAATTTCCATATGTCTAAACGGGAATGCACCTTGGTTGGTTTACTCAACATGCTAGTTATTGCCCAAAAGAATATGCCGGGCAATAAAGGAAAAGAGGTAGCTTTTATTGCATCTTCTTCTACTGGAAAGTCCAACAAGAAGAAGGGTAATAAGAAAAAGAAACCTCAGATTCCTGGTCCTTCTAAGAAAATAGCTAAACGGAAAGGGAAGACTAAAGCTGATGGACGCAAAGGAAAGTGTTTCCACTGCCAGAAGGATGGGCACTGGAAAAGGAACTGCCCAGAGTATCTTGCTTCTCCGAAGGACAAGAAGGATACACCTTCGGAAGGTATGTCCATATCTTCTTATTTAGATTCTGATGATACTCATAATTCATCTACAGCTTGGGTTTTAGGTATTGGTGCCAGTTCTCACATTTCTAATGATATGCAGGAACTAACAAATAGTAACAGCTTGCATTCTCTAGATGTTAGACTCTGGATTGGTAATGGCTCAATAGTTGAAGCTTTAGCCATAGGATCTAAATCTTTTTATATGTTTGGACATGTTTTGTTTTTGGATAATATTTTATATGTACCTGATGCTTTTAAGAACATCATTTCTATATCTAGTTTGAATAGAAATGGTTATGAATTTTAGTTCACAGATGATGTTTGCAATATTTATTTTGGAAATAAATATGTTGGTTTGGGTTATATGAATGATGGTCTTTATTATTTAGATAATAATGACAAAAACAAATTGAATGTAAGTAATCTAAATGAATGCAATGCCATGGTGAAAACCAACTCAAGTTCAAAATATATTTGGCACTTAAGGTTATGTCATGTTGCAGAAGATAGGATTGCAAAATTTGAGAAAATAGGGATTCTATCCTCATTGGGCTCTGAGCCTACTCCAACTTGTGACTCTTGCCTTCAGGGCAAAATGACTAGATCACCCTTTATTGGGCAAGGGCTAAGGGCTGAAAATATTTTGGAGCTAATACATAGTGATGTATGTGGTCCATTTAAGGAAATGGTTAGAGGCAATTTTCATTACTTTATTACCTTTACTGATGATAAATCAAGGTTTGGGTATTTGTATTTGATGAAATACAAACATGAATCCTTTGAAAAGCTCAAAGAATTTAAATATGAAGTAGAAAATCAAACAGGAAAGAGTATTAAAGCTCTTCGATCAGATCATGGAGGTGAATATTTGAGTACTGAATTTGATGAATACTTGAGAGAGCACGGCATTATTTCCCAGCTAACTCCTCCAGGAACACCATAGCTGAATGGTGTATCTGAAAGGAGAAATCATACCCTATTAGATATGGTACGTTGTATGATGAGCTATACTGATATTCCAATCTCCTTTTGGGGATTTGCATTAGAATCAGCTTTGTATATTCTAAATAGGATTCCATCAAAATCAGTTTCTTCCACACCTTATGAGATATGGCATGGAAGAAAACCAAGTCTTAAGCATGTTAAGATTTGGGATTGTCCAGCTTATATTAAAAAGCTGAACACTGATAAATTGGAAACTGGATTAGAAAAGGGTCGATTTGTTAGATATCCAAAATATAGTTTTAGATATTATTTTTATTTGCTTACTTCACAGAAGGTTGTGATAAATAGAGATGCCACATTTCTTGAACAATAGTTTGTTCAAGAAGGAGGCAAAAGGAGGCAAATAGAGTTAGAATTAGAGAATTCTGACCAACCAACAGATCAGATGGATATAGATCCATCTAGTCAACCTACACCCGTTGATGAAACATCTACAGCTGTTCCTCGAAGAACAACCACGGTATCTCGCCCACCAATGAGATATGGTTTCCTTCATGAAGAAGAACAAGAGTTGTCTACTCATGAAGAAGTAGATCATGGAGATGATCCACTTACCTATGAAGAAGCTATATCAGATATAGACTCTTCAAAATGGATTGATGCTATGAAATCTGAGATTGATTCCATGTATAAGAATCAAGTTTGGGATCTTGTTGACCCACCTGACGGTATTGCACCTATAGGGAATAAATGGGTTTTTAAGAAGAAAATTGGTTTTAATAGAAAGGTAGAGACCTATAAGGTAAGGCTAGTAGTGAAAGGGTTTCGCCAAAGGCAAGGAATCGACCATGAGGAGACTTTCTTGCCTGTTGCCATGCTTAAATCAATTAGGATTCTATTAGCAATAGCTGCATACTATGATTATGAAATTTGGCAGATGGATGCCAAAATAGCTTTTCTCAATGGATATATTGAAGAAAACATTTTCATGAAACAACCTAGGGGTTTTGAATCCCAAGATGGTTCCAAGGTATGCAAGCTAAAGCGATCCATTTATGGGTTAAAGCAAGCTTCGAGGAGTTGGAACATCAGTTTTGATGAAGCCATTAAGTCATTTGATTTTATCAAAAATGAGGATAAGCCATGTGTATATAAGAAGGTTAGTAACAGTGCTATCACTTTCCTTGTCTTATATGTGGATGACATACTATTGGTGGGTAATGACACAGGTATGTTAACAACTATAAAGGTATGGTTGTTAAATACATTCTCCATGAAAGACTTAGGGGAGGCAACCTATATTCTTAGGATTCGCATCTATAGAGATTGAGTGAAAAGAATAATTGGTTTGTCTCAAAGTCTATACTTGGAAAAGGTGTTAAAAAGGTTTAACATGCTTGATTCCAAGAGAGGATTATTGCCAGTGAGACATGATATCCACCTTTCTAAAGAGATATCTCCAAAGACACCTGAAGAAAGAGATAAAATGGCCAGGATTCCATATGCTTCGGCTATTGGAAGTTTAATGTATGCAATGTTGTGTACTAGGCCGGATATCGCATATGCTGTTAGTTTGACTAGCAGTTATCAATCCAATCCAGATTTGGAATACTGGATAGCTGCCAAGAATATCCTGAAGTACTTGGGAAGAACTAAGGATTTATTCTTGATTTATGGAGGTGGAGACTTGCCATTGGATGGTTATTCTGATTCTAATTTTCAATCAGATATCGATTATAGAAAGTCTACCTCTGGGTATGTGTTCATTTGTAATGGAGGTGCAGTCAGTTGGAAGAGTTCCAAATAGAGTATGACTATAAATTTCACTACCGAGGCTGAGTATATTACTACATCAGATGCTGTAAAGGAAGCTGTTTGGATAAAGAAGTTCATGACAAAACTTGCAGCAGTACCTTCCATTGAGTCAGCAGTTCCACTACACTATGACAACAATGGAGTAGTCATACAGGCTAAGGAACCCTTGTCTCACCAGAAATCCAAACACATAGAAAGGCGCTACCACATTATCAGAGAAATAGTTGGACTAGGCGATATAGCCATGCAAAAAATAGCATCAGCTGAAAATCCAGCTGATCCATTCACTAAGCCTTGTCACAAGCACAGTTAGACCTACATCTTGAGAAGATGGGTCTAAGATATTGTAATAAATGGCTCTAGTGCTAATGGGAGATTGTTAGTAGTATGCCCTGGAGCAAATCATTTAGTATGTATCTTTTACATGTTTTTATTAATAAAAGGCATTTCCACTTTTTCATTTACATAATATATTTATATGTAATAGAAAAGGTTATCGATATTTTGTTAGAAATTCTATTCTAAAGTTGTTAAGAATATGAGTGACAGTATCTCTAGCACAAAGCATCATAAATAGGTTCATGATCGAGGATACTTCATAATAAGGACATGACTTATCCAGAAAGATTGTATTCATGTTTGTTCCCAAGTTATTTATATGAGATATAAATAAGATGGAATGGTGAGTCTCATGCCATATAACAAACATGATAGGCACTTATACATGATAAGTAGGCCGAACCAGTGAAACTTATGACAAGCACTTGAAGTTTACTCTTGTCAATGCATTGTCATAAATCATATCAGTGCATATAATCTTTGCACCTGAGATAGCAAAGTTATCTTGTATATAAGTGGTTTGAGTTTGATACTGCTTTCATACTTGTACTGTGTATGGGTATATGGGTATGTGTTGGCTCCTACTAGTTATATATGGAGGTAGGTGTTAATCAAGATGGAATCTGTTACCCTAAGTAAATAGGGATAAAATCCTATGTTCATTTAATTGTTCTTGATGTTTCAAGTTCCTAGCCAGGAGAGACAGATTTAATCAGAAAAGAGTTTCTAATGAGAAAATCTTTTTAATAAAGAACTGGAATTAAAAGAGAACATAATATTCATAGCAAATGGGGTTTGACATAAGCCATGACTCCAGCTCGAATTGGGATTTTATAATAGAGAGATTCTAGTGCATGGTAACATATGATTATAGGTTCATTTAAGGTATTCCTTATTACTGATTGGGTGGCCATGGCATGCTATGCTTGGTGTTAACTATGGTCTATGAGGTGCCTAAAATGATTTAGAGAAATCATTTATGGTTAGAAAAGGTTCTGATGATATTAAGAGTAGATATTATATCTCATTGCCAATTAGTGATAAGCCTAGTGAATCACACACATACACAAGTAATCACCAAGTTAAATGTGATTTAATTGATTAATTAAAGAGTTTAATTGATTAGTTAAATAGGTTTGGTTTGCAATTAGATTGCAAAGTCCCTAGCATAGCTTGAAACCAAATATAGGTTATTGGATGTATAGTATAAGTTAAATTTATATTTAAAGTGTTTAAATATGAATTTAATTATGAGAAATTAATTAATAGAGATTAATTAATTAATTTATATTTGATATAAATTGATTAGAAGAGAAGAAATAATTATTTTTGGGTTGAGAACTCAAAATTACAACACAAGAGTAATTTGATTAATTCACAGGATGACATGTGGCACCATGAGATGGTGACACATGGCACCATGAGATGGTGACACATGGCACCATATAAGTTTGCCATTTGTCTTCCTATCATGCAAGGTGATCAAAGTCAAGATTAAATCTAGCTTTGACACTTGGATTAATGTGATTAGGTCAATTAAAATTGAGATGCAATCAAGTGATGACATGCTGCAAGGGTTTTAAGTGATGACCTAATTATATAAAGTGATGTTATGAAGCCAACACTCTTATTCTCTCTAAGTGTGCCAGTACCTCTTCCTCCCTCTCCTCTCTTCATCTTCTCTCAATAATTCAAAGAGAATTGCCCATATTCTTTTGAATTAAAATTGCTAGAAATTGTTTTTAGTGTTCTATATATATCTATAACCTCTCTAAAGGTAAATCCCTAATTTCTAATTGGTTGGCAAGGCTTGAAAAGCTGGTTTAGGGGCTGCCATTGGTGATCTTGGTATGGACAAGCTAGAGGGATAACATTTGGGGTCCTAGGTGCTTCATAAAGATACCAATTACATCTAAAGTACATCAAAAGGTTAGTGCACATATTATTCTTTTAATCTAGGGTTCTAATGAATTAATTTGTTAATTCAAAAATCTTAAATGGCAAATGTAGATCCTAATACATATTAAAAGTGTTTTAATATGCAATTGAACATTGAAATCAATTAAGCACATAATGGATATGGCATGATACATGAAACCCTAGAAGAAATTTTTGAATTCAATGTTCTAATCTAATAATTTTCATGCTTCTGCTCCTTCATTTCCAACTTGAGTTCACTCAACCAAAATTCCTCTTCCTTCATTGCAATCCCCAATTTCAATTAATTCAAAAGAAAAACCCACAATCAAGCTTAAATTTCATTAATTCACCATTAACAAAGCTTAGAACATAGCTTACCTTACTTGATCACACTTCCTCTTCATAAATCCTTCCAAATTCCTTTGAATTCTTATGTGCTTCCTTGAAATTAGGGCTCAATTTAGTGTTTCCTCTAAATTTCCTAAGAAAATTATGGAAGAAAGCAAGCATTTCAAAGCTTGAAATGAGCTTTAATGGAGGAAAAATGAGAGAGAAAGAGAGAGAGAGTGGACGAAAAAGGAGATGAAGATGAAAATGAGGTATGATGAGGTAAATATGGCTTAATTTATTTTGTCTCTATATTACATAATTATCCATTTAATTATAATTATAATTATAATTATAATTTCTAATATTGATTCTTCCATTACCATATTTCTATTTTCATTCTCTTTTTTTTTCACTCTTTTCGATTAATTAAATTCTATTCCAATATATTAATCTCACTTAATTTAATTGACGTGTTGATCAAAAGTCAACTCTTTAAGTGAAATTGTGACACCCCATACCCGTGTACAGTATACCCGAGTAAGTAATGCCACACGGTGTACCGGCACATTCTAATATACCTTAATTAATTTATACCATGCTTGTGAATATAATTTATGAAATATAATTTATTTTAGCCATTTATCAAAAATATTATTTATTTGAGGTTCCGAAAATTTTATAGAAAATCCGGCGGAGTACCGGCTAAAAATGGAGAAAACAGTTCTTCGGAACCTGTTAAAAACACTTCCAAATAATTTCCAAACAATCCCAACTTCAATTATCAACAAAATCTCAATATTAAGATCTCAACAACATTTCAATTCCAGTTCTCAATCATCCATCACATGTGATGATCACATATAAATCACAAGTAAACATTTACTTTTCCATTCACAAGTACAATTTTCATAATTTACATAAACATCAATATACATTACACAAGTTTAATTACATAGGAGAAAAACAAAGTTAAGTTACTAAATGTCAAAATGACACCTAATGTCCTACCAATGCACTGCAGAAGTTGAGGTGACAAGGACACATGCGTAATCGCAGGATGGACTCACCCAGTCTGTGGTCTACTGGGCTCACGATCGGAATCTCCAGTACCTACAGGTGGCAAAAGCAACGCACTAAGCAATAATGCTTAGTGGTGCAATAATATAATAAAGGAAAATAGCAACAAAACAAATATATAGTGAATGTGTATGATTCATTTGTTTAGTTTGGTTATATATACATTAATTCAGTAACTTTGTTCACTTTCATTCATTTGGTTGCCCAAGTAACCTACACTAGACGACTGGACTGGATAACGGGTAAACTGGCACTGGGTATCTAGTACCTCGGGCCGTCACACCATCGGTCACATATGCATCACCCAGTGTGCAACAGAACAGCTACCAAGCTGTAAATAATCTCAGGCACAAGGCCAAGTCTCAATGCAAAGTCAGAATGGCTAAAAGCCATGAAATCACAGAATGGCATTTTTGCCATGTGCAGTACTGCTAATTGAACCCTATTGGCATGCCAAACTATCCAAACCAATCATGTTAGGTACACTAGGGCATTTGAAACTTTTAAATTCTTCAATTTGTGCATTTCAAGTTTTGGGGTCACTATTCACCTCATTGGTCAACAAAAATGTTGACTTTTGGATAGAAAATATGTGTATTAGTTTTAACACCCCAAACATACCACATTTTGTATTTAAAACTTGTTGGAATTGATTGCCATTTCCATTTCTCAACTTAAATCTAGGAGGGCATATTTTCAGTTTTGGAGACCCAACTTCACTGCTCCATTGGGCCCTGTTACAGTGGGAATTTGAAGAAATGGAAAACATGAAAGTTGTTCCTTATTTTGTCTAGTTGAATTTCCTTTTTTGAATCACTCCATTTGGAGTTTTGTAGCTCCAGATATGGTCCAAAAACCACAGCTGGCCGGATTACCATTCTGCAGAAATTACCATATCTACAGTAACATGAACAGTGATTGTGAGTGCATGTTTGAATTGGTTCTGGCCATAATTTGGGGTAGGTTCCTTTATGAAAGTTGTTTGTCTATGTCTTAGCTTTTTTCTGTAAAAATTTCAGGTCAATTGACCAAATCTACGGTGAGTTATGGCGAAATGAACAGTTACTGTTCATTTGGTCAATTCTGCAGAATCAGTTGCAGGGTATCCGGATTAGGGCCAAGTTTTGGTCCTCTTGCTTTGGTCTTTTGGGCATGGTTTCTTCAGAAAAAATGTGCCATTATAATCCTAATTTCATGTCCAATTGGCCAAACACCAATTGGACTAACACAGCCAAAGTTATGGCTGTGTAATTGGACTTAAATTTTAGTCCATTTGCTGCTGTCCTAGGGCAGCTCACACCTTGACTTTGCCATACCATTTTTCAGTCCAAATTGTGGTCAACATACCTCAAATGGTCACTTATTGACCATTAGAGTGTTCTTTAACAGTTTGATAAGCCAAGTTAATTTTTCATTCCTCAAAACCTTGTCCAATGCAATTTACCCATAAACCTCAATTAGCACACTAGTTCAACATCTATGTAGATATATAGCTTAAACATAATCTCCAATTCATGCTAAGTCCATTAAAACCATCAAAACACTCCCTTATTGTTCCTTCCTTAGGGCTGCCGAAATTCAAGGCATGCATAAGCATAAATTTCATTCATTTAAGTGACAAATTCTTGCTCACTTTAAGGCTTTAACATGGAATAAAGGAGATTTAAGTATATATGTGCACTAACCTTGAATAGGGCAGATTTTTCCCAACTCAAAACTTCACTTTTCTTCCTTTTCTTAGCTGCCAAAAGCTTTGTCTAGTTGTGGGATTAATTTTTGATGAAGGAACTTATGGGTTTTAGGGTGAGGAAGCATGGAAATTTGAAGCTTTCAAGAACCAAAAATGGAGGAGCATGGTGAAGGGATTTCGGCTGCAATGGGAAAGGAGGGATGGCTGCTGCATTTTATTGTTATTTTGGTCTTCTTTTAACCTCTTTTATTTGTTAGTCAAATAGTTGCTTAATGGTGATTGGTTGGTAATTTTAAATGACATCATACTATGTCATTATTTGCATTATTTTACATTTTCTTTTCTTTTCTTTCACTACTCATTTCCAATTTCATTTTTAGTAATGTTTCTTCATATTTTATGTCATATTAATTATTTACTCAACTGGACAAGTCGGCCAAAAATCACCTCTGAAGGCGAAATGACCAAAATGCCCTCCGTTTGGCTGAACGGGTCAAAATTGTTTTTACCGATTGAAAAATTTTTCTAGGTATTTTCTTGGCATTCTAATGCCATGGGAACCTCAATAACCCTTCTCTGGAGTCCCAAAAATTATTTTATAATTTTTCCCCTGGGTCTAGGTCTCCTCGTTGCGAGAACCGCAACTTCCCTCTGGTTACCCATCGATAGGGCACCGGCTCGTTTAACTTGGTTGTATTTTATTTCTAAAATTTTTACTAAATTTTTCTTATTAATATTTGAGTTAATTATGGTTCCTGACTTTAGTTTAAATATTTTTCCGGACGTTCTAGCTGTCCGGACCGACACCGGTCACCGGAACAGTAGGATGTACGGAGTGGTTACCGGGAGGGTGTTACAACTCTTCCCCTCTAATTTAAATTTCGTCCTCGAAATTTACCTGATACAAATAGTTGAGGGAACTATTGCCTCATCGTCTCTTCACTTTCCCAAGTTGCCTCCTCGGTGTTGTGGTGCCTCCAAAGCACTTTCACCAATGGAATCTGCTTGTTCCTCAATTCTTTTACTTCCTGAGCTAGGATCCGTAGAGGTTCTTCTTCATATGTCAAATCCGGTTGTATTTCAATTTCTTTTCTGGAGATGACATGCGAAGGATCTGAGCGGTATCTTCTGAGCATGGACACGTGGAACACATTGTGGATCTTGTCCAGCTCTGGTGGTAAAGCTAGCCTATAGGCTACTGGACCCACACGTTCAATGACTTCATATGGGCCAATGAACCTAGGGATTAACTTACCTTTCCTTCCAAACCTCAATACTTTCTTCCATGGTGACACCTTGAGGAACACTTTGTCGCCAACCCCATATTCTATTTCTTTCCTCTTCAGGTCGGCATAAGATTTACATGCATGCGAGGCAACCTTTAAGTTGGCTTTGATTGATTTCACCTTCTCCTCACTGTTTCACCAGTGCAGCCCTACCGATTTGTCTTCGCCCAATTCAGTCCAAAGACTGCTGAGTTCTACATTTTCTCCCATACAGCTTCATACGGGGCCATTTGGATACTAGCTTGGTAGCTATTGTTGTATGCAAATTACGCGATGGGAGGTATCTATCCCAACTTCCCTCAAACTCAATGACACAACTCCTCAGCATATCCTCAAGGACCTGACATATATTTCATGTTATTGTTATCATTTTAGTTCAATATTTGTACTAATTCAATTGGTTCAATTGTTTACAGATTACTCTTCGGATTGCCCATCCGTCTGAGGATGGAAAGTCGTCTTTGAAATGGAGTTGTGTACCCAAGGATTCATGCAACTTCTTCCAAAATCTCGATGTAAACCTTGGGTCTCGATCGGATATGATGGAAAGTGGGATTCCATGCGATCTAACTATCTCAGCGATATACAATTACGCTAACTTCTCCGGTGAGTAGTCGGTCTAATCGCGAGAAAGTGTCTTGACTTTGTCAATCTATCAACTATCACCCATCTTTGCATCATGTTTCTTAGGGTGAGAGGTAGACCACTTACAAAATCCATGGTGACCGATCCCATTTCCATTCGGTATGCGTAGGTCGTAGCAAACCCGATGGAACTTGATATTCTGCCTTGACTTGCCGACATGTCAAGCATTTAGTCACATAGTCACTATGTCTTTCTTCATACCTGTGCCACTAATCTGAAGCTTGGATCATGATACATCTTTGTACTTCCTGGGTGCATAGCATATACACTAGTGTGTGCCTCTTTTAGAATATTGACCTTCAATTCCCCATCATCTGGTACACACAGTCTTCCTTTGTAATACAGACACCCATTTACCTTCACCTCATAATCAGTTGCTTTTCCTTCTGGGATTTTGCTCATAATGGCCGTTAATTTTCCATCTGCCATTTGCCCATCAAAAATCTGTATGTGAGTTTGGCCTCACTTGCAACTCAGCCAAAATAGCTCCATCTCGAATCAAAGTTAGACGGGCATTCAATGATCTCAAAGCTGTGATGGACTTTCTGTTCAAAGCATCAGCAACTACATTTGCCTTCCGAGGATGGTAGTCAATTACACAGTCATAATCCTTCAGGAACTCAATCCATTGCCTCTGTCTAAGGTTGAGCTCCTTTTGGGTTGGCAAATATTTCAGGCTTTTGTGGTCTGTGTAAATGTAGCACTTTTCACCATACAAGTAATGCCTCCATATCTTCAGTGCGAAGATAATTGCTGCAAGTTCTAGATCATGGGTAGGGTAGTTCTGTTCATGTGGTCTTAGCTGTCTGGAAGCATAAGCAACCACCTTTCCCTCTTGCATCAATACACACCCTAACCCATTATGAGAGGCATCACTATAGACCATGAAGTCCTTTCCTGACACTGGCTGTGTTAACACTGGTGCCTCTGTCAACATAGCCTTCAACTTCTCAAAACTGGTCTGACACTTGTCATTCCAGTCAAATCTGACATTCTTGTGTAACAACTTGGTCATTGGAGCAGCTATTAAGGAAAATCCTTTCACAAATCTTCTGTAATACCTAGCTAGCCCCAAGAAGCTTCTGACCTCAGTTGTGTTTCTGGGAGGCTTCCATTCCATCACTGCTTCTATTTTCTTGGGATCCACCCTAATCCCATCAGCTGACACTATGTGTCCAAGGAATGCAATCTCATTCAACCAAAAGTCACACTTGGACAACTTAGCATACAGCTTCTTTTCTCTCAGGGTTTGCAGAACAATCCTCAAATGCTCATCATGTTCTTCCCTGGTCTTGGAATACACCAAAATATCATCAATAAAGACCACTACGAACCGATCTAAGTGTGGATGGAAGATACGGTTCATAAGGTCCATGAATGCCGCTGGTGCATTTGTTAGGCCAAAGGGCATCACTAGAAACTCATAATGCCCATATCGGGTCCTGAATGCAGTCTTTGGCACATCTGCATCCTTCACCCTCAACTGATGATACCCTGATCTGAGATCAATCTTAGAAAATACTCCTGCTCCTTTCAACTGATCAAACAGATCGTCAATTCTAGGCAACGGATATTTGTTCTTCACAGTCACTTTATTCAACTGCCGGTAATCGATGCATAGCCTCAAAGTCCCATCCTTCTTTTTCACAAACAGTACTGGAGCTCCCCATGGTGACACACTGGGGCGTATGAACCCCTTATCAAGCAACTCTTGCAACTGAGTTTTCAACTCTCTCAATTCAGTGGGTGCCATCCTATAAGGAGCAATGGAAATGGGTGCTGTACCCGGCAGTGTCTCAATAGCAAATTCAACTTCCCTTTCTGGTGGCAAACCAGGCAACTCTTCAGGAAATACCTCTGGGAAGTCTCTCACTGTGGGTATGTCACTCAGGTTTGGCTTAGCCTGCCTAGTATCCACCACATGTGCTAGGTAGGCTTCACAGCCTTTTCTCATCATTCTTCTTGCAACTGTGGCTGAAATGACATTGGACAAGAAATATGTCCTTTCCCCCACAACTGTGATCTCATTACTCTCTGAAGTTTTTAGAGAAATTCTCTTCAATTTGCAATCAACTATTGCCTGATGACGTGACAACCAGTCCATTCCCAAAATCACATCAAACTCATGGAAAGGCAACTCAATCAGGTCTGCCAAGAATTCATACCCCTGAATCCTCAACGGGCAACCCTTGTATACTTTGTTCACTACCACACTGTGGCCCAATGGATTAGTGACCAGAATGTCTTGGTCACTCTCCCCTACCAATATCCCCCTTTCTACGGGTAGGTTGATGCAAATGTAGGAATGAGTGGATCCCGATCCACCAATGCATGCACAGTGTAGTGTAGAGGGAGAACGCACTCGATGACGCCCGGCATCTTGCTCCTCCCGAGCTCTCAAGGCATAATTTCTCGGCAGTGGTCTATTATCCGCCTCTCTGCTGCTCGGATGCAGCCTCGAGATGGTCCCACGACTGGATTTACCAGACCTTCTACCCCTTGGTGGTGCAGGAGCAGGTCTGTCTGCTTATGTTGGAGCAGCTGTAGTAGTTCTGCGTGGACAGTTCTTCAACTGATGCTCTGTTGACCCACACCTCAAGCAGGCACCAGTTACTCTCCAACATTCCCCCTTGTGCCATTTCAGGCAATGCGGACATGCAGAAGATGTTGGGACTAGTCCCTTGAACCCCATCCTCGAGAGCTGCCCACCGATGGTGTGGACCGACTCTCTTAGGGTGAATCGTGGCTGGGCCCCGAGACCGACCACTCGTGGTGAGCTGAACTCTGTGCAGGGGGACCCTTGAACTTCTTCCCAAATGCAGGAGCTGAACTAGACTGACCCGGTCCCCTCTTCTGCTGTCTCTCCCTTCTGGTCTGCTCACTGATTCTTACTTTTTCAACCTTTATTGCAGCTTCCACTAACTTGGTAAATTCTGTGATTCCCAAGGCAGTGAGCTGGATCTTGATGTTGTCATTTAGTCCCTCTTCGAATCTCTTACACCTTTCAACTTCATTAGGGACTATCTCCCTTCCATAGCGGCTTAATCTTACGAATTCCTTCTCATATTCGGCCACTGACAGCTGTCTCTGCCTCAGGTTAATAAACTCTCTTCTTCTCTCTTCCAGGTATACAGTACCCACATATTTCTTCTTGAATTCAGAGAGAAAGAAGTCCCAAGTTACAGCTTCTGGCTGCACTTCACTGGACACAGTGTCCCACCACTCATATGCATCGTCTTGCAGCAAAGATATGGCAGCTTCCAGGTTTTGCTCTGGAGTGCAGTGGAGTTGTTTTAGGACTCTGCCTGTTCTGTTCAACCAATTCTCGGCTGCAACAGAGTCATCTTCTCTCTTGCCATAGAAGTCCACAGCTCCAAACTTTCTTAGCCTTTCCAGGTGTGATTTCTGCTGTGGAGCTGGTGGTGGTGGTGGTGGTGCTGGCATTACCCCAGCCATTTGTCTGAAGAAGTCGGCCATTTGTTGGAACATGGCCTGTGGAGGCTGAGCAGGCGGAGCAGATTCTCTCATGCCCCCAGTCTCAGCTGCTGCAGGTGGAGCATGACTCTCCACTTCCTCCTCAACGGCTCTCTGAGATGAAGGATCCATATCCTATTCAAAATAAGAAAGATAAACAGATCTGCGTTAGTGTCACCTCGACTCTTACAAATGCAATGCATGGTATGGACTCAATCTAGGCCCAGAAACGCCTAAACCGTGCTCTGATACCACTAAATGTGACACCCCGTACCCGTGTACAGTATACCCGAGTAAGTAATGCCACACGGTGTACCGGCACATTCTAATATACCTTAATTAATTTATACCATGCTTGTGAATATAATTTATGAAATATAATTTATTTTAGCCATTTATCAAAAATATTATTTATTTGAGGTTCCGAAAATTTTATAGAAAATCCGGCGGAGTACCGGCTAAAAATGGAGAAAACAGTTCTTCGGAACCTGTTAAAAACACTTCCAAATAATTTCCAAACAATCCCAACTTCAATTATCAACAAAATCTCAATGTTAAGATCTCAACAACATTTCAATTCCAGTTCTCAATCATCCATCACATGTGATGATCACATATAAATCACAAGTAAACATTTACTTTTCCATTCACAAGTACAATTTTCATAATTTACATAAACATCAATATACATTACACAAGTTTAATTACATAAGAGAAAAACAAAGTTAAGTTATAAAATGTCAAAATGACACCTAATGTCCTACCAATGCACTGCAGAAGTTGAGGTGACAAGGACACATGCGTAATCGCAGGATGGACTCACCCAGTCTGTGGTCTACTGGGCTCACGATCGGAATCTCCAGTACCTACGGGTGGCAAAAGCAACGCGCTAAGCAATAATGCTTAGTGGTGCAATAATATAATAAAGGAAAATAGCAACAAAACAAATATATAGTGAATGTGTATGATTCATTTGTTTAGTTTGGTTATATATACATTAATTCAGTAACTTTGTTCACTTTCATTCATTTGGTTGCCCAAGTAACCTACACTAGACGATCGGATCGATAACGGGTAAACTGGCACTGGGTATCTAGTACCTCGGGCCGTCACACCATCGGTCGCATATGCATCACCCGGTGTGCAACAGAATAGCTACCAAGCTGTAAATAATCTCAGGCACAAGGCCAAGTCTCAATGCAAAGTCAGAAGGCTAAAAGCCATGAAATCACAGAATGGCATTTTTGCCATGTGCAGTACTACTAATTGAACCCTATTGGAATGCCAAACTATCCAAACCAATCATGTTAGGTATACTAGGGCATTTGAAACTTTTAAATTCTTCAATTTGTGCATTTCAAGTTTTGGGGTCACTATTCACCTCATTGATCAACAAAAATGTTGACTTTTGGATAGAAAATATGTGTATTAGTTTTAACACCCCAAACATACCACATTTTGTATTTAAAACTTGTTGGAATTGATTGCCATTTCCATTTCTCAACTTAAATCTAGGAGGGCAGAATTTTCAGTTTTGGAGACCCAACTTCACTGTTTCATTGGGCCCTGTTACAGTGGGAATTTGAAGAAATGGCAAACATGAAAGTTGTTCCTTATTTTGTCTAGTTGAATTTCCTTTTTTGAATCACTCCATTTGGAGTTTTGTAGCTCTAGATATGGTCCAAAAACCACAGCTGGCCGGATTACCATTCTACAGAAATTACCATATCTACAGTAACATGAACAGTGATTGTGAGTGCATGTTTGAATTGGTTCTGGCCATAATTTTGGGTAGGTTCCTTCATAAAAGTTGTTTGTCTATGTCTTAGCTTTTTTCTGTAAAAATTTCATGTCAATTGACCAAATCTACAGTGAGTTATGGCCAAATGAACAGTTACTATTCATTTGGTCAATTCTGCAGAATCAGTTGCAGGGTATCCGGATTGGGGCCAAGTTTTGGTCCTCTTGCTTTGGTCTTTTGGGCATGGTTTCTTCAGAAAAAATGTGCCATTATAAGCCTAGTTTCATGTCCAATTGGCCAAACACCAATTGGACTAACACAGCCAAAGTTATGGCTGTGTAATTGGACTGAAATTTCAGTCCATTTGCTGCTGTCCTAGGGCAGCTCACACCTTGACTTTGCCATACCATTTTTCAGTCCAAATTGTGGTCAACATACCTCAAATGGTCACTTATTGACCATTAGAGTGTTTTTTAATAGTTTGATAAGCCAAGTTAATTTTTCATTCCTCAAAACCCTAATGTCCAATGCAATTTACCCATAAACCTCAATTAGCACTCTAGTTCAACATCTATGTAGATATATAGCTTAAACATAATCTCCAATTCATGCTAAGTCCATTAAAACCATCAAAACACTCCCTTATTGTTCCTTCCTTAGGGCTGCCGAAATTCAAGGCATGCATAAGCATAAATTTCATTCATTTAAGTGACAAATTCTTGCTCACTTTAAGGCTTTAACATGGAATAAAGGAGATTTAAGTATATATGTGCACTAACCTTGAATATGGCAGATTTTTCCCAACTCAAAACTTCACTTTTCTTTCTTTTCTTGGCTGCCAAAAGCTTTGTCTAGGTGTGGGATTAATTTTTTGATGAAGGGACTTATGGGTTTTAGGGTGAGGAAGCATGGAAATTTGAAGCTTTCAAGAACCAAAAATGGAGGAGCATGGTGAAGGGATTTCGGCTGCAATGGGAAAGGAGGGATGGCTGCTGCATTTTTTTTGTTATTTTGGTCTTCTTTTAACCTCTTTTATTTGTTAGTCAAATAGTTGCTTAATGGTGATTGGTTGGTAATTTTAAATGACATCATACTATGTCATTATTTGCATTATTTTGCATTTTCTTTTCTTTTCTTTCACTACTCATTTCCAATTTCATTTTTAGTAATGTTTCTTCATATTTTATGTCATATTAATTATTTACTCAATTGGACAAGTCGGCCAAAAATCACCTCTGAAGGCAAAATGACCAAAATGCCCTCCGTTTGGTTGAACGGGTCAAAATTGTTTGTACCGATTGAAAAATTTTTCTAGGTATTTTCTTGGCATTCTAATGCCATGGGAACCTCAATAACCCTTCTCTAGAGTCCCAAAAATTATTTTATAATTTTTCCCCTGGGTCTAGGGCTCCTCGTTGCGAGAACCGCAACTTCCCTCTGGTTACCCATCGCTAGGGCACTGGCTCGTTTAACTTGGTTGTATTTTATTTCTAAAATTTTTACTAAATTTTTCTTATTAATATTGGAGTTAATTATGGTTCCTGACTTTAGTTTAAATATTTTTCCAGACGTTCTAGCTGTCCGGACCGACACCGGTCACCGGAACAGTAGGATGTACGGAGTGGTTACCGGGAGGGTGTTACAGAAATAACCAAAATGCCCTGCATCGGGTTATAGCCCATCTTTTTCAATAATACCTATTAAGTCTATAACCTGATGGTGATTTTGGTTTTTATTCTGCTTATCTTAATTAATTTTCATTTCATTTTTAGTCCTCGAGCTGGCTTTGAGTAATACTATTCATAGACTGAAAATAGTACTATTAAGAGTCCGAATTTCTCGGGATGTTACACCTCCCGTGCCTAGATGTGCTATGTCTTTTTTGCAAGAATTTAAGGATGTTTTCCCAAAAGAGCTTCTTAGTAGGCTATCTCCCATTAGAGGCATTGAACATCAAATTGATTTTATGCCAAGAGCAGTAATCCCAAATTGACCAACCTATAGGACTAATCTTGAAAAATCAAAGGAGCTACAAAAGCAAGTTGAAGAACTTGTTGCAAAGGGCTACATGAGGAAGAGCATGAGTCTATGTGCCATTCTAGTGCTTTTGGTGCCAAAGAAGGATAGGACAATATGGATGTGTGTGGATTGCAGAGCTATCAATAGAATCACTATAACGTATAGACATCCCATACCTAGACTTGATGACATGCTTGATTAATTACATGTTGCATACATATTTTGTAAGATTGACTTGAAAAGTGGTTACCATCAAATATGCATGAAATTAGGTGATGAATGGAAAACTGCTTTTGAGACTCAATATGGATTATATGAATGGTTAGTCATGCCTTTTGACTTATCAAATGCCTTTAGTGCGTTTATGAGTTTGATGAATATGTTTATGAGTTTGATGAATCATGTCTTACATTTTTTTCTTGGTAAATCTGGTATTGTATATTTTGATGACATCCTTATATATAGCAAAAATATAAATGAGCATTTGATTCATTTGAGGTTCATTTTTTATGCGCTTAGAAAGGAACAATTGTATACCAATCTTAAGAAATGCACATTTTGCATGGATAAGGTGATCTTTCTAGGACTTATGGTTAGTGGCAAGGGTATTAAAGTATATGAGGATAAGGTGAAAGCCATTAGAGAGTGGCCTACTCCAAAATCCATGAGTGAGGTTAAGAGTTCACTACAAGAAAAAAGGATTTTTTAAATCGAATATTCAGTTTCAAATTAGTGAAAATCTGTTTCTAAATGCATTTAGAAATAGATTTGAAACTAAAATATTCAGTTTCAAATCCACATGTTTCTAAATAAATTAGAAATGGAATATGACATTTGTTTCAACTTCTAAAACCATTTTGAAATCGATGTTTCGTTTCAAAGTTTACAAACCACATTATTTTGGTTTCAAAATTAGTTTCAATTTAGAAACTGATATTTTCGATTTCAATTTGTCTGAAACGGATTTCTTTTTCCAATCGGTTTCTAAATTGTAAACAAAAAGAATACAATTTAGAAATGGAAATTCCATTTCAAATCCGTTTGTAAATTTTGAAATGGAAAATTTTTCTTTTTTTCATTTCTAATCCGTTTCAAATTACTAGAAAATTTTTTCTTTTTTGTTATTTAATACATTGTTTCCTGCATTAATGCATATAATATAATATTAATTTTAAATGCTCAATATCACAATATTTATATTATCATGCTATCAAATATCAAATCTCAATCAATATTTTGTATAGATATGACAGTGAAGGGTTATGAAAATAATTCACTGTATGGAAAAATAAAATATCATAATAACAAAAAAACAAGCTACTTGTCATCAATAATATCATCACTCATCACAACTATCAGTCTCTCTACCATCATTCTGATGAGTCGCATCTGCAGCTGAGACTCTAAACTGCATACCCTGCATCATTTGTATCATCATGTTTTGTATTATTGTTACATGCGCTCCTCCAGTGTCTGCTCGTGTTGTTGGTATCTCTCCTCCAACATCAGCTCTCGCTGTTGGTCTCTCTCCTCCATTATAGCTAAACTATCTTTTGGCGTACGATAGTCTGATGCAATTGTTGAATCTTTTCCTCCATTTCCTCCAACTGAGAGCGATGGGATGTAGTAGAAGATGATCCATGTGATAAGGTAGGGTAGAAAATTAATGCTTAGGATCCAATGCCATAAATCCTATTCTTCTTCCCCCCCCCCCCCCCCCTACAACTTGATAATATAGTGCCACCTCATTCATAGTAGGAGTGTCACTGCACCCCTCTTGTGGTTGAGACGACTGTTCCTTAAGCGCCAAAAATGCATCCTGCATAAGTCAATACACATGTTTTAAATACATTTTTCTCGGCAATTGAATAAACAAACTCAATTATTCATTTTTTTCTATAATTAAAAGACAAATAAAATACTTGTTCACTTAACTTAATTGATTGCGCTCATGCATCAACCATATTAGAGGTGCCCTTTCTAGTGTGGGTCTTATGGAAAAGCTCATAGGGAAAAGGTCTTCGGCCAAGCTGGGTTTCCTAAAAAGACATAATTATTTTAATAATGTTTATAATCATGTTTGAATAATCACTACTAATATGTAGATAGACATTAACAAAACCAGTAAATATAAAATCCTTACCATTCTATCTGCATGAGTAGCATGTGAAACTGAACCCCTTATGTGTCTAAAAATGCTTGCCCTACCTCCCCCTATCTCACTATAGTGGTTAGTAGTGAACTGATGGCTCTTGGCTTTGAACTCTGGGCTACTCCATGCCTCTTTCCATTTTTACATTGTACTATCAGGCATGATGACCTTGGATTTTCCTTTCTTAACATTGCACATTAGTGCCTTATAGCACTCTGCAGCCTTACGCCTCTAAGCTTCCTTTATGAGTGAAGTCATTTCTTACTAGTCAAAGTATTTTTATAGTAAAACAAATAAAAATAAACGCAGTTGTATTAGTATGATAATATTTTTTAAAAAAATTTAAAAATATTTCTCCTTAATTTTGGATAGACCAGCCTAGTTATTAGGCATCAATTACACCTGTTAAAAACACTTCATATATTCTTAATAACAAACAACATCCACCCCAAGTACAACAAGTCACAATAATATATAATTTCAACATTCTCAACACAAAAGCTATACATATAACTTTTAAGCATTAATATACTTCAATTGTGTTCTTTTACATTAATTCACAAATTCTCATCACTTAAATAATATTTGTTTGCAACATTCTTTTTGGAGGTTTCATACATTATGCAAATCAGTTTTTGATAGCTAATTATATTTAAATATTTATTTTATTACCTGAAATTCATCCCAGTAAAACTCCTTTGCCTCAGGCATGACAATCTTCCAACAATGCCCCTCTGGGTCCATCCTCTCCTTGAAAATACTCTTCATCTTCTTAGCACATTCCTCAGATGGATGTAACCTGTACACAAGAAAGACAACAAATATATTGATTTTATGCAAATGTAGAAACATGATACTTTAATCACTAATGACAAGTAATATTAAATCATGCATAAAGTTAATTAATTTTTAATACTTATACACCATTAATGAACTTTATTCATTTTTTTCTTCCAAAGGTGGTGAGTGATAGGCCATCCATCGATGATATTGGTACTGCCCCAACTGAATGACCTCCATGACCAGAGGTCAATCCAAGTTCAGGCTCAGAACATGGGGTAGTAGTCAGTGGCGATAAAGGTGGAGATGGAGGTGGAGGTGGAGGTGGAGGTGTAGCTTGATGCTGTGTTGAACTAGTAGATCCCTCAGGATCTGGCGTCTAACTCTTAGTGGATGGTGAAGGAACCTGAGGGTAACCCTGTGCAAACTGGTCTAGTTGATCATTGGGCTCATCTTGTAAATGTAACTGCCTTGACTGTGAATGGCCCAATAAACCTTCCCTATGACTGTCACCTCACATCCTGCATAAATAATTGTATTAATTAGTTAGCTTTATTTAACTTATTATACATAATAAAGATGAAGTTTTCCAATAGTTAGAATTTATAGTTTAGGTTTAGGAATATAAATTCATTGAGAGAAATACCTAAATCTAATTAGCATCACTATCATATTCATCATCATCTTCCTCATCGCTTTCTGAGTCCAATTCAATCTCATTTTCATCCTCAATGTCCTCTTTATCAATTTCAACTAATACATTGCTTAGATCATTCAAATATTATTATTGATAATCATCATCATCAATTTGTATCAAAGGGACTTCCATTTCATCTTCTTGAAAGGGTTCTTCCTATGCAAGGGGGGGGGGGGGGGGTTGTCACATTCACTTGATCAGGAAGATTAATAACAAATCTTGGTTTGATTTTGAACACGGCCCACCAATCATCCTTGTCACTCTTTATGCTTGGATATATGGAATAATTGACTTGAGCAGCTTGGATAGTGAGAACAAATGGTTCATACCTATTGAATGAAATGATGGTTTATGATTAACATCCACAAGTTTATATTTTGGATGAATCTTTGTTCCCACATTTGGTGTTGGATCAAACCAATCACATTTAAACAATACAGTTCTTTTGATTGGTAATCCAGGATACTCTAATTGTAGCACTTCAATTAACTGCCCATAGTAGTCACTCTCGTCAGTACTATAATTAGTCCCCTTGATGCATACCCCACTGTTCATTATTGCCCTATGCGAACTATGACGTTTAGTGTGAAATTTATAACCGTTAACTACATAACGATTGTAGGACATAACACTTCTTAATGGACCCTTTGATAGATTCTTTAAGAACTAGCTTGATATATTGGTGGAGGGTTTGTGAACATATTTATTGAACCACTTATCAAATTCACACTCCAGTTTCTCATCAACTTGTTTATCATTGATATTTGGATTGCTCATGTGTAACTCATTAACAAAAATGTTGCATGCAATGAAAGCACTCAATTACAAGCTTTGAATCAATAATGGCGTTGCAACAATTATAATAATGGAATATTAGAAAAACTTACTCAATGTACGATTTTACTTCTATAAAATTCAACAATATGTACATTTGTACTGTTTGAAATTCTTCTTCTGTGAGATATCTAACCTTTCATTTTCCTAGTAGCCTATCAGAATGAGTGTAAATTGATAGATTTCCTAGATGTTCATCCATATGTTTGACTGTATCATCATTGCATGGAACATTTCAATGCCTTGTGTTGACATGTGGTTTGAAATAATAAGCGCAGAACAATGATGCTTCTTCAACTAAGTATGCATTACATATGGAACCTTCCACTTTGGCTTTATTTTTCACATTATTTTTTAACTTCCTAAGGTACATGTACCACTTACTATTTAGTCACAACAAGACTTTTAATTCTCTATATAATGATATTATACAATAATATATTAAACTAGTTACCTCTCAAATGGATACATCGACCAATATTGCACTGGACCAGCAATCTATGCTTCATATGCCAAATGCACTGGGAGATGTCCCACGGAGTCAAAGAAACTTGGAGGGAATATACGCTCTAGTTTGCATAATATTATAGGAATCTCTTCATTGAGCTGTAACATGTCTTATTATCTGAGTGTTATTGAAGTTAACTCTCTAAAGAAATTGCTCAATTTGGTCAATGCATGCCATACATTTTGTGGAAGCAATTCCCCGAATGCTATTGGGAGTAATCTCTGCATAAAGACATGACAGTCATGGCTTTTCATCCCAAACAACTTTAGTTTTTGCATGTCTATACACCTACCATGTAACAACCCTCGATCCGACAGCATAACAACCGAACTAATAGCGTTATCTATAATTTCCACAATTTGTAATAAAATCTATAACTCAATTTCATATGGACTTTCCTTATTTCTCATAAAAAAAAATTGTACCTTAATGTGATTTAAGAAAAATACAAAATTTTTATAACATGTCATTTACTTAGATACATCCTTATTATCAAATATTTATTTATACAACTTATACAACTTATATTACTTATATAATTTATACAAAAGAATCATTTACAAGTGTAAAGTAAGGCCAACCCTAATTAAACTCCTGACAAAATACTGCTTCTCTGATGCAGACTTCAATGATCTACTCTCTATAAACCCTTGGCTTTAGTGTCTGTATGAGGTAAAAACCCATCACGCTAAGCATATAGCTTAGTGGTGCATGTCTAGCTTAAGATAGCTAATTAATAGTTGCCTGTAACTACACATACTATGTGTGACACCCCTTACCCGACTACAGTGTAGCCGAGCAAGTTATGCCACTCAGTGTGCCGGAGCACTCTATTTTATCGTAATTCATTTTTATCGTAGTTTTGAATATACTTGTGAAATATAATTCATTTATTGAAATTGTAATTTATTTGAGGTTCCGAAAATTTTAAAGAAAATCCGGCGGAGTACCGGCTAAAAATGGAGAAAACCGTTCTTCCGAACCTGTGAAAAACACTTCCTATATTCTTATTCATTCATCTCAACTCCATTTATCAAAATCTCAATATTTTTCAGTTCACATTCATTTCTCAATCATTCACCTCATTTGATAATCATGTACCAGTTACAGATCAATATTCACTTTTCCATTTACAAACACAAATTTGCATTATTTACATGAAAATCAAAATACATTACATAAGTTTCATTACATATGAGAACATCAAAATTTATTACAGAATGCCAAAATGACACCTAGTGTCCTACCAATGCATTGCAGAAGTTGAGGTGACACGGACACTATGCAGAACTGTGAATGGCCTTACCCAATCTGTGGTCTACCGGGCCCTCTGTCCAACTCTTCAGTACCTACGCGTTGCAAAAGCGACGCGCTAAGCATAAAGCTTAGTGGTGCCAATAATACAAGAAAATATAATATACAAATAAAAATAATAATTTCCTTGCTATTGTGTTCATAAGAATTGACTAATTACTAACTTATTGTTTAGTCGAGGGCTAATCATGTTTTATGATATTAACTTCTTCATGCATTTCGTTAATTATTTTCTTCATGATCTTGAGCTTCTTTGTATTTTTGTAATCATTCCTGATACTTAATTTTCATATTTTCTTTAATAATCAGTTCAATCACAGTTATACTTTTCCATGCCCAAGTAACCTATCTTGGACGATCGATCGATAACGGGTCGTTGGCACCGACACCGCGGTTCGGCCGTCATACCATGGGACGCAGAACGTCAACCACGTATGCAGTCAGTATGGCTAAAAAGCCATGATATCACATAATTGGCATAAAAGCCATGAATACGGGCATAAAAGCCATGAATACGGGCATAAAGCCTTTCGCAGTACTGCTAAAACAATACCCTATTGGCATGCCAATCTATCCAAACCAATCACATTAGGCTTACTGGGACATTTTGCACTTTTAAGTTTCACAATTTTTGAATTTCAAGTTTTCATGTCACTATTCATTTCATTAGTTAACTAAAATGTTGACTTTTGCATAAACAATAGGTACATTGGTTTTAGAACTCCCAACATACCACATTTTACATTTAAAACTTGTTGGAATCAATTACCAAATCCATTTCCAAGATTATTTCAAGTTTTCATGTCACTATTCACTTCATTAGTCAACTAAAATGTTGACTTTTGCACAGAAAATATGTACATTGACTTTGGCACTTCAAACATACTACATTTTTCATTTAAAACTTGTTGGTTTTGGTTACTTTCTCAAAGCTTAGGTCATTTTGGCAAAATTGCCAATTTTCGGTTTTGGTGCTCCGAAGTTGCACTGTTTCATTGGTCAATTTACTGTTAGAATTTGATAAAACTTTCTTCATAGAAAATGTTCCTTATTTTGTCTAGTTGAATTTCCTTTTTTGAATCACTCCATTTGGAGTTTTGTAGCTCAAGTTATGGCCAAAATAAGTTTATTGTTCACGTGCACTGTTCATGCTGAGATTTTGGATTTTGGCAGATTTTGGTCCAACTTTGGTCAGTAATTTGATCAAGTTAAGTTCATAATTTGGTCTAACTTTCTTCATATGAAATGTTCTACTATGCCTTAGGTTTCCATCGGTTCAAGAATCGCCTAAATCCGAGTTTTCTAGAGAGAGTTATGTCCTCCAAACATTGCTGCTCAAATGAAAATTCTGGAAATCTCAGTACAGTAAACTTCACTTTGCTCAATGATTTGATTAGGTTCTGGTCATAATTTGGGGTAGGTTTCTTCATGAAAGTTGTTTTTCTATGTCTTAACTTATTGCTGTAAAAATTTCAGGTCAATTGACCATATCTACAGTGAGTTATGGCCAAATGAACAGTTACTGTTCATTTGGTCATTTCTGCAGGGGCTGTTTGCAGGGTATCCGGATTGGGGCCAAGTTTTGGTCCTCTTGCTTTGGTCTTTTGGGCATGGTTTCTTCAGCAAAAATGTGCCATTATAAGCCTAGTTTCATGTCCAATTGGCCAAACATCAATTGGACCTACACAGCCAAAGTTATGGTAGTGCAAGTGGACTGAATTTTCAGTCCCTCTGTTGCTGTCCTAGGGCAGCCTACAACTTCACTTTGCAATCCTATTTTTCAGTCCATAATATGGTCAACTTACCTAAAATGGTCACTAATTGACCATTAAAATGTGCTCTAACAATTTCATAAGCTAAATAAATTTTTCACTTCTCAAAACCCTAATGTCCAATTCAATTTGCCCATAAACCTCAATTAGCACACTAGTTCAACATCCATGCATATTCATACCTTAAACATCATTTCTATCCACTCTAAATTCATTAAAACAATCAAACTCATCCTTCCTTAGGGCTGCCAAAAATTGAAGGGATGCATACACTTAACTTTTATTCATTTAATTTACAATTTCTCACTTATTTCAAGCTTCTAACATGGAATCAAAGAAGTATATATATAAGTAGGCACTAACCTCACTTTAACCTCTTGTAGGGCAGATTTCTCCATGTTAAATCTTCATTTTCTTGTACTCTCTTGGCTGCCAAACACTTCCTCTAGGTCCAAGGATTCATTTTAGTGTTGGGGTCTTGAGGAAATATGGTGAGGAAGCATGAGAAATGAAGCTTTTGTTTGAAAATCAATGGAGGGAGAAGAGGGAGAGATTCACGTTTTGGCTGAAGAAGAAGAAGGAAACAGCAGAATTTTGGGTCCATTTGTCTCTTTTAATTGTTTAAAAAAAGACTTATTGAATGGTGATTGGTGGAGGGTATGTAAATGACATCATGTGACGTCATTATCCCTAATTTCCTTCATTTTTCTTTTCTTTTCTTTTCTACCACATTTCAATTTAATTTTTAGCAATATTTCTTCATATTTTATGTCATATTAATTATTTACTTAACTGGACAAGTCGGCCAAAAATCACATCTGAAGGCGAAATGACCAAAATGCCCTCCGTTTGGCTTAACGGGTCAAAATTGTCTGTACCGATTGAAAAATTTTTCTAAATATTTTCTTGGTATTCTAATGCCATAGGAACCTTAATGACCCTTCTCTGGAGTCCCAAAAATTATTTTATAATTTTTCCCCCGGGTCTAGGGCTCCTCGTTGCAAGAACCGCAACTTCCCTCTGGTTACCCATCGCTTGGGCACCGGCTCATTTGACTTAGTTGTATTTCATTTCTAAAATTTTTCCTAAATTTTTCTTATTAATATTTGAGTTAATTATGGTTCTTTACCTTAGTTTAAATATTTTTCCAGACGTTCTAGCTGTCCGGACCGACACTGGTCACCGGAACAGTAGAATGTACGGAGTTGCTACCGGGAGGGTGTTACAACTCTTCCCCTCTAATTTAAATTTCGTCCTCAAAATTTACTCAATGTAAATAGCCAAGGAGCTAATACCTCTTTATTTCTTCACCTTTCCGTGTTATCCTACATCACTTTCTCCTTAGTCTCAATCCTATCCTCAAACAGTTATGTACTCATCCTTTTTCATCTTAAATACAGTCTCCTTCTCATCTCTATTCGCTATCTCATTGTCTCTTCACTCTCTTATTCCATATCTTAACCTAAAATAAACAGGAAATATAGATCTGCAATAGTGTCACCTCGACTCTTATGAATGCAATGCATGATATGCAGTCTATCTAGGTCCAGAAACGCCTAAACCGCACTCTGATACCACTAAATGTGACACCCCTTACCCGACTACAGTGTAGCCGAGCAAGTTATGCCACTCAGTGTGCCAGAGCACTCTATTTTATCTTAATTCATCTTTATCGTAGTTTTGAATATACTTGTGAAATATAATTCATTTATTGAAATTGTAATTTATTTGAGGTTTCGAAAATTTTAAAGAAAATCCGGCGGAGTACCGGCTAAAAATGGAGAAAACCGTTCTTCGGAACCTGTGAAAAATACTTCCTATATTCTTATTCATTCATCTCAACTCCATTTATCAAAATCTCAATATTTTTCAGTTCACATTCATTTCTCAATCATTCACCTCATTTGATAATCATGTACCAGTTACAGATCAATATTCACTTTTCCATTTACAAACACAAATTTGCATTATTTACATGAAAATCAAAATACATTACATAAGTTTCATTACATATGAGAACATCAAAATTTATTACAGAATGCCAAAATGACACCTAGCGTCCTACTAATGCACTGTAGAAGTTGAGGTGACACGGACACTATGCAGAACTCTGAATGGCCTTACCCAATCTGTGGTCTACTGGGCCCTCTGTCCAACTCTTTCAGCACTACGCTGCAAGCGACGCGCTAAGCATAAAGCTTAGTGGTGCCAATAATACAAGAAAATATAATATGCAAATAAAAATAATAATTTCCTTGCTATTGTGTTCATAAGAATTGACTAATTACTAACTTATTGTTTAGTCGAGGGCTAATCATGTTTTATGATATTAACTTCTTCATGCATTTCGTTAATTATTTTCTTCATGATCTTGAGCTTCTTTGTATTTTTGTAATCATTCCTGATACTTAATTTTCGTATTTTCTTTAATAATCAGTTCAATCACAGTTATACTTTTCCATGCCCAAGTAACCTATCTTGGACGATCGATCGATAACGTCGTTGGCACCGACACCGCGGTGCCTCGGGCCGTCATACCATGGGACGCAGAACGTCAACCACGTATGCAGTCAGTATGGCTAAAAAGCCATGATATCACATAATTGGCATAAAAGCCATGAATACGGGCATAAAAGCCATGAATACGAGCATAAAGCCTTTCGCAGTACTGCTAAAACAATACCCTATTGGCATGCCAATCTATCCAAACCAATCACATTAGGCCTACTAGGGCATTTTGCACTTTTAAGTTTCACAATTTTTGAATTTCAAGTTTTCATGTCACTATTCATTTCATTAGTCAACTAAAATATTGACTTTTGCGTAAACAATAGGTACATTGGTTTTAGAACTCCCAACATACCACATTTTGCATTTAAAACTTGTTGGAATCAATTACCAAATCCATTTCCAAGATTATTTCAAGTTTTCATGTCACTATTCACTTCATTAGTCAACTAAAATGTTGACTTTTGCACAGAAAATATGTACATTGACTTTGGCACTTCAAACATACTACATTTTTCATTTAAAACTTGTTGGTTTTGATCACTTTCTCAAAGCTTAGGTCATTTTGGCAAAATTGCCAATTTTCGGTTTTGGTGCTCCGAAGTTGCACTATTTCATTGGTCGATTTACTATTAAAATTTGACAAAACTTTCTTCATAGAAAATGTTCCCTATTTTGTCTAGTTGAATTTCCTTTTTTGAATCACTCCATTTAGAGTTTTGTAGCTCAAGTTATGGCCAAAATAAGTTTACTGTTCACGTGCACTGTTTATGCTGAGATTTTGGGTTTTGGCAGATTTTGGTGCAACTTTGGTCAGTAATTTGATCAAGTTAAGTTCATAATTTGGTCTAACTTTCTTCATATGAAATGTTCTACTATGCCTTAGGTTTCCATCGGTTCAAGAATCGCCTAAATCCGAGTTTTCTAGAGAGAGTTATAGTCCTCCAAACATTGTTACTCAAATGAAAATTCTGGAAATCTCAGTACAGTAAACTTCACTTTGCTCAATGATTTGATTAGGTTCTGGTCATAATTTGGGGTAGGTTTCTTCATGAAAGTTGTTTGTCTATGTCTTAACTTGTTGCTGTAACAATTTCAGGTCAATTGACCATATCTACAGTGAGTTATGGCCAAATGAACAGTTACTGTTTATTTGGTCATTTCTGCAGGGGCTGTTTGCAGGGTGTCCGGATTGGGGCCAAGTTTTGGTCCTCTTGCTTTGGTTTTTTGGGCATGGTTTCTTCAGAAAAAATGTGCCATTATAAGCCTAGTTTCATGTCCAATTGGCCAAACATCAATTGGACCTACACAACCAAAGTTATGGCAGTGCAAGTGGACTGAATTTTCACTCCTCTGTCCTAGGGCAGCCCACAACTTCACTTTGCAATCCTATTTTTCAGTCCATAATATGGTCAACTTACCTAAAATGGTCACTAATTGACCATTAAAATTTGCTCTAACAATTTCATAAGCCAAATCAATTTTTCACTTCTCAAAACCCTAATGTCCAATTCAATTTGCCCATAAACCTCAATTAGCACACTAGTTCAACATCCATGCATATTCATACCTTAAACATCATTTCTATCCACTCTAAATTCATTAAAACAATCAAACTCATCCTTCCTTAGGGCTGCCAAAAATTGAAGGGATGCATACACTTAACTTTTATTCATTTAATTTATAATTTCTCACTTATTTCAAGCTTCTAACATGGAATTAAAGAAGTATATATATAAGTAGGCACTAACCTCACTTTAACCTCTTGTAGGGCAGATTTCTCCAAGTTAAATCTTCATTTTCTTGTACTCTCTTGGCTGCCAAACACTTCCTCTAGGTCCAAGGATTCATTTTAGTGTTGGGGTCTTGAGGAAATATGGTGAGGAAGCATGAGAAATGAAGCTTTTGTTTGAAAATCAATGGAGGGAGAAGAGGGAGAGATTCACGTTTTGGCTGAAGAAGAAGAAGGAAACAGCAGAATTTTGGGTCCATTTGTCTCTTTTAATTGTTTAAAAAAAGACTTATTGAATGGTGATTGGTGGAGGGTATGTAAATGACATCATGTGATGTCATTATCCCTAATTTCCTTCATTTTTCTTTTCTTTTCTTTTCTACCACATTTCAATTTAATTTTTAGCAATATTTCTTCATATTTTATGTCATATTAATTATTTACTTAAATGGACAAGTCGGCCAAAAATCACCTCTGAAGGCGAAATGATCAAAATGCCCTCCGTTTGGCTTAACGGGTCAAAATTGTCTGTACCGATTGAAAAATTTTTCTAAATATTTTCTTGGCATTCTAATGCCATAGGAACCTCAATGACCCTTCTCTGGAGTCCCAAAAATTATTTTATAATTTTTCCCTCGGGTCTAGGGCTCCTCGTTGCGAGAACCGCAACTTCCCTCTGGTTACCCATCGCTTGGGCACCGGCTCATTTGACTTAGTTGTATTTCATTTCTAAAATTTTTCCTAAATTTTTCTTATTAATATTTGAGTTAATTATGGTTCTTTACCTTAGTTTAAATATTTTTCCGGACGTTCTAGCTGTCCGGACTGACACTGGTCACCGGAATAGTAGAATGTACGGAATTGCTACCGGGAGGGTGTTACACTATGGGCATTTAACAATTAATTAAAATTCATAACAATTTTTACAAAGATAAATAAAATATTTCATTATTAACTCTTTAATTGAATTTCACTAATTTTGCTCATGAAATGTACATATGGCAATAAGTTATCTATTAACAAAAGTAAAATCCAATTTATAAATAAAAGAGCAACTCATTTGACTTGAAAGCTTCTCATTTTATTATTTCTGTTTAATGGCTCAATTCCTCCCTGGTATAACTTTCCTTATTCCGGATATTAGGATTTTAATGCAACTCCTTCTTTTAGATATTATCTTACAGTTCTTTTTCCACTACAACATCTTCTTTCAAATGTTGCCTTATGCATCCTTTTCACCACAGCAACACCTTCTTTCAGGTATCGTCTTACGTGCCTTTTTAGGATCAATAAGTGTATTGTGACACCATCTTTCAGATGCCGTCTTTACATGCTCATAGATATAGATTCATTTCAGTTTGCAGATCTACTATCTTATCCCCCTATTTGGCATGCCAAACTATCCGATTTCTATCTTCAATCTAGGTAGAATCTTGGGCGGGCCTCAGTAGTCTTATAACATGATATTAGGTAGTTCAAACATTCTTACATCCATAAGGGATTGACACTCATCATGTTCACATCATTTGTCATTATCATATACTTGTTTACATATTCATAATAAGGAAGGATTGACATTCATCATTTTATGTAACACCCTCACTGTAGCAATTCCATAAATTTTACTATTTCGATGATCGATGTCAGTCCGGACAGCTAGAACATCTGAAAAAACATTTAAACTAAAGTGAGGAGCCATAATTAACTCAAATATTACTAAGAAAAATTTAGGAAAAATTTTAGAAATAAAATACAACTAAGTGAAATGAGCCAGTGCCCTAGCGATGGGTAACCCAGTGAGAAGTTGCGGTCTTCGCAACTAGGAGCCCTAAACCAAGAGAAAATTCTTAAAATAATTTTTGGGACTCTAGAAGAGAGTCATTGAGGTTTCCATGGCATTAGAATGCCAAGAAAATACTTAGAAAATTTTTTCAATCAGTATAGACAATTTTAGCTCATTAAGCTAAACGGAGGGCATTTTGGTCATTTCGTCTTCAAAGAAGATTTTTCATCAACTTGTCCAATTAAGGAAAAAAATATAATACATAAAATATGAATAAATATTGCTTAGAAATTAAATTAAAAATGAGTGAAGAAAAGAAGATTGAAAATGGAAAAAAAAATTTTGAAATGGAAAATGGAGTTATGATATCACTTAGATGATGTCATAAATGCAAAATAAAAATTGTCCACCAATTGGACTTTAGAAAATACACTTAAGAAGACTTAAAGAGGGATAAGAAAAGAAAAAAAAATAAATGTCATCTTCCATCTTGAGCCGCCGCACCATAGAGAGAGAGAGAGAGAGAAAGAAAACCTCCATGGAAGCTTTGATCAAGCTTGAGTTCAACACCCAAATCACCCTAAAACCCTAGCTTCCCTTCACAAATATTTACCCTTACACGTAAAGAAAGCCTTGGGCAACAAAAAGAAAGAGAAAAAGAGGAGTTCTTAAGCTTTGAAAATTAGCTAAATCAAGGTTAGTGCCAATTAGTTTTAATTACTTTGTGTATACATCATGGAGAACATGAATTGAGTATGAAACTAAGCTAATTTAAATAAATTTTGCATGGATGAATTTCACCAAATTTTGGCAACCTTAGGTTACATTAGGTTTCCTTTAATTTGAATGAATTATAATTGTACATGGCTGCCATTGAATATGAACTTGATGCCTTAACTCATTGATTGCATGTATATGAAGTATTAAAGTTGTTGGAGTTGGGGTTTTAGGGAAAACTTGGGATTCTGCTTATGTGTTGGTAAATGGAAGTTCTAATGGTCAATTAGTGACCATTTGGCTGAGTATAATGAGGAATTGAAGTGAATGGTAGCTTGGGATTTGAGATTGGGTGTGCTACCTTGAGTGCCCTACAGGTCTGAATGTGAGTCCAGTATGTTTGGGTAGCTATAACTTGGGTTGCGTAGGTTCAATTGGTGCAAGGCTAATTGGACATGAATTTAGACACATAATGGCACAATTTTGGTGAAGGAACTCTATCCAGTAACTAAGCATAGGATGCCCTAAAAATTGACGAAATCCAGGTGACTTACATTCTACCTGGGCAAAATGACCAAATGAACAGTGTTTATTCATTCGGTCACAACTCAGTGTAGAAGGGTCCAATTGACATAAATTTTATACCGATAGAAAGCTGAGACATAGCCCTACAACTTTCATGAAGAAAACAAATCCAAATTTTGACCATAACATATCCAAAAACTGACCTGCAATCAGTGTACAAAAACTGCAAAATTGATTCTGCCCAAAAATTCTGGAAAAAATTGTAATTTGGCCAGTTATGGTGTTTAGGCCATAACTTGAGTTACAAAACTCCAAAAGCGGTGATTCAAAAAGTGAAATGTAACTAGACACAATAAGGAACAACTTTGATGAAGAAAATTTGGCCAAATTCTCACTGTAGAATGGCTTAATGGAACAGTGAACTCTAGCACCCAAAACTGAAATTTCTTATTTATTCACCATTGGTTAGAAGTATGGATTGGCAACTATTGCCAACACTTTTGGGAACCAAAATGTGGTAAATTTATGTGGTTAGGACTTATGTAGCTATTATGCATTGAAAAGTCAATAATTTGACATAAATAGTAAAATGAATAGTAACTTTATATGTAAAGCATGAAAATTCAATCAATAACTTGGTAATGTGCCCTAATATACCTAGTAAGATTTGTTTGGATAGATTGGCATTCCAATAGGGTTCAATTAGCAGTACTGCATATGGCATTATGCCATTCTGTAATTTTATGGCTTTTAGCCATTCTGATATTATGATGATACTTGGCCTTGTGCCTAATGTTATTACAGCTTATCAGCTATTCTGTTGCACACCGAGAGACACTATGAGACCGATGGTGTGACGGCCTGAGGTACTTGGTACCCAGTGCCAGTTTACCCATTTATCCAGTCCACTCACCCAGTATAGGTTACTTGGACAACCAAAAAAGAAAGTTGATAAATTTAATGAAATAATGGATATAATGAGTACCAAATAAATAAGACTATAAATAATTACCAAAAATTTGTCTGTATGAGACATTAATATACACACTGCATATTTATTTTCTTTTTATTTTATTAGTGGCATCACTAAGCATTATTGCTTAGCGCGTCGTTTTTTGCCATGCGTAGGTTCTGGAGAGACAGATAGAGAGCCTAGCAGTGGTAGGACCTTTAGGTCCCTTCTGAAATTTTGTTTTTGCATTTTGTAAAGAGTAGTAGTTTGTGATTTGTAAATTATGAACTCATGTAAATAGTAAATTTATGTAATCATATGTTGATGTACATATTTTGTAAAATTTTGTTAATTAATATAATTTGTGAATATCTTCATGAAATTAAATTTGATTTTGAATTTGAATGAAATTGTGGATTCATGTTGAAAGCTTGAGATGATTGTGAATGTTGAGAATTGTTGAGACCATGTTGATGGTTATTGGAGTTTGAGAATGATTGAAAATGTATAGGAAGTGTTTTTCATAGGTTCCAAAGAACCGTTTTCTCCATTTTTAGCCGGTACTCTGTCGGATTTTCTATAAAATTTACGGAACCTCAAGTAAATTTATAATTTCAATAAATGACTTAAATGAGTTAAATTTCACAATTGCACTTCATAACAATGAAGAAATAAATTAAGGATAAAAATAATTGAAATAAAATATAGTGTTTCGGTACACTGTGTGGCATATCTTGCTCGGCTATACTATAGACGGACATTTTAACACCATTTGGCATCATCATATAATCAATTTCATATTCAAAATAAGGACATAACCATTATCACATAGCATTTAGAATCAATCATGTTAATTCCCCATAAGGCAGAAACTCATTTTGCAATTATAATTAGACCTAGAGAAAGGCATTTTTAAGACCAGCTCCCTTTATAATACATGTCAATTTATGTCTTAACTTCATTAGAAATTAATTTGATCAAATTTAGACGTGTAAAAATTCATTTATACCCCTTTATGTGCAAACTATTCAAGAAGGCAGATTACCATTTCAGGGGAACACATATTTGGTACCTTATTTTCTATCAACTCCTTGGGTACTCTAAAGACAGAATTAGCTCTTATGGTCTTCATACAATTTATAACTTAGGGTCTTAAATTTCATTTGAATTAGGAATCACCCCATTCCAAGGTCTAGATCTCAAGTTATGCTCTAATTTCTACATACTGTTCAGTTTTTACATAACCAGTTCTGGTTATAACCAAAATTCATAGTTCCTATTCATAAGTTAATTTCACCATTCTAAAGACAGATTCAATTAAAGTAGTCTCCATAAAATATCTTCCTACATGTTTTAAGTTTTCAACAGTTCAAGAATCACCTAATTTGGAGGCCTATATTGTGAATTATAACTAAATTATCAACTACTGTTCACAGATGCATTATCCTGAGAATTCCAGGTTTCCAGATTTCTAATTCAAGTTTGCCCTCAACATTCAAGCACTTTACACCCATAATTTGTACGGGATCTTTGAAGCAAAATTTTAGACCTATGTCTTAAGTTCCAAAGCATCTTGTAGCACCTTAATTGGAGATGTGCAGAGGAAAATATGCCCTATTTACTACATGATGGTCACAAGGCTAAATTGCTGAACTCCAGGAAATTTCAGATTTGCAATACCAACTTTCACTGAAATTTCAACCACTTTACCCTAGAAATTAGGTCCGAGTTAAATAAATTGTAGGTTTATATCTTAAGAAAAGTTTGGTACAAATTTCATCTCAATTGGAGCTCTATAACTCAACTTATAGCCAAATTAGTACAGACTACTCACTGGATTTACTAATCCTGGCAGCCACCATTCAATGATTCATAAAGTAATAATTTTTATAACAAGCTTAAACAAGTACTTACCTCAACTTAGTTCCAACAAATTACTTCCAATTGCAACAACTTTTTATCAAAAAAAAATCCCCAAGCTAATTCTTGATTCTTCCTTCCCTTTCACTTTGATTTCATGTGTTGATCATCAATTCCTTCAATTCCAACACAAAACATCATCTTAGATGCATGAATTATTTGTATTTGAGATTGGATGAAAGAAAAATGGAGAAGTAGAGAGAGGGGTTCTATTGAAGATGGAAGGAAGAAGAAGACAATTTTTGTTATTTTATATGCCTTGGATACTTATCCCTTTCTTAACATGTGTCACTTTGTCATTTATCCTATTTAATTAGTGGTTAATTAACTTAATTAATTACACTTAATGATCTTAATTAAACTCAATTAGATGTTAAGTTGGAAATTTTCAATTTTTCCCCCAAACTTCATTAACTTTGCAATAAAGTCTATAGGTATCTTTTACAAACTTTTAGTTTAACCCCTCACTTAATCTAATTTATATACCATATTCAATATTTGAATTTCTTACTAAAATATACTAAATATGGTCTGTAAATTTAGGGCATTACATACCTATGTTTGACACATAATCATCTAGGAATCTAAGATTTTTAAGCCATTCACACAACATTGCTTTTGATTGTTTGTCTAATGTGTAACGTGCTTTAGGATACTTTCTTGTTTCCATATTCCTCTCCAACTTAGGTCAGTGACAGTACTCTTTCAAATCTTCCCTTGATTTTGCATTGTCCTTTATCTTCCCTTCAACATCCATTACAGTGTTAAAAATATTTTCAAATACATTTTTCCTTATATGAATGACATCCAGGTTATGGTGAAGCATGTTAGTGCTCCAATATGGCAAATCCTAAAAAATGCCCCTTTTTCCCAACCCCTCTTTGATTGTTATTCTCATCTGCACCCATATATGTGAAACACATTAATCCTAGATATTCTATTTGTTCTAAAATCTCCTCACCAGGCAGAATGGGGGGAGCACTTTTTATAACTTTCTTGTTCTTTCTAAAAGCAGTTTTGTTCCATCTGAAAGGATGGTCAGCTGGTAAGAATTTATGGTGATTTTCAAACCATGATTGTATACCACCTTTATTAATGTGAATGCATCTGAATCTTCCCTATAATACGCACAAGCGGTCTTGCCAGCTGTGCTCCAACCGGACAACATTGAATATGCAGAGAAATCACTTATTATCCATAATAACGCAACCCTCATATTAAAATTATTCTTCTTAGATGCATCATATGTCTCAATTCTAACTTCCCATAATTGTTTCAACTCTACAATAAGTGGCTACCAGTACACATCCAATTTGTCCTTTAGGTTTCTCAGACTAGGAACTTTTACCGTTAGGAATATATACTCATCCTTCATACATAAACAAGGAGGCAAATTGTAAGGAGTGACAATGACTGGCCAAGATGAATATTGTTGCCCTGATTGACCAAATGGTTGAAACCCACAGTGCACAGTCCTAGTCTTATATTCTAAACCTCAGCAACAAATGAAGGATGTGTCTTATTAAAATGCTTCCACGCAGTTGAATCTAAACAATGACGCATTACCCCATCTTCATGCTTATGCTTAGCATGCCATCTCATTTCTTATACTGTTCCATTCGAAGCAAATAATCCTTGCAATCTCTGTGTGAGAGTAAACTAGTACATTTTCTTGTGTGGAACATTGGTTTTAAAATTACAAGAACCTTGACTATGTCATTTGAACCGTGGATGGTCATAAAATTTGCATTTCGTTAACTCACTATCTTCAGCCCAATATAACATACATCCATTAGTACAATAATGAATCTTCTCAACAGGTAGGCCCAATGCTTGGACCAACTTCTTTGTACTATAAAAGTTTTCAGTCATTAAATTATCACTCGGTAACACCTCTTTCATAAGTTGGTAGATGTCATCAAAACACCTTTTTGACAAATGGTGTTTTGCCTTGATGTTCAACATCCTTGCAATAACAGAGAGCTACGAATGGGTTTCACAACCTGGCCACACCTCATACAATTTTTGTGCTGATGTATTTGGAGGCCCCTCCATTACATCCTGAAAAAAACCAGGACCTGTTACATCCATTACCATTTGCTCATATGTGTTGCTTGTGCTACTATCAACCTCTTGAATAGGCTCTTCTATCAAAACATTTATCTTTTCTGCCACACTCTACTCCTCTGTAAGATATAACATGATCTCGTAGTACACCTAATGAATTATCGTACTTCTCCTATCGGTAACTCATTAAATATGCTGCAAGGGATTTTAAAACAATTCTTAATAAATTTAAATCATCGATTAAAATCTGGTGTTATAAAAATTTTTCAAAATTTCGACAGAGTGCTGGCTGTATTTTGAGAAAACAATTCCTCAAACCTGAAAAAGAAAACACTCCAAATATGTTTTCTCAAATACAACTCTAATAAACTTCATTTCATCTCACAATTTAATCTCAATAATCAAATCAATTCATTTTCAAACCAACCTCATCATAAAGAAACATTTTATTGATTACAGGACTCAAAAATTAATGTTACAAAACTATACAGGTAAATGAAATCTCAAATTTACATTACAATAATTTGCATTTAATTACATACCAAAATATTTTACAAGAGTTTTTATACAACTGCTCAAATAATTTACATACATATATTTACATGCATAAATCAAAACCTATGTACATGGGTATACCTATGATATACCTGGAGCTTATCTGAATGTGTCTTCAAAGAAGCTTACTCAACTGCTCTATACCCTTTTCACCTGCGACAGCATACAAAGCTATCGCTGAGTGGTGAACTCAATGGTGCACAACTATAATTTAAAACATAGTACAATATACATTAACAAAATTATAACAATTAATTTGAAAGTCTCGAAATTCAATAAAATTCCAAAAGTCAAAATCTTCATTGCCAATAATATAAATCATTAGTTAAAATGACTTTGAGCAAGAAATTCAATTTATCAAATCATAACTAGACATTTAAAGTAATTCCAGCAATCATGGAAATAAAGATTAATTCTAACAAAATCAATTATACATAAATCATAATTAATCACAACTCTTTATTATTCAAAAATTATTCTTTATCTCACTAACTATGCAAGACTAATCTGCAAGGGCCATCTTCGGGGTGATTCTAACTCCCTATGGTCGGGGAGGTCCAATCGGATTCTAACTCCCTATGGTCGGGGAGGTCGAATCATCGTGCACAGTACACATCACAATAATGAAACTTCCGAAAGGGCCATAACATATAAACTTAGATCTAACCTCTAATAAGAGGAGAATCTAAGCCTGTGCACGTACCATGGTAATCAAAACAAAGCTAACTCCATTATCTCCGCAACAAATGAGAGAGACGGGTAATAACCTAGTCAAGCATTTATAATGAGATACAAAACAATATCATCAATCTCTTTGTCCTTTTTGTGAGCATAAATCACAACACAATTCGATTCAAAGTCAATTTCAATATCCAATAATTTTTATGCTCATCACAATTCAAAACATAAATTTGTATTTTTCCATGCAAATTGCCCATCATAATTCAAAACATATTCTATCACAATTTTCTAAAACATAATTTATTCAATCCACAACAATGCTTAATACTTGTTGAAATACCATTTCACAAAGCTAAATTCATACATACTATAATAATTTCAATAATCATTGAATTAAATCCAATACTTGATAAACATAATACATAAGGAATATAACTTCATTTAATCATATGAAATATTTAGAACAAAATCAATTAAAAACTAGTTGTGCATAAACCTCTGAAGAGTAGCCTCTTGGCCCTGACTTTGTGTTTCCTTCCCCTTCCCTGAGTCTTTGCTAACTAAAACACACAATTTAAAGTGTTTCAGTACTCGTTTAAATTGTCTCTGACAATAAGGTTCAATAATTAATTTATTTAATACTATTGCTTTCCTTAGTTAACCTATAATATTGACCTTTAATGCACTCTAGGTGAATTTGGTTTAATGTTAACAATATTTCACATTTTGCATTTCAATATGCTACCAATATAGTGCAATTTACCATTTTTACAAGTTGGCATTCATTGCCAAATTATTTCAAGCATCATTGTATGTAAATATCAAGTTCTCAATTTTTGTGTGCTAAATTGGTCTAGCTTAAAGTCCTATTTCTCTTAGCTTTTAGCTTCTGGTCAAACAAGCAAAATTGTAGCTCTATGTCTTATTGCACCCGGGGAAAAATTTCAGGTTATTCTGAGTTGTATAGACCAAGATATGGTCAATTTACTAAAGCTGGACAGATTGCACTTTTAGTGCAAAATTTGGTCAATTTTAGGTCACATTTAGTTCTGGCAGTTTTGGTATCCAAATTTGTGCAAGCTATTTGACTTGGTTCTGGCTATTTTTCGGCTTTGGTGTCTTCATAAGAATTTTAGCTCTATATCTAAGCTATCCATGGTAAAAATTTCAGGTCAATTGGACCTATTTTGAGTGAGTTATGGTCATCCTAATGACTACTGTTCATATGATCAAAAATCTGGGTTTGCAAGGTTGCCATTCCGAATTTAGTCATTTTTAAGGTCAGTTTCTAGGCAGAATTTTGGCAACATTTCTATATGAAAGTTGGCATATTTGGTGTCTAGTTTCACCCCCCATTGGCCTCATACCAATTGGGTTCATAGTTTTGCACTTATGACCTAATTTATGTGCTGCTAACATACACAACCAGCATTTAAACATCACACTTCCAATTTTGACAATCCTCCTCCTTCCAATACTTCAATATTCAATCAATGGCACTTCTATATATATTGTACACAATTCTAGCAAACATTTTGGGCAGAACACTCAAGTGCTCAATGCACACAATACACCATTCAAGTTCAACATTCACTTCCACTAAAATTCAACATATCTCAATATCAATATTATACATACACTTCCATATACTCATACCTCAATATCAATTACACATGCTGCCCACAATTTAACACTATCATATTTCATTAATAAACTTCATAGTCACACACACAAATTCATGATATTATGGGCTGCCGAACATGGCAGTTTGCCAAAGCATCGAGGTCCCATTTCAAACCCTTAATTCAAGCACTAACATGCACATACTTTGACATTAACCTACTACAACTTTCATTTGAGTTAATCAACCTTAATTTCCATCCATTAAATATAAGAATAAGTCATTAACCATGCATTTTCATGGATGCCAAAACTAAGGTTCACCAATACTCAATCATTTCCTCAATTTTTCTTAGCAATTCAACTTACCCAAAGCTTAACACAAGGATTAGTGAAGGAAAATGGAAAGATTAAGCACTAACCTTTATTTGGAGCTTGCTAAACCTCATGAAAACTTCTTCTTGTTGCTTCCTACATGCTGCCCATGAGGTAAGGACAAGTTCTTGTGAAGGCACCTTGTGGTTTTATGTGGAAAAATGGTGAGGATTGAGAGCTTTGATTGAAACCTTCCATGGAGATTTTGAGAGAATATGTTTTGGCCACGGTTGTGCAAAATGAAGAAAATGAATGTTGAAGTGGTCATTGCTGTCCACTTATGGGTATTTATAGCCCCACTAAGGTCCACTAATTGTCCACTAATAATAATTAAACATTAGTTTAATCCAAGGTTTCAATATTTGCAAACTAATCCCCCATTTCTCTTTTAATTGCATTTCATTTTTAATTTCATTTTTCATGGAGTTCCAAAAATTTAATACCACTTATTTTTAATGGACATTTAGGTCAAAAGTCCATTCTAGGTGTCAATGACCAAAATGCCCCTCTTCGGTTTATATTTCAGATTTTTCGATACTACCGATTAACTCCTTGTATCACTGATTTCTTTAATTTTCGTTTTTTGTTATACTAACTTATTAATTTTTGTTTGACATTTTCAATGTCAATTACACCTCAGTAAACCTTTAATTATGTCTCAAAAATATTTCCCGGGGTCTCCCGCGGTCCAGGGCTAGTCAACAGTCCTCGCCGTAACTTCCCGGTGCGGTCAACCATCGCTACGGGTTTGACTCGTTTAACTTAGTCACATTTTATCTCTTTTATTTTTTCTTAATTTTTTTCATCACATATTTCATTATTTTATGCTTATTTACTATCACTGGAGTGTATTTCCAGACATTTCGACTTTTCAGGGTAGACATTAGCCGTTGGAACAGTAGGATGTATGGACTACGAAAATGAGGGTGTTATAACTCTTCCCCTCTAAAAAGGAATTTTGTCCTCAAAATTCATTGGATTCAAAGAAATAAGAATATCATTATCTCATAATTTTATTCACTCTCCCATCATTGTTTTCTTTTGCCTTTATTATTTCTACTCATGAAAGTCTATTATTCATTAGTTCTTTGATTTCTCATACTGGAATCCTTACTGGTCTTTCAATCTCTTTTACCAATTCCAACTCTGTTAAATTACTCTTTGTCTATGTATTCTGCATTTATCTCATACAAGACCTTATACCTTGGTATCTTTATGCTTATTTAATAAATATCAATATACACAAACTCCATCAATGAAAGGTATCTATTCTTGCATCCAAAGGGAATAGCACTACAACTTCTAACTATATTTTCAAATACCTAAATCATTCTTTTCTGACAAAAATATCAAAATAATTATAAGATTCTATATCAATGTCTAGATATCTTTTTCCAACTCAGTTCAACGTACTGGTGTTCTGCACTTTTTCCCTTACAGTGTTTCATAGGGTACCGTTTGTATGCTAACTTGACACTTATTATTGTATACAAATTCTGTTAGTGGGAGCTATCTATCCCATCTCCCCTCAGATTCAATCACACAAGATCTCAGTATATTCTCGAGGGCTTATCACATATTACAGGTTATTATTATCATTTCATTTCATTGTTTACAGGAACTCAATGAGTTTCAGAATTTGCCTGAATTACTCGTTTCGACTGTCCATCCGTCTGAGGATGATAAGTCGTATTGATATCTCTAAGCTTATAGCAATTACTGTGGTACAGGTAGTTCACATTAATGTAACCGAGTCACTGACTCTAGCTACCTTACAAGTGTAGTCTTTCGATAGGCTAGTTCTGAAGTTTTAAATTTCTGACTAGAATTTTCACATTTATTTTCTATAATAGTACTCTATTTGGGCGTAACTGTATCAAATCAAAGACTACTTACAAACATCCTTATCTTGGTGTACCACGAGGAAGCACGTAGCTCTACATAGAAATCCCATGTTGGTACTATAATCTGCAGCTTACAATACAAACATCGAGAACATTACATAGTCACTATGTTATAACCTCATGGACTAGGTTTTCTAACATCTTATCTTCCTCGAAACCACTAATATCCTAAACCTATTATGATTACAATATCCGTTGATAATTATTAACAATAATATCTTTGCCCTCATCTAGAGCAATTCTATTACTGTAACTTACTTTTAGGTCCTCTTGCCTTATATTAAGTAGGCTTGCCAATTAGCTTTATAATTTATGGTGTGTTAGAAAATACTTTTAGCTAATAATTCTTCCAAAATATATGTCAATCATACTTGTTATTATAGTTTTTATCCTAAAGGACTAGTCACTAATACATCAAAATTTATTCCCATGTAAAGGAATAGCAACAGAACATATAGTTCTAACACTAGCACACAACTAAGTAGTGCTGGGATCAAATAATAACTAATTGTTTCTTTCAAAAATTAAGAACTTACCAGCAGCTACATCCGAAGTTTTCGCTCTTTCTCCTTGGCGCATAGTGGATGCTCTGACTGGTGTGCTACTATGTTCGGATTGATTTGCTGTGCTATGATTACGAGGAGTACCAACTCTATTTTTATCTCGACCTCTACTGACTGTCTGTGAACTTCGGAGAGTAGATCGAGTTGCTCTAGTACAATCTCTAACAAAATGTCCATGTTCACCACAATTGTAGCAGGCTCCAGTGGCTTTACAACAAATACCCCCTTGTACTTTGCCACAAGAGTTACAGATAAGAGGAGGATAGGAACATCTAGTTGTTCGATGACTAGGTCTTGGTGGTCTCTGCCCCGATGATCCGCCTCTGTCATATCCCTGAGCTCGGGGCTTCTCAAATTCTTTTCTCTTCCCTAAATTACTGCTCGAGCTCTGACCCATAGGTTTCTCTCTCTTCTCTATTTCACACTGCCTTTGTGGGGGTTGGGTTTGTGCTTGGGCTTAGGCTAACAGATTATTAGCCATTTGTTGAAAGAAACTGGCCATTTGTGTAGTAATTTGTACAGGCGGGGCTGGTAAAGTCAGACTTCCGACTCACTGAGGGGCTGGGGCCTCACCTTGTACTTTCACTGTCATAGACTGTTCTATTGTCTCATCCTTCTCTTCCATATCTTTTTATAGGATTTTCTATTCCTGTACATCCAACACAAGGAGATTTCTCTCCATTAGTTCATATTTATGATGTAAATGTACTATATGTATCAAACATTTGAGCAGTTGTATTTACAGGCAAAAAGATTTCAAATTCACAATTCAAAATTTACTTTAAAACCATTGCTCTGATACCACTAAACATGTCACACCCTACTCCTCCGTAAGATGTAACATGATCCCGTAGTACACCTAATGAATTACCGTACTTCTCCGACCGGTAACCCATTAAATATGCTACAAGGGATTTTAAAACAATTCTCGATAAATTTAAATTATCGATTAAAATCTGGAGTTATAAAAATTTTTCAAAATTTCGGCAAAGTGCCTGCTGTATTTTGAGAAAACAGTTCTTCAAACCTGAAAAGGAAAACACTCCCAATATGTTTTCTCAAATACAACTCCAATAAACTTCATTTCATCTCAAAATTCAATATTAATAATTAAATCAATTCATTTTCAAACCAGCCTCATCATAAAAGAAATATTTCATTGATTACAAGACTCAAAAATTAATGTTACAAAACTATAAAAGTAAATGAAATCTCAAATTTACATTACAATAATTTACATTTAATTACATACCAAATATTTTACAAGAGTTTTTATACAACTGCTCAAATAATTTACATACATATATTTACATGCATACATCAAAACCTATGTACATGGGTATATCTATGATATATCTGGCGCTGATCTGAATGTGTCTTCAAAGAAGCTTACTCAACTGCTCTATATCCTTTTCACCTGCGACAGCATGCAAAGCTATTGCTAAGTGGTGAACTCAGTGGTGCACAACTATAATTTAAAACATAGTACAATATACATTAACAAAATTATAACAATTAATTTGAAAGTCTCGAAATTCAACAAAATTCCAAAAGTCAAAATCTTCGTTGCCAATAATATAAATCATTAGTTAAAATGACTTTGAGCAAGAAATTCAATTTATCAAATCACAACTGGACATTTAAAGTAATTCCATCAATTATGAAAATAAAGATTAATTCCAACAAAATCAATTATACATAAATCATAATTAAAATCACAATTCTTTACTATTCAAAAATCATTTTTTATCTCACTAACTATGCAAGACTAATCCGCAAGGGCCATCTTCGGGGTGATTCTAACTCTCTATGGTCGGGGAGGTCGAATCATCGTGCACAGTACACATCACAATAATGAAACTTCCGAAAGGTCCATAACATATAAACTTAGATCTAACCTCTAATAAGAGGAGAATCTAAGCCTGTGCATGTACCATGATAATCGAAACAAAGCTAACTCTATTATCTCCTTAACAAATGAGAGAGACGGGTAATAACCTAGTCATGCATCTATAGTGAGATACAAAACAATATCATTAATCTCTTTGTCCTTTTTGTGAGCATAAGTCACAACACAATTCGATTCAAAGTCAATTCCAATATCCAATAATTTTTATGCTCATCACAATTCAAAACATAAATTTGTATTTTTCCATGCAAATTTCCCATCACAATTCAAAATATATTCTATTACAATTTTCCAAAATATAATTTATTCAATGCACAACAATGCTTAATACTTGTTGAAACACCATTTCAAAAAGCTAAATTCATACATACTAAATTAATTTCAATAATTATTGAATTAAATCCAATACTTGATAAACATAATACATAAGGAAAATAACTTCATTTAATCATACAAAATATTAAAAACTAGTTGTGCAAAAACCTCTGAAGAGTAACCTCTTGGCCTTGACTCAGTGTTTCCTTCCCCTTCCCTGACTCTTTGCTAATTGAAACACACAATTTAAAGTATTTCAGTACTCGTTTAAACTGTCTCTGACAATAAGGTTCAATAATTAATTTATTTAATACTATTGCTTTCCTTAGTCAACTTATAATGTTGACCCTTAATGCACTCAAGGTGAATTAGACTTAATGTTAACAATATTTCACATTTTGCATTTCAATATGCTACCAACATAGTACAATTTACCAGTTTTACAAGTTGGCATTCATTGCCAAATTATTTCAAGCATCATTGTATGGAAATGTCAAGTTCTCAATTTTTGTGTGCTAAATTGGTCTAGCTTAAAGTCCTATGTCTCTTGGTTTTTAGCTTCTGGTCAAACAAGAAAAATTGTAGCCTTATGTCTTATTGGACTCGGGGCAAAATTTCATGTTATTCTGAGTTGTATAGACCAAGATATGATCAATTTACTAAACCTGGACAGATTGCACCTTTAGTGCAAAATTTGGTCAATTTTAGGTCACATTTAGTTCTGGCAGTTTTGGTATCCAAATATGTGTAAGCTATTTGACTTGGTTCTAGCCATTTCTGGGCTTTGGTGTCTTCATAAGAATTGTAGCTCTATGTCTAAGCTATCTATGGTAAAAATTTCAGGTCAATTGTACCTATTTCGAGTGAGTTATGGTCATCATAATTACTACTGTTCATATGATCAAAAATCTAGGTTTGCAAGGTTGCCATTCCGAATTTAGACATTTTTATGGTCAGTTTCTAGGCAGAATTTTGGCAATATTTCTACATGAAAGTTGGCCTACTTGGTGTCTAGTTTCACACCCCCCCCCCTTGGCCTCATACCAATTGGGTCCATAGTTTTGCACTTATGACCTAATTTAGGTGCTGCCAACATCCACAACCTGCATTTAAACATCACACTTCCAATTTTGACAATCCTCCTCCTTCCAATACTTCAATATTCAGTCAATGGCACTTATATATATATTATGCACAATTCCAGCAAACATTTTGGGCAGAATACTCAAGTGCTCAATGCACATAATACACCATTCAAGTTCAACATTCACTTCCACTAAAATTCAACATATCTCAATATCAATATTACACTTACACTTCCATATACTCATACCTCAATATCAATTACACATGCTACCCACAATTTAACACTATCATACTTCATTAATAAACTTCATATTCACACACACAAATTCATGATATTATGGGCTGCCAAACATGGCAGTTTGCCAAAGCATCGAGGTCCTATTTCAAACCCTAAATTCAAGCACTAACATGCACATACTTGGACATTAACCTACTACAACTTTCATATGAGTTAATCAACATTAATTTCCATCCATTAAATATAAGAATAAGTCACTGACCATGCATTTTCATGGCTGCCAAAACTAAGGTTCACCAATACTCAATCATTTCCTTAATTTTTCTTAGCAATTCAACTTACCCAAAGCTCAATACAAGGATTAGTGAAGGAAAATGGAAAGATTAAGCACTAACCTTTATTTGGAGCTTTCTAAACCTCACCAAACTTCTTCTTGTTGCTTCCTACATGCTGCCCAAGAGGTAAGGACAAGTTCTTGTGAAGGCACCTTGTGGTTTTATGTGGAAAAATGGTGAGGATTGAGAGCTTTGATTGAAACCTTCCATGGAGATTTTGAGAGAATATGTTTCGGCCACGGTTGTGCAAAATGAAGAAAATGAATGTTGAAGTGGTCATTGCTGTCCACTTATGGGTATTTATACCCCCACTAAGGTCCACTAATTATCCACTAATAATAATTAAACATTAGTTTAATCCAAGGTTTCAATATTTGCAAAGTAATCCCCCATTTCTCTTTTAATTGCATTTCATTTTTAATTTCAATTTTCATGGAGTTCCAAAAATTTAATACCCCTTATTTTTAATGGACATTTAGGTCAAAAGTCCATTCTAGGTGTCAATGATTAAAATGCCCCTCTTCAGTTTATATTTCGGATTTTTCGATACTACCAATTAACTCCTTGTATTGCTGATTTCTTTAATTTTCGCTTTTTGTTATACTAACTTATTAATTTTTATTTGACATTTTAAATGTTAATTACACCTTAGTAAACCTTAAATTATGTCTCAAAAATATTTCTCGGGGTCCCCCGTAGTCCAGGGCTAGTCAACGGTCCTCATCGTAACTTCCCGGTGCGGTCACCCATCGCTACGGGTTTGACTCGTTTAACTTAGTCACATTTTATCTCTTTTATTTTTTCTTAATTTTTTTCATCACATATTTCATTATTTTATGCTTGTTTACTATCACTGGAGTGTAGTTCCGCATTCGACTTCTCAAGCGGACATTAGCTATCGGAACAAGAGGACGCATGCATCACTAAAATGAGGGTGTTACATTTTCACTATATTATTAATTTATAATAAAATAATACATACTATTAATTTAATATTAGATATATGTCAAATTCATAGTTGATGAAAGTTAAATCCTATTACTTTATGTTTCATGCCATTGTGGTCACTCTTTGTGATAATTGGAATATATATGGAAGTTTAAAGTTGAAATTCCCAAAAGAAATATAACCTAAAACAAATCAAATCACAAGTTCATGGCCATTATTTATGGAGCAAACTTTAACGCCCTCACTTTAGGTAGTTCCGTACATTCTATTGTTCTAGTGACTAACGTCTGTTTGGACAGCCAAGATGTCTGAAACCACACTTAAATTAGAGTGTGGAGCCACTTCAACTAGAGTGAGGGGCCATAAATAAACTAAATAATGATCAAGTAAAGTTAAAGCGAAATAAAAGAAATGAAGTACAAATGGGTTAAATGAGTACAAGCCAATAGTGATGAGTGACCTCATCGGGAAGCAACTAGGAAGCGATAGTGGACTCAGTTGCCACCTCAAACTCATGAGGAAACCTGTTAGATAATTATTTGGGACTTAATTGAGGGATTAATGAAAACAAACATGTTAAGGAAATGGAAGAAAATTAATACCAATTAGTAAAGGCAATTATAACTTGATGAACTCAATGAAGGGCATTTTGGTCATTTAACTTAGAGAGTTGACTTTTGACCAAAATGTTAATTAAATTAAGTGAAATTAATGTAATAAAATATGAATAATTTTTGATGAAAATTCAAATAGAGATGTGTAATTGAAAGAAGAAAAGAAAAGAAATGAAAATTGAATTATAATTATGATATAAGCATGACCTAATTAAAAACTTAAAAGCCTACGAGAATTAGACAACTTCTCTTCATTTATTTTTAATTCAAAAAGTCTTCTTCTTTAGCCAGCATTCTGCCATCCCAAACCTCCCCTCCATTCTCTCTCAATTTCTCTTCATTTTCATCATTAAAACATCAACTCCAAGCTTCCAAAATCTGCCCTCCCTTCATCAAACTTGTTGGAAACCTGGATAAACCTCCAAAGTTAGCCTTGAAGTGACGAAAACACACCAAATTCCCAAGTGAGAAATCTGGCCAAAAGTGGAATACAAGGGGAAAGCGGTGTTTGATTAAAGGAAAGGGTGTTTGAAGGGTGATTGAAGCAAGCACACAAGATTAGTGCTAAAACATCTTGCAATTTTAAAGTTAATAACTAGTTAGGGTTTTGGTAAATTAGGGTTTTCTTTGCCTAGCTCTTATTTACTATAATTGAACATATATTTTGACTATTGAATGCTTGGATGTTGAGAAAATGTTGATGAAAGGATGAAATTGTGGATTGATTGGAGTGGTGTGTGTGTGGCCTGATGCTGGATAGCTTGAGTCCAGTAGCTTGATTGGCTTATAACTTGAGCTAGGTAAATTTAATTGAGGTGAAACCAATTGCAAAATAAAACTAAGACATAATACTACAATTTTCACAAGAGGCAATTGACCTAGAATTGGCTGGAAGAGGTTGGAATTGGGGCTGGAATCCGGAAGTGAAATTCTGGAATCCAGGAAAAATGGCCATTTGAAAAGTACAACTTAGAATGAGCATAACTTGCACTAGAAAACTCCAAATAAGATAAATTTTGGCTTGCTGGAAAGCTGAAACATAGGAGAACAATTCACATGGAGAAAACCAAGCCAAATTATGAACGTAACTCATCTAATTTGCTAGAAAATTTTGGCCCATAAAACTTGCCCTGATTCTGGACTGAACTTGAAAAATATGAGTAATTGGTCATCCGACCAGTTTTGGAAAAATTGCCATAACTTAAGCTATAAAACTACAAATGTAGTAATTCCAAAGTCAAAATTCTCATAAGACATAGAAGTACAATTTTTATGTTTGGACCTGAACCTAGTTCTCAGGGAAAAGTAGGGGAATTATTAGGGCAATTCAAGAATGCTAAACCTGGAATTCCTGCACCTGAAGCATTTTGCCGTATGACCTTTCAAATGGTTATCAAGCCATAACTTCCTCTACAAAATTGCAATTGAAGTGATTCAAGATGATTAATAAACCTAAGACAAAGGTCTAAAACATTGTTTTAGGGACCTGATGTCAATTCTAAGCCTAAGGTGTTCGGATATTAATTGCAAAATTTGGTGAAGTTTTGGAAAATTAGGAAGGTACGGGGTTCAATACCCAAGAGCAGTCCTTAGTGTTTGACCATAACTAAAGCTACAAAACTTCAAATTGAATGATTCAAAAATGGAATTAAAGCTTAGACATAAAGGAATAACTTTTATGAAGAAAGTGTGGCCAAATTTCTAAGGGAAGTTAAGACATCAATTCTGGAATTCTTAAAACTTTCACGAATTGATTTGAATTATGAATTGTATTTAACATAAATGGTTTGATGATCACATAAGCCATGTAAATATGTAATTGGGACTTCTGTTCCCACTATGAATGGAATGATGATGCTATGTGAAATGAATAATACATGTGATAACTTAATGAGGTTAATGAATACTTACTGATGTTAAATTGCCCATGTATGCCTAGACATTTGTGTATGGGTTGGATAGATTGGCATGCCAAGAAGGGATAGATTTAGCAATACTGCCTATGGCTTTGTGCCATTCTGTGATCATGGCTTTTATGCCATTCTGTGCTTATGGCTTCTAAGCCATTCTGATACATACCTGATATTATGGCTTTTATGCCATTCTGTTGCACACCTGATAGACATTGTGTCCAAGAATGTGACGGCCCGAGGTACCTAGTACCTAATATTAGTAAAACCCATGTATCCAGTCTAATCAATTTGTTATAGGTTACTTAGGCATTGAAAAGAGTTAAGAAGTTTGATATTAAATAAATGATGGGAAACATCCCAATTAAACAAATTGATACTAAAGATTTATAAAATGTGAAAAGATATCATAATTAATTGGAAATTCATCTCTTATGAGACTTCAACCTAAATTAATTATTTTATTTGTTTAGTTTTATTTATTTTTATTTTATTATTGCATCACTAAGCAATATGTTTAGCGCGATGGATTTTCCTCACGTAGGTACTGGAGATAAGGCCCAATAGACGTCATACTGGGATTTAGAGATCTGATTTGCAGTAGTGTTGTCACCTCAGCATTGCATTTTGGTTGGGTCCACCAAGCCATAGTATTTTGTTATTTTACATTGTAATTAAATATCAAATTTGCAATGTAAATTTTAAATTGTGTAATAATTAATACATTTATGAAAATCAATTATGTATATTTTTGTAAATCAATGAAATGGGAAAATTTTCATGTATGGGATAATGAATGTGAATATTGTAGAATGTGATTATGACATAGAATGATGTTGAAAATTGAGACTTGATATGAAATTATTTAAACAGGTGACTGTTTAACAAGGTAAATACTAATAAAACAAGGAAAACTCTGGCAGTTTTTCATTTGAATATTATGATTTAAATAATAATGGAATTAAAAGTTAATAATGAATAAAACAAGATAAGTAAGATGCTTCGGCATAGAATATGACATTCCTTGCTTGGCTATAGTGTAGATCAGGTAAGAGGTGTTACACAAACAGTTTATATACAATGATCAATCATACTAAGAATCACTGCTTGCTAAAAACAAAAGCATTTTATTTTTGCTTATTAAATTGTTTATAAGTAAACCTCAAAACCAATCCAATTTTAGTCCCCGTAAGCCCCACTCTACTATTAAAAGCAAAGACGGCTTGCATCCATATTACGCATTAGTGGTGAAAATTCATTCACAACCCATCACAATCAAGGCCATGAATGATTTAAAAAAAAAAAAAGAAATCAAGTAGTTAAATTTTCTAATAGAAAAGAACAAATTTATTAAGAACCAATCAAATTAAATGCAAATATGGTTTGTCTAAAATCCTTTGTAACAGACAAAAGGTAGTGATAAAGCCATACAATTGACATGCCAATTTTGGACTATTCTCCATTGTACATAGTAATGAGTCTCATGTGCACATAATTAAACAAATAAAGAAAAAAAAAAGCCTTGTCATGTGTATAACTCATGCACAAAATAAAAAGAAAAGACTAATAACAGGAAAAGGGTTGCACAATATACATATAATTAAAGAAATTAACTTGATATTCTCATAGTTGTGGGGTCAATGGGGATATAGTTGGAAAAGTTTCAATGATGAAATCATGGTACATGGTGGGGATGGGGATGAAAATATGAGTAATGAGTGGGGCATATATAACAAATTTTTGAAGCAATTGAATTGTAACATTAGAATATTCAGGTTAATGTAATAATTAAATAAATTAATAAAAGCATAGCTTGGTATTTGGTATTTTCCATTTCCATGTCAAATCCATGCACATGATAAACTTCCTACCAATGCATTAAAGTCAATAACAAAAGGTAATGGACCAACTTTGCGAAAGTAGAGATTAAAAGACTAATAAAATATTTGTGAAAGATTAATGAATAAAATAGGAAGAAAAAAAGGACAGAAATGGAGTGACTTACCTCTGTTGAAATTCATTCATTCATTAATTGGTTCAAAACATAAATCCTGCATTTCTTTTCCACAATAAATGACTCAAAAAATGAAGCAACTCTTTTAATGAAATCATATAGCTGAAAATTTATATGATTCAACATCTCGACATGATCAGCTCCAAAGCAGCAAAAGATCAAGGGAAAAAAATAAAAAATAAAAATGAGTTGCTTGCCATAAGTTCCACTATCCTCATAATAGGAAAACTATTATTTGAATTAATCACATTAACATACTAGTCAGATGGCAGATGCCCTAACAAAGTAGCAAAAATACTGGTACCAACACTTGTAACAAGATTAAAGACAACAAATATTCTACATATAGCAAGTCAATGTATTGAGATTTTACAATTAAAAGCAATATATATCATAACATACAAAAACTTTGTCATGTTTTCTCAAAGTTTCTAAAATAACCAATGAATCAGGAGAAACCCTACTTGTTACCTCAATCTCTGCTTTTTGGCTTTACTTTTTAAATTGCAAGTCAAAATATAATTAAATATTTCTATACCGTGAATGATGAATTCCTATGTAGTTTTTTTACAAGTGAATGAAAATAGAATAGAGCAATATCCATCATTAAATTCATTAAAGATCATTATATAAAAATAAAAATGAAAAATAAACATACACTGTGACACCCCTTACCCATCTACAGTGTAGCCAAGCAAGATATGCCACATAGTGTGCTGGAGCACCATATATTATCTTATTGATATTTATCATTTCTTAATTTATTTAATTTTGGGTCACTAAGTGAAATTTTTGAAATTGACATCCTTTACATCATTTATTAAAATTTTAAATTAATTTGAGGTTCCGAAAATTTTACAGAAAATCCAGCAGAGTGCGGGTTAAAATGGAGAAAACAGTTATTCGGAACCTATGGAAAACACTTCCAAATATTTTTCCAATCATTCTCAACTCCAAATAATCAATATCATCTCAACATTTCTCAACAATTTCTCATCAATTTTCATTCATTCAATTCATATCATACATAATTAAATTTGAACTCAAATTTATGAAGGCAATACTTAATTTCATTAATTTACAATACCAAATAATACAAGTGTTTATAATTTACATGATAACATGAAAATCTAAATACAAAATACAATTGACAAAAATACAAAAGAGAATCCTAGTGCCCTACCAAAATACACTGCAAATGAGAGGTGACACAGGACACTAGCAAATCTGACTCTCATCCAGTCTGGGGTCTACTAGGCTCATGCTCCATATCTCGAGTACCTACGCATGGCAAAAGCAATGCGCTAAGCATTACTGCTTAGTGGTGCCAATGGCATAAGCCATAAATCACAGAATGGCATGATGCCATATGCAGTACTGCTATCAGAACCCTATTGGCATGCCAACCTATCCAAACCAATCACACTAGGCCTACTAGGGTATATTACAATTTTAAATATGAAATTCTTTGTAATTGAAGTTCAATAGTTACTATTCATCTCATTAGTCAACTAAAATGTTGACTTTTTCATAGACAATAGGTATATTAGTCCTAATATCACCAATATACCACATTTTGTATTCTAAAATTATTGGCATTGGTTGCCAATACCATTTCAAAGCTTGTTGTTTATTATTTAAAATTTTCAGATTTTATGCCTTAAGTTTTCTATTCCATTAGTCATTGCTACAGTGGAAATTTGACAAAATTCTCTTCATGAAAGTTGTTCATTTATGTATCTTCTTTAATTCCTTTTTGAATCACTCTATTTGGAGTTTTCTAACTCAAGATATGCTAATTTTAGCAAGGCTGGCCGGATTGGTATCTACCCAGAATTTATGGGCAGAATCCCATTCTGGCAGCTTTGGTGGGTTATTTTATTAAGTTCTGGTCAGAATTTGGAGTTGTGTTCTTTATGAAAGTTGTCCTAAATTGTTTAAGCTTTCCATTGATATAAAATTCAGGTTGATTAGACTTTTCTACACTGAGTTATGACTAAATGAACAAACACTGTTTATTTGGTCAATTTCCCAGGGCAGAATGTGTGTTACCCGGATTAGGTCAATTTTTAGGCCATTCTATTGTGGTTTTCTGGGCATGGTTTCTTCATAAAAAATGTTGCATTATGTGTCATGTTTCACCCCCAATTGGCCTTGTACCAATTTGTATAACACCCTCACTATTGCCAGTCCATACATTCTACTATTTCAGTGACTGGTGTCGGTTCGGACAGCTAGAATGTCTGGAACTATATCTAGACTAGAGTGAGAAGTCATAAATAACTCAAATAATAGTAAAAAAAATCTAAGAAAAATTTTAGAAATAAAATACAACCAAGTTAAATGAGCCGGTGCCCTAGCGATGGGTAACTTAACGGGAAGTTGCTATTTTTACAACTAGAAGCCCTAAACCCAGGGGAAAATTAGTGAAATAATTTTGGGGACTCTAGAGAAGAGTCATTGAGGTTTCGATGGAATTATAATGCCAAGCAAATGCTTAAAAAATTTTTAGATTAATACAGACAATTTTAGTCTATTAAGCAAAATGAAGGGCATTTTGGTCATTTCGTCTTCAGAGATGATTTTTAGCCAACTTGTCCAGTTACATAAATAATTATTATAATATAAAATATAAATAAATAGTACTAAAAATTTAATTGAAATGATTGGAAAAGAAAAGAAAAGAAAATGAGTTAAATGGGATTTATGACCTCATTATGAGGTCATTAAAAACTCTCCACCCAATCACATTGTGACACATATTTATAAAACCCATTAAAAGAGATAAATGGGCAGAAAATTAACAAAAAAAAATGTTGTCTTCCCTTACCTCTAACCAGCCAATATCCCTCTCCAACCCTAATCCACCATTAAAGCTTCATTAAGCTTTAAAATCCACTCCAATTCACCTAAAAACCTCACCCTCTCTCTACTAAAAATTACCCTTACCACTAGAGCAAGACTTGGGCGGCAATTAGAAGAAGAAGAAGAGAAAGTGAAAGAAAGTGAGGTGTGAACAAGCTTAGAAAATACCAACGAGGTTAGTGCTATATTCTTTACTCTTACTTCCTTCTAAGCATGAATTTAAGTTAAGTTGAAAACTTGATGAAAAATGAATAAAATATGCATGATTATGTTCCATGGAATTTCGGCTAGCCTTGAAATGAGTTAGGGTTAGGTGAATTTCTTGATTTAAAGTGACATATTAGCTGCCCCTAGTATGAATTATATGATTAGTACAACAATTAGGAGTAAGATGTATTAGGGTTTTGACACTCAAATTTGGAGGTTGATGCAATTAAACATAAATTAAAGATGTAATGGTCAATTAGTGACCATTTGGTTATATTTGATGAGGAATTGAAGTGATTTGTGCCAATGGAATTGAGGTTAGATATGCTGCCTTTAGTGACCTGCAGGGCTGGATGTGAGTCCAGCAGGTTTGGGCAACTGTAACTTGAGTTGTGTAGGTTCAATTGGTACAGGGCCTATTAGACATGAAATTAGATACATAATGGCACAACGTTGATGAAGAAACCCTGCCCAGAAAACCACAATAGACTAACCTAAAAATTGACCAAATCTGGGTAACACACATTCTGTCTGGGCAAAATGACCAAATGAACAGTATTCATTCATTTGCTCATAACTCAGTGTCGAAAGGTCCAATTGACCTAAAATTTATATCAATGAAACGCTTAGACAATTTAGAACAATTTTCATGCAGAACACAAACTCAAATTCTAGACTTAACCAAACGAAATTGCTAACCAAATTTGAGCTACCAAATCTAGTAGAACCAGGATTGCTCATAAATTTTGGGAAAAGGTAATCTGGCCAGTTATGGTAAAATGGCCATAACTTGAGCTACAAAACTCCAAATGGAGTGATTCAAAAAGGGAATTAAAGATGACACATAAAGGAACAACTTTCATGGAGAGAATTTTGTCAAATTCCTACTGTACACATGACCAATGGAATAGAAAACTTAGTGCTTGAAATCTGAAAATTATAAATAACCAACACTAAGCTTGAAATGGTATTGGCAACCAATGCCAATAATTTTAAAATGCAACAACCTGCTCCACCAGCACCAGAGGCACCTAGCCAATCTTAGTTTGCCTTATTTCAACAAATGACCAAATTCTATAGATAGATGATGGAGGCTATCCCACCACCACAACCACAGTTGCAACCTCTGCCACCACTACAGAAGTCCCATTTGGAGAAATTGAGAAATTATGGGGTTGTGGACTTTCTGGGAAAGAAGGAAGATGACCCCATGGCAGGCAAAAACTGGCTAGATAGAACAGAGAGGGTAATGAGACAACTTTACTGCACCCCAGAGTAGAACCTAGAGGGCATTGTGTCCCTACTTTAGGATGATGCTTACCAATGGTGAGACACAGCATCCAGGGACATGCAGCCATAACAAATCACATGGGAGCTCTTTCTTATGGAGTTTAGAAAGAAATATGCCGGCAATGTGCATATGGAAGAGAGGAGAAGAAAATTTATCAACCTAAGGTAGGGACAAATGTCAGTATGAGAGTATGAATGGAAATTTGTGAGGTTGAGCAAATACGGGACAGAGATAGTACCTACTAAAGCTGAAAGGTGCAGAAGGTTTAAAGAAGGGTTAAATGACAATATCAAACTCATGATAATAGCTTTAGGGATTATAAACTTCATAAAATTAGTTGAAGCTGCATTAAAAGTAGAAAGGGTCAGAATTAGTGAACAGAGCAGGAAAGATAGGCAGCATAAGAGGGAAGTTGGACCAGGGCAGTCAAGTATACCGATTGATAGCAAGAAGTTTAAGGGTTCACAAGACTAGACACAAGGCCAGAGAGGCCAGTTTGGGATATCTATAGCTAGCTCCTCGGGCACGGTAATAACAGGATCAGCCCCAATGCCAGAATGTACACACTGTGGTAAGAGACATAGAGGGGAGTGTCGACTGTTAACTAGAGGGTGTTTCAAGTGTGGGGCTACGGATCATTTAATAAGAGATTTCCCCAAGAGGAGTGGTTCAATAGCTCTAGCACAAGCTGATATACTTACCCCCATAATGCAAAGGGGTAGAAGAACTGGTAGAGCAGAGACGGCTGATATTTCATAGAAGACTATTTCTGAGACAGTCAAAAGGCCCGAAGCTAGAGTAGCACCACGGGTATATGCCATGGAAGCTCGGGAGGAACCAGACCCAAACATTGATGAGGCAACATAAGGAAGTGGAGAAGTAAGGAGGTAATAGATTCCTAGACCATTTACATTAGGTAAATTTTCAGGATAAAATTTTATTTAAAGGGAAAGAATTGTAACCCCCTCACTTTAGCTAGTCTATACATTCAACTATTCCAGTGACTAATGTCTGTCCGGATAGCCAGAATGTCTAGAACTATATGTAAACTAGAGTGAGGAGTCATAAATAACCTAAATAATGGTAAGAAAATCGAGAAAAAATTTTAGAAATGAAATGCAATAAGGTTAAATGAGCCAGAGCTACAACAATGGGTAACCCTAATGCGAAGCGGCTATAAAGATAGTTCCCGACCTTAGACCCATGGGGAAACCCTATGAAATAATTTTTGGGACTCCAGAGAAGAGTTATTGAAGCTTAGTAGAATACCAAGAAAATGTTGAGAAAATTTTTTAAATCGATACAGACAATTTTAGCTCGTTAAGCAAAACGAAGGGCATTTTGGTCATTTCATCTTCAGAGATGATTTTTGACCAACTTGTCCATTCAAGTAAGTGAGATTTACGACTTAAAATGTGAATAAATATTGCTAAAAATTAATTAAAATTGAGTAAAGAAAGAAGAAAGAAAAAGAAAACAAAATGAAATTTAAAATTTAATTATGACATATGCAAGATGCTAGGATGATGCAATTAAAAACCCCTAACCAATTAACATGAAACAAGCACTTATAAAACAATTAAAAAGAGATAAAAATCAAAGAAAATTCAGTCATCCTCTTCCCATTCCAAACCAGCCAAAACCCAAGTCCCTTCCTCTTCCATTGTTCTTCAATTTTTGAGCTTGAATTCCTCCCTAATCTCACACCAAAACCCATAACTCCCTTCATTAAAAATTGAACCCACAGCATGGAGAAGTATTTGGCTGCTAAGAAAGTGAAGAAAAATTGAATTTTGATTAAGAGAAAATTCTAGCCTACTAAGGTTAGTGCCAAACTCTTGTTCTTTTTCTTTCTAATAGTGGAAACAAAGTGATTTAAAATAGAAATTAATGATAAATGGGGAAATTGATAGATGTATGCTAGACAAGGAATTTTGGCAGTCATGGGGGGGAGGTAGGAAATTGATAATTTGATTGAATTAAATTGCCGAGAAGAGGTTTATGATGTGTATATTGAGTTAGATGATGATGTACATGTGTTACACGAGATTTGCAAAATTTATAAGTTAGGGTTTTGAATACAAATTAGGGTTTTGCCAAATTGATGGTAAATTAGTGTTCTTAAGGTTAATTAGTGACCATTTGCATGGTTTGACCTTAATTTGGGATTAAATGTGGCATTGAATATTGAATTGGGTGAGCTGCCCTAGGAGTTGGAAATTCTGGACTAGAGTCCAGTGTGTTTGGGTAGCCATAACTTGAAACTTTAATTGATGTAAGGCTAATTGGAGGTGAAGCTAGGGACATAATTCTACATTTTTTATTAAGAGACCCTACCCAGAAAATGAACTTAAAGTGACCTAAAATTTGCCTAAATCCGAGTATCCCATTTCTGGACCTGGAAAATGACCAAATGAACAGTGTTTGTTCATATGGCCATAACTTTGTGTAGAGAGGTCCAAATTACCTGATTTTTGAACCCATGGAAATCTTAGACAATGTAGAACAACTTTCATGAAGAATAGAAACCCAAATTCTGATCATAACCAATTTAAATTGCTAGCCAAATTTAGGACACCAAAACCTCCAAAACCAAATTTGCCCATAAATTCTGGGAATGGACCAATTCGGCCAGTTATGGTAAAAATGCCATAACTTGAGCTACAAAACTCTAAATGGAGTGATTCAAAAAGGGAATTAAATAAGACACATTAAAGAACAACTTTGATGGAGAAAGTTTAGCAAAATTCTCACTGTAGATTGATTCAATAGAATAGTAAACATAAGTAATGAAATTTGAAAATTTGAAATAACTTCTAATGAGCCTTGAATTGAGTTTGGCAACTAATGCCAACAAATGGAACATCCAAAATTTGGTATTATAGTGTAATTAGAACTTGCATATCTATTATTTATGAAAAAGTCAACATTTATGTATGAATAGTAAGGTGAATAGTAACTACCAAACACTAAGTGCAAAGAACAAAAAAAAAAAAAAAATCAACTTTGTTACTATGCCCTAGTATGCCTAAAATGATTGGTTTGGAGAGGTTGGTATGCCAATAGGGTTCCGATAGCAGTACTTCATATGGCTTTATGCCATTTCAAGATTCATGGTGTAACTCCCTCATTTTAGATAATCCATACGTTATACTGTTCTGGTGACTAATGTCGATCCGGACAGCCAGAATGCCTAGAACTATAATTAAACTAGAGTGAAGAGTCATAAATAACCCAAATAATGGTAAGGACAAATTTAGAAAAATTTAATCTATGAAATACACCAAGGTTGAATGAGCCAGTGCTCCGATAATGAGTGACCTAATGGGAAGTGGCTGTAAAGATAGTTGTCGACCCTATACCCATAGGGAAACCCAGTGAATTAATTTTTGGGACTCCAGTGAAGAGTTATTGAGCTTTCGATGGCACTAGAATGCCAAGAAAATGCTCAGAGAAATTTTTCAATCAGTATAGACAATTTTAGCTCGTTAAGCTAAACGGAGGGCATTTTGGTCATTTCATCTTCAGAGATGATTTTTGACCAACTTGTCCAATTGAGTAAATAAATTATATGACATAAAATGTGAATAAATATTGCTAAAAATTAAATTAAAAATGAGTAGAAAAGAAAAGAAAAGAAAATGAAATAAAACTAAAATTATGACATCATTATGATATCATTAAAAACTCTCCACCAATCATCATGGGACAACCATTTAATACACAAATAAAAAGGATGAGTCAAAAAAATGAAAAATAAATCAGCTTCATCTTCCCTAATCAATCGAACCAAGAGAGAGAGAGAGAGAAAAGAAAATTTCACCATTTTTACACTACTCTAAGCTTTAATTCCCACCTTAAATCACCATAAAACCCTAACTTGACTTCACTAAATTTGATCCTCACACCTTAGAACACCTTTAGACAGCAATTTGAAGGAGAAATAATGGAGATTGACAAGCTCAAGTATGGTTTCAAAAAGGTTAGTGCTTATTCTACATTATTTTCTTAATTAATTCTTGGATTTGGCTTCTAAGCATGGGAAATAGCAAGAAGAATTGATAAAATTGGGTATGTATGCATGGGAGGAATTTCAGCCAGCCTAGGTATATGGAGGAAGTGATGTGTTTAATGAGATTTAAACTTGAATTCTAACTTAGGAGAGGTGCTAGATATGAAAAGTAAGTTAAATTTGCATGTGTAGTATGAGATTATGATTTTGAAGTTAGGTTTTGGAACCAATTTGGGGGAAATGATGTTATGATGCTTAATTGTGGATGTTGAGCTCAATTTTTGACCAATTGATGTGTGTTGTTTGCACTTTGAAGTTGGTGGTTGATGGAATTGAGCTATTGGAAGTATTGTTTCTTTACAGGAATTTTTGAACCTTGAGTCCAGTACATAATTATGGTCATAAGTAGAGTTGTGTTACTCCAAATGGTATAAGGCCAATTGGAGATAAAACCTAGGACAATTTGCCACATATTTCATGAAGAAAGCCTAATCAGAAAACTAACTTAAGTTGACCTAAAAATTGCCTAAATCTGGGTAGCACACAAGCTGTCCCTGGAAAATGACCAAATGAACAGTGTTTGTTCAAATGGTCATAACTCAGTGTAAAAATTTCCAATTGACCTGATCTTTATATCAATGAAAAGCTTAGACAATTTAGAACAATTTTCATGAAGAACACAAACCAAATTCTGACCATAACCCATCTGAATTGCTAGCCAAAGTTAGGGTACCAAAACTGCCATAACTAATTCTGCCCAGAAATTCTGGGTAGAAAGTAATCCGGCCAGCCCTAAAGAAATTAGCATAACCTGAGCTAGAAAACTCTAAATGGAGTAATTCAAAAAGAGAATTAAAGAAGACACATAAAGGAACAACTTTGATGAAGAAACATTTGCCAAACTCTCACTGTAGCTTAGACCTATAGAACATTAAATATAGGACACAAAAACTGAATTTTTGAAAATACTTCTAGGAGGCTTTAAAGTGCAATTGGCAATCAATGCCAACAAATTTAGAACTCAAAATGTAGTATAATTATTTATCTAAAATTTGTATACATATTATGTATGAAAAAGTCAACAAATTGAGTGAATAGCAATTTGTGAATAGTAACTCCAAAAACATAAGGAATAATAAAAGAAATTAAAGAAGCCATTATGAGTACTAATATATATAGTGTAATTAGTGAATTAAAAATTCTTAAACTTTAGTAACTCTAGGACATAAAGGAATAACCCATATGGAGGGCCTGAGGAAAATATTTCGATGTACAAATAGTACATGAAAATTAATCGATGTGAATTGTAATTATCATGAATGGAATAATGAATGTATAAATTACGAGGAATGTATGAATTATGTGTAATAGTGATTTGGGAATTTATGTTTTCACTATGAATAGAATAAAATTTTATCAATTGTAATTGAAACTTATAATGAAATAATGACATAATAATACATATTAATGCTTAATGGTACTATGTGCCCATGTATTGCCTAGACACGTGTGTCAGATTGGATAGATTGGCATGCCAATAGGGTATTGTTTTAGCAGTACTGCGTAAGGCTTTATGCCTGTATTTATAACTTGTATACCGATTATCTGTTATCATGGCTTTTAGCCATACTGATTGCATACGTGGTTGAAGTTTCGTATTTCATATCCCAAGGTATAACGGGCTGAAGCACCGCGGTGCCTAGTGCCTAGGACCTACTTATTCAGTTTAGTCAATCTGTCATAAGTTACTTGGGTAGTGAAATTTGTTAAGAATAATGTGAATTAAATGAATGAATAAGAAAGAAACTAGAATTAGTTTTAAAATTTTATTTACTATGCAATGATTTAAAATACCTAGAAATAAATTAGTGAAATGATAAGAAGATTTACAAAAGAAGTAGAACGTAAATAAATATTACAAATGCGTCTCTCATAATAAATTAAGACTAAATTTAATATCGTTAAATAATTGAATATTGTATATATTATTACTATAAAGTTTATACACTAAGCATTTTCGAAGAAGGACAAATTAGGATAACTGATAATTAATATTAGTAATCTCACACGAAATTAATTTAATTATTGAGCATCCAAATGTTGCTTCGGTTTTATCTTTATTGTATATTATTTTCTTTGTTATATTATTGCACCACTAAGCAGCAATGCTTAGTGCGATGGATTTGTTTTGTAACACCCCTATGTTCGGTAGTGCGTTCTACTGTTCCTGTGACCAGTGTTGTCCAGACAGCTAGGATGCCTAGAACTACACTTAGATATTGATGAGGAGACATAAAATAATGAAATACAAGAAAAGAAAATACAAGAAAAACAAAGGAAAAATAATAGCAATGAAATGTAACCAAGTTAAACGAGCCGAGAACCCTAGCGATGGGTGACCACATTGGAAAGTCGCAACGTGGACCGTTGACTAGCCCTGGACCGCGAAGAACCCTGAAAAATATTTTTAAGACCTATTGAAGTATAAATATCATTAGAAATATCAAAGAAAAATTAATTAATTAGCACAAAGGAAAGTGAGAAATCGAAAAATGTACAAAATCCGGTGTTACCGAAAAATCGAGAATGTAACCTGAACAGGGGCATTGTGGTCATTTGACACCCTATGTTGTCTTTTGACCTCAATGTCCACTAAAAATATATGATATTACACTTGAAAAATGTCATGAAAAATTAAATTAGTGGTACTTAATGTAAATAGCAAAAATGAGAAGCTTAATGTGGGAAAATGAAACCTTAGATTAAACTAATATTTAATTTTAACTTAGTGCTCCACTAACCCATCAAAGTGGACCACTAACTCATCATTTTGGGCAGAATACTCATCTTCATCTTCAACCGCTCAATTTTAGCCGAAACTAAGAAGAACAAACCTCCATTGCCGCATGGCTTGAAAGTTCCATGCAAGTGTGATCCAAGCTCCTTTCTTGAAACTTTCCTTCATTAAAAGTTGTCCATGCACCTTGGGCAGTAGATAGGCAACAAAAACACCAAGTTTTGGAGAGCTTTTGAAGAGATTCCTAAGTGGTAAGTATGTGTTTTTTATTATTACTTCATTAAAGTTTGTAAGGATGTTATGGGTACTTGAATTGTGGAGAGATTTTTGAGATTTGATGCTTAAAGGAAGATGTGTACTTTTGGCAGCCATGGAAACTCCTTAAGGACAATTTATTCTTGCTTGTAAATGGTAGATTAAAGGGTTGATTAAGTGTTTATGTATGTAAGAATTAATTTGGGTGATGTATACTAAGTATATGTGAATGTGTACTTGAATTTGGAAGCTTGGAAATTAATGGAGAGAGGTGTATGAATCGGCAGCTTGACAGGTGAACCATAAAAATGTTATTTCATGTTTGGTTTATGGAATATTAATGTTGAATTGTGGTACTTGTTATGGCAGCTTGTGTATATGTATGAAAGTGTGAGGTTGGACATGTAAATGAGATAGGTTAGGTGATTGAATTGTTTGTAATTTAAACTTGAAAAATTCTGTACTATATGGTGCATATTGAGTGTGATTATAAGCTGCCAAAATGACCAACAATGTGTTGTGAAATGTGTTTGTGTTATGGTACAAAACATAAATAGCATGAATGTGCAACTTGGTAAGTGTTAAAAGTGTATTTGGTATGTAATGAAGAGTGTTGTTATAGGGCAGTGTGCATTTTGTCCTAGAACCTTAAGTGTGTGGCTCCAATTGGTATGAGACTAATTGGAGGTGAAACTAGGCACAAAAAGTGCCAACTTTCATGAAGGAAGCTTACCAAAATTCTGCTTGTAAGGTAACTTGAAAAATGACCAAATCCGGATTAGTGCATTTAAGGCCTGAAAATTGACTATTTGGGCAGTAGTTAGTGTTTTTGCCATAACTCACTCAAAACAAGTCCAATTGGCCTGAAATTTTTACCATGAATAGTTGAGACATATATCTACAAGTCTTATGAGGACACCAAAGCTCAAAAATGACCATAAGCAAGTCAAATAGCTTGCACAAATTCGGGTCCAAAAACTGGCCGAACCTAAAATAACCTAAAATGACCTAAAGTGACCAATTTTGATGCATTTTGACCAGCAATAGTAAAATGACCATAACTTGGTCTACATAACTCAGAATGACCTGAAATTTTGTCCCACGTGCAATAAGACATAGATCTACAAGTTTGTAGTTTTGACCGAAACCCGAAAATCGAGGGAACTAGGTCATCCGGTTAGGTCAAATTAGTATATTGGAATCCAACAAATTGCACTATACATGGAAATGAATTGGGTAACATGTACCAACCCTAAAAGGCTATAAATGTGACATATTGGTAACATTAAAACCTAATTCACCTAGAATGCATCGAGGGTCGACATCTTAGGTTAACTAAGGAAATAATAGAACTCAATGAATTAATTATTAAGTATTATCGTTAGAGACAGTTTAAATGAGTACTGAAACACTTCAAATTGTGTTTCTCAGTTAGCAAAGACTTAGAGAAGGGAAGGAAACACTGAGTCAGAGCCAAGAGACAGTTATTAGAGGTTTTTGCACAATAATTATTTCTTTTGAATTTTTCAATTGAAATAAATTATGATTAATTGTATGTTATTGTTTTAAATTGTGTTTGTACACAATAGTTATTTCTTTGGAATTTTTCAATTGAAATAAACTATGATTATTTGTATGTTATTGTTTTAAATTGTGTTTGTGCACAATAATTTTGATTTTTTATTTTCTACTTAAAGATTTATTTGAATATTATAGTTTTAAATTGTGTCTGTGCATAATACTTTTTATATTCACTGCTTTTACTAGAAAATTTATTTGAAGAAATGAGTTATGAATAATTTTTTATTGTTTTGGCTTTGAGAATCTTAGTTGGAAATTATTGTGTTGCCTACTTTGCAAATGGAAATTTTGAGATAAATATGATTTGTGGTTTGTATGAAATATTTAAATATTGTGATTTGGAATTGCTTTGATTCACACTTGGCATGACACTGTTACTATGTTCCTTCTCTATTTATGGGGTGAGTGTGATTATATTCCTCCCTCTTTGATTATCAGTCTGGGGTGAGTGTGACTATTTTCCTCCCTCTCTGGTTTACCAGTTGAGGTTGTAGATCGGATGAGTACTCATTAGCTAGCTAGCCACCTCCCTCGTTGATTTCGATTAGTGGGGTTGTAGATTGCTTTGTCATGGTGTACAACATGGCATTGATAAAAAATTTTGTGTCATGGCTTTCGTTGTGTATGAATTGGCAACACTGTGTTTATTAAATTATTTGAGCCAAAATTTTTCTATAATGAGTTTTGATAATTTGTGAAATATAATTGTGCATCATTTAAATTGTGTTATTGATTTGCAAAACGGTATTATTCAGTTATTTGATCAAATTGCGTTATTGATTGGCAAAACTTTATTATTCAGTTATTTGATCAAATGGTATTATTGATTGGCAAAACTGTATTATTCAGTTATTTGATCAAATTTGTGTTATATGAACTTTGTAAATTGTAAAATGGAATTGTGAACTATTTGATGTGTGAATTGTCAATAAAAGATTTATGTATCGCATTTCAAATTATTATTGTGCACCACTGAGTAAATTTTACTTAGCGATAGCTTTTCATTGCTGTTGCAGGTAGATAGACTGACAGGGCAGCAGACTAGGCTGCTAGTACTTCAGTGAGAGATCATCGGGTATATTGAGTATACCATATTTTGCATTTTGTATTATAATGTATGATCACTGTATGTATACAGTGTTCTTGGTTTTGAGCAGTTGTAAATTAAAATTATACATTGAAGTTGTAAAATAAATTGTAAATTATTTTGGGCTTGTAAAATTTATACTATATTTCTTTTATCTCAGCCTTTGGAAATATTTAAAAACTATTGTGGTTTTGAGTTGAGAAACATATTGTGTTGATTAAATGTTGGAGTTTGAGATTGAGAAATATATTTAAAGTGCTTTTTACAGGTTTTTGAAGAACTGCTTTATTCAAAATATAGATGGCACTTCGCCAAAATTTTTATAGAAATTACTAATAATTCAAATGTGTTAGCTGTTTCACTTCAGTTCAAAAAAGTTTTTAACACCTGTAAATAGTGCTCACCACTGTAAAAAGAAGTAAGAAAAGTTTTAAAATCCCTTGTAGTGTATTTAATGGGTTATCAGTAAACAAAGTTGGTAATTCATTAGGTATACTACGGGATCATGTCATGCCTTACAGAGGGGTAGGGTGTGACATGTTTCCTCGCGCAGGTACTGAAGCTAAAAGCTAGTGGACATTAGACTGGAATTTTTGGAGTCCAGATCTGCCAAAGTGTCAGAAGTGTATAAGGTTGTTGCCTCCTCAGCAATGCATGTAGATAGGGAATTAGTTATTATTTGTAATGTAAATTATGAGTTTATGTAATCAGTCTGTAAATCATGTAAATTAATAAAACTTGAGAATTTCTATATATAAATTATGCATGAATGGAAATGCATGGAAGTGAATATGAAATTGAAACATATGGATGATATTTGAAATATGAGATGATTATGAGAATAATTAATGAGATTTTTATTGTAAAATATTATTAAACATTTCAAGCAGGTGAATAGTGAAATACGCCAAACGGCAATACATTAGGGGAAACTCCGCCAGTTTCTCCCTCATAAATAAATTGAATCATTAATTAAAAGGGCGAGACAAAAAAATTATTTAGGAATAAAGATAAGATAGGGTGCTCCAGCACCAAGTGCGACATGCCTCGCTCGCCTATACTATGGACGGGTAAAGGGTGTTACATTTAGTGGTATCAGAGCACAGTTTAGGAGTTCCTAGGCATCGATTGATAGAATAAGATTGTGTACATAACATGCATTGCATTCATATGAGTCCAGGTGACACTAATGCAGATCTTTAACTACGTACATCGAGTAAATTTCGAGGATGAAATTTTTGTTAGAGGGAAAGAAATTGTAATGCCCTCATTTTAGATAATCTATACGCTCTACTGTTCCGATACTAATGTCAGTCCAAATAGTCAAAATGTCTGGAACTATAATTAAACTAGAGTGAGGAGTCATAAATAACCCAAATAATGGTAAGGAAAAATTTAGAAAAATTTAAGCTATGAATTAAACCAAGGTTAAAAGAGCCGGTACTCCGGCGATAGGTGACCTAACGAGAAGTGACTGTAAGGACAGTTGTTGACCCTATACCCATAGGAAAACCAAGTGAATTAATTTTTGGGACTCCAGTGAAGAGTTATCAAGCTTTCGATGGCACTAGAATACCAAGACAATGCTCAGAGAAATTTTTAAATCGGTGCAGACAATTTTAGCTCGCTAAGCTAAACGAAGGGCATTTTGGTCATTTCGTCTTTAGAGATGATTTTTGACCAACTTATCCAATTGAGTAAATAAATTATATGACATATAATGTGAATAAATATTGCTAAAAATTAAATTAAAAATGAGTAGAAAAGAAAAAAAAAAGAAAATGAAATAAAACTCAAATTATGACATCATTATGATGTCATTAAAAACTCTCTACCAATCACCAGGAGACAACCATTTAATAAAAAAATAAAAAGGAGATAAATGAGTCAAAAAAATGAAAAAGAAATCTACTTCATCGTCCCCAATCATGAAGGAGCAGAAGCATAAAAATTAGTTCATTAGAGCAATAAATTTCAAAAATTTTCTTCTAGGGTTACATGCATCATACCACATCTCTTATGTGCCTAATTAATTTCAATGCTCAATTACATATAAAAAAACTTTTAATATGTATTAGGATCTATGTTTGCCAATCAAGATTGTGAATTAACAAATTAATCTATTTAAACTCTAGTTTAAAAGAGGAGTTAGAAAACTAACCTCTTTGATGCACTATGGATGTAATTGGCACCTTTAGGAAGCACCTAGGACCCCAAGCGTTGTCCCTCTAGCTTGTCCACACCAAGATCACCAATGGGAAGCCCCCAATTTGCTTCTCAAGCCTTTGCCAACCAATTATAAATTGGGTTCTTACCTTTAGAGAGGTTGTATGTGTGTATAGGAACACTAGAAATAATTTCTAGCAATTTTAATTCAAAGGGAATGGAGTGATTCTCTTTGAATTGATGAGAAAAGATGAAGAGAGGAGAGGGAGAAAGAGTTGCCACCACTTTGAGGAAGAGAGAATGTTGTGTTTTGTTCTTCTTTCTTTTCCCTTTTATAATTAGGTCATTAAGTCACTTAAACCCTATGCCACATGTCACCACCACATTGCATCTTATTTTTAATTGACCTAATCATATTAAGCCAAGTGTCAAAGCTAGACTTAATCTTGACTTTGATCGCCTTGCATGATAGGAAGACAAATGGCAAACTTATATGATGCCATGTGTTACCATCTCATGGTGCCACATGTTACCATGTGAAATGACCAAATTACCCTTATGCCGTAATTTTGAGTTCTCCACCCAAAATCATTATTTCTCCTCTTCAAATCGATTTATATCAAATATAAATTAATTAATCAATCTCTATTAATTAATTTCTCACAATTAAATTCATATTTAAACACTTTAAATATAAATTTAACTTATACTATACATCCAATAACCTAGATTTGGTTTCAAATCATGCTAGGGACTTTGCAATCTTATTGCAAACCAAACCTAATTAATTAATTAATTAAACTCTTTAATTAATCAACTAAATCACATTTTACTTGGTGATTATCTTGTGTATGTGTGTGACTTACTAGGCTCATCACTAATTGGCAATGAGATATGATATTAACTCTTAATATCATCAGAACTCTTTCTTACCATAAATGATTTCTCTTAATCATTTTAGGCATCTTATAGACCATGGTTGACATATAGCATAGCGTGCCATGGCCACCCAATCAATAACAAGGAGTACCTTAAATGAAACTATAATCATATGTTATCATACACTAGAATCTCTCTGTTACAAAATCCCAATTCGAGCTAGAGTCATGGTTTATGTCAAACCCCATTTGCTATGAATATTATGTTCTCTTTTAATTCCAGTTCTTGATTAATTAGATTTTCTTGTCAGAAACTCTTTTCTGACTAAATTTGGCTGTCCTAGCTAGGAACTTGAAGTATCAAGAATAATCAAATAAACATAGGATTTTATCCCTATTTACTTAGGGTAACAGATTCTATCTTGATCAACACCTATCTCCATATATAACTAGTAAGAGCCAACACATGCCCATATACCTATACACAGTACAAGTATGAAAGCAGTATCAAACTCAAACTACCTATATATAAGATAACTATGTTATCTCAGGTCTAAAGATTATATGCACTGATATGATATACGACAATACATTGACAAGAGTAAACTCCATGTGCTTGTCATATGCGTCACTAGTTCAGCCTACTTATCATGTATAAGTGCCTATCATGTTTAATAAAAAGGCATGAGACTCACCATTCTATCTTATTTATATCTCATATAAATACATTAGGAACAAACATGATTATAATCTTTCTGGATAAGTCATGTCCGGTGTGAAGTATCCTCGATTGTGAACCAATTTATGATACTTTGTGCTATAAATACTGTCACTCATATTCTTAATAACTTAAGAATAGAATTTCTAACAAAATGTAAATTGACCTTTTCTATTACACATAAATACATTATGTAAATGGAAGAGTGAAATTGCCTTTTATTAATAAAATATGTATAAGATACATACTAAATGATATACTCTAGGGCATACTACTAACAAATCAGCCGAACCAAGAGAGAGAGAGAGAGAGAGAAGAAAATTTCACCATTTTTACACTACTCTAAACTTTAATTCCCACCTTAAATCACCATAAAACCCTAACTTGACTTCACTAAATTTGATCCTCACACCTTAGAACACCTCTAGGTAGCAATTTGAAGGAGAAATAAAGGAGATTGATAAGCTCAAGTTTGATTTCAAAAAGGTTAGTGCTTATTCTACATTATTTTCTTGATTAATTATTGGATTTGTTTTCTAAGCATGGGAAATAGCAAGAAGAATTGATAAAATTGGGTATGTATGCATGGGAGGAATTTTGGCCAGCCTAGGTATATGGAGGAAGTGATGTATTTAATGAGATTTAAACTTGAATTCTAACTTAGGACAGGTGATAGATATGAAAAGTAAGTTAAATTGGCATGTGTAGTATGAGATTATGATTTTGAAGTTAGGGTTTGGAACCAATTTGAGGAAAATGATGTTATGATGCTTAATTATGGATGTTGAGGTCAATTTTTGACCAATTGATGTGTATTGGTTGCAATTTGAAGTTGTTAGTTGATGGAATTGAGCTATTGGAAGTGTTGTTTCTTTACAGGAATTTTTAAACCTTGAGTCCAGTACATAATTATGATCATAAGTAGAGTTGTGTTACTCCAATTGGTGTGAGGCCAACTAGAGATGAAACCTAGGACAATTTGTCACATTTTTCATGGAGAAACCCTGCCGAGAAAACCAACTTAAGTTGACCTAAAAATTGTCTCAATCCGGGTAACACACAAGCTGTCCCTAGAAAATGATCAAATGAATAGTGTTTGTTTAAATGGTCATAACTCAGTGTAGAAATTTCCAATTAACCTGATCTTTGTATCAATGAAAAGCTTAGACAATTTAGAACAACTTTTATGGAGAACACAAACCCAAATTTTGACCATAACCCATCTGAATTATGAGCCAAAGTCAGGGTACCAAAACTGCCATAACCAATTCTGCCTAAAAATTCTGGGTAGAAAGCAATCCGGCCAGCCTTAAAGAAATTAGTATAACTTGAGCTAGAAAACTCCAAATGGAGTGATTCAAAAATGGCATTAAAGAAGACACATAAAGGAATAACTTTGATGAAGAAAAGTTTTCCAAATTCTCACTGTAGCTTAGACTAATGTAATAGTAAACATAGGACACAAAAACTAAATTTTTGAAAATACTTCTAGGAGGCTTTGAAGTGCAATTGGCAATCAATGCCAACAAATTTAGAACTCAAAATGTGCTATAATTATGTATCTAAAATTTGTATACATATTATGTATGAAAAAAGTCAACAAATTGAGTGAATAGTATTGTGTGAATAGTAACCCCAAAAACATAAGGAATAATCAAAGAAATTAAAGAAGTCATTATGAGTACTAATATATATAGTGTAATTAGTGAATTAAAAATTCTTGAACTTTAGTGACTCTAGGAAATAAAGGAATAACCCATATGGAGGGCCTTAGGGAAATATTTCGATGTACAAATAGTACACGAAAATTGATCGATGTGAATTGCAATTATCATGAATGGAATAATGAATGTATAAATTATGAGGAATGCATGAATTATGTGTAATGGTGATTTAGGAATTTATGTTTTCACAAGGAATAGAATAAAATTTTGTCAGTTGTAATTGAACCTTATAATGAAATAATGACATAATAATACATATTAATGCTTAAAGGTACTATGTGCCCATGTATTGCCTAGACACGTGTGTTAGATTGGATAGATTAGCATGCCAATAGGGTATTGTTTTAGCAGTACTGTATAAGGCTTTATGCCTGTATTTATGGCTTGTATGGCCAATTATCTATTATCATGGCTTTTAGCCATACTGATCTGTTATCATAGCTTTTAGCCATACTGATAGCATACGTGGTTGACATTCCGTATTTCACATCACATGGTATGACGGCCCGAGGCACCGTGGTGCCCAGAGCCCAGGACCCGCTTATCTAATTTAATCAGCCTGTCATAAGTTACTTGGGCAGCAAAATTTGTTAAGAATAATGTGAATTAAATGAATGAATAAGAAAGAAACTAGAATTAGTTTTAAAATTTTATTTACTATGCAATGATTTAAAATACCTAGAAATAAATTAGTGAAATGATAAGAAGATTTGCAAAAGAAGTAGAACATAAATAAATATTACAAATGCATCTCTCATAATAAATTAAGACTAAATTTAATATTGTTAAATAATTGAATGTTGTATATATTATTATTGTAAAGTTTATACACTAAACATTTTTAAAGAAGGACAAATTAGGATAACCGATAATTAATATTAGTAATCTCACACGAAATTAAATTAATTCTTGAGCATCCAAATGTTGCTTTGGTTTTATCTTTATTGTATATTATTTTCTTTGTTATATTATTGCACCACTAAGCAGTAATGCTTAGCGTGATGGATTTGCTTCCTCACGCAGGTACTGAAGTTAAAATCCAGTGGACATTAGACTGGGATTTTTGGAGTCCAGATTTGCAGAAGTTTCAGAAGTGTATAAGGTTATCACCTCCTCAGCAATGCATGTAGATAGGGAATTAGTTATTATTTATAATGTAAATTATGAATTTATGTAATTAGTCTGTAAATAAATGTAAATTAATGAAACTTGAGAATTTCTATATATAAATTGTGCATGAATGGAAATGCATGGAAATGAATATGAAATTGAAATATATGGATGATATTTGAAATATAAGATGATTATGAGAATAATTGATGAGATTATTATTGTAAAATATTATTGAAAATTTCAAGCAGGTGAATAGAGAAACATGCCAAACGGCAATACAACAGGGGAAACTCCACCAGTTTCTCCCTCATAAATAAATTGAATGATTAATTAAAAGGGTGAGAAAAAAAATTATTTAGGAATAAAGTAAGATAAGATAGGGTGCTCCGGCACCGAGTGTGACATGCCTCGTTTGCCTACACTGTAGATGGGTAAGGGGTGTTACACATGGCTTTAGTGCCATTTAGTGATGTTATGACTTTTGGCCATTTTGATACTTTTGACATTTTTGGCTTTACGCTCGATGATTATTGTTTGCCTTGTTTTACAACCCCGCAAGTGCACGGATCGCTAACAATTAATAAAGTGATGAGTAGAGTAACATTCACACGAAGATTTTGTTTAGCAAGTACCAATCTACACAGTAATTTTGACTGTCTAGGCTATCGAATACTTAGGGAATGAAGTTTTTTAACCTTAAACACTAGAATGGTAAACTTAAAATAAAGTAATCTATTTTGGAATAATTCTGGAATTAAGATTTCACACTTGAATCTTACTAGGGATGTTACCTCATTTATTTAATGGATTGAAGATTGTTTGCCTTGATGGAAATCAGTCTTAAGTTATCCTAAATCCTCTCTCAAAGCACCTAGGGTGTATTCTAATTAACTCAAGCCCTACTTTCGTGGCGATTAAATTAATTAAAATCCTTTAAGATTTTTGACTAATTTTGAAGTTCCACAAAGGTATCAGCCTATGTCTAGGTCAGAATTCCTAGGTTTAAGATCTTGATTTTCTAATGTTAATCTTCACCTTTCAGTCTTTCAATTAACATCTAAAATCATGGCTAAGTGGGTACCAACACATAGCATGCATTAAGATCACAAGAAATTAAATCAAGAAACGAATCTCAAATCCAATAAATAAAACTTAGTGTTTATCCATAATAATAATTATAAGAGCTACTCTCCCAAATCAAGAATAAGAAAACTACTCACTCATGGTGAGTTCAGCAAACATCATGATAAAAGATAAAAACAGTAAAATGAAAATCATGTAGAAGAAATAAAACAATAAAAATCTATCTAGGGAGATGAAACGAAGGAACTGAAGAGAGTTTGTAGCTTTGATCTTGTGGAGCTTCAACTGGAAAACTACTTTTGGTACTGATGTTTCTCTCCTTGAAAACTCCTCAAAAGTGCTGTCAAAAGATAAAAGAGATAGCGTCAGCCAGCCAGCAGCAGCTTGTGCGTCTGTCTGTTAGTTCGTTCAGTCTCTCCCCTTGATACTGATGTTTTCTTTTCTATTTATAGTGATTGCTCTAGGGTTAGGTCATTTTGAGTCTAAAAGGCATTAGGAGTCTCATTTGAGTCAGAAAATAAGAGGGCGAATTCAAGTTTGAAAACTAGCTGCCGCAAGGTACACGGCTCGTGTGTCACTACACGGGTCCCGACATGTAGGGCCATGTAACTTGCTGGAGGAGAATTGCGGAATCTTACATTGGCACAGAGAATTACATGAGTCTGTGCCAACTACACGGGTCTAGTTACACGGGCCATGTACTATTGTTCCCATAAGGTTCTTGAAGCTTGTCCCCGTCAGAGACTTATATGGGTCCCTGCCGATTACACGGGTCTACTTACATGACCCGTGTACTTGTGTTTCTCCATTGATTCTCTTGGCTTTCTTCTGGCAGAGAGTTACACGAGTCTGGGGCTTGGTTTACACGACCCTTGTACTTTGTATCAACAGCAATTCTCTGTTTCTTGACTTCTCCAAGCTTTCCTTTGCACTCTCATACTCTGGGGCTTCACCCAAACACCTAAAATGATGCAGAAAACATGAAATTAAGGGCTTGACAATAGAAATTACAAAAACTAATGAAATCAACTACTATGCATGAAAATACTTGCCTAAATGCTATGAAATAGTATATAAATGTGCTAAAAACATCTATACAATTCAAGTGTATCAAATACCCCCAAACTCAAACTTTTGCTTGTCCTCAAGCAAAACAAAACTCTGTTTTAAAACACATTTCAGGGGATAGTTAGGAATATAACCAACAATTTAATAAGCATAGAATTGAACTCCTCCAACCTTCATTCCAATTTCCCTCTTTCAAGGCATAAGGGTTCTAATAGCTACCTGTTTAGAACTTCACCTCATTTCATGGCGTTTCGACTAATTATTTCTCTATACAAGACCATTAATAAGCCATAAATAACCTGTTTTATCGGGATAGATTTGAGAAACACTAGCTCCCATAAATTTGCCTCTTTTGTGAGTAATTGTGATGAAGTAATTAAATTCCAAATCCATAGGCATATCTCAATTTTCTATCTCCACTAATATAGCATGCACTTTTTAAAAGATGAAAAGGTCTTTAAAAGGGTTGTAATAGAGCTACAGGGATAGTGACTTAGTTGCCAATGAAAGGTTTTTAGGGAATGCAAATATGAGGATAACATGTATGCATAAAATCCAAGTATACTAAGTTCGTTTTTTCATATTTTGCATGGAAAACAGGGTTTTTGGTTTTTTATAGTGCCAAGCATGCTTCCATGATACTTATCTTGGGACTTCTTCTCTTTTCTTCTTTTTCTCTTTTTTATTTTATGTCCCTTTTGTTAGTAGTATGCCCTAGAGCATATCATTTAGTATGTATCTTGTACATATTTTTAATAATAAAAGGCATTTCCACTTTTCCGTTTACATAATATATTTATGTGTAATAGAAAAGGTCCATTGATATTTTGTTAGAAATATTATTCTTAAGTTGTTAAGAATATGAGTGACAATATTTCTAGCACAAAGTATCATAAATAGGTTCACAATCGAGGATACTTCATAATAAGGACATGACTTATCCAGAAAGATTGTATTCATGTTTGTTCCCAAGTTATTTATATGAGATATAAATAAGATGGAATGGTGAGTCTCATGCCATATAACAAACATGATAGGCACTTATAAATGATAAGTAGGCCGAACCAGTGACACTTATGACAAGCACATGGAGTTTACTCTTGTCAATGTTTTGTCATAAATCATATCGATGCATATAATCTTTAGACACGAGATAGCACGATTATCTTGTATATAGGTAGTTTGAGTTTGATACTGCTTTCATACTTGTACTGTGTATGGGTATATGGGCATCTGTTGGCTCCTACTAGTTATATATGGAGGTAGGTGTTGATCAAGATGGAATCTGTTCCTCTAAGTAAATAGAGTTAAAATCCTATGTTCATTTAATTGTTCTTGATGTTTCAAGTTCCTGGCCAGGACAGATAGATTTATTCAGAAAAGAGTTTCTGATGAGAAAAATCTTTTAATCAAGAACTGGAATTAAAAGAGAACATAATATTCATAGCAAATGGAGTTTGACATAAACCATGACTCGGCTTGAGTTGGGATTTTGTAAGAGAGATTCTAGTGCATGGTAACATATGATTATAGGTTCATTTAAGGTAAATCTTATTACTAATTGGGTGGCCATGGCATGTTATGCTAGGTGTTAACCATGGTCTATGAGGTTCATAAAATGATTTAGAGAAATCATTTATGGTAAGAAAGAGTTCTGATGATATTAAGAGTTGATATCATGTCTCATTGCCAATTAGTGATGAGCCTAGTAAGTCACACACATACACAAGTTATCACCTATTTAAATATGATTTAATTAATTAATTAAAGAGTTTAATTGATTAATTAAATAGATTTGGTTTGCAATTAAATTGCAAAGTCCCTAGCATGACTTGAAGCCAAATCTAGATTATTGGATGTGTAGTATAAATTAAATTTATATTTAAAGTGTTTAAATATGAATTTAATTGATGAGAAATTAATTAATAGAGATTAATTAATTAATTTATATTTGATATAAATTAATTAGAAGAAGAAAATAATTATTTTGGGTTAAGAACTCAAAATTAAGACACAGGGGCATTTTGGTCATTTTGCAGTGTGACACGTGGCACCATGAGATGGTGACACATGGCATAACACATAAGCTTGCCAAATATTTTTAATCATGTAAGATGATTAAAATCAAGATTAAATATAGGTTTGACACTTGGCACAATGTGATTGGGTCACTTAAACCTAGAGCTAATCAAAAGGTGACATGTGGCTAGGGTTTAATGTGTTAACCTAGCTATTTAAGTGGGGTTATGAAAAGAAAACACAACTAGCAGCCTCTCCTCTCATATGTCACGCCACTTTGAGCCTCTCCAGCTATTTCTCTTCATCTCTCATCAATACAAAGAGATTAGCCATCAATCTCTTGAATTAAGAACACTAGAAATTGTTTCTAGTGTCCTGTTTGCATCTCTAATCTCTTAAAAGGCAGAACTTGAATTTCTAATTAATAGAAAAGGCTTTAGAAGCTGTTCAAGGGCTGCCATAGGTGTTCTTGGTGTGGACAAGCTAGAGGACAACATTTGGTGTCTGAAGACGAATCTCAAAGCGCAGACATTTGCGGCACATCAAGAGGTTAGTGTAATCGTTCTTGATTTAATCTAGGGTTCTAAAATTAATCTGATTAATTTTAAAATCTTAAATAGCAAATACAGATCCAAAAACATATTAAAAGAGTTTTAATATGTTGTTTATCATTGAAATCAAATAGATAAAAATAAATCTTGCATGGTGCTTGTGACCCTAGGTGAAAATTTTTGAATTCAATGGTATAATCTTGTGTTTTTCACGCTTCCGTTCCTTCAATTGGTATCAGAGCCACTATATTTGCCATTTAGATTGTTGATTATATAATTTAATTGTGTGTTTGATCATGAGATCAAGAGATTCATTGCTGGTTGGATCATGAGATGTGGCGTCACACATGGAGAAGCCACCATTGGTGGCGGCAACAATGGATCCATGGGTGATTCAAGGTTTGGCTTTTAATTCTGCAATTGTTGTATGATCTAAGGCCTATTCTTTGACTAATTAAAGTGTTTAATTAGTTGTTTTAATCATACAATTAAATTATGATTCAAATCAGAATTTTAAAAAAAATGTTTGAATGTGATTCAAATCTGAATTTTAAAAGTTGTTTGAATGTGATTCAAATCTGAATTTTTAAAGTTGTTTGAATCATATTTAAATCTGATTTTTTAAAATTGATTCAATAAAATTCAGATCTGATTTTTAAAAATATTTGAATGTGATTCAAATCTGATTTTTAAAAAATATTTGAATGTGATTCAAATCTGAATTTTTGAAGTTGTTTGAATGTGATTCAAATCTGAATTTTTAAATTTGTTTGAATGAGATTCAAATCTGAATTTTTAAATTTATTTGAATCATATTCAAATCTGGATTTTTAAGTTGAATATGAGATATTCAATTTAATATAAGTATGTATGTTTTATTTAATTGTTAAATAGTGATATGCATGATGGATGATCATGGACTATAAAAGACCAATGTGATTGGATTTATTTCTTTTATGTTTCTTTGGGATTGTAAATTAATTAATTTATTTTAATTTATTTTGGGCATGTATTATTATGTTTGTAATATTTTTGGGTTGTAATTTCATTTATTTAAGTTCTTGTAAATTCGCCTTGGTATGCCAAGGATTACTATGTAATATTGGATTGCAAGAAGTTTAAGGAGGTCAAGAGCATTGGTGGGACCAGTGGGAGGAATTCAATATCAAGTGTTGATTATGTACTCCTTCAGCAACTCTTGTAAAATGAATGAATGAAATGCACCTAGGAATGCCCAGATTCAATTCTTGGTGGCTCAGAATTGAATCCCTTAGAAAGTCCATGATCATACCATATTTACTGCTTATCCATGAATGCATGAGATGTATGGGAATGTATGCAATTATATGATATATGCATGCTAAATGGATAATGTGCAAAGTGAGACCTTAATAGTAATTAGGATGGCTATAAAATCTTCCAAACAAATGATTAAGTTGGAAATGCTATAATTAAAGTAATTATAACATAAGCCCTCCATTGGGGCAATTATTTTAAGAAATTTTAAATAGTTGCATGAGATGCAATTAATTTAAGAGATTTTCTTAAGAATAATTGTTAAGCATGAGATGTTGTAAATATGTAAATGGTTTGGTGGCCAATATTGGATGTACCTGAGGACATTAAAATTATTTGCATAATTCTGGCTCAATGGGATCAACTTAACTAATGCAAGATAAGTCAATATTGGATGTACACGAGATTTTGAGCATTAGGGGCTAGTAAAAGGATTGAACCTCACATGAGATGTGATGGGCAAGGAGTTGCTCACTTATAGTTTATTGTAATTCCAATAATGGATGTAGATGATCAATAGAATTATAAGAATTCAATCACCCACTAGAAATCCATCCAACTAGGATTTCCGTTTTCTACTTTGGAAGTGTAGGATTCGCTAAGTTAGTGGGAGGACCAATTTGATTAAAAGACCATAATCATTTTGGTTAATTACATGATACATTTATTAATTAATCTGGTTATTTTCTGCGATTAATTTTACGATAAAAATGAGCACAAAACAACCACCACCATCCAATATCCTTGCAAGCATACTTGATCACAACAGTTGACAGGACCTAATCATGCGATTGGCTAAGAAATTTGAAACTTGTCCTGAACCTTGAACATATAGGATATGTTCTATATTCAAATGTTCCTGGTCCCTTACCTCCAGAGGCCACACAAGAGGAACATGATACTTTGGACAAGTGGAAGGAGCATGATATGAGAGCTAAGTGTTACATGCTTGCTTCCATGAGTAATGAGTTCTGAAGCAACATGAGAACATGCAGAGTGCTAGTGAGATCCTCCTTCACCTACAAGAGTTGTATGGTGAGCACAGCAAGAATGCTAGGTATGAGATATCTAAACAGTTATTCCGTATGAGGATGTCTGAGGGACAGAATGTTGGGGATCATGTCCACAAGATGATTCGGCTGATTGAGCAGTTGGAACATCTTGACTTCAACATGGATTTCCAACTACAAACGGATTTGATCCTTCAATCCCTTCACAGTCTTTTGGGAATTTTGTGACAAATTTCCATATGACTAAACAGAATGCACCTTAGTGAATTACTCAACATGCTGGTTATTGCCCAAAAGAATATGCCGGGCAATAAAGGAAAAGAGGTAGCTTTGGTTGCATCTTCTTACTGGAAAGTCCAACAAGAAGAAAGGCAATAAGAAAAAGAAACCTCGATTCTGGTCCTTCCAAGAAAATAGCTAAGCAGAAAAGGAAGACTAAAGGATGAAGGCAAAGGAAAGTGTTTCCACTTGCCAAAGGATGGGCCTTTGGAAAAGGAAGCGCAGTATTTTGCTTCTCTGAAGGACAAGAAGGATACACCTTCGGAAGGTATGTCCATATCTTGTTATTTAGATTCTGATGATACTTATAGTTCATCTACGACTTGGGTTTTAGATATGGTGCGGTTCTCACATTTCTAATGATATGCGGGAACTAGCAAGCGAGTGACTTGCATTCTCAAGATATTAGAGTCCGGATTGGCAATGGCTCAACTGTTGAAGCTTTAGCCATAGGATCTAAATCTTTTACATGTTTGGACATGTTTTGTGTTTGGATAATATTTTATATGTACTGATGCTTTTAAGAACATCATTTCTATATCTAGTTTGACTAGAAATGGCTATGAATTTCAGTTCAGATGATGTTTGCAATATTTATTTTGGAAATAAATATGTTGGTTAGTTATATGAATGATGGTCTTTATTATTTGGATAATAATGACAAACACAAAATGAATGCAAGTGATCTAAAAGAATACAATGCTATGGTGAAAACCAACTCAAGTTCAAAATATATTTGGCACTTAAGGTTATGTCATGTTGCGAAGATAGGATTGCAAAATTGGAGAAAATGGAGATTCTATCCTCATTGGGCTCTGAGCCTACTCCAACTTGTGAATCTTGCCTTCAAGGCAAAATGACTAGATCACCCTTTGTTGGACAAGGGCTAAGAGCTGAAAATATTTTGGAACTAATACATAGTGATGTATGTGGTCCGTTTAAAGAAATGGCTAGAGGGGGCTTTCATTATTTTATTACCTTTATTGATGATAAATCAAGGTTTGGGTATTTGTATTTGATGAAATACAAACATGAATCCTTTGAAAAGTTCAAAGAATTTAAATCTGAAGTAGAAAATCAAACAGAAAAAATATTAAAGCTCTTGATCGGATCGTGGAGGTGAATATTTGAGTCTTGAATTTGATGAATACTTGAGAGAGCATGGCATTGTTTCTCGGTGACTCCTCCAGAACGCCATACGGTGAATGGTGTATCTGAAGGAGAAATCGTACCCTATTGGATATGGTACGTAGTATGATGAGCTATCTTGATATGCCAATCTCCTTTTGGGGATTTGCATTAGAATCACTTTATATATTGAATAGGATTCCATCAAAATCAGTTTCTTCCACACCTTATGAGATATGGCATGGAAGAAAACCAAGTCTTAAGCATGTTAAGATTTGGGGTTGTCCACTTATATCAAAAGGTGAACAACGATAAATTGGAGACCGGATCGTAAAAGGTCGATTTGTTGGATATCCAAAAGATAGTTTTGGATATTATTTTTATTTGCCTACTTCACAAAGGTTGTGATAAGTAGAGATGCCACATTTCTTGAACAACGGTTTGTTCAAGAAGGAGGCAAAGGAAGGCAAATAGAGTTAGAATTGGAGAATTCGACCAACCAGCATCGGATGGATATAGATCCATCTAGTCAACCTATACCCATTGATGAAACATCTACACTGTTCCTCGTAGAACAACTGGGTATCTCACCCACGGTGAGATATGGTTTTCTTCATGAAGAAGAACAAGAGTTGTCTACTCATGAAGAAGTAGATCATGGAGATGATCCACTTACCTATGAAGAAGCTATATCGGATATAGACTCTTCAAAATGGATTGATGCTATGAAATCGAGATTGATTCCATGTATAAGAATCAAGTTTGGGATCTTGTTGACCCACTGAAGGTATTGTACCTATAGGGAACAAATGGGTTTTCAAGAAGAAAATTGGTTACGATGGAAAGGTAGAGACCTATAAGGCAAGGCTAGTAGCGAAAGGGTTTCGCCAAAGGCAAGGAATAGACTATGAGGAGACTTTCTACTTTGTTGCCATGCTTAAATCAATTAGGATTTTATTAGCAATAGTGCATACTATGATTATGAGATTTGGCGGATGGATGTCAAAGCGACTTTTCTCAATGGATACATTGAAGAAAACATTTTCATGGAACAACCTAGGGATTTGAATCCCAAGATGGTTCCAAGGTATGCAAGCTAAAGCGATCCATTTATGGGTTGAAACAAGCTTGAGGAGTTGGAACATCCGTTTTGATGAAGCCATTAAATCTTTTGGTTTTATCAAAAATGAGGATGAGCCATGTGTATATAAGAAGGTTAGTGACAGTGCTATCACTTTCCTTGTCTTATATGTGGATGACATCGTTGATGGGTAATGATACGGTATGTTGGCGACTATAAAGGTATGGTTATCAAATACATTCTCCATGAAAGACTTAGGGAGGCAACCTATATTCTTGGGATTCGCATCTATAGAGATAGAGCGAAAGAATAATTGGTTTATCCCAAAGTCTATACTTGGAAAAGGTGTTAAAAGGTTTAACATGCTTGATTCCAAGAGAGGATTGTTACCAAGTGAGACATGGTATCCACCTTTCTAAAGAGATGTCTCCAAAGACACCAAGAAAGAGATAAGATGGCGAGGATTCCATATGCTTGGCTATTGGAAGTTTAATGTATGCAATGTTGTGTACTAGGCGGATATCGCATATCTTTATTAGTTTGACTAGCGGTATCAATCCAATCGAGTTTGGAACAACTGGATAGTGTCAAGAATATTCTTAAGTACTTAAGAAGAACTAAGGATTTATTCTTGATTTATGGAGGTGGAGACTTGCAATTGGATGGTTATCGATTCGATTTCCAATCGGATATCGATGATAGAAAGTCTACCTCTGGATATGTGTTCATTTGTAATGGAGGTGCGATCGGTTGGAAGAGTTCCAAAGCGAGCACATTGCAGATTCCACTCGAGGTGAGTATATTCTTTGCATCGAGATCTTGCAAAGGAAAAGTTTGGATAAAAAGTTCGTGATGAACTTACGGTAGTTCCTTCCATTGAGTCGTGGTTCCATTACAATTGTGACAACAATGGAGTAGTCATACAGGCTAAGGAACCAAGGTCTCACCAGAAATCCAAACACATAGAAAGGCGCTACCACATTATCAGAGAAATAGTTGGGCAAGGCGATGTAGCCATGCAGAAAATAGCATCAGCTGAAAATCCAGCTGATCCATTCACTAAGCCTATGTCACCGACTCGATTAGACCGACATCTTGAGAAGATAGGTCTAAGATATTGTAATGAATGGCTCTAGTGCTAGTGAGAGATTGTTAGTAGTATGCCCTAGAGCATATCATTTAGTATGTATCTTGTACATATTTTTAATAATAAAAGGCATTTCCACTTTTCCGTTTACATAATATATTTATGTGTAATAGAAAAGGTCCATTGATATTTTGTTAGAAATATTATTCTTAAGTTGTTAAGAATATGAGTGACAATATTTCTAGCACAAAGTATCATAAATAGGTTCACAATCGAGGATACTTCATAATAAGGACATGACTTATCCAGAAAGATTGTATTCATGTTTGTTCCCAAGTTATTTATATGAGATATAAATAAGATGGAATGGTGAGTCTCATGCCATATAACAAACATGATAGGCACTTATAAATGATAAGTAGGCCGAACCAGTGACACTTATGACAAGCACATGGAGTTTACTCTTGTCAATGTTTTGTCATAAATCATATCGATGCATATAATCTTTAGACACGAGATATACAGTTATCTTGTATATAGGTAGTTTGTCTTTTATTCTTCTTTCATAATTGTAACGTGTATGGGTATATGGGCATCTGTTTGCTCCTACTAGTTATATATGGATGTAGGTGTTGATCAAGATTGAATCTGTTCATCTAAGTAAATAGATATAAAATCCTATGTTCATTTAATTGTTCTTGATGTTTCAAGTTCTGGCAGACAGATAGATTTATTCGTAAAAGAGTTTACGATGAGAAAAATCTTTTAATCAAGAACTGGAATTAAAAGAGAACATAATATTCATAGCAAATGGAGTTTGACATAAACCATGACTCGGCTTGAGTTGGGATTTTGTAACAGAGAGATTCTAGTGCATGGTAACATATGATTATAGGTTCATTTAAGGTAAATCTTATTACTAATTGGGTGGCCATGGCATGTTATGCTAGGTGTTAACCATGGTCTATGAGGTTCATAAAATGATTTAGAGAAATCATTTATGGTAAGAAAGAGTTCTGATATTAAGAGTTGATATCATGTCTCATTGCCAATTAGTGATGAGCCTAGTAAGTCACACACATACACAAGTTATCACCTATTTAAATATGATTTAATTAATTAATTAAAGAGTTTAATTGATTAATTAAATAGATTTGGTTTGCAATTAAATTGCAAAGTCCCTAGCATGACTTGAAACCAAATCTAGATTATTGGATGTGTAGTATAAATTAAATTTATATTTAAAGTGTTTAAATATGAATTTAATTGATGAGAAATTAATTAATAGAGATTAATTAATTAATTTATATTTGATATAAATTAATTAGAAGAAGAAAATAATTATTTTGGGTTAAGAACTCAAAATTAAGACACGAGGCATTTTGGTCATTTTGCAGTGTGACACGTGGCACCATGAGATGGTGACACATGGCATAACACATAAGCTTGCCAAATATTTTTAATCATGTAAGATGATTAAAATCAAGATTAAATATAGGTTTGACACTTGGCACAATGTGATTGGGTCACTTAAACCTAGAGCTAATCAAAAGGTGACATGTGGCTAGGGTTTAATGTGTTAACCTAGCTATTTAAGTGGGGTTATGAAAAGAAAACACAACTAGCAGCCTCTCCTCTCATATGTCACGCCACTTTGAGCCTCTCCAGCTATTTCTCTTCATCTCTCATCAATACAAAGAGATTAGCCATCAATCTCTTGAATTAAGAACACTAGAAATTGTTTCTAGTGTCCTGTTTGCATCTCTAATCTCTTAAAAGGCAGAACTTGAATTTCTAATTAATAGAAAAGGCTTTAGAAGCTGTTCAAGGGCTGCCATAGGTGTTCTTGGTGTGGACAAGCTAGAGGGACAACATTTGGTGTCCTGAAGACGAATCTCAAAGGCAAACATATGCGGCACATCAAGAGGTTAGTGTAATCGTTCTTGATTTAATCTAGGGTTCTAAAATTAATCTGATTAATTTTAAAATCTTAAATGGCAAATACAGATCCAAAAACATATTAAAAGAGTTTTAATATGTTGTTTATCATTGAAATCAAATAGATAAAAATAAATCTTGCATGGTGCTTGTGACCCTAGGTGAAAATTTTTGAATTCAATGGTATAATCTTGTGTTTTTCACGCTTCCGTTCCTTCAATTGGTATCAGAGCCACTATATTTGCCATTTAGATTGTTGATTATATAATTTAATTGTGTGTTTGATCATGAGATCAAGAGATTCATTGCTGGTTGGATCATGAGATGTGGCGTCACACATGGAGAAGCCACCATTGGTGGCGGCAACAATGGATCCATGGGTGATTCAAGGTTTGGCTTTTAATTCTGCAATTGTTGTATGATCTAAGGCCTATTCTTTGACTAATTAAAGTGTTTAATTAGTTGTTTTAATCATACAATTAAATTATGATTCAAATCAGAATTTTAAAAAAAATGTTTGAATGTGATTCAAATCTGAATTTTAAAAGTTGTTTGAATGTGATTCAAATCTGAATTTTTAAAGTTGTTTGAATCATATTTAAATCTGATTTTTTAAAATTGATTCAATAAAATTCAGATCTGATTTTTAAAAAATTTTTTGAATGTGATTCAAATCTGATTTTTTAAAAAATATTTGAATGTGATTCAAATCTGAATTTTTGAAGTTGTTTGAATGTGATTCAAATCTGAATTTTTAAATTTGTTTGAATGAGATTCAAATCTGAATTTTTAAATTTATTTGAATCATATTCAAATCTGGATTTTTAAGTTGAATATGAGATATTCAATTTAATATAAGTATGTATGTTTTATTTAATTGTTAAATAGTGATATGCATGATGGATGATCATGGACTATAAAAGACCAATGTGATTGGATTTATTTCTTTTATGTTTCTTTGGGATTGTAAATTAATTAATTTATTTTAATTTATTTTGGGAATGTATTAAAAAGTTTGTAATATTTTTGGTATGTAATTAAATTTAAATAAGTTCTTGTAAATTATCCTTGGTATACCAAGTATTACTATGTAATATTGGATTGCAAGAAGTTTAAGGAGGTCAAGAGCATTGGTGGGACCAAGGGGAGGAATTCAATATCAAGTGTTGATTATGTACTCCTTCAGCAACTCTTGTAAAATGAATGAATGAAATGCACCTAGGAATGCACTGATTCAATTCTTGGTGGCTCAGAATTGAATCCGTTAGATAGTCCATGATCATACCATATTTATCGCTTATCCATGAATGCATGAGATGTATGGGAATGTATGCAATTATATGATATATGCATGCTAAATGGATAATGTGCAAAGTGAGACCTTAATAGTAATTAGGATGGCTATAAAATCTTCCAAACAAATGATTAAGTTGGAAATGCTATAATTAAAGTAATTATAACATAAGCCCTTCATTGGGGCAATTATTTTAAGAAATTTTAAATAGTTGCATGAGATGCAATTAATTTAAGAGATTTTCTTAAGAATAATTGTTAAGCATGAGATGTTGTAAATATGTAAATGGTTTGGTGGCCAATATTGGATGTACCTGAGGACATTAAAATTATTTGCATAATTACTGCTCAATGGGATCAACTTAACTAATGCAAGATAAGTCAATATTGGATGTACTGAGATTTTGAGCATTAGGGGCTAGTAAAGGATTGAACCTCACATGAGATGTGATGGGCAAGGAGTTGCTCACTTATAGTTTATTGTAATTCCAATAATGGATGTACTGAGGATGATAAATAGAATTATAAGAATTCAATCACCCACTAGAAATCCATCCAACTAGGATTTCCGTTTTCTACTTTGGAAGTGTAGGATTCGCTAAGTTAGTGGGAGGACCAATTTGATTAAAAGACCATAATCATTTTGGTTAATTACATGATACATTTACTAATTAATCTGGTTATTTTCTGCGATTAATTTTACGATAAAAATGAGCACAAAACAACCACCACCATCCAATATCCTTGCAAGCATACTTGATCACAACAGTTGACAGACCTAATGCTGCGATTGGCTAAGAAATTTGAAACTTGTCTGAACCTTGAACATATAGGATATGTTCTATATTCAAATGTTCCTGGTCCCTTACCTCCAGAGGCCACACAAGAGGAACATGATACTTTGGACAAGTGGAAGGAGCATGATATGAGAGCTAAGTGTTACATGCTTGCTTCCATGAGTAATGAGTTACAGAAGCAACATGAGAACATGCAGAGTGCTAGTGAGATCCTCCTTCACCTACAAGAGTTGTATGGTGAGCACAGCAGGAATGCTAGGTAGGAGATATCTAAACAGTTATTCCGTATGAGGATGTCTGAGGGACAGAATGTTGGGGATCATGTCCACAAGATGATTCGGCTGATTGAGCAGTTGGAACATCTTGACTTCAACATGGATTTCCAACTACAAACGGATTTGATCCTTCAGTCCCTTCCTGAGTCTTTTGGGAATTTTGTGACAAATTTCCATATGACTAAACAGGAATGCACCTTAGCTGAATTACTCAACATGCTGGTTATTGCCCAAAAGAATATGCCAGGCAATAAAGGAAAAGAGGTAGCTTTGGTTGCATCTTCTTCTGCTGGAAAGTCCAACAAGAAGAAAGGCAATAAGAAAAAGAAACCTCAGATTCCTGGTCCTTCCAAGAAAATAGCTAAACAGAAAAGGAAGACTAAAGCTGATGAAGGCTAAGGATAGTGTTTCGACTGCCAAAAGGATGGGCACCGGAAAAGGAACCGCCTGCAGTATTTTGCTTCTCTCAAGGACAAGAAGGATACACCTTCGGAAGGTATGTCCATATCTTGTTATTTAGATTCGATGATACTTATAGTTCATCTACACTTGGGTTTTAGATATCGGTGCGCTTCTCACATTTCTAATGATATGCAGGAACTAGCAAACAGTAGCAGCTTGCATTCTCAAGATATTAGAGTCCGGATTGGCAATGGCTCAACTGTTGAAGCTTTAGCCATAGGATCTAAATCTTTTTACATGTTTGGACATGTTTTGTGTTTGGATAATATTTTATATGTACCTGATGCTTTTAAGAACATCATTTCTATATCTAGTTTGACTAGAAATGGCTATGAATTTCAGTTCACAGATGATGTTTGCAATATTTATTTTGGAAATAAATATGTTGGTTCGGGTTATATGAATGATGGTCTTTATTATTTGGATAATAATGACAAACACAAAATGAATGCAAGTGATCTAAAAGAATACAATGCCATGGTGAAAACCAACTCAAGTTCAAAATATATTTGGCACTTAAGGTTATGTCATGTTGCAGAAGATAGGATTGCAAAATTGGAGAAAATGGGGATTCTATCCTCATTGGGCTCTGAGCCTACTCCAACTTGTGAATCTTGCCTTCAAGGCAAAATGACTAGATCACCCTTTGTTGGACAAGGGCTAAGAGCTGAAAATATTTTGGAACTAATACATAGTGATGTATGTGGTCCGTTTAAAGAAATGGCTAGAGGGGGCTTTCATTATTTTATTACCTTTACTGATGATAAATCAAGGTTTGGGTATTTGTATTTGATGAAATACAAACATGAATCCTTTGAAAAGTTCAAAGAATTTAAATCTGAAGTAGAAAATCAAACAGGAAAAAATATTAAAGCTCTTCGATCAGATTGTGGAGGTGAATATTTGAGTAATCGAATTTGATGAATACTTGAGAGAGCATGGCATTGTTTCTCACCGACTCCTCCAGAACGCCACATGAATGGTGTATCGAAGGAGAAATCGTACCTATTGGATATGGTACGTAGTATGATGAGCTATCTTGATATGCCAATCTCCTTTGGGGATTTGCATTAGAATCAGCTTTATATATTCTGAATAGGATTCCATCAAAATCAGTTTCTTCCACACCTTATGAGATATGGCATGGAAGAAAACCAAGTCTTAATCATGTTAAGATTTGGGGTTGTCCAGATTATATCAAAAATCTGAACACTGATAAATTGGAGACCAGATCAGAAAAAGGTCGATTTGTTGGATATCCAAAAGATAGTTTTGGATATTATTTTTATTTGCCTACTTCACAAAAGGTTGTGATAAGTAGAGATGCCACATTTCTTGAACAACATTTTGTTCAAGAAGGAGGCAAAGGAAGGCAAATAGAGTTAGAATTGTAGAATTTCGACCAACCAATGCATCGATGGATATAGATCCATCTAGTCAACCTATACCCATTGATGAAACATCTACACTGTTCCTCGTAGAACAACCGTGGTATCTCACCCACGGTGAGATATGGTTTTCTTCATGAAGAAGAACAAGAGTTGTCTACTCATGAAGAAGTAGATCATGGAGATGATCCACTTACCTATGAAGAAGCTATATCGATATAGACTCTTCAAAATGGATTGATGCTATGAAATCCGAGATTGATTCCATGTATAAGAATCAAGTTTAGGATCTTGTTGAACCACTGAAGGTATTGTACCTATAGGGAACAAATGGGTTTTCAAGAAGAAAATTAGTTCTGATGGAAAGGTAGAGACCTATAAGGCAAGGCTAGTAGCGAAAGGGTTTCGCCAAAGGCAAGGAATCGACTATGAGGAGAGTTTCTCTTTGTTGCCATGCTTAAATCAATTAGGATTTTATTAGCAATAGTGCATACTATGATTATGAGATTTGGCGGATGGATGTCAAAGCACTTTTCTCAATGGATACATTGAAGAAAACATTTTCATGGAACAACCTAGGGGATTTGAATCCCAAGATGGTTCCAAGGTATGCAAGCTAAAGCGATCCATTTATGGGTTGAAACAAGCTTCGAGGAGTTGGAACATCCGTTTTGATGAAGCCATTAAATCTTTTGGTTTTATCAAAAATGAGGATGAGCCATGTGTATATAAGAAGGTTAGTGACAGTGCTATCACTTTCCTTGTCTTATATGTGGATGACATACTGTTGATGGGTAATGATACAGGTATGTTGACGACTATAAAGGTATGGTTATCAAATACATTCTCCATGAAAGACTTAGGGGAGGCAACCTATATTCTTGGGATTCGCATCTATAGAGATAGAGCGAAAAGAATAATTGGTTTATCCCAAAGTCTATACTTGGAAAAGGTGTTAAAAAGGTTTAACATGCTTGATTCCAAGAGAGGATTGTTACCAGTGAGACATGGTATCCACCTTTCTAAAGAGATGTCTCCAAAGACACCTGAAGAAAGAGATAAGATGGCCAGGATTCCATATGCTTCGGCTATTGGAAGTTTAATGTATGCAATGTTGTGTACTAGGCCGGATATCGCATATCTTTGTTAGTTTGACTAGCGGTATCAATCCAATCCAGTTTGGAACATGGATAGTCACAAGAATATTCTTAAGTACTTAAGAAGAACTAAGGATTTATTCTTGATTTATGGAGGTGGAGACTTGCAATTGGATGGTTATACTGATTCTGATTTCCAATCAGATATCGATGATAGAAAGTCTACCTCTGGATATGTGTTCATTTGTAATGGAGGTGCGATCGGTTGGAAGAGTTCCAAACAGAGCACGCATTGCAGATTCCACTCTCGAGGTGAGTATATTCTTTGCATCGAATCTTTGCAAAGGAAGTCGCTTTGGATAAAAAGTTCGTGATGAACTTACGGAGTTCCTTCCATTGAGTCGCCGGTTCCATTACAATTGTGACAACAATGGAGTAGTCATCTGAGCTAAGGAACCAAGGTTTTACCAGAAATCCAAACACATAGAAAGGCGCTACCACATTATCAGATAAATAGTTGGGCAAGGCGATGTAGCCATGCAGAAATAGCATCAGCTGAAAATCCAGCTGATCCATTCACTAAGCCTATGTCACAGACTCGATTAGACCGACATCTTGAGAAGATAGGTCTAAGATATTGTAATGAATGGCTCTAGTGCTAGTGGGAGATTGTTAGTAGTATGCCCTAGAGCATATCATTTAGTATGTATCTTGTACATATTTATAATAATAAAAGGCATTTCCACTTTTCCGTTTACATAATATATTTATGTGTAATAGAAAAGGTCCATTGATATTTTGTTAGAAATATTATTCTTAAGTTGTTAAGAATATGAGTGACAATATTTCTAGCACAAAGTATCATAAATAGGTTCACAATCGAGGATACTTCATAATAAGGACATGACTTATCCGTAAAGATTGTATTCATGTTTGTTCCCAAGTTATTTATATGAGATATAAATAAGATGGAATGGTGAGTCTCATGCCATATAACAAACATGATAGGCACTTATAAATGATAAGTAGGTCAACCGGTGACACTTATGACAAGCACATGGAGTTTACTCTTGTCAATGTTTTGTCATAAATCATATCGATGCATATAATCTTTAGACTGAGATAGCACGCTTATCTTGTATATAGGTAGTTTGAGTTTGATAATCGCTTTCATACTTGTACTGTATGGGTATATGGGCATCTGTTGGCTCCTACTAGTTATATATGGAGGTAGGTGTTGATCAAGATGGAATCTGTTCCTCTAAGTAAATAGAGTTAAAATCCTATGTTCATTTAATTGTTCTTGATGTTTCAAGTTCTGGCAGAGACAGATAGATTTATTCGTAAAAGAGTTTCGATGAGAAAAATCTTTTAATCAAGAACTGGAATTAAAAGAGAACATAATATTCATAGCAAATGGAGTTTGACATAAACCATGACTCGGCTTGAGTTGGGATTTTGTAATGTAGAGATTCTAGTGCATGGTAACATATGATTATAGGTTCATTTAAGGTAAATCTTATTACTAATTGGGTGGCCATGGCATGCTATGCTAGGTGTTAACCATGGTCTATGAGGTTCATAAAATGATTTAGAGAAATCATTTATGGTAAGAAAGAGTTCGATGATATTAAGAGTTGATATCATGTCTCATTGCCAATTAGTGATGAGCCTAGTAAGTCACACACATACACAAGTTATCACCTATTTAAATATGATTTAATTAATTAATTAAAGAGTTTAATTGATTAATTAAATAGATTTGGTTTGCAATTAAATTGCAAAGTCCCTAGCATGACTTGAAACCAAATCTAGATTATTGGATGTGTAGTATAAATTAAATTTATATTTAAAGTGTTTAAATATGAATTTAATTGATGAGAAATTAATTAATAGAGATTAATTAATTAATTTATATTTGATATAAATTAATTAGAAGAAGAAAATAATTATTTTGGGTTAAGAACTCAAAATTAAGACACAGGGGCATTTTGGTCATTTTGCAGTGTGACACGTGGCACCATGAGATGGTGACACATGGCATAACACATAAGCTTGCCAAATATTTTTAATCATGTAAGATGATTAAAATCAAGATTAAATATAGGTTTGACACTTGGCACAATGTGATTGGGTCACTTAAACCTAGAGCTAATCAAAAGGTGACATGTGGCTAGGGTTTAATGTGTTAACCTAGCTATTTAAGTGGGGTTATGAAAAGAAAACACAACCAGCAGCCTCTCCTCTCATATGTCACGCCACTTTGAGCCTCTCCAGCTATTTCTCTTCATCTCTCATCAATTCAAAGAGATTAGCCATCAATCTCTTGAATTAAGAACACTAGAAATTGTTTCTAGTGTCCTGTTTGCATCTCTAATCTCTTAAAAGGCAGAACTTGAATTTCTAATTAATAGAAAAGGCTTTAGAAGCTGTTCAAGGGCTGCCATAGGTGTTCTTGGTGTGGACAAGCTAGAGGGACAACATTTGGTGTCCTGAAGACGAATCTCAAAGGCGCAGACACGCTGCAGCACATCAAGAGGTTAGTGTAATCGTTCTTGATTTAATCTAGGGTTCTAAAATTAATCTGATTAATTTTAAAATCTTAAATGGCAAATACAGATCCAAAAACATATTAAAAGAGTTTTAATATGTTGTTTATCATTGAAATCAAATAGATAAAAATAAATCTTGCATGGTGCATGTGACCCTAGGTGAAAATTTTTGAATTCAATGGTATAATCTTGTGTTTTTCACGCTTCCGTTCCTTCACCTTTTGTCCTCTCCCCCAAACTCATTACTTTTGTTGGGTTGGAAAGGCAAATTTTTCTTTGATTTCAATTGCACACTTGCACTCTTTCTTGAGTTCTACATATTCTCTTCATTTTCCTTATGCATTTTGCTTCATCAAAAGGGTATGGTAGGTGTTTAGGCTAAGGGCTAGGTAAATAACATGGGTAAGCAATAAATTCTAAGGGATAAACATAGGCTTCAAGTTGGCTATAAGGGATATACATTTTAATTAGGGTGGCTAAGGCTTAGTGAGGCTATATCAATTAATGCCTTGATCATTTCTTCATCAAGCATATGCTAGGATTTCGCCTTGATAGGTCCAAGAGATATGTTCTAGAGCTAGTGAGGCATTTTTTAGGTTTGCTTGTATTTCAAAAATTGTTCTCCTAATTTTACAAGTTCAATGTGATAAATTAATAGTTATGAAGAGGTTTAACTAGTCTAGTTCCATTAAAGAGTTTAGTTTCTTCACAAATAACATGTTAAAATCCCTTTTTGCTTATCGAGATACGTTCATTCCTTTATCCCATGGAGTCCAATTATTAGCTTACTAGAATTTGGTTATAGTGCTAAGTTTCACAATTTAAAGTCCAAAATTTTTCAAAAATTTTGATACATAAGAATAATGTAGCTAAATTTAAATAATGTAATGATGTGCATGTAATGATATGCAAACGTAATGATATGCAATACACTTATATCCCCCCCCCCCCCCCCCCCAAACTCAAAGCAAACATTGTCCTCAATGTTAACATGATATGCAAAATTAGAGAAAACATATAAAAATTATTAGAAAGCATATTATTTATTAAGCATGGAAAATTTTTGGACATAAAGCAAATAAAAGAGACCTATGATTGCAGTTTAGGACTAAGGCTTGTAATATCCTATATTTTTATCTTTAAAAGGTCTCTGATGGTGATGATGGCGATGTTGGCTCCTCCTCCTCCTCATCTAGTTTCTCCATTAGCGTGTCCAATTTGTTGTGTGCTTCCTGGAGGCTATCCTCGATAGCTCGCTTCTTGTTGTTGATTGTGGTCTCCATGCGCTGTAGGTATGCGAGCACCGGGTCTGTGGGTGGTGGTGTGTATGGAGGCACTCGAGCAGGGGACTCCTGAAACATTGGCTCTTGGCCTTCTTCTTGAGGCTACAAAGTCTCGCCAGGTCCTTCTTGTGCTGCATCTCTCCGGGGGATGGCATTTCCTTTAACATCCAGAAGGTAGCATGTGTTGCCCTCCTTCTTACATATCCCTATAGATATGTAGATAGTTTGATCTATTCTTGACATTCCAGTGACAGAGCGCAGCCTGTGATGTCTTGGAACGAAGCCGAAGTGGAGGGCAATGGTTGTGATAAGGCCACCAAGCACGATGTGCCCGGTAGACTGATGACAGAGGCGTCGGAGATGGTTGCACAAAAAGAAGCCAGTGCTACATCACTGTCTGGTTACCATACACCACAAGAAGAATAACTAGTTGGCATTTACAATGCCAAGGCTGTCACCACGACCCATAATGGTGTGGGTGGCGAACCGATGCATATAGCACAGGGCTGGACTTGTGATGCTCATGGATTTGGATTTGATGGAGTTATATGGCTCCGTGTTCGGGGCAATGGAATTCCAGAAGCTGATATTATTGTAGAGCATGTGGTTCCTAGGGATTTCTTAGTGGTTGGCACTGTCAAAGCCAAAGATGGCATTAAACTCGTCTACATTCATCACCCGATCGACACCGAGGAGGTAAAATTTAATCCCGCCCCTATCCTCTCTGTCGGTGGGCCATAAGGTGGCCTTGACACTGGCCAAAAATTCTAGCGTGGTGTCCTTGTATCCTAGAAAATTGGTGTAGGCAAACCTTATCCTCCCGACGCTATCAAGTAGCCCATTGATTTCATCCTGCAGCCCGATTTGCTCCAAAAGCGGAAAGTCCATGTATTTAGTAGAGCTTATTTTTCAGGCGTGAAGCTGGGTGCACATTGCCTTGTGGGCATCATCACAGAATCCCCAAAGAATGGAGATTTCAGGTTGTGGAGTGGGTTGTGGCTGTGGTTGCGGTGGAGGATAGGCTTGTTGAGATGGTTGGGGAGTGGCTACCCTTATTCTTAGGCGTTGGGGTGGAGGCTGAGGTGGAAAAGGTGAGGATTCTCCTCTTTGCCTGGAGGAAGAGCCGATTCTTCTTGCAGATCTCTTTGCAGGAGCCATGGATGAGTTTTTAGGAAGGAGGGGAGTAGGGTTTAGTGAAGGGAGATGAGATTTGATAGGTTTTTATAGACTAGGAGGGGTGGAGATGAAGGGTTTTGAATTTATGAAGGGTTTCAATGCTAGGGGTGCATTTAAAGAGCTATTAGGACTCTTCGTTTCTCAAATTTTGTGACATGATACACGGGTGGTGTATCACTACACGGGTCCCAACATGTAAGGTTGTGTAAATTTCTGCCCCAAAATTTCAAATTCTATCATAGTACACGGCTCGTGTAAATGAGCTCTAGGACCCATGTCACTTTTTGTTTCATCGAGTTACTTTCCTGGATATGTTACATGGCCCGTGTCAAATACAAAGAGCCCCGTGTAACTTTCTGGCTTTAAGTTATTCTGCTAGGGACATTACATAGGCCGTGTAAATTGGGCTATGGACCCGTGTAACTTTTTGTATACCTCATAGCTAAAAATATAAGAAATTTACAAACTTCTAGAAAGTTACATGACCCGTGTAAAACCAGTACACGACCCATGTAATTTTCTGATTTTCCTAATTTTTGACAAATGAAAAATGTTTTATCACCACAACACTTGAAACGGATGTAAAGTTTAGCAATAGAGCTACTTTCTTAGTTTTGTCCAATTTTCCCTTTTGTGGTTTTGACTTGGTGATTCTTTTCCTCTCTTGATCTCTACTCCCCTTTCCAAAAAATCCTACAAAATGAAATGCTAATGAGTATGAAACAAAAATCAATATGAAAAAAGAGAAAAAAAAAGGAAAAAAAAAAAGAAAAGTTTAGGAAAATTTTAGGTTACCTCCCAAAAAGTGCTTGTTTATAGTCTTTAGCTGGACTTTGCTTGTTTATGGTCTGTCAGTAGGATGGTCGAGGGTGTAATTGACTCCAATTTCTATGGGTTCTCACTGAAAGTAAGGTTTCAGCCTATGCCTATTGACCTTAAATGCACCTGAGGTTTCGTTCCACACTTCTACTGCTCCATGTGGGAAGACTTGGGTGACCTTGAAAGGTCCGGACAATCTTGATTTGAGCTTCCCTAGAAAGAGCTTAAATCTAGAGTTGAATAAGGGGACAAGATCTCCTTCTTTTTTCTCTTTCCTTACTATGTGCCTGTCATGCCATCTTTTGGTTTAATCCTTGAAGATTTTGGCATTTTCATATGTATCCTATCGGATTTCTTCCAACTCATTCAGTTGTAGGAGTCTTTTCTCACCAGCAGCTTTGATGTCAAAGTTTAGGATCTGAATTGCATTGCTAAAATCAGCTAAATTGCCTGTCGCTTGATATTACTAAAACCAAAAATCCCCGACAACGGCGCCAGAAACTTGTTTGCCTGGTTTTACAACCCCGCAAGTGTACGGATCGCTAACAAGTAATAAAATGATGAGTAGAGTATCATTTCCACGAGGATTTTGTTTAGTAAGTATCAATCTACATAGTAATTTTAATTGTCTAGGGTATCGAATACTTAGGGAATGAAGTTTGTTAACCTTAAACACTAGAATGGTAAACATAAAATGAAGTAATCTATTTTGGAACAATTCTGGAATTAAGATTTCACACTTGAATCTTACTAGGGATGTTATCTCGTTTATTTACTGGATTGAGGATTATTTGCCTTGATGGAAATCAGTCCTAAGTTATCCTAAATCCTCTCTCAAGGCACCTAGGTGTATTCTAATTAACTCAAATCCTACTTTCGTGGCGATTAAATTAATTAAAATCCTTTAAGATTTTTGACCAATTTTGAAGTTTCACAAAGGCATCATCCTATGTCTAGGTCAGAATTCCTAGGTTCAAGATCTTGATTTTCTAATGTTAATCTTCATCTTTCAATCCTTCAATTAACATCTACAATCATGGCTAAGTGGATACTAATACATAGCATGCATTAAGATCACAAGAAATTAAATCAAGAAATGAATCTCAAGTCCAATAAATAAAACTTAGTGTTCATCCATAATAATAATTACAAGTGCTACTCTCCCAAATACAGAATAAGAAAACTACTCACTCATGGTGAGTTCAGCAAACATCATGATAAAAGGTAAAAACAGTAAAAAGAAAATCATGTAGAAGAAATAAAACAATAAAAACTGTCTAGGGAGATAAAACGAAGGAACTGAAGAGAGTTTATAGCTTTGATCTTGTGGAGCTTCAACTGTGACACCCCTTACTCGTCTATACTATATCCGAGTAAGATATGTCACACAGTGTACTGGAACACTCTATTTTATCTCAATCATTTTTATTCTTCCGTAATTTTTTTTTATCATAGTTTTGAATATAATTTGTGAAATATAATTCATTTAAGTCATTTATTGAAATTATAATTTATTTGAGGTTCTGAAAATTTTATAGAAAATCCGGCAGCGTACCGGCCAAAAATGGAGAAAACAGGTCTTCGGAACCTGTGAAAAACACTTACAATAATCATTTCCAATCATTCTCAAACTCCAATAATCATCAAAATCTCAATATTTTTCAACAACATTTCCATTTCTCAATCATTCATTTCTCATGGTATTCATATATAAGCAATAAATAAATACTCAATTTTCCATTCATAAACACAATTTTCACTATTTACATTAACATCAAAATACATTACATAAGTCTTAATTACACAAGAGAAAATAAAAGATAGTTACAAAATACCAAAATGAAACCTAGTGTCCTACCAATGCACTAAAGATGGTGAGGTGACACGGATACTATGCAGAGTTATAGGAGGTCTCACCCAGTCTGTGGTCTACTGGGCTCTCGGTCAGTATCTCTAGAACCTACGCGTGGCAAAAGCAACACGCTAAGCAATAATGCTTGGTGGTGCCAATAATAAAATAAAAAGAAATAACAGGAAGTAAATATGTAGTGCATGTTTTGATGTCTTATGCAGACAATTTTTTTTTATCATTATTGGTAATCTTATTTATTATGTACTCGTTCTATTTATTATTTCATTAAATTTGTTCACTTTCCTTTTTTGGGTGCCCAAGTAACCTATACTGGATGACTGGACTGGATAAACGGGTAAACTGGCACTGAGTATCTAGTACGTCGGGTCATCACACCATCGGTCACGTATGCATCTCCCGGTGTGCAACAGAACAGCTAATAAGCTATAATAACAATAGGCACAAGGCCAAATATCAACACAATGTCAGAATGGTTAAAAGCCATGAAATCACAGAATGGCATAATGCCATGTGCAGTACTGCTAACTGAACCCTATTGGCATGCCAACCTATTCAAACCAATCACATTAGGCCTACTAGGGCATTTAACACTTTTAAGTTTCACAATTTTTGAAATTTAAGTTTTAGTGTTACTATTCCATTCATTAGTCAACAAAAATGTTGACTTTTGCATAGGCAATAGGTACATTGGTTCTAATACTCCCAACATACCACATTTTGCATTCAAAATTTGTTGGTATTGGTTGCCAATACCATTTCTAAGCTTAATGTTAATTGGGCAGAATTTTCAGTTTTTATGCTTTGTATTTTCTGTTCCATTGGTCATTTTTGCAGTAGAAATTTGGCAAAATGATTAACATGAAAGTTGTTCGTTATTTTTTCTAGTTGAATTTCCTTTTTTGAATCACTCCATTTGGAGTTTTGTATCTCATAACTGGCCGGATTGAAATTTTTCCAGAATTTCTGGACTGACCAAATCTACAGTGTTAGGAATAGTGACTGCAACTCACTTTTTGAATATGTTCTGGTCATAATTTGGGTTAGGTTTCTTCATGAAAGTTGTTGGTCTATATCTCAGCTTATTTCTGGTAAAATTTCAGATCAATTGGACCTTTCTACACTGAGTTATGGCTAAATGATCAAATACTGTTCATTTGGTCATTTTGCCCAGGCAGACTATAGGTCACCAGAATTAGGGCAAGCTTTTGGTCAACTTGGTTTGGTTTTCTAGGCATTATTTCTTCACCAAAGTTGTGCCATTATGTGTCTAGTTTCATGTCCAATTGGCCTTGCACCAATTAAACCTACACAACCCAAGTTATGGCCAAAACAGGCTCGACTCACATCCAAACCTACAGGTCACACAAGGCAGCCCACCCAAACTCAAATCCCAAGCTACAACTCACTTCATTTCCTCCTCACACACATTCAAATGGTCACTAATTGACCATTACAAGGTTAATAAACCATCACATGAGCAAACCCTAGAATTGTTCAAGTGTCCAATTTTTTTCATTTCACACATGCACAATTCTTGCATTTCATTTACTCAATTATGTTCAATCCCTCATCCACTACCAAAGGCTGCTCATAACCGTTTTTTCTACCAAGCAAAATCATCAAACCCTAGCTAACCCTAGCTGCCAAAATTGCAGGGTGCACACACACACTTGTTTGTTTTATTTTCTTACATTTCCTACACAATTCATGCCCTTAAACATGAATTAAAGCAAAAGGAACAAGGATTGGACACTAACCTTGAATGGAGTAGAATTTCAAGCTACCCAAACTTCTTTTTTCTTCCTCTTTTGGCTGCCTAGAGGATGTTCAAGTTGCTAGGTTAATTTTTTGTGAAGAAGGCTAGGGTTTTGGGGTGAGATTTGGTGAGGTTGGGAGCTTGGGATAGCTTTCATGGAGGTTTTCTTTCCTCTCTCTCTCTCTCTCCATGTTTTTGGCTGCCCCAAAGGTTGAAAAAGCAACTCATTTTTCTTTCTTTTTTTTTTGCCCATTAAGTCATTTTAAATAAGTTAATGCCATGTGTCAAAGTTTGATTGGGTGGGAGGATTTTTAATGACATCATAATGATGTCATAATTCCAAGTCTTTAATTTTCTTTCCTTTTCTTGTCTACTAAATTTCAATTTAATTTTTAGCAATATTTATTCAAATTTTATGTCATAATAATTATTTACTTAACTGGACAAGTCGGCCAACAATCATCTCTGAAGACGAAATGACCAAAATGCCCTCCGTTTGGCTTAACAGACTAAAATTGTTTGTACCGATTGAAAAATTTTTCTAAACTTTTTCTTGGTATTCTAATGCCATAGAAACCTCAATGACTCTTCTCTGGAGTCCCAAAAATTATTTTATGAATTTTTCCCTAGGTCTAGGTCTCCTAGTTGCGAGAACCGCAACTTCCCACTGGGTTACCCATCGCTAGGGCATCGGCTCATTCAACTTAGTTGTATTTTATTTCTAAAATTTTCCCTAAATTTTTCTTATTAACATTTGAGTTAATTATGGTTCCTTACTTTAGTTTAAATATTTTTCCGAATGTTCTAGCTGTCCAGACCGACACTGGTCACCGAAACAGTAGAATGTACGGAGTTGCTGTAGGGAGGGTGTTACAACTCTTCCCCTCTAATTTAAATTTCATCCTCGAAATTTACCTGATGCAAACAGTTGAGGGAACTGTTGCCTCATCGTCTCTTCATTTTCCCATGTTGCCTCTTCAGTATTATGGTGCCTCCAAAGCACTTTCACCAGTAGAATCTACTTATTCCTTAACTCTTTCACTTCCCGAGCCAGGATCCTTTTGGGTTCTTCTTCATATGTCAAATCCGATTGTACTTCAATTTCTTCCATGGAGATGACATGTGAAGGATCTGAGCGGTATCTTCTTAGCATAGACACGTGGAACACATTATGGATCTTGTCCAGCTCTGGTGGTAAAGCTAGCCTGTAGGCTACTGGTCCCACACGTTCAATGACTTCATATGGGCTAATGAACCTAGGGCTCAACTTACCTTTTCTTCCAAACCTCAGTACCTTCTTCCATGGTGACACCTTGAGGAACACTTTGTCGCCAACCACATATTCTATTTCTTTTCTCTTCAGGTCGGCATAAGATTTCTGTCTATCTGAGGCAACCTTTAGATTGGCTTTGATTAGTTTTACTTTCTCCTTAGTCTGTTTCACCAAGTCTAGCCCTACCAGTTTGTTTTCGCCCAATTCAATCCAGCACACTGGAGTTCTACATTTCCTCCCATACAGTGCTTCATACGGGGCCATTTGGATGCTAGCTTGGTAGCTATTATTGTATGCAAATTCTGCCAGTGGAAGATATCTATCCCAACTTCTCTCAAACTCAATGACACAACTCCTCAGCATATCCTCAAGGACCTGACATATATTTCACATTATTATTATCATTTTAGTTCAATATTTGTATTAATTCAATTGGTTTCAATTTTTTACCTGGATTACTCTTTCTGATTGCCAATCCGTTTGAGGATGGAAAGCTGTGCTGAAGTGGAGTTGTGTACCAAAGGATTCATGTAACTTCTTCCAAAATCTTGATGTAAACCTTGGGTCTCGATCAGATATGATGGAAAGTGGAATTCCATGTAGTCTAACTATCTCACTAATATGCAATTCTGCTAACTTCTCCAATGAGTAGTCAGTCCTAACTGGCAGAAAGTGTGCTGACTTCGTCAATCTATCTACTATCACCCATACTGCATCATGTTTCTTCTAGGTGAGAGGTAGACCACATACAAAATCCATGGTGACCCAATCCCATTTCCATTCAGGTATGCGTATAGGCTGTAGCAAACCCGATGGAACTTGATGTTCTGCCTTAACTTGCTGACATGTCAAGCATTTAGTCACATAGTCAGCTATGTCCTTCTTCATACCAGGCCACCAATACTGAAGCTTCAGATCATGATACATTTTTTTACTTCCTGGGTGCATAGCATAAACACTGGCCTGTGCCTCTTTCAGAATACTGGCTTTCAATTCCCCATTATCTGGTACACATACTGTTCCTTTGTAGTACAGACACCCATCTGCTTTCACCTCATAGTCAGTTGCTTTTCCCTTTGAGATTTTTCTCATAATAGCCATTAACTTTTCATCTGCCTTTTGCCCATCTAAAATCTGCTGTAGCAGGTTTGGCCTCACTTGCAACTCAGCCAAAAGAGCTCCATCTCGAGCCAAAGATAGATGGGCATTCAATGATCTCAAAGCTGTGATGGATTTTCTACTTAAAGCATTAGCAACTACATTTGCCTTCCCATGATGGTAGTCAATCACACAATTATAGTCCTTCAGGAACTCAATCCATCGTCTCTGTCTAAGGTTGAGCTCCTTCTGGGTTGGCAAGTATTTCAGGCTTTTGTGGTCTGTGTAAATGTAGCACTTTTCACCATACAAGTAATGCCTCCATATCTTCAGTGCGAAGATAATTGCTGCAAGTTCTAAATCATGGGTAGGGTAATTCTGTTCATGTGGCCTTAGCTGCCTGGAAGCATAAGCGACCACCTTCCCCTCTTGCATCAATACACACCCTAACCCATTATGAAAGGCATCACTGTAGACCACAAAGTCCTTTCCCAACATTGGCTGTGTTAACACTAGTGCCTCTGTCAACATAGCCTTTAACTTCTCAAAACTAGTCTGACACTTGTCATTCCAGTTAAATCTGACATTCTTATGTAACAACTTGGTCATTGGAGCAGCTATTAAGGAAAATCCCTTCACAAATCTTCTGTAATACCCAGCTAGCCCAAAGAAGCTTCTGACCTCAGTTGTATTTCTGGGAGGCTTCCATTCCATCACTGCTTCTATTTTCTTGGGATCCACTCTAATCCCATCAACTGACACTATGTGTCCAAGGAATGCAATCTCATTCAACCAGAAGTCACACTTGGACAACTTAGCATATAGCTTCTTTTCTCTCAGGGTTTGCAGAACAATCCTCAAATGCTCATCATGTTCTTCACTGGTCTTGGAATACACCAAAATATCATCAATAAAGACCACTACGAACTGATCTAGGTATGGATGGAAGATACAGTTCATAAGGTCCATGAATGCTACTGGTGTATTTGTTAGGCCAAAGGGCATCACCAAAAACTCATAATGCCCATACCGAGTCCTGAATGCAGTCTTTGGCACATCTGCATCTTTCACCCTCAACTGATGATTCCCTGATCTGAGATCAATTTTGGAAAATACTCCTGCTCCCTTCAACTGATCAAACAGATCATCAATTTTAGGTAATGGATACTTATTCCTCACAGTCACTTTATTCAACTGCCGGTAATCAACGCATAACCTCAAAGTCCCATCCTTCTTTTTCACAAACAGCACTGGAGCTCCCCATGGTGATACATTGGGGCGTATGAACCCCTTATCTAGCAACTCCTGTAACTGGATTTTCAGTTCCTTCAATTCTGTGGGCACCATCCTATAAGGAGCAATAGAGATTGGTGCTGTACCCGGCAGTATCTCAATAGCAAATTCAACTTCCCTTTCTGGTGGCAAACCAGGCAATTCTTTAGGGAACACATCTGGGAAGTCTTTTACTATGGGTATGTCACACAGATCTGGCTTAGCCTGCCTAGTATCCACCACATGTGCTAGGTAGGCTTCACAGCCTTTTCTCATCAGTTTTCTTGCAACTGTGGCTGAGATGACATTGGACAAGAAATCTGTCCTTTTCCCCTACAACTGTAATCTCATTACCCTTAGGAGTTTTCAAAGAAATTCTCTTCAATTTACAATCAACTATTGCCTGATGACGTGATAACTAGTCCATTCCCAAAATCACGTTAAACTCATGGAAAGGCAACTCAATCAGGTCTGCCAAGAATTCATACCCCTGAATCCTTAATGGGCAACCTTTGTACACTTTGTCCACCACTACTCTGTGGCTCAATGGATTAGTGACTAGAATGTCTTGGTCACTCTCTCCTATTAATATCCCCCTCTCTATGGGTAGGTTGATGCAGATGTATGAATGAGTGGATCCTGGATCCACCAATGCATGCACAGATGTATTGTAGAGGGAGAACGTACCCCTGATGACGTCCGGGGCATCTTGCTCCTCCTGAGCTCTCATGGCATAGGCTCGCGGTGGTCCGCCTCAAGCCTCTCTGCAGCTCGGCATGAGCCTCTGTGATGGTCCCACTGCCTCAGATTTTCCAGATTTCCTACCCCAGGTCTGTCTGCTTGTGTTGGAGCAGCTGTAGTAGTCCTGTATGGACAGTTCCTCAACTGATGCTCTATCTACCCACACCTTAAGTAGCCACCAGTCACTCTCCAACACTCCCCCTTATGCCACTTCAGGCAATGTGGACATGCAGAAGATGCTGGGGCTGGTCCCCTGAACCCCATCCCTGGAGAGCTGCCCACTGATGGTGTGGACTGACCTCTCCTAGGGGTAAACTGTGGCCTGGGCCCCCGAGACTGACCCTGACCTTGTGGTTGACCTGAACTCTATGTAGGTGGACCTTTGAACTTCTTCCCAGGTGTAGGAGATAAACTAAACTGACCCGAGCCCCTCTTCTGCTATCTCTCCCTTCTAGTCTGCTCATTTATTCTTACTTTTCCAACTTTTATTGTAGCTTCCACTAACTTGGTGAAGTCTGTGATTCCCAAGGCAGTGATCATGATCTTTATATTGTCATTTAATCCCTCTTCAAATCTCTTACACCTTTCAGCTTCATTAGGGACTATCTCCCTTCCGTAGCGGCTCAATCTAACAAATTCCTTTTCATACTCGGCCACTGTCAACTGTCTTTTCCTTAGGTCAATGAATTCCCTTCTTCTCTCTTCTAGGTATACACTACCCACATATTTCTTCTTGAATTCGGAGAGGAAGAAGTCCCAAGTTATTACTTCTAGCTGTACTTCACTGGACACCGTATCCCACCATTCATATGCATCATCTTGCAACAGAGATACAGCAGCTTCTAGATTTTGTTCAGGAGTGCAGTGGAGTTGTTTTAAAACTCTGCCTGTTCTGTTCAACCAATTTTCGGCTGCAACAGAATCATCTTCTCTCTTGCCAAAGAAGTCAATTACTCCAAATTTTCTCAATCTTTCAAGGTGTGATTTCGGTTGTGGAGGTGGTGGTGGTGGTGGCATTACCCCAGCCATTTGTTTGAAGAATTCGACCATTTGCTGGAACACGACATGTGGAGGCTGAGCAGGCTCTGATGGAGCTGGCGGAGTAGGTTCTCCCCTACCCCTAGTCTCAGCTGGTGCAGGTGGAGCATGACTCTCCACTTCGTCCTCAACTGCCCTCTAAGATGTGGGGTCCATATCCTATTCAAAATAGCAAAGACAAACAGATCTGCATTAGTGTCACCTCGACTCTTACAAATGCAATGCATGGTATGGACTCGATCTAGGCCCAGAAACGCCTAAACCGTGCTCTGATACCACTAAATATGACACCCCTTACCCGTCTACAGTATATCTGAGTAAGATATGTCACACAGTGTACCGGAACACTCTATTTTATCTCAATCATTTTTATTCTTTCTTAATTTATTTTTGTAACACCCCTATGTTCGGTAATGCATTCTACTATTCCAGTGACCAGTGTTGTCCGGACAGCTAGGATGCCTAGAACTAGACTTCGATATGAGTGAGGAGACATTAAATAATGAAATACAAGAAAAGAAAATACAAGAAAAACAAAGGAAAAATAATAGTAAAGAAATGCAACCAAGTTAAGCGAGCCGGGAACCTTAGCAATGGATGACCGCACGGGGAAGTCACGGCGTGGACCGTTGACTAGCCCTGGACAGCGGGAAACCCTAGAAATTAATTTTAAGATTTAAAGAGACATCAATTAAAGTATAAATATCATTAGAAATATCAAAGAAAAATTAAATAATTAGTACAAAGAAAAGTGAGAAATCGAAAAATGGACAAAACCCGGTGTTACCGAAAAATCGGGAATGCAACCCGAATAGGGGCATTGTGGTCATTTGACAAGTTGTCTTTTGACCTAAATGTCCATTAAAAATAAATAATAGTACACTTGGAAAATATAATGAAAAATTAATTTGGGGTACCTAATGTAAATAGCCAAAAGTGGAGTGTAAATGGAGTAATTAACACATTTAACATATAATATTAATTAAATAAAGTCAGTGGAGAGTTAGTGGGAATTATCTACACCTAAGTGGACCACTAACTCACCCTTTGGACAGCAGATTGAAGTTCATCTCCAAGCTCCAAATTTCAGCCGAAAATGGTGAAAAGAAGATCCACCATTGTTGTCCACTTGGAAGCTTCATGCATGCTTAATTTAAGCTTCATTCTTGGCATCTTTCTTCACTAAAAGTTGTCCATACACCTTGGGCAGTAGATTGGCAGCAAGAAGACTAAGTTTTGGAGAGATTTTGAAGAATTTCAAAAATGGTAAGTTTGTATTTTTGGGTTATTGTTTCATTAAAGTTAGTAGGAATGTTATGGGTGTTTGATTTATGAAGAAATTTTTTAGTTTTGATGTTGAATGGGAATGTGCACTTTTGGTAGCCATGGAAGCACCTTGAAGGCAGTTTAATTGTGCTTGTAAATGGTGAATTAAATGATTGATTAAATGTATATTGTGTAGGAAATTGTTTGGGTAATGTATACTTAGTATATGTAAATGTAAAATGAGATTTAAAGCTTGGAAAGTAATGGAATGTAAGTGTACCATTGTGGCAGTTTGCTAACTCTTGAGAAATGCTGGAATTCATGCTTGGTTTATGGAATAATGATGTTAAAATATGTTGGTTGTTATGGCAATTTGAGTGCATGAATGATGGTGTGAAGTTGGACATGTAAATGAGCATGATTTGGTGATTGAATTGTTATAAATTGAGTTGGACAAATTCTACACTTGTTGGTGCACATTGAATGTAATTGCAAGCTGCCAAAATGACCTATAATATGTTATAAATTATGTTTAGGTTGTGGTACAACCAGAATTGATTTGAATGTTAAGTTTGGTGAGTGTTAAAAGTGATGCTTGATGTGTATGCAAGAATTTCAATAAGGCAGTTTGAGTTTTAGGCCTAGAACTTTAAGTGTGTGGCTCCAATTGGTATGAGACCAATTGGAGGTGAAACTAGGCACAAAATGTGCCAACTTTCATGACGAAAGCTTGCCAAAATTCTGCTTGCAAGGTAGCTTGAAAAATGACCAAATCCGGATTAAGTGCAAATAAGGCCTGAAAATTGACCATTTGGGCAGCAGTTAGTATTTAGGCCATAAATCACTCAAAACAGGTCCAATTGACCTGAACTTCTAACCATGAATAGTTAAGACCCATATCTACAAGTCTTATGAAGATACCAAAGCCCAAAAATGACCATAAGCAAGTCAAACAGCTTGCACAAGTTCGGGTCCAAAAACTGGCCGAACCTAAAATGACTTAAAGTGACCTAAAATGACCAATTTTGGTGCAATTTGACCAGCAATAGTAAAATGACCATAACTTGGTCTACATAACTCAGAATGACCTGAAATTTTGCCCCGCGTTCCATAAGACATAGATATACAAGTTTGTAGTTTTGACTGAAAACCGAGAGAACTAGGTCGTCCGGCTAGGTCAAACTAGTATCCCGAAATCCAGCAAATTACAAGAAAATGCAGTATACACGGAAATGAACTTGGTAACATGTACCAACCCTAAAAGACTATCGAATGTGACATATTAGTAAAGTTAAAACCTAAATTACCTAAAACGCATTGAGGGTCGATATATTAAGTTGATTAAGTAATTAATAGCATTCAGTGAATTATTTATCAAACATTATCGTTAGAGACAGTTTAATTAAGTACTGAAACACTTCAAATTGTGTTTCTTAGTTAGCAAAGACTCAGGGAGAGGGAAGGAAACACTGAGTCAAGTCCAATAGACAGTTATCAGAGGTTTGTGCACAACTGGCTATTTCTTTTGAATTTTTCAATTGAAATAAATTATGACTATTTGTATATTATTGTTTTAAATTGTGGAAATGTGTTTGGTGGACACTTATTGATTGAAAAACATTGTGAATGGTTTGAAACTATGAAAAATTGTTTGAATGATATTGATGGATACTTATTGATTGAAAAGCACTGTAAATGGTTTTTGTGGAAATTGAAGTGAATTACCAATTGTGTTGCCATTTTGTGAATGAAATTATAACTTTGAAAATTTATTGGATTCTTACGGATCATTTGAATAAAATGTTTGGAATTGTTTTGACTCACAATTGGCATAACACTGATTTTATGTTCCTCCTCCATTAATGGGGTGAGTTTGATTATTCCTCCCTCTTTGACTTATCGATGCAGGGTGAGTATGATTATGTTCCTCCTCTTTGACTTCGATGCGAGGTGAGTATGGATGAGTACTCATTAGATAGCTAGCTTCATCCCTCATTGATTTCGATTATTGGGGTGAGTATGTCTTGTCGTGGAGTACAACACGGCATATATGGAAAAAATTTGTGTCATGACCTAAATTGTGTTATTGATTGGAAACATTGTATTGTTCAATTATTTGATAGAATGGTGTTATTGATTTGCAAAAGCGATATTATTCGATTATTTGATCAATTGTATTTATTGATTTGCAAAGCGATATTATTGATTATTTGATTGAATTGTGTTATTGATTTGCAAAGCGATATTATTGATTATTTGATCGAATTGTGTTATTGATTTGCAAAAGGTATTATTCATTATTTGATCAAATTGTGCATGAATTGTATCTGGTATTCTTAAACTATTTGACTAAATTGTGTTATTATGAATTTTGATAATTTGTGAATTGGAGTTTAAATTCCTTATGACATTCATTGTCTTGAATTTAACTATGGTTTTAAGGATCCACTATTGATATGATTTATGAATTGTGAATTAAAATTGTATTTGGTTAATGTTGTACTGCTTGAGACATTGTCTCGTGATAGCTTTATTCTTTATCGCGGTAGAGACAGACAGGTAGCGAGACTAAGTGCTAATACATCCAGTGAGGATTACAGTATAATGAGTATACCAATATTTTGCATTTTATCTTGTAATGTATGACCTTTGTATGTACATTTTGTTTTAGTTTTGAGCGATTGTAAATTCAAATTGTACCTTGAAGTTGTAAATTTATTATGAGTTATTTGACTTATAAAAATTGTATTATATTTCCTTATCTCGGACTTTGAAAAATTTCTATAGAATTGAGTTGAGAAATGTGTTGTATTGAGAAAAATGTTGGAGTTGAGATTTGGAAAATAATTGAAGTGCTTTTTCTGAGTTTTTGAAGAAGCTATTTTGTCCAAAATACAAATGGCACCTTGCCAAAATTTTCTGAGATATTCCAAATAAATCAAATGAGTTAGTTGTTTCACTTGATTCACCAAAGTCTTTAACACACAGTAAATAGTACTCACCTTGTAAAAGAAGTAAGAAAAGTTTTAAAATCCCTTGTAGTGTATTTAATGGGTTATCGATGAAGCGGAGTTGGTAATTCATCAGTATACTACGGGATCATGTCATGCCTTACAGAGGGTAGGGTGTGACATGTTTTAGTGTATCGAGCAAAGTTTTTAAATTCTGTTTTCACTTGTTACTTGAATATTCTTTCTTCACAATTACAATTGCTCAATATCATTGTTTGATACATACGTACATTACATTATAAATATGCACTAACGGGAGAAATCTCCTTGTATTATTGTGCAGAGGTCTAAAATCCTCGAATTGACTATGGAAGGGTGATCGTTGATCGATCAATCGATAGAGGCTGAGTGCAAGGGATGCCCCATGCCTACATAATGTCGATGGTTGAGAGCACCACCCTGCGATCTGCGATTCTCTGCTCGATTAAGCTCGTGAGGTGCAATGTTCCAACAAATGGATGGTAATGTGCCTACTCAAGCCCCAATCTGAGACTCGGTGGTACAACCACGATCTTACGCTAGACAATATGACAAATTGATGAAGTATGGGGCTCTGAGTTTAAGGGACGATAGATCCTCTAGAAGTGAACAATGGTTAGAGAGGATGGATAGGGTATTCAAGAAGCTGCATTATGCGAAGAGCTCGGTTGAGTACTCATTATCCTTACTACGAGAGATGCTTATGACCAGGTGGAAAACCATTCCCCACGATGCAGTAGAACTGCGGTGCTAACATGGAATGACTTCCTCGAAATTGAGGCGAAATATGTCACGATGCTTATGTAGACCGGAAGGCGTAAGAGTTCTAAATGCAAAGCAGAGGGCCGATTAGTGGTGAGTATGAAGAGAATTTTTCCGCCTAAGCCATTATGCGATAAGTCTACTTTCTACGGTAGGAGAGATGTAAGAGGTTTGAAAGCAAGCGAAGCCTAGTATCAGATTACAAGTGGTGGATTCAAACATAACAAATTCTATGAACTTATTTCTCAAGAACTAGAATTAGAATGAATTGAATCGAAGTGGCTCTTAAGAAAAGAAATCGGAGAAAGCGAGAAAAAGAGGAAAGTCAGTGACGAGTTCTAGTGGTCCCTCTTGGAAGAGGAAAAACTTTGGGGATCGTGAGAGATAGTAAGAAGTCCGGTAGAGATAGATCTTTTGGATGAAACCACCTCGATCCGATCGACAAACTCATGAGGAAACCCGGAAATGATTTGTCGGATCGACTTTGTGAAACTTGTGGTAAACCACATAGTGGGGTATGCTATAGAGCCGTAGGAGCATGTTTTAAGCGTGGAGGCGGCCATTTTGCTAGGGATTGTGTAAATCCAGTCGTTACGGATCAATTACTACACCAAAGGATCAACCCAAGTTTCTACCCCAAAGAGTTCACCATCGATTAGTAGAGGCAAAGGTAGAGGTAGGGGTAGTACACCTAGAAGTCGGACTCGTGAATCGGCCAAAGCAGGTGATGCTTCAACTAGAGTATACGCTATCTGACGAGAAAAGAAGTGAGACTTTGACATCATTCTTTGGTACTTTCTCAATTAGCAACTAAGATATATATATGTATTGTTTGACCTAGGATCTGCATACTTTTATGTTAGAGTTAGAACTATATGTTCATTGTTATTCCTTCTGAGAATAAATTTTGATGCATTAGTGATTAGTCCTTAAGATAAGGATTGTGATAATAAGTGAAATTAGTTTTGGAAGAGTTTATCGGCGAAAAGTATTTTCTAACACACCACAAATTATAAAGCTAAATGGTAAGCCTACTTAATGCAAGGCAAGAGGACGTAAAAGTAAGATGCGATAATAGAATTGTTCTAGATGAAGGCAGAGATGTTCCAGTTGTTAATTGTTAATGGATATTGTAATCAGAATAAGTTTCAGGTATCGGTGAATTCGAAAAGGATAAAAGATAGGAAAGTTTGATCTATTGGGATGTATCGTAGTAACTATGCAATATTCTTGATGTTTATCTTTGTAAGCTGATTCTGATCTTGACTTGATATTATTGTGTATAGATACGTACTAAAAGATAGTATACCTAGATAAGAATAGTTACCAACGGCATCTGTTTTGGTATAGTTATGCCAGGACAGAATTTAATTGTTAGAAATAAGTTTGAAAATCCTACTTAGGGATCTAAAACTCAAAGGTTAGAATATAGAAAGGTTATAGTTCAGTACAAAAGGAAGTAAGTTATAGAATATTGGTAGATAAACAAAGTTATGAAAGTAAAAAAATTCGAACAATTGGTTCAAATATAACAAAGAAATGTTACGAATGTGAGAAAGACTATGGACTAGAATGGTCAGGGGACCAATGACTAGATAAATGATTCTAACATGACCTCAAGGGTCATTCAAGAAGGAACATGAATCGAAATATTAGACAGGACAATAGTAAGAGAAGATTGGTGATATACAATAAATTAAACGTTGTATTAAATTATTAAAAGTCTTATACAAATTTGAGGAAAAGAAGATTATACGATCGTATAAAAAGGAAAAATTAAACGTATGACTATTGTAAGATGACTATTGGGTAAAATTTCGTGGACGAAATTTATTTTAAGGGGGGGAGAATTGTAACACCCCTATGTTCGGTAATGCGTTCTACTGTTCCAGTGACCAGTGTTGTCCGGACAGCTAGGATGCCTAGAACTACACTTTGATATGAGTGAGGAGACATTAAATAATGAAATACAAGAAAAGAAAATACAAGAAAAACAAAGGAAAAATAATAGTAAAGAAATGCAACCAAGTTAAGCGAGCCGGGAACCCTAGCGATGGGCGACCGCACGAGGAAGTCACGGCGTGGACTGTTGACTAGCCCTGGACCGCGGGGAACCCTGGAAATTAATTTTAAGACTTAAAGAGACATCAATTGAAGTATAAATATCATTAGAAATATCAAAGAAAAATTAAATAATTAGTACAAAAAAAAGTGAGAAATCGAAAAATGGACAAAACCGGTATCTGAAAAATCGGAATGCACCCGAGCAGGGCATTGTGGTCATTTGACACCCCAAGTTGTCTTTTGACCTAAATGTCCATTAAAAATAAATAATATTACACTTGAAAAATATAATGAAAAATTAATTTGGGGTACCTAATGTAAATAGCCAAAAGTGGAGTGTAAATAGAGTAATTAACACATTTAACATATAATATTAATTAAATAAAGTTAGTGGAGAGTTAGTGGGAATTATCTACACCTAAGTGGACCACTAACTCACCCTTTGGACAGCAGATTAAAGTTCATCTCCAAGCTCCAAATTTCAGCCAAAAATGGTGAAAAGAAGATCCACCATTGTTGTCCACTTGAAAGCTTCATGCATGCTTGATTTAAGCTTCATTCTTGGCACCTTTCTTCACTAAAAGTTATCCATACACCTTGGGCAGTAGATTGGCAGCAAGAAAACTAAGTTTTGGAGAGATTTTGAAGAATTTCTAAAGTGGTAAGTTTGTATTTTTGGGTTATTGTTTCATTAAAGTTAGTAGGAATGTTACAGGTGTTTGATTTATGAAGAAATTTTTGAGTTTTGATGTTGAATGGGAATGTGCACTTTTGGCATCCATGGAAGCACCTTGAAGGCAGTTTAATTGTGCTTGTAAATGGTGAATTAAATGATTGATTAAATGTATATTGTGTAGGAAATTGTTTGGGTAATGTATACTTAGTATATGTAAATGTAAAATGAGATTTAAAGCTTGGAAAGTAATGGAATGTAAGTGTACCATTGTGGTAGTTTGCTAACTCTTGAGAAATGCTGGAATTCATGCTTGGTTTATGGAATAATGATGTTAAAATGTGTTGGTTGTTATGGCAGTTTAAGTGCAAGAATGATGGTGTGAAGTTGGACATGTAAATGAGCATGAATTGGTGATTGAATTGTTGTAAATGAGTTGGACAAATTCTGCACTTGTTGGTGCACATTGAATGTAATTGCAAGCTGCCAAAATGACCTATAATATGTTATAAATTATGTTTAGGTTGTGGTAGAACCAGAATTGGTTTGAATGTTAAGTTTGGTGAGTGTTAAAAGTGATGCTTGATGTGTATGCAAGAATTTCAATAAGGCAGTTTGAGTTTTAGGCCTAGAACTTTAAGTGTGTGGCTCCAATTGGTATGAGACCAATTGGAGGTGAAACTAGGCACAAAATGTGCCAACTTTCATGAAGAAAGCTTGCCAAAATTCTGCTTGCAAGGTAGCTTGAAAAATGACCAAATCCGGATTAAGTGCAAATGAGGCCTGAAAATTGACCATTTGGGCAGCAGTTAGTTTTTAGGCCATAACTCACTCAAAACAGGTCCAATTGACCTGAACTTTTAACCATGAATAGTTAAGACCCATATCTACAAGTCTTATGAAGACATCAAAGCCCAGAAATGACCATAAGCAAGTCAAACAGCTTGCAAAAATTCGGGTCCAAAAACTGGCCGAACCTAAAATGACCTAAAGTGACCTAAAATGACCAATTTTGGTGCAATTTGACCAGCAATAGTAAAATGACCATAACTTGGTCTACATAGCTCAGAATGACCTGAAATTTTGCCCCGCGTTCCATAAGACATAGATCTACAAGTTTGTAGTTTTGACCGAAAACCAAGGGAACTAGGTCATCCGGCTAGGTCAAACTAGTATCCCGGAATCCAGCAAATTGCAAGAAAATGCAGTATACACGGAAATGAACTTGGTAACATGTACCAACCCTAAAAGACTATCGAATGTGACATATTAGTAATGTTAAAACCTAAATTACCTAAAACGCATCGAGGGTCGATATATTAAGTTGATTAAGCAAATAATAGCATTCGGTGAATTATTTATCAAACATTATCGTTAGAGACAGTTTAATTAAGTACTCAAACACTTCAAATTGTGTTTCTCAGTTAGCAAAGACTCAGGGAGAGGAAAAGAAACACTGAGTCAAGGCCAAGAGACAGTTATCAGAGGTTTGTGCACAACTAGTTTTTAACTGATTTTGTTCTGAATATTTCATATGATTAAATGACATTTTTTCTTATGTATTATGTTTAACAATTATTGGATTTAATTCAATGATTATTGAAATTGTTATATTTTTTATGAATTTAGCTTTGTGAAGTGGTATTTCCACAATTATTAAGCATTGTTGTGGATTGAATAAAATATGTTTTGGAAAATTGTGATAGAATATGTTTTGAATTGTGATGGGCAATTTGCATGGAAAAATGCAAATTTATGATTTGAATTGTGATGAGCATAAAAATTATTGGATATTGGAATTGACTTGGAATCGAATTGTATTGTGATTTATGCTTACTAAAAGGATTGTGATATTGTTTTATATCTCACTATAGATGCTTGACTAGGTTATTACCCGTCTCTCATATTTGTTGAGAAGACAATGGGGTTAGTTGTGTTTTGATTTCCATGGTACGTGCACAGGCTTAGATTTTCCTCTGATTTGAGGTTAGATCTAAGTTTATTTTATCGTTATGGCCCTTGCGGAAGATTCATTATTGTGATGGTACTGTGCACGATGATTCGACCTCCCCGACCATAGGGAGTTAGAATCACATCGAATATGGCCCTTTCGGATTAGTCTTGCATAGTTAGTGAGATAAAGATTGATTTTTGAGATACATAATGATTTTTGAGATACAGAATGGCTTTTGAATGGTAAAGAATTGTGATTTCAATTATGGTTTATGTATAATTGATTTTGTTGGAATTACTTAAATGGTTAGTCATGATTTGATAAATTGAATTTTGTGATCAAAGTCATTTATACAAATGATTTACATTATTGGCAATGAATATTTTGAGTTTTGGAATTTGATGAGTATTCAGATTTCCAAATTATTTACTGTAAATTTTGTCAATGTATATTGTACTATGTTTTAAATTATAGTTGTGCACCACTGAGTTCACCACTCAGCGATAGCTTTGTATGCTGTCACAGGTAAAAAGAGCATAGAGCAGTGAGTAAGTTTCTTTGAAGACACTTTCAGATCAGCTCCAGGTATATTATAGGTATACCCATGTACATAGGTTTTGATGTATGCATGTAATAATATGTATGTAAATTATTTGAGCAGTTGTATAAAAACTCTTGTAAAATATTTTGGTATGTAATTAAATGTAAATTATTGTAAATATAAAGTTGAGATTTCAGTTACTTGAATAGTTTGGTATTATAAATTTTGAGTCTTGTAATCAATGAAATGTTTCTTTATGATGAGAGTAGTTTGAAAATGAATTGATTGTTTATTGAGAATTGAATTGTGAATTGAAATGAAGTTATTGAAGTTGTATTTGAGAAAACATATTGGGAGCATTTTCTTTTGCAGGATTGAAGAACTGTTTTCTCAAAATACAGCCGGCACTTTACCGAAATTCTGAAAAAAAAAATTAAAAAAAAAATTATAACACCAGATTTTAACCGATGATTTAATTTTCACGAAAATTGTTTTAAAATCCCTTGTAGTATATCTAATGGGTTATCGGTAGGCGAAGTACAGTAATTCATTAGGTGTACTACGGGATCATATTGCATCTTACAGGGAGTAGGGTGTGATAATTTTTATCATAGTTTTGAATATAATTTGTGAAATATAATTCATTTAAGTCATTTATTGAAATTATAATTTATTTGAGGTTCCGAAAATTTTATAGAAAATCCAGATGATCTGGCTAAAAATGGAGAAAACAGTTCTTCGGAACCTGTGAAAAACACTTCCAATAATCATTTCCAATCATTCTCAAACTCCAATAATCATCAAAATCTCAATATTTTTCAACAACATTTCCATTTCTCAATCATTCATTTCTCATGGTATTCATGTATAAGCAATAAATAAATAATCAATTTTCCATTCATAAACACAATTTCCACTATTTACATTAACAACAAAATACATTACATAAGTCTCAATTACACAAAAGAAAATAAAAATTAGTTACAAAATACCAAAATGAAACCTAGTGTCCTACCAATGCACTAAAGATGGTGAGGTGACACGGATACTATGCAGAGCTACAGGAGGTCTCACCCAGTCTGTGGTCTACTGGGCTCTCGATCAGTATCTCCAGAACCTACGCGTGGTAAAAGCAATACGCTAAGCAATAATGCTTAGTGGTGCCAATAATAAAATAAAAAGAAATAACAGGAAGTAAATATGCAGTGCATGTTTTGATGTCTTATGCAGACAATTTTTTTTTATCATTATTGGTAATCTTATTTATTATGTACTTGTTCTATTCATTATTTCATAAATTTGTTCACTTTCATTTTTGGGCGCCCAAGTAACCTATACTGGATGAATGGACTGGATAAACGGGTAAACTGGCACTGGGTATCTAGTACCTCGGGCCGTCACACCATCGGTCACATATGCATCTCCCAGTGTGCAACAGAACAGCTAATAAGCTGTAATAACAATAGGCACAAGGCCAAATATCAACACAATGTCAGAATGGCTAAAAGCCATGAAATCACAGAATGGCATAATGCCATGTACAGTACTGCTAACTGAACCCTATTGGCATGCCAACCTATCCAAACCAATCACATTAGGCCTACTAGGGCATTTAATGCTTTTAAGTTTCACAATTTTTGAAAATTAAGTTTTAATGTTACTATTCCATTCATTAGTCAACAAAAATATTGAATTTTGCATAGGCAATAGGTACATTAGTTCTAATACTCCCAACATACCACATTTTACATTCAAAATTTGTTGGTATTGGTTGCCAATACCATTTCTAAGCTTAATGTTAATTGAGCAGAATTTTTAGTTTTTATGCTTTGTTTTTTCTGTTCCATTGGTCATTTTTGTAGTGGAACTTTGGAAAAATGATCAACATGAAAGTTGTTCTTATTTTGTCTAGTTGAATTTCCTTTTTTGAATCACTCCATTTGGAGTTTTGTAGCTCAAGTTATGGCCCAAAAACCACAACTGGCCGGATTGAAATTTTCCAATTTACGGGTGACCAAATCTACAGTGTTAGGAATAGTGACTGCAACTCACTTTTTGAATATGTTCTGGTCATAATTTGGGTTAGGTTTCTTCATGAAAGTTGTCGGTCTATATCTCAGCTTGTTTCTGGTAAACTTTCAGGTCAATTGGACCTTTCTACACTGAGCTATGGCCAAATGATCAAATACTGTTCATTTGGTCATTTTTCATTTCACACATGCACAATTCTTGCATTTCATTTACTTAATTATGTTCAATCCCTCATCCACTACCAAAGGCTGCTCATAACCGTTTTTTCTACCAAGCAAAATCATCAAACCCTAGCTAACCCTAGCTGCCAAAATTGTAGGGTGCACACACACACTTGTTTGTTTTATTTTCTTGCATTTCCTACACAATTCATGCCCTTAAACATGAATTAAAGCAAAAGGAACAAGGATTGGACACTAACCTTGAATGGAGCAGAATTTCAAGCTACCCAAACTTCTTTTTTTCTTCCTCTTTTGGCTGCCTAGAGGATGTTCAAGTTGCTAGGTTAATTTTTTGTGAAGAAGGCTAGGGTTTTGGGGTGAGATTTGGTGAGGTTGGGAGCTTGGGATAGCTTTCATGGAGGTTTTCTTTCCTCTCTCTCTCTCTCTCCATGTTTTTGGCTGCCCCAAAGGTTGAAGAAGCAACTAATTTTTCTTTCTTTTTTTCTTCCCATTAGGTCATTTTAAATAAGTTAATGACATGTGTCAAAGTTTGATTGGGTGGGAGGATTTTTAATGACATCATAATGATGTCATAATTCCAATTCTTTAATTTTCTTTCCTTTTCTTGTCTACTAAATTTCAATTTAATTTGTAGCAATATTTATTCACATTTTATGTCATAATAATTATTTTCTTAACTGGACAAGTCGGCCAAAAATCATCTCTAAAAACAAAATGACCAAAATGCCCTCCGTTTGGCTTAACAGACTAAAATTGTCTGTACCGATTGAAAAATTTTTCTAAACCTTTTCTTAGCATTCTAATGCCATAGAAACCTCAATGACTCTTCTCTGGAGTCCCAAAAATTATTTTATGAATTTTCCCCTAGGTCTAGGTCTCCTAGTTGCGAGAACCGCAACTTCCCACTGGGTTACCCATTGCTAGGGCACCGGCTCATTCAACTTAGTTGTATTTTATTTCTAAAATTTTCTCTAAATTTTTCTTATTAATATTTGAGTTAATTATGGTTCCTCACTTTAGTTTAAATATTTTTCTGAACGTTCTAGCTGTCCGGACCGACACTGGTCACCGAAACAGTAGAATGTACGGAGTTGCTACAGGGAGGGTGTTACATCAGCTGAAAAACTTCTTTTGGTACTAATTTTCTCTCCTTGAAAACTCATCAAAAGTGCTGTCAAAAGATAAAAGAGAGAGTGTCAGCCAGCCAGCAGCAGCCTGCCCATCCATCTGTTCGTTCAGTCTCTCCCCCTGCTACTGATGTTTTCTTTTCTATTTATAGTGGTTGCTCTAGGGTTAGTTCATTTTGAGTCCAAAAGGCATTAGGAGTCTCATTTCAATCCAAAAATAAGAGAGGGAATTTGATTTTGAAAACTGACGATCGCAAGGTACACGGCCCGTGTGTCACTACACGAGTCCCGGCATGTAGGGCCGTGTATCTTGCTAAAGGAGAATTTCGGAATCTTGCATTGGCACAGAGAATTACACATGTCTGTGCCAACTACACGGGCCTAGTTACACGGGCCGTGTACTATTGTTCCCATAAGGTTCTTCAAGCTTGTCCCCAGCAGAGACTTACACGGGTCCCTGCAGATTACACGGGTCTACTTACACGACCTGTGTACTTGTGTTTCTCCATTGATTCTCTTGGCTTTCTTCTGGCAGAGAGTTACACGGGTCTGAGGCTTGGTTTACATGACCCATGTACTTTGTATTAGCAGCAATTCTCTGTCTCTTGACTTCTCCAAGCTTTCCTTTGCCCTACCATACTCTGGGGCTTCACCCAAACACCTGAAATGATGCAGAAAATATGGAATTAAGGGCTTGACAATAGAAATTACAAAAACTAATGAAATCAATTACTATGCATGAAAATACTTGCCTAAATGCTATGAAATAGTATACAAATGTGCTTAAAAATATCTATAAAATTCAAGTGTATCAATTACTATGGCTTGTTAGCCATTCTATTGCACACCTGGATACACTTTGTGATTGATGGTACGACGGCTCGAGGTATTTGGTACCTAGTTCCAGTTTACCCGTTTATCCAGTCCAGTCAACTAGTATAGGTTACTTGGGTAATGAAAATAAGTCTTAAAGAATTGTAACCATGAAATGAATATAAAAGTCATATAATTAAGGATATTACAAATAATTATCAAAATTTTCAGTTTGGATAAATTAATAGTATAATTTCTCGTATTTATTTATTTAGTTTATTTTTATTTTATATTAGCACCACTAAGCTTTATGCTTAGCACATCACTGTTTGTCACGCGTAGGTACTAGAGATTTGGATAGAGAGCCCAGTAGACCATAAACTGGGAGTTAGAAGTTTTTTATTTGCATTTGGATCCCGATTGTCACCTTCTCAGCAGTGCATATTTTGGTAGAGTCCACCAACTTGTATTTTATTTTTGGTCTTTATAATTAAATTTTGGACATTTGATATATATTATCAAAATTTGTATATGTACATTATTGTAAATCAATAAATTTTGAAATTACATGTATAAATTGTGTATGAATGGAAATTCCATATGGATTATGGTGAGTGAAATTTATTGATATTCTGAATGAGAAAATAAATTTGAGAATATATATGGAAATAATTATTTCACACAGGTGCGGAATCGTCAAGTATTAATAAATTAGGGGAAACTCCGTTAGTTTCTCCGAATAATTAATTTAATCTAAATTAACAAATTTTAAATATGATTTGTAACACCCCTATATGCATACTCCTATGAAAATCACTATTTTGTTGTCCGGTGTCGGTCCGAACAATTAAGAGGATTAGAATCATATTTAAGTTACCTAGAAAAGCTCTAAACAGAAATTAGTAGTGATTATCAGAAGGTTAAATACAAATCAGAAAAATAGAACATAAAAGGTTAAATGAGCAGGGGGTCACAACGATGGGTGACCACACCAGGATGTGACTGCGAGATCAGTCAAAACCCTAAATTCGTATGGGACATTATGACACCGTAGGCCTAAGAAAAATTGCAAAGCTAAGGGAAATGTGAAAATCATAGGAAAAGGTAGAGAATTAGATTAAATAATTAAATCAGGGTTCTGGAAGAAACACAGTATTATTAGCAAATCGGATTAGACCGAAGAGAGGCAAATTGGTCAATTCACCCCTAGAAGTGACTCATGACCTAACTATCCAATAAAATCTGAGAAATGAAAATTTTGAAATATAGAATTAAATTTAAGAGATATGGAGAAAAAGAAAGAAAAAGAAAAAGAAAAGAAAATAGGATTATTACATCATGGTGCTATCACTTACATGACCTCAAAATTAATTTCCCATTTAATTAAGAATTTGACCAAGTCAATTTTAAAGATAAATATTCATAAAAAGAAAAAAAAATGAAAAGTTGTCTTCAACCTCCCTAGCCGTCCCTCTCTCCTCTCCTCTCCTAATTCTCTCTCTAATTTTCTCCATGGAAGCTTGCTACCAAACTTTCTAAACCCAAATTAAGCCATAAATTCTTGGTGAAAAACAATAGAAACTTCAAATGGAACCTCAAGAGGGAGATTAGAAGGTTAAGAATTGAAAGAAATTGAAGAAAAGAAGGGATACAATTCTGCTCATAAGTAAGTTTTTCTTTCTACCTTGATTTGTGACACCCCTTACCCGTCTACAGTGCAACCGAGCAAGTTATGTCACTCAGTGTGTCGGAACATCAATTCATGTTTCAATTTCAATTAATCCCTTTTTATTCATTTATTTACAATTTTTTGATAAATCTAAATTTTTTCGCAAATTTTAAAGAAAATCCGGCAGAGTGCCGGCTATAAATTGGAAAACAGTTCTTCTGAACCTGTTTAAAAACACTTCCAATAATATCATCATATTATTCTCAGTCAACCTCCAATATATTCTCAATTCACTTCAATATCTCAAAATTTACATTCATCTCATATCATACCAGATTCAATGAGAAATACTCATATTTATTTCTGAACACAGTTCATAGATAATTACAGCAAAAATATGATTACATGAGTTTATAATGCACATAACAAAAGTTTACAAAATACAAAATATCAAAATATCCCAGATGGCCTAATGTCCTACCAAATGCACTGCAATGTGAGGTGACTCTGAACTCTGAGTGCAGATATGAAGGCTCACCCAGTGTGCGGCCTGCTGGACTCCCCAGCTGTGTCTCCAGTACCTGCACGTGGCAAAAGCGACGCGCTAAGCAATTCTGCTTAGTGGTGACAATATAAAAAAAAATAAAATAAATTATGCAGAATGTATGTTTACATTTCTGGGTAGACTTAGTTTCTGATATTTATTGCAGTGTTATTCGATTTAAGTTAGGTAAGATTTATTAACATTGCCCGAGTAACCTAACTTAGTCAACTGGACTGGATAAACGGGTAAACTGGCACTGGGTACTAAGTACCTCGGACCATCACACCATCGGTCACATTGTGTCTCCCGGTGTGCAACAGAACAGCTAATAAGCTGTAATAATTATCGGGGATTAAACCCAAGTATAACAACTCAATATCATAGCCAAAGGCTATTATGTCACAGAATGGCATGGGAAACCATGAAATACAGAATGGCATGAAGCCATATGCAGTACTGCTAACAGAACCCTATTGGCATGCCAAACTATCCAACCAATCACATTAGGCCTACTAGGGCATTTAACACTTTTTATTTGTGTAATTCTTTGAAATTGAAATTTTTATGACTACTATTCAATTCACGAGTCAACCAAAATGTTGACTTTTGCATTGATAATAGGTAAATTAGTTTAATTATCATCAATAAACCACATTTTGCATTTAAAACTTGTTGGTATTGGTTGCCAATACCATCTCTAAGCTTAATGATAATTAGACAAAAATTTCAGTTTTCATGCTCTGAATTTACTGTTCCATTAGTCATATTTGAAGTGGAAATTTGGAAAAGTGAACAACATGAAAGTTGTTCCTTATTTTGTCTAGATGAATTTCGTTTTTTTGAATCACTCCATTTGGAGTTTTGTAGCTCAAGTTATGGCCTAAATACCATAACTGCCCGGATTGGACAGATTCCAAATTTCTGGGCAAAACTGGTTCTGCCAGATTTGGCGACTCAAGTTTGGTTGGCAATTTGACTAGGTTATGGTCATAATTTGGGTCAGGTTTCTTCATGAAAGTTGTTGGTCTATATGTCACCTTGTTGCTGGTAAAATGTCAAGTCAATTGGACCTTTCTGCATTGAGTTATGGCCAAATGACCAAACACTATTCATTTGGTCATTTTGCCCAGGCAGATTGCAGGTCAACCGGATTAGGGCAAACTTTTGGTCAAGTTGGTTTGGTTTTCTGGGCATGGTTTCTTCATCAAAGTTGTGCCATTATGTGTCTAGTTTCATGTTCAATTGGCCAAACACCAATTGAACCTCTACAATTCAAGTTATGGCTGTCCAAACAGGCTGGACTCATAGCCAAACCTGCAGGTTACACAAGGCAGCCACTCCAACCTCAAATCCCACAACCCAATTCACTTCATTTCTAGTTCAAACCAAACCAAATGGTCACTAATTTACCATTAAAACCTACTTCCATCATCACAAGATCAAATCTCATTCTTCAACCCAAACCCTAACTCAACAATTTCAAAATCATGCATTTTCACTTTATTTCATCAATCTACTTAGCAAATACATATTGTGGGCAGCCCTAATACCCTTTTAACTTCATTAAATTCAACACCGTCAAACCCTAACCATGGCTGCCAAAAATAAGGGATGGCATACCAATGTCTTTCATCAAGTTTCTTTGTCATTTAATCACCAATATAGTGCTTAAACATGAAATTGAATTGAAATTTAAGGTTTTGGTCACTAACCTCTTATGGAATGAGATTTCTCACTTGCTAGGGTTCCTCCTTTCCTTTCCTTTTTGCTCCCAAAAGACTTGCCAAGGTGTAATAACACTTTTTTGTGTTGCTAGGTTAGGGTTTTGTTGGGTAGAAAGTGGTGGAATCAAGCTTTGAAAAGCTTGGTTTTGGTTAGCTATGGAGGAGGTGGTGACGCCAAGAAGAAGAAAGGAGAAGGTCTTCTGATTTTTTTTTTCATTTTCTACCCATTTAGCCTCTTTTAAATAAGATTATGCCATGTGTCGAGTTTTGATTGGTTGGGAGAATTTTAATGACATCATTATGATGTCATTATTTCATTTTCTTTCAATTTCTCACCATTTCTTGTCTATTTAATTTCAATTAAATTTTTAACAACATTTATTCATATTTTATGTCATATAATTCATTTACATAAATGGACAAGTTGGTCAAAAATCATCTCTGAAGACGAAATGACCAAAATGCCCTCCGTTTGGCTTACCAAGCCAAAATTGTGTGTACCGATAGAAAAATTTTTCTAAGTATTTTCTTGGCATTCTAATGCCATAAGAACCTCAATAACCCTTCTCTGGAGTCTCAAAAATTATTTTATAATTTTTTCCCCTGGTCTAGGGCTGCTAACGGCCTTCACCGTCACTTCCCTTTCGGGTTACCCATCCCTGGTGTTTCGGCTCGTTTAACCTTAGTGTATTTGGTTTCTAAAATTTTTTTTTGATTTTTATGAGCATTATTTAGTTACTTAATAGCTCCTCACTCTAGTCTATTTATAATTTCAAACATTCTAGCTGCCCGGACCGACATTGGTTATCGGAACAGTAGACTGTACAGTCTAGTTAAAGTGAGGATGTTGCAACTCTTCCCCTCTAATAAAAATTTCGTCCTCGAAATTTACCTGATGCAAACAGTTGAGGGAACTGTTGCCTCATCATCTCTTCACTTTCCCAAGTTGCCTTCTCGGTGTTGTGGTGCTTCCAAAGCACTTTCACCAGTGGAATCTGCTTCTGCCTCAACTCTTTTACTTCCCGAGCCAGGATCCGTATGGGTTCCTCTTCATATGTCAAATCCGGTTGTACTTCAATTTCTTCCATGGAGATGACATGTGAAGGATCTGAGCGGTGTCGTCTTAGCATAGACACATGGAACACATTGTGGATCTTGTCCAGCTCTGGTGGTAAAGCTAGCCTGTAGGCTACTGGTCCCACACGTTCAATGACTTCATATGGGCCAATGAACCTAGGGCTCAACTTACCCTTTCTTCCAAACCTCAGTATTTTCTTCCATGGTGAGACTTTGAGAAACACTTTATCACCAACTGTATACTCTATCTCTTTTCTCTTGGTCGGCATAAGACTTACATCTATCGGAGGCAATCTTGAGTTAGCTTTGATTATTTTCACTTTTTCCTCGATCTGTTTCACGATCCACAGCCCTACCAGCTTATCTTCACCCAATTCAGTCCAGCACACTGGAGTTCTACATTTCCTCCCATACAGTGCTTCATACGGGGCCATTTGGATGCTAGCTTGATAGCTATTGTTGTATGCAAATTCTGCCAGTGGAAGATATCTATCCCAACTTCCCTCAAACTCAATGACACAACTCCTCAGCATATCCTCAAGGACCTGACATATATTTCATATTATTATTATCATTTCAGTTCAATATTTGCATTAGTTCAATTGGTTTCAGTTGATTACCTGGATTACTCTTTCTGATTGCCCATCCGTCTGAGGATGGAAAGCTGTGCTGAAATGGAGTTGTGTACCCAAGGATTCATGCAACTTCTTCCAGAATCTTGATGTAAACCTTGGGTCTCGGTCAGATATGATAGAAAGTGAGATTCCATGCAGTCTAACTATCTCACTGATATACAATTCTGCTAGCTTCTCCAGTGAGTAATCAGTCCTAACTAACAGAAAATGTGTGACTTCGTCAATCTATCCACTATCACCCATACTGCATCATGCTTCCTTTGGGTGAGGGGTAGGCCACTAACACAATCCATAGTGACCCGGTCCCATTTCCATTCAGGTATGTTTATAGGCTGTAACAAACCCGATGGAACTTGATGTTCTGCCTTAACTTGTTGACATGTCAAACACTTAGTCATATAGTCAGCTATATCCCTCTTCATACCAGGCCACCAATAATGAAGCTTCAAATCATTATACATTTTTGTGCTCCCCGGGTGCATAGCATAAACACTAGTGTGTGCTTCATTTAGAATATTAGTCTTCAGTTTCCCATCATTTGGTACACACACTTTTCCTCTATAATATAGACACCCATCTGCTTTCACCTCATATTTAGTTTCCTTCCCCTCAGAAATTTTACCCACAATGGCCATTAGTTTTTCATCTGCCCTCTGCCCATCTTGTATTTGCTGTAGTAGGGTTGGCCTCACTTGCAACTCAACCAAAATAGCTCCATCTTAAGCTAAGGACAGACAGGCATTTAGTGATCTTAAAGCTGTGACGGACTTCCTGCTCAAAGCATCAGCCACTACATTTTCCTTCCCAGGATGATAATCTATCACACAATCATAGTCCTTCAGGAACTCAATCCATCACCTTTGTCTAAGGTTGAGCTCCTTCTGGGTTGGCAAATATTTTAGACTCTTGTGGTCTGTGTAAATGTAGCACTTTTCACCATATAAGTAGTGCCTCCATATCTTCAGTGCGAAGATAATTGCTACGAGCTCTAGATCATGGGTAGGGTAATTCTATTCATGTGGCCTTAGTTGCCTAGAAGCATAGGCGACCACTTTCCCCTCTTGCATCAATACACACCCTAGCCCATTATGCGAGGCATCACTATAGACCACAAAGTCCTTTCCCGACACTGGCTGTGTTAACACTGGTGCTTCTGTCAACATAGCCTTCAACCTCTCAAAACTGGCTTGGCACTTGTTGTTCCAGCCAAATTTCACATTCTTATGCAACAACTTGGTCATTGGAGCAGCTATAAGAGAGAAGCCCTTCACAAATCTTCTGTAGTATCCAGCTAGCCCCAAGAAACTTCTGACCTCAGTTGTATTTCTAGGAGGCTTCCATTCCATCACTGCTTCTATCTTTTTGGGATCTACTCTAATCCCCTCAGCTGGCACTATGTGTCCAAGAAAGGAGATCTCACTCATCCAAAAATCACACTTGGACAACTTAGCATACAGCTTCTTTTCTCGCAGGGTTTGCAGAACAATCCTCAAACGTTCATCATGTTCTTCCCTAGTCTTGGAATACACCAGAATATCATCAATAAAGACCACTACAAACCGATCTAAGTATGGATGGAAGATACGATTCATAAGGTCCATAAATGTTGCTGGTGCATTTGTTAACCCAAACGGCATCACTAGAAATTCATAGTGCCCATACCGGGTTCTGAATGCAGTTTTTGACACATCTGCATCTTTTACCCTCAACTGATGATACCCTGATCTGAGATCAATTTTTGAAAATACACCGGCTCCCTTCAAGTGATCAAACAGATCATCAATTCTGGGCAATGGATATTTATTCTTCACAGTTACTTTATTCAACTGCCGGTAATCAATACACAATCTCAAGGTTCCATCCTTCTTCTTCACAAATAGCACCGGAGCTCCCCATGGTGACACACTGGGGCGTATGAACCCCCTATCAAGCAACTCTTGCAACTGAATTTTCAACTCCCTCAATTCATTGGGTGCCATCCTATAAGGAGCAATAGAAATGGGTGTTGTACCCGGCATTACCTCAATAGCAAACTCGACTTTCCTTTCTGGTGGTAAACCAGGAAACTCCTTAGGAAACACATCTGGGAAGTCTCTTACTGTAGGTATATCACACAAATTTGGCTTAGCTTGCCTATTATCCACCACGTGTGCTAGATAAGCTTCACATCCTTTTCTCATCAATCTTCTTGCAACTGTGGCTGAGATAACATTGGACAGGAAATCTGTCCTTTCACCCACAACAGTGATCTCATTACCCTTAGAAGTTTTTAGAGAAATCCTCTTCAATTTGCAATCAACTATTGCCTGATGACGTGACAACCAGTCCATTCCCAAAATCACGTCAAACTCGTGGAAGGGCAATTCAATTAGGTCTGCCGAGAATTCATGCCCCTGAATCCTCAACGGGCACCCTTTATACACCTTATTCACTACCACACTATGGCCTAGTGGATTTGTGACCAGAATGTCTTGATCACTCTCCTCTATTGAAACTCCCCTCTCCATGGGTAGTTTGATGCAAATGTAGGAATGAGTGGATCCTGGATCCACCAACGCATGTACAGAAGTGTTGTAGAGGGAAAACGTACCCCTGATGACATCCGGGGCATCTTGCTCCTCCTGAGCTCTGATGGCATAAGCCCTGGCTGGTATTCTAGTGTCCGCCTCTCGGTGACTCGAGATCACGAGCCTCGATGATGGACCACGGTGTCTCGGGTTTACGTGTTTCCTACCCCTTTGTGGTGCGAGGCGGGCACTGTCGGTTGTGTTGGGGCAATAGTAATAGTCCTCTTCGGACAATTCTTGATCTGGTGTTCTGTCGATCCACACCGTAAGCATGCATCGGTCACTCGCCAACACTCCCCCTTATGCCACTTCTGACAGTATTGACAAGCAGAAGATGCAGGGGCTGGTCCCCTAAACACCGTCCCTGGAGAGCTGCCCATTGATGGTGTGGACTGGCCTCTCCTAGGTGTAAACTGTGGTCTGGGCCCCTAAGACTGACCCTGACCCTGTGGTGGTCCTGAAATCTGAGCAGGAGGACCCTTACTCTTCTTGCTGGGAGCAGAGAATTCACTGGACTGACCCGGACCTCTCTTCTGTTGTCTTTCCCTTCTATTTTGCTCATTGATTCTAACCCTTTCCACTTTTGATGCAGCATCCACCAGTTTAGAAAAATCCGTAATCACCACTGCTGTGATCATGACTTTAATGTTGTCATTGAGCCCTTCTTCAAACCGTCTGCACCTCTCTGCCTCAGTAGGGACTATCTCCCTCCCATACCAACTCAGTCGGACAAATTCATGCTCATACTCAGCCACTGACAACTGTCTCTGTCTCAGACTGATAAATTCCCTTCTTCTCTCCTCTAAATACACTTTAATAATGTATTTCTTCCTGAACTCCGCAAGGAAGAATTCCCAAGTGATCCGTTCAGATTGCACCTCACTGGTTACTGTGTCCCACCACTGATATGCGTCATCCTGAAGTAGGGACACAGCACCCACCAGGTTCTGCTCAGGGGTGCAGTTCAGCTATTTCAGTACTCTGATGGTTCTGTCCAACCAATTTTCTACAGCCATGGGATCATCCTCCCTCTTTCCAAAGAAGTCTACAGCCCCATGTTTTCGCAATTTCTCCAAATGGGACTTCTGTGGGGCTGGTGGAGGTTGTGGCTGTGGTTGTGGTGGTGGAATTGCCCCCATCATTTGCCGATAGAATTCAGTCATTTGTTGAAATAGTGCAAACTGAGGTTGAGTAGGTGCCTCTGCTGTTGGTGGAGCAAATTTTGCATTTAAAACTTGTTGGTATTGGTTGCCAATACCATCTCTAAGCTTAATGATAATTAGACAAAAATTTCAGTTTTCATGCTCTGAATTTACTGTTCCATTAGTCATATTTGAAGTGGAAATTTGGAAAAGTGATCAACATGAAAGTTGTTCCTTATTTTGTCTAGATGAATTTCGTTTTTTTGAATCACTCCATTTGGAGTTTTGTAGCTCAAGTTATGGCCTAAATACCATAACTGCCCGGATTGGACAGATTCCAAATTTCTGGGCAAAACTGGTTCTGCCAGATTTTGCGACTCAAGTTTGGTTGGCAATTTGACTAGGTTATGGTCATAATTTGGGTCAGGTTTCTTCATGAAAGTTGTTGGTCTATATGTCATCTTGTTGCTGGTAAAATTTCAGATCAATTGGACCTTTCTACATTGAGTTATGGCTAAATGACCAAACACTATTCATTTGGTCATTTTGCCCAGGCAGATTGCAGGTCACCCGGATTAGGGCAAACTTGTGGTCAAGTTGGTTTGGTTTTCTGGGAATGGTTTCTTCATCAAAGTTGTGCCATTATGTGTCTAGTTTCATGTTCAATTGGCCAAACACCAATTGAACCTCTACAATTCAAGTTATGGCCGTCCAAACAGGCTGGACTCATAGCCAAACCTGCAGGTTACACAAGGCAGCCACTCCAACCTCAAATCCCACAACCCAATTCACTTCATTTCTGGTTCAAACCAAACCAAATGGTCACTAATTGACCATTAAAACCTACTTCCATCATCACAAGATCAAATCTCATTCTTCAACCCAAACCCTAACTCAACAATTTCAAAATCATGCATTTTCACTTTATTTCATCAATCTACTTAGCAAATACATATTGTGGGCAGCCCTAATACCCTTTTAACTTCATTAAATTCAACACCATCAAACCCTAACCATGGCTGCCAAAAATAAGGGATGGCATACCAATGTCTTTCATCAAGTTTCTTTGTCATTTAATCACCAATATAGTGCTTAAACATTAAATTGAATTGAAATTTAAGGTTTTGGTCACTAACCTCTTATGGAATGAGATTTCTCACTTGCTAGGGTTCCTCCTTTCCTTTCCTTTTTGCTCCCAAAAGACTTGCCAAGGTGTAAGAACACTTTTTTGTGTTGCTAGGTTAGGGTTTTGTTAGGTAGAAAGTGGTGGAATCAAGCTTTGAAAAGCTTGGTTTTGGTTAGCTATGGAGGAGGTGGTGACGCCAAGAAGAAGAAAGGAGAAGGTCTTCTGATTTTTTTTTTTTTCATTTTCTGCCCATTTAGCCTCTTTTAAATAAGATTATGCCATGTGTTAAGTTTTGATTGGTTGGGAGAATTTTAATGACATCATTATGTTGTCATTATTCCATTTTCTTTTAATTTCTCACCATTTCTTGTCTATTTAATTTCAATTAAATTTTTAACAACATTTATTCATATTTTATGTCATATAATTCATTTACATAAATGGACAAGTTGGTCAAAAATCATCTCTGAAGACGAAATGACCAAAATGCCCTCCGTTTGGCTTACCGAGCCAAAATTGTGTGTACCGATAGAAAACTTTTTCTAAGTATTTTCTTGGCATTCTAATGCCATAAGAATCTCAATAACCCTTCTCTGGAGTCTCAAAAATTATTTTATAATTTTTCCCCCTGGTCTAGGGCTACTAACGGCCTTCACCGTCACTTCCCTTTCGGGTTACCCATCCCTGGTGCTTCGGCTCGTTTAACCTTAGTGTATTTGGTTTCTAAAATTTTTCTTTGATTTTTATGAGCATTATTTAGTTACTTAATAACTCCTCACTCTAGTCTATTTATAATTTCAAATATTCTAGCTGCCCAGACCGACATTGGTCACCGGAACAGTAGACTGTACGGTCTAGCTAAAGTGAGGATGTTACATGATTTGTTAAATTATCTTTGAATTAAGGTAGTTAGTGAGGTTTAAAATGGTTAATTGGTGTAATTTAGAATGTGTTTGAATGGTGAGAAGTTAAGTCAAATTCGGATTGGTGAGGGGTCACTGCTACACAGCCTAACCTAGGTCCATTTCAGGGATCAAAACTATAATGTTGTCACTCCAATTAGTGTGAGGCCAATTGAAGATGAAAATAGACACATAATGACACATTTTTCATATAGAAACCATACCCAGAAAGTGACTCTAAGTTAGTAAACAATTAGGTCAAACCCGGAATTAGTACACTGCCACTGTACAAAAATAACCAAATAAACAGTGTTTTTTCATTTGGCCATAACTTGGTCTAAGAAGGTCCAAATGACCTGATTTTTGTGGAATTAGAAATATAGGACATAACACTACAAATTTTATGAAGAACACCAATCCAAATTCTGCCTATAACCAAGTTGAATTGTCACCCAAATTTGGGTCACCAAAACTACTAGAACCAGAAGTTGCCCAGAATTTCTGGGTTTGAACCAATCCGGCCAGTCTTAAAAAAATAGGCATAACTTGAGGTACAAAACTCCAAATGGAGTGATTCGAAAAGGTAATTAAAGCTAAGAGAATAAGGAACAACTTTGAGGAAGGACATTTAGCCAAATTTCCACAGTACCCAAACTAATGGAATAGTAGAAAACAGTGACCCAAAATTGAAAATTTACAATTTCTCTTAGGAGACTTAAAAATTGAATTGGCAATCAATGCCAATAAAATTAACATCCAAAATGTGGTATATGAGTGCAATTAGAATTAATAAACCTATTAAGTATGGAAAATTCAACATTTTGACTTAAATAGTGCCATAAATAGTACCACTATACACAAAAATGTGAAAGACTAGAAATTATAAACTGTAATAGGTAGGACAAGTCTGCAAAGAAATTGTTAGAATTTAAGTATTAGAAATGGATACTGAAGCACTTTAAATTTATGTGTTTTAGTTAAAAAGGGAATCTTTGAAGGAGAAACGAAAGTCGAGTAAATTAGTCAACAGAGAGGTTTGTGCACAACTCGTTTTACATTGTTAAAGTTTTGCATATTTTATTTGGTTAAAGGATTTTAGTTTCTTTATGTATTATGTTTACCAATTATTGAATTTATTTCAATAGTTACTGAAATGTGTTATGGTATAAATGAGTTTAGTTGTGGGAAAATGATTAAGTTATGATTTTATTTTTTATATGGATTGAATGAATCCAATTTCAGAAATTTGTGATTGAAATGGGATTTGCATGGAAAAAAAAAATACAAATTGATGTTTTGAATTGTGATGGCCATAAAAATTATTGGATATTGGAATTGACATTGATTGAATTGTATTGTGATTTATGCTCACAAAAAGGACAAAGAGATTCATTATATTGTTTTATATCTCACTATAGATGCTTGACTAGGTTATTACCCGTCTCTTTCATTTGTTGAGGAGACAATGGAGTTAGCATTGTTTTGATTAACATGGTACATGCATAGGCTTAGATTCTCCTCTTATTAGAGGTTAGATCTAAGTTTTTCATTAGCCCTTTAGGAAGTTGCATTATTGTGGTGTGTACTGTGCACGATGATTCGACCTCCCCGACCATAGGGAATTAGAATCCCAATTCGATCGCCTCGATCATAGGGAGTTAGAATCACCCCGAAGATGGCCTTTATGGATTAGTCTTGCATAATTAGTGAGATAAAGAATGGGTTTCGAATAGTGAGAATTATGATTTCAAATGAGAGTTATGCATAATTGATTTTTTTGAAATTAAGATTTGTTTCCATAAATTACTTGAATTACTTTAAATGTTTAGTTATGATTTGATAAATTGAAATTCTTGAGTAGAGTCTTTTTAACAAATGATTTATTTTATTGGCAACGAATATTTTGATTTTTGGAATTTTGATTGAATTTCAAGATTTTCAAATTCTTTGCTAAAATTTTGGCAAGGTATTGTGTATTATATTTTAAATTATAGTTGTGCACCACTGAGTTCACCACTCAGCGATAGCATTGTATGCTGTCGCAGATGAAAGCAAAGATAGAGCAATCGATTGAGATTTTCGGTAGCTACGCCTTGAAGACTTATTGGGATTAGCTTCGGGTATATTAGAGGTATACCCTTGTACATTAGAGTTTGATGTATGCGTGTAATTATATGTATGTAAATTGTTTGAGCAGTTGTACAAAAACTCTTATAATATTATTTTGGTATGTAATGAAATCAAATTATTATAATCTTAATTTGAGAATTTCTTTACTTGTATATTGTTGTAATATTAATTTTATTATCCTAATGAGTATGATATTCAAATTTTCTCTTGAGTTTTGAACCCATGTATAGGTTGAAAATTGAATTGAGTTAATTGTATTGAATTGGGATATGAAAATGATTTGTATTGGAGTTATGGTTGAGAAAACATATTGGAAGTGTTTTCCTTTCAGGTTTGAAGAACTGTTTTCTCAAAAATAGTTAGCAATCTGCCGAAATTTGGAAAAATTTTTGCAACACCAAATTTTAATTGAGAATTTAATTTATGACTTAGTGTCAATTAAAGGTTTTTAATACTTGATAAAAATTACCCACCAAATTAAAAATGAACAGAAATTGTTTTAAAATACCTTGTAGTATACTTAATGGATTATCGGTAGGCGAAGTACGATAATTTATTAGGTGTACTACGGGATCATGTTATGCCTTACGAAGGAGTAGGGTGTGACATATTTAGTGGTATCAGAACAATAGTTTTAAAGTAAATTTTGAACTATGAATTTGAAATATTTTTTCGATAAATACAACTGCTCAAATGTTTGATACATATAGTACATTTACATCATAAATATAAACTAATGGAGAGAAATCTCCTTGTGTAGGTTGTCCCAGGAAAAGAAGATTTTATGAATAGAAATGGAAGAGGGAGATAAAACAGTAGAACAACCAGTTACAGTTGACGCACAAGGGGAGGCCTCAGCTCCTCAGAGTGTCAAAAGCCTGACTGTACTAGTTCCATCGATACAAATTACTGCGCAAACGGCCCAACAACTAGCCACCTTCTTTCAACAAATAGCTGATAGCCTATTAGCTCAAGCCCAAATACAGACCCAACCCCCACAAGGGCAACGTGAAATAGAGAAGAGAGAGAAACTTATGGGTCAGAGTCTAAGTAGTGGTGTAGGAAAGAGAAAAGTATTTAAGGAACAGAGGCAGATCTTCAGGGCAGAAGCAATCGAAAACTAGTCGGCAAAGAATCAAAAGTTCCTACCCTATCCGTGTCTGTGAGGTATGTGGCAAGTTACACGGAGGTATTTGTCATAAGGCCACTGGAGCCTGCTACAATTATGGAAAGCTTAGACATTTGGCTAGAGATTATACTAGAGCACATCAACCTGCTCTCCGAAGTTCACAGACAGTTGGTCAAGGCCGAGATAAAAATAGAGTTGGTACTCCTCACAACCATAACACAGTGAATCAACCCGAATATAGTAACGCACCAGTAGAGCATCCACTATGCGCCAAGGAGAAAGAGCAGAAACTCCAGATGTAGCTGCTGGTAAGTTCTTAATTTTTGGAAGAAATAATTAGTTATTATTTGATCCCAACACTACTTATTTGTATGTTAGTGTTAGAATTATATGTTTTGTTGTTATTCCTTTTCATGGGAATAAATTTTGATGTATTAGTGACTAGTCCTTTAGGATATAAACTACGATAATAAGTATGATTGACATTAGTTTTGGAAGAGTTTATCAGCGAAGAGTATTTGCTAGCATACAAGACATTATAAAGCTAATTAGTGAGCCTACCTAATATAAGGCAAGAGGACCTTAAAGTAAGCTATAGTAATATAATTGCTCTAGATGAGGGCAAAGATATTACAACTAATAATTGTTAATGGATATTATAATTAAAATAAGTTTCAGATATTAGTGAATTCGAAAAGGGAAAAATTTATAGGAAAGTTTGGTCTATTGGGATGTATTGTAGTAACTATGCAATGTTCTTGATGTTTGAACTGTAAGCTATAGATTACGGTACTGACTTGAGATTATTGTGTAGATCTACATACTACTCGATAGTACATCAAGATTAGAATAATTGCAAATGGCACTCTGTCAAAAATACAGTCGGCACTTTGCCGAAATTTGGAAAAATTTTTGCAACACCAGATTTTAATCGAGAATTTGATTTATGACTTAGTGTCAATTAAAGGTTTTTAATACTTGATAAAAATTACCCACCAACTTAAAAATGAACAGAAATTGTTTTAAAATCCCTTGTAGTATATTTAATGGATTACTGGTAGGCGAAGTGTGGTAATTCATTAGTTGTGCTACGGGATCATGTTACGCTTTATGGAGGAGTAGGGTGTGACATGATTATTAAGAAATGTAATAAGATATGTTAAGGCACTCTGGCACTGAGTATGACATACCTTGCTCAGCTACACTGCAGATGAGTAAGGGGTGTTACAGAAACTTTAAGGCACATGAGGGTCTTGATGCTGGCCCAGGCCCTAATATTAGGGGTGGTAATTTGGGTTAATGGGTCATGTTCATGTCATGTCAATACGCGACACGAATACGATTAAGGTCGACACGAACACGACCCTTTTATTATATGGGTTACACAACACAACACGATTAATATTAAATTGTATTAGGTGTAATCAATATGACACGACCCATTTAATATGAAATAACCTATTTAACATGGCTGACATGACTTAACCCATTTAACATGGTATATAAGTAGGTTCATGGGTTATAGTGGGTCAAATGAGTTAGTGGTTCATGGGTCAACACGTGACACGAATATTAAATCATGTCATACACATGTCAAGTCAGGTTAGTGGGTTAACCCATTACATGACACAATTATAACTATGTCATAAATGGGTCGACATGAATTCGACACGAACACGAATAAGCCTAACCCAAATCTTATATTTTCATGTCGTGTTCACGGGTCATGTCTAAAATTATCACCCCAACCTAATATTGGTCTGGCCCATAGAATGAGGTCTTGACTCTTTGGTTGTCAAAGGTATGCTTTGGCTACTAAAGCTGGGTTTCATGGCCATTCATTCCCCAATTAGGTTTTGTGCCACTTGGCTTCCTCAAACCTAAATCAACCTCTATTCACAATCTTAAGCTATTATACACTATTATAATGATAAAATGACTTGATTAAACATCATTTAAAATAAGGTTAACTTCATATAGGGTTTTTCTATTAATGTACCCTAAACCTTAACTCTTATACATTTTAACCCAAACTCCCTTTTAATCCCTCCATATTAACCATAAAGCATTTAAGGAAGTAGAAGAGTGTGTAGAGAGCATGATAACTTACTCAAAACCCTTAAGGTTTACCAAGCCAAGAACATTCCTCCTAATGCCTCTTTAGGTCTAAGTTGAAGAATGGAAGAGGAAGGATTCTAACATTTAACAGAGCTATCAAAAGGCCTTTGGGTGTTGGGATCACTTGGGAGTAGAAAATTTAAGGGAAAGGGAGAAAAAAGAGATGGAAAGGGGCTATTGAGAGAGAGTTTGGTTGGGTTAGGGGAAATAGATGGGGAGAAATGATATAAGGCAGAGCGTCTACCCATTTTTATACTGAAAAGGAACTTTGGTGGCTAAAGTTGCTAGTTACTACAACTCTCCCCTTAGTTCACATTTCTTTACTCTTATTGCTAATCTTATTTCTCTCCCTTTTTTTGACACATATCCTACCTTTGAACATGTACTCCAACTACTCTGTTAGTAAGTGTTGTAAAAATAAAAAGAAAGTTAAAAGATAATGAAAGTATAGCCCACTTATGTGAAAGAAAGTGATTTATAAATGGATAAGCACAATAAATTCTGCATCTATGTCTCATGATTTTGGGTGCTGACTATATGTTTAATATCTTAGTCCTTTCTTATAGAGGTAAGATCTAGCTTGATACTCAACCACTTCTACAAAATCAACATCTATCAACTTCTTGACTTCCTAAGCGATCTTATTGTCCCATTCTGCCATGAGTCACTGCTTTTTTTTTTTTTTTTTTTACATAACTGGTTTCATATTTTGATCAATGGAATCTTATGCTAAACTATATGTAGTTAATTGCAAGCATATCTTTGTAGGACCAAGTAAATGCTTCTATGTACTTTATTAATAAGGCTATAAACTTATCTTTTTCTTCTTTAGATAGATCTATAGCTAGTTATATTCCTTTAAGGTTTCTAGTGTACCCAAGTTAATAAAGATTGAATTTATTACATTTACTAAAATGGATTTTATATGATCATGAATACTATACACATGTCCATCAAGATAAACATTAAACAAATAAGCAAAAAAAGAACTCATATTATTAAGTTTTTCCTCAAAGTTAGCATCCAGTACATCAAAAATAGAAATATTAGACTTATAATTATTCTTAATAGAAAAAATAGACTCAAAATTTAAAGTGTAGCGCAAGTGCTTGGCTTCTAGCTAGTCTTTAAACTAATGGCTCCTATTCCTTTCTCATGCTACTTACCAAGGGATTTCAAAATCTATCTCATCATTTCTTCCATCTTACCTTTTAATGTTTCATCTAACATGTCCTTAAGCATAACCCTGGTCTCTTCTATTCTGATCATTAGAACTGTATGTTGGTCTCTTCCATAGTAACTAATCTAATTGTGCTTTGTCTCGCTTTTCTTAACAAACAACTTCCTTCCTTAGTTCAACTGGTGGAAATAAGAAAACTCTTAGTCTGTTTTGGAGCTATTATGGTTGTACAACACAGAGGGTTAGTATGCTATGTTATGTACATGATTGATATGTGAATGGACTTATTAATTTTATCTTAATAATTTTAAGTTTTAAGTTTCCCAATGGTAAATAGGCTTTTTAACAATTGAGTTACAAGTGTTGTAACCTAAAGTATCTGTTTTTGCAATAGGATAGATAATTTGCATGTTGTATGAAACATTAGGATTTAAAATTTAAAATTATTAAATTTGTACCCTTTGTGCTATTCTTCTTTCTTGTGGAACTAGAAGATACAAACATGCTTATAGCCCCCAAAACTCTCACATTGATGGTAAAAGTCTATAAGGTATTATTCCTAAGTGTTGGTACATTAGGCCTATCAATAAGGGATTAAGCCCAAGACAATGCTTCCCTCATAACGAAAAGAATTTACAAACTTGAAAGTCTAACACGTAAGTGGGCATCCACTTGCCCCATGGCTGTATGAAAACTATTTGGCCTAATTTTTTCAAATAGGCAACCAAGGGACTTGTTCTTATCCCAAATCCATCTCACTAACCCTTTAAACTTACATTTCTAACACATATGTTCATAAATTCAATGTGGAGTTTACTATTATTAGTATATTGTCATCTATATCATAACAGTATATATGGTCCCTTAACTTAAGGTAATATGATTATCTGATATATAGGTGGTTTGAGTTTGATACTGCTTACATACTTATACAATGTATGGGTATACTAGTGTGCGTTGGCTTTGACTAGTTGTATATGGAAATAGGTGATTAGTTAAGATGAGATCTATTACCCTAAGTAAATAGGGATAAAGTCCTATGCTCTCTGAATTATTCTTGATAAACAAAGTTCCTGGCTAGGATAAATAGGCTTAGTCAGAAAAAGGTATAGTCTTATTAATTAAGAATTAGAATTTCCATGAGGACATATAATCCAAAGCAATTTGGGTTTTGATATGTATTGTGGCCCTAGTGAGGATCGAAACTTTATAATGGGGAGATATTAGTGTATGGTATGTATGATCAAGGTTCTAAGTACGGGATGAATTTAATTCATTACTATGTTAGGTGTCAACCATTATTTATGAGAACCAAGGGTGGAAAAGGAATTTCACTCTAGGTATGAAAGGAGTTTCATTGATATTAAAGAGTCAATGTAATTTTTATTGCCAATTAGTTATGAACCTAAGAAGTCAGACACAATAGAACTTAAGCAATCAAGACTTGAATAATTTAATTGATTGATTAAATAGTTTAATTAGTTAATTAAACTAATGAATTTAGTTTTGCAATAAAATTACAAAAGTCCTTAGCATGACTTGAAACTAGATTCAAAGAATTGGATAAAAAGAAAGAGAAGCAATGCTGACCTAAAGTTGCATGAGATGTGACATGAAGCGTGTTACTACCCAGTGTCATTTAGCATGGGGCATGTCATAGCCCAATGGAAGGTGACATTGGCATGCCAAACCAAGGAAAAAGTTACATGCGGCATGTCATTAAGATAAAGAAGTTGTGAGTGAGTTTTTAATTGTCTCTTAACATATGATGACATAGATGAAATTAAGTGATGTAAGTGGGAGACAAAGAATGAACTTGTATGATAACACCCTTGTCTCTAAAGTGGAGAATATTCTCCAACCACTTATTTACTTTAGGGATTAGAATCCCTAAATGTTAGGGATTTCTCCCCACTTTAAGGATTCAAATATCCCTAAAGTATAAAAGATAAAAACCACATGCAAATGTTAATCTTTTAGAGATTTCTCTTTATCTTTTTCAACATTTCTCTCAACCTTCATCCTTTGTGCCATTCGGTTGACGAAAGAAAGAGCACTTGAAGGATATTATTTGTGACACCCCTCACCCGACTACAGTGTAGCCGAGCAAGTTATGCCACTCAGTGTGCCGGAGCACTCTATTTTATCTTAATTCATTTTTATCGTAGTTTTGAATATAACTTGCGAAATATAATTCATTTATTGAAATTGTAATTTATTTCAGGTTCCGAAAATTTTTATAGAAAATCCGGCGGAGTACCGGCTAAAAATGGAGAAAACCGTTCTTCGGAACCTGTGAAAAACACTTCCTATATTCATTTTCCATCATCTCAACTCCATTTATCAAATTCTCAACAATGTTCAATCTCAGTTCTCATTCATCCATCTCATATGATACCATGCATATATCATAGATAAACATTCACTTTTCCATTTACAACCACACTTTACATTATTTACATGAATATCAAAATATATTACATAAGTTCAAATACATATGAGAAAATAAAATCAATTACAAAATACCAAAATGACATCTAGCGTCCTACCAATGCAGGAGGTGACACTATGCGTAATCGTGAACTGCCTTACCGAATCGTGGTCTATCGCCCTCTGTCCAATCTTTCGCACTACGCGTTGCAAAGCGACGCTAAGCATAAAGCTTAGTGGTGCAAATAATAAAATAGAAAGAAATAATATGCAAATAAAAATCATAATTTCTTAGCCATTGTGTTCATAAGAACTAAATAATTACCAACTTAGTGTTTAGTCGAGGGCTAATCTTGTTTTATGATATTAACTTCTTCATGACTTTTAAGTTTCTTTGTATTCTATCATAATCATTCCTGATATTTAGTTTTCGCATTTTCTTTAACGATCAGTTCAATTACAGTTATACTTTTCCATGCCCAAGTAACCTATACAAATTGACCGGACTGGATAAACGGGTAAACTAGCACTGGGTACCAGGTACCTCGTCACACCATCGGTCACAATGTGTCTCCCGGTGTGCAAACAGAATGGCTAATAAGCCATATAAGCAATAAGGCATAAAGCCAAGTAAAACATCATAATCAGTATAGCCATAGGCTATCACATCACAGAATGGCAATGAAGCCATATATCATACGCAGTACTGCTATCAGAACCCTATTGGCATGCCAACCTATCCAAACCAATCACATTAGGCCTACTAGGGCATTTGATACTTTTGAATTCTTCAATTAATTTGAATTTCAAGTTTTTATGTCACTATTCATTTCAATAGTCAACAAAAAGTTGACTTTTGCATAGAACATAGGTGCATTGGTTTTAACACTCCCAATGTACCCCATTTTGCATTTAAAACTTATTGGTTTTGGTCACTTTCTCAAAGCTTAGGTCATTTTGGCAAAATTGCCAAATTTTGGTTTTGGTGTCACTATTCACCTCATTGGTCAACAAAAATGTTGACTTTTGGATAGAAAATAGGTGTATTGGTCTTAACACCTCAAACATACCACATTTTTTATTTCAAACTTGTTGGTATTGGTTGCCAATACCATTTTTAAGCTTAATGCTAATTGAGCAAAAATTTCGGTTTTCATGCTTCATCTTTACTGTTCCATTTGTTATTTTTACAGTGGGAATTTGAGGAAATGGTAAACATGAAAGTTGTTCCTTATTTTGTCTAGTTGAATTTCTTTTTTTGAATCACTCCATTTGGAGTTTTGTAGCTCAAGTTATGGCCAAAATAAGTTTACTGTTCATGTGCACTGTTCATGCTGAGATTTTGGGTCTGGCAGATTTTTGGTCCAAGTTTGGTCAGTAATTTGACCAAGTTAAGTTCATAATTTGGTCTGACTTTCTTCATATGAAATGTTCTACTATGCCTTAGGTTTCCATCGGTTCAAGAATCGCCTAAATCCGAGTTTTCTAGAGAGAGTTATAGCCATCCAAACATTACTGCTCAAATGAAAATCTGCAGAGTTGCAGGTTTGAACAGTAACTGTGACTGCCATTTGGGTTAGGTTCTGGTCATAATTTGGGATAGGTTTCTTCATGAAAGTTGTTTGTCTATGTCTTAACTTGTTTATGTAAAAATTTCAGGTCAATTGACCAAATCTACAGTGAGTTATGGCCAAATGAACAGTTACTATTCATTTGGTCATTTCTGCAGGTGCTGTTGCAGGGGATCCGGATTGGGGCCAAGTTTTGGTCCTCTTGCTTTGGTCTTTTGGGCATGGTTTCTTCAGCAAAAATGTGTCATTATAAGCCTAGTTTCATGTACAATTGGCCAAACACCAATTGGACTAACACAGCCCAAGTTATGGTAGTGCAAAGGGACTGAATTTTCAGTCCCTATGCTGCTGTCCTAGGGCAGCCTGCAACCTCACTTTGCAATCTCATTTTTCAGTCCATTTGTTGGTCAATTTACCTAAAATGGTCACTAATTGACCATTAAAATGTTCTCTAACCATTTCCTAAGCCAAGTCACATTTTCACCTTTCCAAACCCTAATTCAAATTCATGGTTTATGCCATGTATCTTAGTAACTACCAATGCATTGCTTATATGTTTATAACTTCAACATGGTTTCTATTTCACTCTAAGCTCATCAAATACACTTCCCCCTTTTCCATAGCTAGGGCAGCCAAAATTCAAGATGTTATACACATAAGTTTTTGTTAATTTAAATCATAATCCTTACTAGTTTCAAGTCCCAAACCATGAAAATAATGAGTTTTTAAGATATAAATGCACTAACCTCAAGTGGCAGAATTTTCCAAGCCCTTAAACCTCACTTTCTTTCTCCTTCTTGGCTGCCAAAAGCTTTAGCAAGGTGCTAGGGTAAATTTTAGTGAAGGGTTTCTAGGGTTTTAGGGTGAATTGAAGAGGAAATTGAAGGTTTGGAGTGAACATCAATGGAGGTCTCTCTTTCTTTCTCTCTCTCTTTCTTTTGGTGTGGCTGTTATTGAAGAAGAGGCTGATCACGTATTTGTTGTCTTCCTTGGTCTTTATTTACCTCTTTTATTAGTTAGATAAATGATAGTTTAAATGTAATTGGTGGCCAATTTTAAATGACATCACATTGATGTCATAATTTGCATATATTGTATTTTTCTTTTCTTTTCATCACTACTAACTTTCAATTCATTTTTCATCAATATTAATTCATATTTTAGTTCATAATAATTATTTACTTAACTGGACAAGTCGGTCAAAAATCACCTCCGGCTTAAATGACCAAAATGCCCTCCGTTTGGCTTAACGGGTCAAAATTGGCTGTACCGATTGAAAAATTTTTCTAGGTATTTTCTTGGCATTCTAATGCCATGGGAACCTCAATAACCCTTTTCTGGAGTCCCAAAAATTATTTTATGAATTTTTACCCGGGTCTAGGGCTCCTCGTTGCGAGAACCGCAACTTACCTCTGGTTACCCATCGCTTGGGCACCGGCTCTTTTGACTTAACTGTATTTTATTTCTAAAATTTTTACTAAATTTTTCTCATTAATATTTGAGTTAATTATGGTTCCTGACTTTAGTTTAAATATTTTTCCGGACGTTCTAGCTGTCCGGACCGACACCGGTCACCGGAACAGTAGAATGTACGGAGTTATTACGGGGAGGGTGTGACATTATTGTTTAAGGGTTGGATCATCTTGATCATCGATTTGTGTGGACAGATTTGAGGGCTAATATTTGGCGGTCTCATTTCCTGAATTAAGGTTGTTGAATAATGATTCAGTGTCCCCTTTGGTAAATATCCTAAAATTAGTTTAGGTATTTCCTTTTAGTTTCCTAAATAGCAAAATGGGCTGAAGACATATGGTGGTTGCATGAGATGTAACTTTGTGTTTTTAACATTAGCTTACATGTAAATATGTTCAGCATGTGATGCATATAACTTAGGCTAAGCTAAATCAAAATTTTAAAACTTTTGCTGCACAAGTCTTGCCTTCAGTTGGTATCAAAGCCACCTCATTTTGCATTTTGGAGCTTTAATTTGCTTAGTTGTTCGGTTGAAATTGTAAGAAATTTTGTTTTTGAAGTGTTGAATGATAAAATTTTTTAGATTTTTTGTGAAATGGCTTTTGGCATGGTTAAATACAAGTGTTACATGTGAGGAAAAGGTTTTTTTTTTTTTTCTTTTTTGTTTTTTTTTGGTATTTCTCACTAACCAACCAAAATTTAAATGAGGTGTGACATCAGATATGTCACACCTTGTGCTAAAAGTCTTTATACTTGACATGGGGTATGTCATACCTTGTGCTAAAAATCTCTATATGTGGCAGTGGGTATGTTGCATCCAGTGCTGAGATTTCAAACATGCTGAATGTTGCATGAGATGTGACACTGGGCATGTGATGCATGCCGAATGTCTCAATTAAAAATATTGTACCTAAACTACTTGTATATAGGGTAAGCAAAGGTCAATCCCACAGAAAATGAGAAAATGCAAATAAGAAATAGATCTTAAAGACATAAATAAACCTATCAAACTGAATATGCAAAGTAAAATAAAAATGGAAGTTTTAATTTGTATCTGCTAAACTACTGAAGTTAAACTAATAATGCTAGAATATAAGCTAAGGCTAATGACGCTTATGAATACTCAACATAATAAGATTGTAAGAAATTCAGTAGAGAGGATGTATCCACCATGTAACATGTATCAATCATTGACTAAAGATGCAAATTTATTCAACTGAGTAAATTGGTTATAGAAGTTAACAACTTCCTTATCTTTCTTTACAGATTAGATTAACCAAGAAGTGCCCTATAATTAATCCCTTACCATCACACTAAAACTAGAGCAGCTTATAATTAAGTTTAATATTAGTATTAATCATTAGAAAGGCATCCCAATTCAAGGTAACAAACTCATTTAGCATGATTCATTCAACTTAAACACTCATTTTTATAATGAAATAAATCATTATGTGCTATGTAATATCCTCCCTGTATGTGTTCTGTACATTCTGTTGCTCCGGTGACCTAATGTCAGTCTGGGCAAGTCAAGATGTCTGGAACTATACTTCGGTGATAGTGAATAGACATATAATGATGAAATAAATAAAAAGAAAATACAAGAAAAATCAAAGAAAAATAAAAGAGAGAAAATGAAACTAAGTTAAACGAGCCAACACCGCAGCGATGGGTGACCGCAGTGGCAGGACCATGGGGAACCCTCGGAATAAAATTTTGGGACGTAAGTAAAGGTTTATTGAAATATAATTGACACTAGAAATATCAAAAAAAAAAAAATAAATTAGTACAAAGAAAAATGAAAAATCAAAAAACAGACAAAAATCAGTATTACCAAAAAATTAGGAATACTACCCGAAGAGGGGCATTTTGGTCATTTGACACCTAGTGTTGCCTTTTGACCTCAATGTACATTAAAAATAAATGATATTATACTTTAGAAATGTCATGAAAAATTAAATTGTGATACATTATGTAAATAGTGAAAAAGGGGAGATAAATGTGTAAATAATGGAACTTGAAATAATTAAACAATAAAAATAGGATGAGTGCTCCACTAACTTGAATATTGGGACACCAAAATAAGCTTTGGAACAGCAGGTTCCACTCATTATCATCATCTTCAACCTCAAGCAAAAACCAGTCGAGATGAAATCCTCCATGGAAGCACCAATGCCGCCCCACATGCAAGCTCTATTGGTGCATGATCAAGCCATCCTTTCCACTTGGTTCCTTCATTAAAACTTGCTTACTCACCTTGGGGAAGATATTGGCAATAAGAAAAACAAGATTTGGTGAAGTTTGAAGTAAGCTCTCAAGTGGTAAGTGTCCAAATCCTCTCCCTTGCTTTAGTAAATCTTATGTTTAGGTTGAGGTGAGTAATTTGGTAAAGAGAAAGGAAGGAAATATTGAGATATGAACTTGTCCATTTTCGGTAGCCATGAAGGTTTATTGTGTTTGAGTTTTTCTTACCTCTAATGGATGAGAATTAAGGTTGATTAACTCAAATGGAAGTTGTAGTAAGTTAATATCCAAGTATGTGTATGTTAGTGCTTGAATTAAGGGTTTAATAGTGGGACTTTGACGCTTTAGTAAACTGCCATGTTGGGCAGCCTTAAATATCATGAATTTGTGTTGAGTTTATGAAATTTATTAATGAAATATGATGGTGTTGAATGGTGGGCAGTTTTTGTAATTGCCATGGAAGTGTATGTGTGATATATGTGTTGTTGTACATTAAAATTGGGTTAAAGTAAATGTTAAACATTAATGGTGTATTGTGTGCATTGAGCACTTAAGTGTTCTACCCAAAATGCTTGCTGGAATTGTGTACAATATATATAGAAGTGCCATGATTAAATGTTGAAGTATTGGGAGGAGGAGGATTGTCAAAATTGGAAGTGTGATGTTCAAATGCAGGTTGTGTATGTTGGAAGCACTTAAATTAGGTCATAAGTGTAAAAATGTGAACCCAATTGGTATGAGGCCAATGGGGGGTGAAACTAGACACCAAATAGGCCAACTTTCGTGTAGAAATATTACCAAAATTCTGCCTAGAAACTGACTTGAAAAATGACCAAATCCGGAATGGCAACCTTGCAAACCTAGATTTTTGACCATATGAACAGCAGTCATTAGGATGGCCATAACTCACTCAAAACAGGTCCAATTGACTTGAAATTTTTACCATGGATAGCTTAGACATAGAGGTACAATTCTTATGAAGACAGCAAAGCCTAGAAATGGCCAGAACCAAGTCAAATAGCTTGCAAAATTTCGGGTACCAAAACTGCCAGAACTAAATGTGACCTAAAATGGACAAATTTTTGCACTAAAGGTGCAATCTGTGCTGCTTTAGTAAATTGACCATATCTTGGTCTATACAACTCAGAATGACCTAAAATTTTTCCCAGAGTGTAATAAGACATAGAGCTACAATTTTGCTTCTTTGACTAGAAGCTAAAAACTAAGAGAAATAGGACTTTAAGCTAGACCAATTTAGCACACAAAAATTGAGAATTTGACATTTACATATAATGATGCTTGAGGTAATTTGGCAATGAATGCCAACTTGTAAAAAGGGTAAATTGCATTATATTGACAACATATTGAATTGTAAATTGTGATATGTTGATGCTAGAAACAACTTATCTATATTACCTAAAAAGGTCAACATATGCATTGACTTATAAAATTACATAATAGCTAGTAAACTCTAGAAATTAAAGAATTAAACAATTAATTTATAATATGCCCTAGTTTGCCTAGTTGACTAGTTTGGATAGGTTGGCATGCCAATAGGATTTTAATAGCTGTTCTATAAATGGCTACATACCATACTGTGTTTTTACGGCTTATTATGCCGCACTGTGACTTTAATAGCCTACGACTATACGTATTGTGTTATAATACTTGGCTTATCGCCAGATTTATTATATGGCTTTTTAGCCACACTATTTGCATATCAGGAGACACTTTATAACCGATGGTGTGACGGCCCGAGGTACTAGGTACCCAGTGCCAGTATATTCGTTTATCCAGTCTAGTTAGTATATAGGCTACACGGGCAGTTAATTTATGTACTATTAAATTTAAATAGCTAAATCCAGTCTTTTGACATACAACACCACCAAAATTAGCATAAATTGAAATGGTAGCAAATAAAAATATAAACAACAACTGCAAGGAATACCGATGTCATAAATTTATAAACAATTCATTTACTTATTTTAGAGTATATTTCTTTATATTTGGTACCACTAAGCAAAATTGCTTAGCGCATTGCTTTTGTAACGCGTAGGTATTAGAGACACAGCTGGGGAGCCCAGCAGACCTACGACTGGGTGAGACATCAGATCTGCACATGAGTCCAGAGTCATCTGCACTGCATTGCATAAATGGTAGGACTTAGGATATCTTGTATTTTGTACTTCTGTTGTATTTTTGAAATTCGGCCTTGTATTTTGTAATATTATGAAAGCTCTAAAGTTTGTAATATTTTGTACATATTAAATAACATGGAGATTTTGTGGATATATTTAAATTATTATGGACTGTATTATGGAACTGTTTAATGACTGTAAAAGTCTATTGACTTTACTGAAAAATCGAGACTGTGAAATAGTTGAGATTTTGATATTATCATATTAAACTGTTTTTAACAGGTTTGGAAGGACAGTTTGTCCAAAATACAGACGGCACCTTGCCAAATTTTTATTATCATTTTTAAAACACTGATTTTATTAAAGTAAGAAAATAGTATCAGCATGATATGAATATTACATAAAAGAGTTCTTAAAATCAAATTGAGTTCAGGAAATGAGTAGATTACAGACTAGGTGCTCCGGCACGCCGTGTAGCATGGCTTGCTCGCCTATACTGTAGACAGGCGAGGAGTGTTACATTTATTGGTATCAGAGCATGGTTTAGGCATTTCTGGACCTAGATAGATTGCATATCATGCATTGCATTGTAAGTGTTAAAATGACTCTAATGCAGATCTTTTGATTTGTTATTTTGATCAGAATATGGACTCCACATCGTAGAGAGCGGTCGATGAAAAGGTGGAAAGTCGTGCTCCATCTATGACTGAACCAGGAGACAGGAGGGAACCTACTCCACCAGTACCAATTGCACCAACCACATTTTAGGAAACGGCTGAATTCTTTAGACAGATGGCAAGATACCACAACCACCACCTCCACATCAAAAATCTCACATGGAGAAACTCAGGAAGTTCGGAGCAGTAGATTTTTTAGGCAAAAGGGAAGATGATTCTGTCACAGCTGAAAACTGGTTGGACAGAACTAGAAGAGTCTTGAAATAACTTCATTGCACTCTAGAGCAGAATTTAGACGCTGCTGTATCACTACTACAAGATGATGCATACCAATGGTGGGATACAGTAACTAGTGAGGTGCCACCAGAACAAATAACTTGGGATTTCTTTCTCACTGAGCTCAGAAAGAAGTATGTGGGCAGTGTATACCTAGAAGAGAAGAGAAGGCAATTTCTTACCCTACGCCAGAGACAGTTGACAGTGGCTGAATATGAAAGAGAATTTGTCAAACTGAGCCACTATGGGTAGGAAATAGTCTCTAATGAGGCCGAGAGATGCAAGAGATCTGAGGAAGGACTCAATGATAATATTAAAGTAATGATTACAGCCTTAGGGATTACAGAGTTTGCCAAGTTAGTGGAAGCCGGACGAAAGGTTGAAAAAGTTAAAATGAATGAGCAGAACAGAAGGGACAGACAACAAAATAGAGGTCAGGGTCAGACCAATACATCTTCTGTCCCTAGTAAGAAATTCAGAGGTTCGCCTACTCAGAGTTTTAGTAAAGCACCAAGTCAAGGTTAAATCTCAGTTTGCACTGAGGAGAGGCCAGTCCACACCTTTAATGGCTAGCTCTCCAAGGACAGGATTCAGGGGACCAGCCCCAACAATATCTGTTGCTTGCCCACATTCAGGGTGAATGTTGGAGGATGAGAGGTGCTTATTTACAGTGCGGGTCTATAGACCACCAAATTCGAGATTGTCTGCGCGGAACAGCTACATCTACTCTGATATCAACTGATAGGCCTGCCCCTCCAACTCCAAGGAGTAGAAAGCCGGGTAAGGCTGAGGCAGCCGGTACTTCATAAAAACCTGTATCATAGTCTGTGGGGAGAGTAGAAGGTAGAAAACTAGCTAGAGCCTATTCTATAAGGGCACAGGAGGAATAGGATGCTCCAGATGTCATCAAGGGTACGTTCCTTCTCTATAACACTTTTGTGCATGCATTAGTGGATCCTGGATCTACTCATTTATATATTTGTATCAAGCTGCCCATAAAAAAGGGAATACCAGTAGAGGAAAGTGACCAAGACATCCTGGTCACAAATCCGCTAGGCCACAGTGTGGTAGTAAACAAGGTGTATAAGGGCTGTCCATTGAAGATTCAAGGGAGAGAGTTCTCGGTAGACTTAATCGAATTGCCTTTCCATGAGTTGATGTGATTTTGGGAATGGATTGGTTATCCCATCATCAGGCAATAGTGGATTGTAAATTGAAGAGAATCTTTCTGAAAACTGCTGAGAACGAAGAAATAAAAGTTGTGAGTGAAAGGACAGATTTCTTGTCCAATGTCATCTCAGCTACAGTTGCAAGGAGATGGTTGAGAAAAGGGTGTGAAGCCTATCTGGCACACGTGGTTGACACTAGGCAGGGTAAACTTAACTTGTCTGACATACCCACAATAAAGGATTTCTCTGAGGTATTTCCTGAGGAATTGCCTAGTTTGCCACTAGAAAGGGAAGTTGAATTTGCTATTGAGATTATGCCGAGTACAGCTCCGATTTCAATTGCTCTATATAGAATGGCACTTGCTGAATTGAAAGAGTTAAAAATCCAGTTGCAAGAATTACTAGACAAGGGATTCATACGCCCCAGTGTGTCACCGTGGGGAGCTCCGGTACTGTTTAAAAAGAAGAAAGATGGGACACTAAGGTTATGTGTTGACTACCGGTAGTTAAACAGAGTAACAGTGAAGAACAAGTATCCGTTGCTTAGAATTGACGATCTGTTTGATCAGTTGAAGGGAGCCGGTGTGCTTTCTAAGATTGATCTCAGATCAAGGTATCATCAGCTAAGGGTTAAGGATACAGATGTGCCTAAGACTGCATTTAGAACTCGGTATGGGCATTATGAATTCCTGGTGATGCCATTTGGGTTAACAAATGATCCAGCAGCATTCATGGACCTTATGAACCGTATCTTCTATCCATACTTAAATCGGTTCGTAGTAGTCTTCATTGATGACATCCTGGTGTATTCCAAGGATAAAGCAGAACATGATGAGCATTTGAGAATTGTTCTGCAGACTCTAAAAGAGAAGAAATTGTATGCTAAATTGTCCAAGTGTGAGTTCTGGTTGAATGAGATTGCATTCCTTGGACATGTAGTATCAGCCAAAGGGATTAGAGTGGATCCCAAGAAGATTGAAGCAGTGATGGAATGGAAGCCTCCCAGAAATACAACTGAGATCAGAAGTTTCTTGGGGTTAGCTGGATATTATAGAAGATTCGTAAAGGGATTTTCCCTGATGGCTGCTCCAATGACCAAATTACTACACAAGAATATGAAATTTGACTAGAATGACAAGTGTCAAGCCAGTTTTAAAAGGCTGAAGGCTATGTTGACAGAGGCACCAGTGTTAACACAGCCAGTGTCGGGAAAAGACTTTATAGTCTACAGTGATGCCTCACATAATGGGTTAGGGTATGTGCTCATGCAAGAAGGGAAAGTGGTCGCATATGCTTCCAGGCAGTTAAGGCCACATGAAAAGAATTATCCTACTCATGATTTGGAGTTAGCAGCAATTATCTTCGCATTGAAGATATGGAGACATTACTTGTATGGAGAAAAATGCTACATATACACAGACCATAAGAGTCTGAAGTATCTGCCAACCCAGAAGGAACTTAATTTGAGACAGAGACGATGGATTTAATTCCTAAAAGATTATGATTGTGTGATTGACTACCACCCTGGAAAGGCAAACGTAGTCAATGATGCCTTAAGTAGAAAATCTATTATAGCATTAAGATCTTTGAATGCTCAATTGTCCTTAACTCATGACGAAGTTATTTTGGCTTAGTTGCAAGTGAAGCCGAATCTGTTACAACAGATACAGGATGGGTAGAAGACAGATGAGAAATTAATGGCTGTTATGGGCAAAATCACTGAAGGAAAGGAAACTGAATATGAAGTGAAAGAAAATGGGTGTCTGTACTATAAAGAAAGAGTCTGTGTACCAGATGATAAAGAGTTGAAAACCAGTATTCTGAGAGAAGCACATAACAGTGTGTATGCTATGCACCCAGAAAGCACAAAAATGTACCATGACCTGAAACTTCGATACTGGTGGCCAGGTATGAAGAAGGACATAGCTGACTATGTAACTAGATGCTTGACATGTCAGTAAGTCAAAGCAGAACATCAAGTTTCATCAGGTTTGTTACAGCCCATAAACATACTTGAATGGAAATGGGACCGAATCACTATGGACTTTGTCGGTGGTCTACCTCTCACTCAGAAGAAGCATGATGCAGTATGGGTGATTGTGGATAGGTTGACCAAATTAGCACATTTTTTGCCTGTCAGAACTGACTACTTACTGGAAAAACTAGCAGAATTGTATATTAGTGAGATAGTTAGACTACATGGAATTTCGCTTTCCATTATATCTAATAGAGACCCAAGGTTTACATCTAGATTTTAGAAGAAATTACAAGAATCCTTGGGCACATGACTCTATTTTAGTATGGCTTTTCATCATCAGACGGATAGACAGTCAGAAAGAATAATCCAGATAAATTTTAATACCCATTGAGTTATTGCAAATAATAAATTAAACTGATAATGATAATAATAACCAAACATATGTGATAGGTCCTCAAGGATATGCTGAGAAGTTGTGTTATTGAGTTTGAGGAAAGTTGGGACAGATACCTTCCACTGGCAGAATTTGCATACAACAATAGCTATCAAGCTAGCATACAAATGGCACCCTATGAAGCACTGTATGGGAGAAAATGCATAGCACCTGTATGTTGGACTGAATTCGGTGAAGATAAGCTAGTGGGGCCAGACTTGGTAAAACAAATAGAGGAAAAGGTGAAACTAATAAGGGACAATTTGAAAGTTGCCTCAGACCGACAAAAATCTTATGCTGACTTGAAAAGAAAGGACATCGAGTATGAAGTTGGCGAGAAGGTATTTCTCAAAGTATCACCGTGGAAGAAAGTGTTGAGATTCGAGAAAAAGGAAAAATTAAGCCCTAGGTTTATTAGCCCATATGAAGTTATTGAACGTGTGGGACCAGTAACCTACAAATTAGCCTTACCACCTGAGCTGGACAAGATACATAACATGTTCCATGTCCCGATGCTTAGAAGATATAGATCAGATCCTTCACATGTCATCTCAGCAGAAGAAATTTTGGTACAACCTGACCTGACATATGAAGAAGAACCGATTAAAATCTTGGAACAAGAGGTAAAAGAGCTCAGAAACAAGACAATTCCACTAATGAAAATCTTATAGAAGCACCACAACACGGAAGAGGCAACATGGGAGAGTGAGGAGACAATGAGGCAACAGTTCCCTCAGCTCTTCACATATTGTAAATTTCGAGGATGAAATTTTTATTTAGAGGGGAAGAGTTGTAACATTCTCCCTGTACGTGTTCTGTACGTTCTGTTGCTTCGGTGACCTAATGTTAGTCCGGACAAGTTAGAATGTCTGGAACTACACTTCGGTGATATTGAACAGATATATAATGATGAAATAAATAAAAAGAAAATACAAGAAAAATCAAAGAAAAATAAAAGAGAGAAAATAAAAATAAGTTAAAAAAGTCAGCACCGCAGCGATGGGTGACTGTACCGAGAAGGCCGTTGCTAACCCCAGGACCATGGGGAACCCTCGGAATTAAATTTCGGGACGTAAGTAAAGGTTTATTAAAATATAATTGATACTAAAAATATCAAAAAAAATTAATAAATTAGTACAAAGAAAAACGAAAAATCGAGAAACAGACAAAAATCAGTGCTATCGAAAAATCGGGAATACAACCTAGAGTTGCCTTTTGACCTCAATGTCCATTAAAAATAAATGATATTACACTTTAGAAATGTCATGAAAAATTAAATTGTGATACATTATGTAAATAGTGAAAAAGGGGAGATAAATGTGTAAATAATAGAACTTGAAATAAGTGCTCCACTAACTTGAATATTGTTACACCAAAATAAGCTTTGGGATAGCAGGTTCCACTCATTATCATCACCTTCAACCTCAACCAAAAACCAGCCGAAATGAAATCCTCCATGGAAGCACCATTGCCACCCCACATGCAAGCTCCATTGGTGCATGATCAAGCCATCCTTTCCACTTGGTTCCTTCATTAAAACTTGCCTACTCACCTTGGGGAAGATATTGGCAACATGAAAAACAAGATTTGGTGAAGTTTGAAGGAAGCTCTCAAGTGGTAAGTGTCCAAATCCTCTCCCTTGCTTTAGTAAACCTTGTGTTTAGGTTGAGGTGAGTAATTTGGTGAAGAGAAAGGAAGGAAATATTGAGATATGAACTTGTCCATTTTCGGCAGCCATGAAGGTTTATTGTGTTTGAGTTTTTCTTACCTCTATTGGATGGGAATTAAGGTTGATTAACTCAAATGGAAGTTGTAGTAAGTTAATATCCAAGTATGTGTATGTTAGTGCTTGAATTAAGGGTTTAATAGTGGGACTTTGATGCTTTAGTAAACTGCCATGTTGGGCAGCCTTAAATATCATGAATTTATGTGTGAGTTTATGAAATTTATTAATGAAATATGATGGTATTGAATGGTGGGCAGTTTGTGTAATTGCCATGGAATTGTATGTGTGATGTATGTGTTGTTGTACATTGAAATTGGGTTGAAGTAAATGTTAAACATTAATGGTGTATTGTGTGCATTGAGCACTTGAGTGTTCTGCCCAAAATGCTTGCTGGAATTGTGTACAATATATATAGAAGTGCCATGATTAAATGTTGAAGTATTGGGAGGAGGAGGATTGTCAAAATTGGAAGTGTGATGTTCAAATGCAGGTTGTGTATGTTGGCAGCACTTAAATTAGGTTATCAGTGTAAAACTATGAACCCAATTGGTATGAGGCCAATGGGGGGTGAAACTAAACACCAAATAGGCCAACTTTCATGTAGAAATGTTGCCAAAATTCTGCCTAGAAACTAACCTTAAAAGTGACCAAATCTGGAATGGCAACCTTGCAAACCCAGATTTTTGACCATATAAACAGTAGTCATTAGGATGACCATAACTCACTCAAAATTGGTCCAATTGACCTGAAATTTTTACCATGGATAGCTTAGACATAGAGCTACAATTCTTATGAAGACACCAAACCCAGAAATAGCCAGAACCAAGTCAAATAGCTTGCATAAATTCGGGTACCAAAACTACCAGAACTAAATGTGACCTAAAATGGACCAAATTTTGCACTAGAGGTGTAATCTGTCCTGTAACACCCCTCACCCGTCTACAGTGTAGCCGAGCAAGGCATGTTACATGGCGTGCCGAAGCACCTGATCTTATCTAATTTCATTACAGTTCTTGATTTATTTATTCAGAAACTTTATTTATGATTTAGGCTATTTTTACATTTATCAAAATCTAACTAATTAGGAAATTTCAAAAAATTTTAACGATAATCCGGCAGAGTACCGGCTGTAATTTGGACTAACAGTTCTTCTGAATCTGCTAAAAACAATTTCAATATGTATGCTCAAATTCATAACTCAGATTATCTCAAAGCATTCTCATCGGTTTCTCAAACTCAAATTCAGTCTCAAAATTTCTCAAACTCAATCTCATTAGGAGTCATTATGATTAGATAATCAATTCAAATATCAGAATCCTTATATTTCATTAACTTATATAATTTGCCAATTAAGTACATAAATTTATTAAGTATAGGATATACAAATGAAATTACAGTTACTAATTCGCATTATAATAATAGCAGTAATTATAATGTACAGATTATAAAACATGCTTAAAATGAGCCCTATCTACATGCATTGCTAAGGAGGTGACAATCTTTAACTCTTCTGACACTTCTGCAGATCTGGACTCCAAAAATCTCAGTCAACAGTCTACTGGTTTAACCTTCAGTACCTGCGTGAGAAAGCAATTCCATCGCGCTAAGCATTTCTGCTTAGTGGTGCAATAGTATAACAAGAAATAATATATACAAATAAAGAAAGAAATAAATCATAATTTGGATACTCAGGAATCAATTTAATTTGGTATGGTATTTCTAGTATCAACGATCTTATATACTAGTTTGTTCCTCTTTGGAAGTGCTTAGTTTATAACTTTTCAGTAATACTACCCAGTATACAAATTATTCTGACTGTATTGTATTTCAAGTCTCTATGGTTCTGCAATTTATATTTTTGTTATGTTTCTTTTGCTAATCTCTTTTACTCATTCATTCAATACTTAATTTAATTGTACTGAAATTTCATTATACTTAACTTAGTTTCCTGAATTGAATAATGTTTTAAATGACTGCCCATATAGCCTATACACTGACCAGACTAGATAAATGGATATACTAGCACTGGGTACTTAGTACCTCGGGCCGTCACACAAACGGTCACAAAGTATCTCCCGGTGTGCAAACAATGTGGCTAAAAAGCCATATAATCAATCAGGCATTAAGCCGAGTATAATAACACAATCTGTATAGCCATAGGCTATTAAAATCATAGTATGGCATAATAAGCCATAAAACACAATATGACATACAGTCATTTACAGAACAGCTATCAAAATTCTATTGGCATGCCAACCTATCCAAACTAGTCAACTAGGCAAATTAGGGCATAGTACAAGATTAAATATTTATTTTTAGGGTTTACTGGTCATTATACAATTCACTGGTCAATGAAAATGTTGACCTTTTCATACATCATGCATAAGTTGATTCTAGTATCAACATGTCACAATTCATAATTCAATATGCTGCCAATATAGTACAATTTACCATTTTTACAAGTTGGCATTCATTGCCAAATTGCTTCAAGCATCATTATATGTAAATGTCAAATTCTCAATTTTTGTGTGCTAAATTAGTCTAGCTTAAAGTCCTATTTCTCTTAGTTTTTAGCTTCTAGTCAAAGAAGTAAAATTGTAGCTCTATGTTTTATTGCACTTTGGGAAAAATTTCAGGTCATTCTGAGTTGTATAGACCAAGATATGGTCAATTTACTAAAGCTGGACAGATTGCACCTTTAGTGCAAAATTTGGTCAATTTTAGATCACATTTAGTTCTGGCAGTTTTGGTATCCAAACTTGTGCAAGCTATTTGACTTGGTTCTGGCCATTTCTAGGCTTTGGTGTCTTCATAAGAATTTCAGGTAAAAATTTCAGGTCAATTGGACTTGTTTTGAGTGAGTTATGGTCATCCTAATGACTGCTGTTCATATGGTCAAAAATCTGGGTTTGCAAGATTGCCATTCCGGATTTGGTCATTTTTAAGGTCAGTTTCTAGGTAGAATTTTGGCAACATTTCTACCTGAAAGTTGATCTATTTGGTGTCTAGTTTCACTCCCATTAGCCTCATACCAATTGGGTTCACTATTTCGCACTTATGACCTAATTTAGGTGCTGCCAAAATACACAACCTGCATTTGAACATTACACTTCCAATTTTGACAATCCTCCTCCTCCCAATACCTCAACATTTAATCATGGTACTTCTATATATATTGTACACAATTCCAGTAAGTATTTTGGGCAAAACATTCAAGTGCTCAATGCACACAATGCACCATTAATGTTTAACATTTACTTCAACCCAAATTCAATGTACAACACATATATCACACATACACTTCCATGGCAATTACACAAACTGCCTACCATTCAGCACCATCATATTTCATTAATAAATTTCATAAACTCACACACAAATTCATGATATTTAAGGCTGCCCAACATGGCAGTTTACTAAAACATCAGAGTCCCACTTTTAAATCTTTAATTCAAATGTTCTAATTCAACAATTCACATTCAATCAATTTCTAGCACAAGTATTTTCATCACTCCAAGTGTAACCCCCATTTGCTTGCTTATCAACATCCTAAAACATCAATTAAATTCATGAGATAATTAATCTCCCATGTTCTCATGGCTGCCCAAAATGAAGCAACAATACAAATCCTCATTTCAAAAGCCTAATCACAAGTTACACATGAGATTAACTTACTAGCATCACAAATTACTTTAATCCACACTAATTCCCATCAAATACCATCAATTACATATAAGAATAATTCACTTACCTTCCCTTTTTCATGGCTGCCAAGAATTTCACACACCAAATACTCACTCAATTCCTTAAATTTTTCAACCAAACTACTCACCATAACCTCAATACAAACTTTAATTAAGCAAGGGAAGAAAAACTAACACTAACCTTTATTTGGAGCTTGCTAAACCTCACCAAAACTCTTCCTTTTTGTTCCCCATAATCTGCCCAAGGTGTGTGGACCATTTTTAATGAAGTGAGTTACAAGAATCATGGCTTGAAGATGAGGATTAAAGCTCTTGCATGTGGCCGGCCATGGAGGATTTAGGGAGAAGGACTATTCGGCCATGGATGGTGAAATGAAGAAAATGAATGTTGAAGTGGTCATTGCTGTCCACTTATGGGTTTTTATACCCCCACTAAGGTCCACTAATTGTCCACTAATAATAATTAAACATTAGTTTAATCGAAGGTTTCAATATTTGCAAACTAATCCCCCATTTCTCTTTTAATTGCACTTCATTTTTAATTTCATTTTTCATGGAGTTCTAAAAATTTAATACCACTTATTTTTAATGGACATTTAGGTCAAAAGTCAACTCTAGGTGTCAATTGACTAAAATGCCCCTCTTTGGGTTGTATTTCGAATTTTTTGGTGCTACCGATTTACTTCTTGTACCGCCGATTTCTTTAATTTTTGTTTTTTGTTTATACTAAATTATTAATTTTTCTTTGACATTTTCAATGTCAATTACATCTCATTAGACCTTTAATTATGTCCTAAAAATATTTTCCTGAGTTTCCCGCGGTCCAAGGCTAGTCAACGGTCATCGCCATAACTTCCCGGTGCGGTTATCCATCGCTACGGGTTCGGCTCGTTTAACTTAGTCACATTTTATCTCTTTTATTTTTCCTTAATTTTTCTCATCACATATTTCATTATTTTATACATCCACACTGTCAATTAAGTGTAGTTCTAGATATTCCGACTTTCCGAGGCAGACATTAGCTGTCGGAACAGTGAAACATACGAACTATATAAAGTGAGGATGTTACATGTTCAGCTTTAGTAAATTGACCATATCTTGGTCTATACAACTCAGAATAACCTGAAATTTTGATCAAAGTGCAATAAGACATAGAGCTACAATTTTGCTTCTTTGACTAGAAGCTAAAAACTAAGAGAAATAGGACTTTAAGCTAGACCAATCTAGCACACAAAAATTGAGAATTTAACATTTACATACAATGATGCTTGAGGTAATTTGGAATGAATGCCAACTTGTAAAAAGGGTAAATTGGATTATATTGACAGCATATTGAGTTGTAAATTGCAATATGCTGATGCTAGAAACAACTTATCTATATTACCTAAAAAGGTCAACATATGCATTGACTTATGAAATTACATAATAACTAGTAAACTCTAGAAATTAAAAAATTAAACAATTAATTTATAATGTGCCCCAGTTTGCCTACTTGACTAGTTTGGATAGGTTGGCATGCCAATAGGATTCTTAAAGCTATTTTGTAAATGGCTACATGCCATACTGTGTTTTTACGGCTTATTTCGCCACATTGTGACTTTAATAGCCTACGACTATACATATTGTGTTATTATACTTAGCTTATCGCCAGATTTATTATATGGCTTTTTAGCCACACTATTTGCACACTTGGAGACACTTTGTGACTGATGGTGTGATGGCCCGAGGTACTAGGTACCCAATGCCAGTATATCCGTTTATCCAGTCTAGTCAGTATATAGGCTACACGGGCAGTTAATTTATGCACTATTAAATTCAAATAGCTAAATCCAGTCTTCTGACATACAGCACCACCAAAATTAACAAAAATTGAAATGGTAGCAAATAAAAATATAAACAACAATTGCAAGGAATATTGATGTCATAAATTCATAAACAATTCATTTATCTTATTTTAGTGTATATTTCTTTATATTTGACACCACTAAGCAAAATTGCTTAGCGCGTTGCTTTTGTAACGTGTAGGTATTAGAGACACAGCTGGGGAGCCCAGCAGACCTACAACCGGGTGAGACATCAGATCTGCACAGGATTCTAGAGTCATCTGCACTGCATTGCATACATGGCAGGACTTAGGATATCTTGTATTTTGTACTTCTGTTGTATTTTTGATATTCGGCCCTGTATTTTGTAATATTATGAAAGCTCTAAAGTTTGTAATATTTTGTACATATTAAATAACATGGAGATTTTCTGGATATATTTAAATTATTATGGACTGTATTATGGAATTGTTTAATAACTGTAAAAGTCTATTGACTTTACTGAGAAATCGAGACTATGAAATTGTTGAGATTTTGATATTATCATATTGAACTATTTTTAACAGGTTTGGAAGGACAGTTTGTCCAAAATACAGACAGCACCTTGCTAAATTTTTATAATCATTTTTGAAACACTAATTTTATTAAAGTATGAAAATAGTATCAGCATGATATGAATATTACATAAAAGAGTTCTTAAAATCAAATTGAGTTCAGGAAATGAGTAGATTACAGACTAGGTGCTCCGGCACGCCGTGTAGCATGCCTTGCTCGGTTATACTGTTGACAGGCAAGGGGTGTTACATGTTACATGTAGTCAGATTATTCAAGCTATTAAGTGTTAGTAGTATGCCCTAGAGCATATCATTTAGTATGTATCTTGTACATGTTTTATTAATAAAAGGCATTTTCACTTTTCCGTTTACATAATATATTTATGTGTAATAGAAAAGGTCCATTGATATTTTGTTAGAAATATTATTCTTAAGTTGTTAAGAATATGAGTAACAGTATTTCTAGTATAAAGTATCATAAATAGGTTCACAATCGAGGATACTTCACAATAAGGACATGACTTATCCAGAAAGATTGTATTCATATTTGTTCCCAAGTTATTTATATGAGATATAAATAAGATGGAATGGTGAGTCTAATGCCATATGACAAACATGATAAGCACTTATACATGATAAGTAGGTCGAACTAGTGACACTTATGACAAGCACATGGAGTTTACTCTTGTTAATGTATTATCATAAATCATATCAGTGAATATAATCTTTAGACCTAAGATAGCACAGTTATCTTGTATATAGGTGGTTTGAGTTTGATACTACTTTCATACTTGTACTGTGTATGGGTATATGGGCATGTGTTGGCTCCTACTAGTTATATATGGAGGTAGGTGTTGATCAAGATGTAATCTGTTCCTCTAAGTAAATAGGGATAAAATCCTATGTTCATTTAATTATTCTTGATGTTTCAAGTTCCTGGCTAGGACAGATAGATTTAATTAGAAAAGAGTTTCTGATGAGAAAATCTTTTTAATCAAGAACTGGAATTAAAAGAGAACATAATATTCATAGCAAATGGGGTTTGACATAAACCATGACTCCAGCTTGAATTGGGATTTTGTAACAAAGAAATTCTAGTGCATGGTAACATATGATTATAGGTTCATTTAAGGTAAACCTTATTACTGATTGGGTGGCCATGGCATGCTAAGCTAGGTGTTAACCATAGTCTATGAGGTGCATAAAATGATTTAGAGAAATCATTTATGGTAAGAAAGAGTTCTGATGATATTAAGAGTTGATATCATGTCTCATTGCCAATTAGTGATGAGCCTAGTAAGTCACACACATACACAAGTAATCACCAAATTAAATATGATTTAATTAATTAATTAAAGAGTTTAATTGATTAATTAAATAGGTTTCGTTTGCAATTAGATTGCAAAGTCCCTAGCATGGCTTGAAACAAAATCTAGATTATTGGATGTATAGTATAAGTTAAATTTATATTTAAAGTGTTTAAATATGAATTTAATTAATGAGAAATTAATTAATAAAGATTAATTAATTGATTTATATTTTATATAAATTGATTAGAAGAAGAGAAATAATTATTTTGGGTTGAGAACTCAAAATTCAGACACAGGGGCATTTTGGTCATTTCACAGGGTGACATGTGGCACCATGTGGTGATGACACATGGCACTACACATAAGCTTGCCAAATGTCTTTTAATCATGTAAGATGATTAAAATTAAGATTAAATATAGGTTTGACACTTGGCACAATGTGATTGGGTCAATTAAACCTAGAACCAATCAGAAGGTGACATGTGGCAAGGATTTTAAGTGGTGACCTAGCTATATAAGTGTTGTTATGAAAAGAAAAAATAACAATCAGCTGCTGCCTCCTTTGTGCCACCACCCTTGAAGCTCCCATTCTCTCTTCTTCTTCATCTCTCATTAATTCCAAGAGATTAGCAAACAATCTCTTGAATTAAAAATACTAGAAATTGTTTCTAGTGCCCTGTTTACATCTTTAATCTCTTAAAAGGCAAAAACTTGATTTTCTAATTAATAGAAAAAGCTTTAGAAGCTGTTCAAGGGCTGCCATGGGTGAACTTGGTGTGGACAAGCTAGAGGGACAACATCTGGTGTCCTGAAGACGCATCCCAAAGGCACAAATACGCTGCAGTGCATCAAGAGGTTAGTGTATTTGTTCTTGATTTAATCTAGAGTTCTAAAATTAATCTGATTAATTCTAAATTCTTAAATGGAAAATACAGATCCAAAAACATATTAAAAGAGTTTTAATATGTTGTTTATCATTGAAATCAAATAGATAAAAATAAATCTTGCATGATGCATGTGACCCTAGGTGAAAATTTTTGAATTCAATGGTATAAACTTGTGTTTTTCACGCTTCTGCTCCTTCAATTGGTATCAGAGCCACTATATTTGCCATTTAGATTGTTGATTATATAATTTAATTGTGTGTTTTGATCATGAGATGATTTATCCTTTGCTGGTTGCAATGGATGTGTGGCAGCATGCTTGATGAACTCCAACATGGTGTGCCATCTTTAGGCTTCATGGGTGGCGCAAGGTTTGGCTTTTTAATTCTGCAATTATTTTATGATCTAAGGCCTATCCTATGACTAATTAAAGTGTTTAATTAGTAGTTTTAATCACACAATTAAATTTTGATTCAAATCAGAATTTTAAAAATTGTTTGAATGTGATTCAAATTTGAATTTTAAAAGTTGTTTGAATGTGATTCAAATCTGAATTTTTAAAGTTGTTTGAATCATATTCAAATCTGAATTTTTAAAGTTATTTGAATAATATTCAAATCTGAATTTTTAAAAATTGTTTGAATGTGATTCAAATCTGATTTTTTTAAAATTGTTTGAATGTGAATCAAATCTGAATTTTTAAATTTGTTTGAATGTGATTCAAATCTGAATTTTTAAATTTGTTTGAATCATATTCAAATCTTGATTTTTAAGTTGAATATGAGATATTCAATTTAATTTAAGTATGTATGTTTTATTTAATTGTTAAATAGTGATATGCATGATGGATTATCATGGACTATAAAAGACCAATGTGATTGGATTTATTTCTTTTATGTTTCTTTGGGATTGTAAATTAATTTATTTATTTTAATTTATTTTGGGCATGTATCATTAAGGTTGTAATAATTTTGGGTTTTAATTTCATTTATTTAAGTTCTTGTAAATTCGCCTTGATATGCCAAGGATTACTATGTAATTGGATTGCAAGAAGATCAAGGAGGTCAAGAGCATTGGTGGGACCAGTGGGAGGAATTCAATATCAAGTTTTGATTATGTACTCCTTCAGCAACTCTTGTAATATGAATGAATGAAATGCACCTAGAAATGCCCTGATTCAATTCTTGGTGGCTCAGAATTAAATCCCTTAGAAAGTCCATGATCATACCATATTTATTTATTGTCCATGAATGCATGAGAAATATGGGAATGTATGCAATTATATGATATATGCATGCTAAATGGATAATGTGAAAAGTGAGACCTTAATAGTAATTAGGATGACCATAAAATCTTCCAAACAAATGATTAAGTTAAAAATGCTATAATTAAAGTAATTATAACATAGGCCCTCCATTGAGGCAATTATTTTAAGAAATTTTAAATAGTTGCATAAGATGTAATTAATTTAAGAGATTTTCTTAAGAATAATTGTTAAGTATGAGATGTTGTAAATATGTAAATGGTTTGATGGCCAATATTGGATGTACTTGAGGCATTAAAATTATTTAAATAATTACTGGCTCAATGGGATCAACTTAACTAATGCAAGATAAGTCAATAATGGATGTACTTGAGATTTTGAGCATTAGGGGCTAGGTAAAGGATTGAACCTCACATGAGATGTGATGAGCAAGGAGTTACTCACTTATAGTTTATTGTAATTTCAATATTGGATGTACCTGAGGATGATCAATAGAATTATAAGAATTCAATCACCCACTAGAAATCCATCCAACTAGGATTTCCGTTTTCTACTTTGGAAGTGTAGGATTCGCTAAGTTAGTGGGAGGACCAATTTGATTAAAAGACCATAATCATTTTGGTTAATTACATGATACATTTACTAATTAATATGGTTATTTTATGCAGTTAATTTTCTAATAAAAATGAGCACAGAACAACCACCACCATCCAATATCCTTGTAAGCATACTTGATCGCAATAGGTTGACAGGACCTAATCTGTCTGATTGGCTAAGAAATTTGAAACTTGTCCTGAACCTTGAACATATAAGATATGTTCTAGACTCAAATGTTCTTGGTCCCTTACCTCCAGAGGCCACTCAAGAGGAACATGAAACTTTGGACAAGTGAAAGGAGCATGATATGAGAGCTAAGTGTTACGTGCTCGCTTCCATGAGTAATGAGTTACAGAAGTAACATGAGAACATGCAGAGTGCGAGTGAGATCCTCCTTCACCTACAAGAGTTATATGGTGAGCACAGTAGGAATGCTAGGTATGAGATATCTAGACAGCTATTCTGCATGAGGATGTCTGAGGGACAGAATATTGGTGATCATGTCCACAAGATGATTCGGCTGATTGAGCATTTGGAACATCTTAACTTCAACATGGATTTCCAACTACAGACGAATTTGATCCTTCAGTCCCTTCTCGAGTCTTTTGGGAATTTTTTGACAAATTTCCATATGACTAAACAGGAATGCACCTTGGCTGGTTTACTCAACATGCTAGTTATTACCCAAAAGAATATGCCAGGCAATAAAGGAAAAGAGGTAGCTTTGATTTCATCTTCTTCTACTGGAAAGTCCAAGAAGAAGAAGGGCAGTAAGAAAAAGAAACCTCAGATTCCTAGTCCTTCTAAGAAAATAGCTAAACAGAAAGGGAAGACTAAAGCTAATGGTGGCAAAGGAAAGTGTTTCCACTGCCAGAAGGATGGGCACTGGAAAAGGAACTGCCCAGAGTATCTTACTTCTCTAAAGGACAAGAAGGATAGACCTTCGGAAGGTATGTCTATATCTTGTTATTTAGATTCTGATGATACTCATAGTTCATCTGCAGCTTGGGTTTTAGATACTGGTGTTAATTCTCACATTTCTCATGATATACAGGAACTAGCAAATAGTAGCAGCTTGCGTTCTCAAGATGTTAGAGTCCGGATTGGCAATGGCTCAACTATTGAAGCTTTAGCCATAGGATCTAAATCTTTTTACATGTTTGGACATGTTTTGTGTTTGGATAATATTTTATATGTACCTAATGCTTTTAAGAACATCATTTCTATATCTAGTTTGACTAGAAATGGCTATGAATTTCAGTTCACAGATGATGTTTGCAATATTTATTTTAGAAATAAATATGTTTGTTCGGGTTATATGAATGATGGTATTTATTATTTGGATAATAATGAAAAACACAAAATCAATGCAAGTGATCTAAATGAATGCAATGCCATGTTGAAAACCAGCTCAAGTTCAAAATATATTTAGCACTTAAGGTTATTTCATATTGGAGAAGATAGGATTGCAAAATTGAAGAAAATGGGGATTCTATCCTCATTGGGCTCTAATCCTACTCCAACTTGTGAATCTTGCCTTTAGGGCAAAATGACTAGATCACCCTTTGTTGGACAAGGGCTAAGGGCTAAAAATATTCTGGAGTTAATACATAGTGATGTATGTGGTCCATTTAAGGAAATGGCCAGAGGTGGTTTTCATTGCTTTATTACCTTTACTGATGATAAATCAAGGTTTGGGTATTTGTATTTGATGAAATACAAACATGAATCCTTTGAAAAGTTCAAAGAATTTAAATCTGAATTAGAAAATCAAACAGGAAAGAGTATTAAAGCTCTTCGATCAAATCGTGGAGGTGAATATTTGAGTACTAAATTTGATGAATACTTGAGAGAACACGACATTATTTCCCAGCTGACTCCTCTAGAAACACCATAGCTGAATGGTGTATCTGAAAGGAGAAATCGTACCCTATTGGATATGGTACGTAGTATGATGAGCTATACTGATATGCCAATCTCCTTTTGGGGATTTGCATTAGAATCAGCTTTGTATATTCTGAATAGGATTTCATCAAAATCAGTTTCTTCCACACCTTATGAGATATGGCATGGAAGAAAACCAAGTCTTAAGCGTGTTAAGATTTGGGGTTATCCAGCGTATATCAAAAAGCTGAACACTGATAAATTGGAAACCAGATCAGAAAAGGGTCGATTTTTTGGATATCCAAAAGATAGTTTTGAATATTATTTTTATTTGCCTACTTCATAAAAGGTTGTGGTAAGTAGAGATGCCACATTGCTTGAATAACAGTTTGTTCAAGAAGGAGGCAAAGGAAGGCAAATAGAGTTAGAATTGGAGAATTCTGACTAACCAACAAATCAGATGGATATAGATCCATCTAGTTAACCTACACCCATTGTTGAAACATCTACAGTTATTCCTCATAAAACAACTAGGGTATCTCACCCACCAGTGAGATATGGTTTCCTTCATGAAGAAGAACAAGAGTTATCTCCTCATGAACAAGTAGATCATGGTGATGATCCACTTACCTATGAAGAAGCTATATCAGATATAGACTCTTCAAAATGGATTGATGCTATGAAATCCGAGATTGATTCCATGTATAACAATCAAGTTTGGGATCTTGTTGAACCACCTGAAGGTATTGTACCTATAGGGAACAAATGGGTTTTCAAAAAGAAAATTGGTTCTGATGGAAAGGTAGAGACCTATAAGGCAAGGCTAGTAGCAAAAGGGTTTCGCCAAAGGCGAGGAATTGACTATGAGAAGACTTTCTTGCCTATTGCCATGCTTAAATCAATAGGATTCTATTAGCAATAGCTGCATACTATGATTATGAGATTTGGCAGATGGATGTCAAAATAGCTTTTCTCAGTGGATACATTGAAGAAAACATTTTCATGGTCCTAAGATGGTTCCAAGGTATGCAAGCTAAAGCGATCCATTTATAAGTTGAAGCAAGCTTCGAGGAGTTGGAACATCCGTTTTGATGAAGCCATTAAATCATTTAGTTTTATCAAAAATAAGGATGAGCCATGTGTATATAAGAAGGTTAGTGACAATGCTATCACTTTCCTTGTCTTATATGTGGATGACATACTGTTGATAGGTAATGACACAGGTATGTTGATAACTATAAAGGTATGGTTGACAAATACATTCTCTATGAAAGACTTAGGGGAGGCAACCTATATTCTTGGGATTTGCATCTATAGAGATAGAGCGAAAAGAATAATTGGTTTATCCCAAAGTCTATACTTGGAAAAGGTGTCAAAGTGTCACACCCTACCCCTCTGTAAGGCATAACATGATCCCGTAGTATACCTAATGAATTACCAACTCCATCTACTGATAACCCATTAAATACACTACAAGGGATTTTAAAAACTTTTCTTACTTCTTTTACAGTGGTGAGCACTATTTACAGGTGTTAAAAACCTTTGTGAACTGAAGTGAAACAGCTAACTCATTTGGACTATTAGTAATTTCTATAAAAATTTTGGCAAAGTGCCATCTGTATTTTGGATAAAACAGTTCTTCAGAAAACCTGTAAAAAGCACTTTAAATATATTTCCCAATCTCAACTCCAACAGTTAAATTACACAATATTTTTCTCAACTCAAATCCACAACAATTTTTTAGTATTTTTAAAGGATGAGATAAAAGAAATATAATACAAATTTTACAAGTCAAAATAACTCATAATTTATTTTACAACTTCAATGTACAATTTTAATTTACAACTGCTCAAAATAAAAAACAATATATACATACAGTGGTCATACATTACAGTACAAAATGCAAAATGTGGTATACTCAATATACTCGATAATCTCTCGCTGGATGTACTAGCAGCCTAATCTGCTGCCCTGTCCATCTGTCTACCAGCGAGAGCAATGAAAAGCTATCGCTAAGACAATGTCTCTGTGATGCACAACATTAACCAAATACAACTTTAAATCACAAATCATAAGTTAATTAAATAGTGGATACTTAAAACCATAGTTAAATTCAAGACAGTAATGTTAACAAGAATTTAAACTCTATTTCTCAATATCACAATAATTTCAATAAATCAAATCATGATTAAATTCAAAAGACAGTGAATGTCAATAAGAATTTAACTCCATTTCACAATCTCATAATACATATCAATAAATCACACACAGCTTAATCATGTTCCAAAGTTCAATTCGTCCCAAAAGCCGATGGCTAATGAGGTATTCAATTCGTCTCAAAAGTCGATGACTAATGAGGAATAATATAACTAGCTAGCAAAAATATGAGTACTCATTCGATTCGTCCTCAACAGGCACACACCTCAACACTTCAGCCAGAGAGGGAATTCAATTCGTCCCACTAGACAAGCTAGCGAGGAATACAATCAATATACATGATAGCTGTGGTTTCAAATCATTTCCAATGCTTTTCAATCAATAAGTATCCATCAATATCATTCAAACAATTTTTCATAGTTTCAAACCATTTACAATGCTTTTCAAGCAATAAATATCCATCAAATATCATTCAAACAATTTTTCACAGTTTCACAATTCAAAACAACAATATACAAATAGTCATAATTTATTTCAATTGAAAATAATTCAAAAGAAATAGCTGTTGTGCACAAACCTCTGATAACTGTCTCCTGGTCTTGACTCAGTGTTTCCTTCCCTTTTCCTGAGTCTTTGCTAACTGAGAAACACAATTTGAAGTGTTTCAGTACTAAATTAAACTGTCTCTAACGATAATGCTTGATAAGTAATTCACTGAATGCTATTATTTGCTTAATCAACCTAATATATCGACCCTCGATACATCCTAGGTAAATTAGGTTTTAATGTTACTAACATGTCACATTCAATAGTCTTTTAGGATTGGTACATGTTACCAATTTCAGTTCCGTGTGTACTGCATTTTCTTGCAATTTGCTGGATTCTGGGATACTAGTTTGACCTAGCCAGACGACCTAGTTCCCTTAGTTTTTGGGTTTTGGTCAAAACTACAAACTTGTAGATCTATGTCTTATGGAACGCAGGGCAAAATTTCAGGTCATTCTGAGTTATGTAGAGCAAGTTATGGTCATTTTACTATCGCTGGTCAAATTGCACCAAAATTGGTCATTTTAGGTCATTTTAGGTTAATTTTGGTTCGGCCAGTTTTTGGACCCGAACTTGTGCAAGCTGTTTGACTTGCTTATGGTCAGTTCTGGGTTTTGGTGTCTTCATAAGACTTGTAGATATGGGTCTTAACTATTCATGGTCAAAATTTCAGGTCAATTGGACCTGTTTTGAGTGAGTTATGGCCTAAATACTAACTGCTGCCCAAAACTGCTGCCCAAATGGTCAAATTTCAGGCATTACTTGCACTTAATCCGTATTTGGTCATTTTTCAAGCTACCTTGCAAGCAGAATTTTGGCAAGCTTCTTCAATGAAAGTTGGCACATTTTGTGCCTAGTTTCACCTCCAATTGGTCTCATACCAATTGGAGCCACACACTTAAGGTTCCAGGCCTAAAACTCAAACTGCCTTATTGCATTTCTTTCATACACATCAAGGACCACTTTTAACACTTACCAAACTCAACATTCAAGCCAATTCTGGTTGTACCATAACCTAAACATAATTCACAACATATTATAGGTCATATTGGCAGCTTACAATTACATTCAATGTGCACCATTTAGAACAGAATTTTTCAAACTAAATTTACAATAATTCAATCACCTAACCATAACACTTTTACATGTCCAATTTCACACCATCACACACATACCCAAACTGCCATAATAACCAACACAATTCAACATTAATATTCTATAATCTAAACATGAATTAACATCCTTATGGTTCACCAAACCAGGCTGCCATTTCATGCATTACATTCCCATAATTTCCAAGTATTCAAATTTCAATACCCATTCACATATACTAAGTATACATTACCCAAATAATTTCCTACACAATATACATTTAATCAATCCTTTAATTCACCATTTACAAGCAAAAATAAACTGTCTTCAAGGTGTTTCCATGGCTGTCAAAAGTAATACACACACATCAAACTTCCATTTTCACTTTTCAAACTTACCATTCAACTTTATACATGGAAATCAACTTCAATACATTTAAGCACCTAAATCAATACCCCAAATCACTAAATATATGAAGAAATAATTCATTCTCCATGGACATGAGGGCTGCCAAAAATTGAACACTTCACTAACTCAACAAATCTTCCATTTTCTTCCACAAATCAACTCCTCTCAACTCTAACACAAAGTTTAACAAAGAAATGAAAGAAGATTGGACATGTACCTCAAGTGGGACTTGCCAAAACTCCTTCAAATCTCTCCTTTTTGCTCCCAATATGCGGCCCAAGAGGTTTACTCTAACTTTAGTGAAGGCAACTTGATCACTGGATGGCTTGATCTTGAGTGGATGGAGCTCCACACATGGGACGGCAATGGAGATTTTTAGGGAGAATGGAATTCGGTAAAGTTGAATTTGAGAGGAAGAAGAAGACATTAGTGGAGTATTTGTCCTTAAGTGAGTTTATATAGTCCACTAATTGTCCACTAATGCTCCACTTAACTTAAATAAATACTATTATAATTAAACTTTTAATTATTCCCATATTTTTCCACTTAATCATATTTTATCTTTAATCTCATTTTTCATTCAATTTTTCAAAATATATTACCACTTATTTTTCATGGAAATTTAGGTCAAAATCCAACTCGGAGTGTCAATTGACCAAAATGCCCCTGTTCGGGTTACATTCCCGATTTTTCGGTAACACCGGGTTTTGTCCGTTTTTCGATTTCTCACTTTTCTTTGTACTAATTATTTAATTTTTCTTTGATATTTCTAATGGCATTTATACCTCAATAGGGGTCTATTTAAGTTCTAAAAATATTTTCCAGAGTTCCCCACAGTCCAAGGTTAGTCAACGGTCCACGCCGTGACTTCCCGGTGCGGTCACCCATCGCTAGGGTTCTCAGCTCGCTTAACTTGGTTGCATTTCTTTACTATTATTTTTCTTTTATTTTTCTTGTATTTTCCTTTCTTGTATTTCATTATTTTATGTCTCCTCACTCATCTCGAAGTGTAGTTCTAGGCATCCTAGCGGTCCGGACAACACTGGTCACAGGAACAGTGGAACGCACTACCGAACTTAGGGGTGTTACAATTCGCCCCCACTTAAAATAAATTTTGTCTCGAAATTTTACCTGGCATTAGTCTCTGAACAGCTGTGGGTGTTGTCTCCTCATATCCTCTTCACGTTCCCAAGTAGCTTCCTGGCTTGAATGATGGTTCCACAGCACTTTAACTAGGTGTATCTGTTTGTTCCTCAGCTGCTTCACCTCATAAGCCAGAATTTTTATGGGTTCTTCCTCATATGAGAGGTCTGGATTTACCTCAATCTCTTTAACTGATAGTACATGAGATGGGTCAGATCTGTACCTCCTTAACATGGACACATTGAAGACACTGTGTATCCTTGCTAACTCTGGAGGTAATGCCAACCGATATGCCAAAGGACCCACTCTTTCCAGAACCTCATATGGTCCGATGAAACGAGGACTCAGTTTCCCCTTTCTGCCAAATCTCACAATTCTCTTCCAAGGAGAAACTTTGAGGAATACCTTATCACCCACTGCATATTCAATATCTCTTCTCTTTAGATTAACATAGGACTTCTGACGGTCTGATGCAGCCTTAAGTCTATCTCTGATCAATCTAATCTTTTCCTCTGTCTGCTGAACAATTTCTGGCCCAATCATCTTCCTTTCACCTACTTCATCCCAACATAAGGGAGTTCTGCACTTTCTGCCATACAAAGCTTCATATGGAGGCATCCTAATGCTTGATTGATAGCTGTTGTTATAAGCAAACTCAATCAAAGGCAAGTGTGTATCCCAACTACCTTCAAACTCAATCACACAAGCCCATAGCATATCCTCTAATATCTGAATTACCCTTTCAGACTGGCCATCTATCTGTGGGTGGAATGCTGTGCTGAAGTTCAATCTAGTTCCTAGGGCTCTCTGAAGACTACCCCAGAATCTAGAAGTGAACCTAGGATCTCTGTCAGACACAATTGATACTGGCACTCCATGCAATTTTACAATCTCATATATGTACAATCTGGCCAATATTTCCAGGCTATAATCCATCCGAACTGGCAAAAAGTGAGCAGACTTGGTCAATCTGTCAACTATAACCCATACTGCATCATGACTACTCTGTGTCCTTGGAAGTCCTATAACAAAATCCATAGTTATTCGTTCCCATTTCCACTCTGGTACTGACAAAGGATGTAACAAACCAGCTGGAACTTGATGTTTTGCCTTTACTTGCTGACAAGTTAGGCATTTGGAAACAAATTCAGCTATATCTCTCTTCATACCTGTCGACACCATATTTTGGCCGATCCCCCAAAATTAATAAACTTTGAAGCTGAACCCCAACATAGTCCCCTTTGCCAACCGACCACACTTCCGACCTCCCCCTCAAAAGGAATTTAATTAATACCAAGTCTCCAGGTTATTTAAAGCCTCACCGATCCCTCAAACCAATTCTCGGGTCCCCTGATCATTTAATTATATTTCTGATCTTTCTTGTCAAATAAGATTGAACCAACATTAGGCCTTCGTACCACCAGTCTTATTGCCGGTCTCTCATTTAAAAATTTGAGAATGATAAAGGTTTTGACTCGGTTTAAAGATGATCCCGATCTTAAGTGTTCAAAGCCAAATTTCTAATTTTAATTAAGTCCCGTTTCGTAACTGATCTCATGCATATTGTGTTTTCCGATCTCTTATACTTAGATTAATAATCACTTTCAGTTGTCGTTCTAATATGTTCAAACAATCAAGTGCTTATGCAATTTAGAAACTTTCCGATCACAATCAATCACTGCATCCAAACAAGAGAACTTCTCTCTGGACGCCTGTTCCTTCAACTCCATCACCATTGCACCCTCTTCCCTATTTAGGGCGATGTGCTTCGTAAGCAAGGGACCCTGATGCAGCCAGCTCCGAGAGAAGCCCTCAAAACCATTCGAAATTTTGCTCCTCAAGATGAAGAAGCGGTTCTTCCAATTCTTCAAGGAGGAAGGCAGGTCGGTAAAAAGCCCACAATGGGGTTTCGCCTGGAAGAACCAATACTCGTCGTCCTTTCGACTAGTTAGCTTGTGCAATTCAGCGAACACCTTAGCTGTATGTCGGAGCCCCTTAGCTCGGCATAGGCCTCGGAAGGCTACTAAGATCCGCCACAAGTTCGGGTGAACTTGGGCGATGCACACTTGGTGATGTTTTAAAACTTCTTTAAAGAAGTGGTCAAGAGGGAACCGCAGCCCGGCTTTTAACTGTGCTTCATACACCATGATCATATCATTCCTCTCAAAGAAGTGATCTGCTCGAAGGTCGCCATGACACCGGATAAGTTCATACGAATCAGGCCGGATGTTGTACTCCTGGCTGAACGACTGCAGGTCGGTTTCTTACAAGATTGATGGCAGCTCATCCATGGGAAGATTTTCCCTCCTCGAAGAAGGCACATGCCTTAATGCTGTTGGTTGTCCCCGAGCTGGAACGGAAACCCTAGGAAGTTCAGGCCGTGCGCTTGGTCCGACCACCTCTACCTCATCGGACGACCATGAGAACTGAATGGAAGGGGGCCTTACTGCTCTCTGACCCTCGGCACCGCTCATTTTCAAAGGAAACAGAGAATTTAAACTAAAAGAAAGATCAAAACCCTTACCAGAGCTTGATCGGTGTCGGAGGAACTTGAGAAAATGAGAGAATTTGGAAGTTGTTCGCGAGAGACTGAAAATGACATAAAGGAGCAACTGGCTAACCCCACCCCTATTTATACTCGTTCGAGCATTTAATGCTCACGATGTTCCAGGTAGTGCATTGGATAGCGGGACTCGCCAGCTGTTCTGACACGTCTCACGAATATTCCGGAGATTCCATAAATAGGTCGGTTAACTATAGAGCGGCAGATTAAGGTGTTTTGAATTACGGATCGGATAAGTGTCATTCAAATTAAGAGTCGGATCGGATAAATACTTCAGAGATCGGAAAATAATCAATGCAATAATAATAAAACAACAGTTGTCAAAATAAATTTTATTTCCGAAAAGATTTGATTACATCATTTGGGAGATCTCTGGAGATCGGATTACATTAAAGGTCTAATTACATCATTTGGGCGATCTCTAAAGATTGGATTACATTAAAGGTCTGATTACATCATAAGGGCGATCTTTAGAGACCGGTGGAACATCCTATCTAAAAGCCCTATGTCAAAGCCTAGTCTCGTGGCTGAGTCAAAAGATGTGTTTGACCAGGAGACCGGCTGGGGGGACTATGACTCTCATGAGAATGAGAGAGGTTGTCATCAAAGTTACCGCTCGAAACCGAGCCGCTGTCGGAACACCCATTGTAGAGAGGAGCCAGATGAACGCCAAAGAGCAGTCACCGGTGTTGAGGGGAATATTAGCAGTCTTCTCACCCAAAACTAGTTCGTCGATTATATCGGGCGAACGATTCGAGATCGGCACAATCGAGGTCCTCGATCCAGATCGGTTAATTAGTCCAGTTCTCTCACTGTCATCAGATAAGGTCATCATGATTTTTCGATCACCGGGATCGTAAATTTTTAGGCAAGGAACAAAGAGGACAACCGGAAAAAGATTAAAAGTGGTCATTTTGTCCGGGATTGTTGCCGGAGCAGCTAGAATAAGGAAAATGAGGAGAATAGGGGAGAAAGTCAAGTGAGGTAGGGCCTCCCAGTTGAAGGTATATATATAGGAAAATTTGAGCATTTATTGCAAGCAGAAAACGAAGCGGACGCCTCGAGAATTGAGGGAAATAAATGCTTTGACTGGACCGAACCCGATAAAAAAGAAGACTGGTGTGGTAAAGATCGGTAGAAGGGAGACTGGCATGAGAGATCGGAAAAGGATCACGTTGAAATGACCGGAAAGGAGGGGAGGTCGGAAGACAAAGAGAATAAGACAGCTCCTTCCGATTATCGTCATAATCAGAGCCGAGGTAGTTAAAGCGTTGCAGGTGAAATCTCAACCGCACACCCCAGAATCACCCGCATTACTGACATGTGCAAGAGTACGTCAGGACAGCGCTGTACATCCTAATCTCTACCATTGATCTTACTTGTAAGGACGAGCTCGAAGCACTCGGATCGAAGAAGAAAACGACAAGATCAGCGCCTTTCACTCCTAGCCCTCGGATCGCTCTTGACAAGAAATTTTGGGCCGTCAGATTAGAAGAAAGAAAAGGACAAATACTCCGGAAGGGATCCCAGTCATCCGTTCTGATTCTCTTTAATTCCCGAGCCCTTAGATCATGTCCTTCAAAATCTTAACCCTCCATCTCCGCCAAAATAGATCCTGACCCTTCATGGGGAGCACCCGGCTCCTATAAATACCTGCATGAAAAACTATTCAAGGGAGGACGAAAAAAGAGGGCAGTGACTATAGTGGAAGAACTCTGAAACTTAATTCAGTTTGTTACTCTGCTTTTTTTAGCGTTCATAAGAAAAACTTTTGAAACCAGTTTTCTAAAGTGTTTTCTTGCAAAAGGGATTCTTGAATACTGAAACTCTCTATTTTCAGTTCGTTCATTATCCTGTGGTACTCTCATTTTCAGCTCTTTCTTTTCTTTAGTTCCGCTCCCATTGTCCAGGCTCAACCTCATTTAAACTCGGGTATTATTTCGACCGGATTGCATTTTAGCAAAGCATCCTTCGTTTCAAGGCGGACCTTAACCTTCTGGTTACCAACCTGCAGTTCTATTAAGCTTTGTGATTTCATACTTAGTTTAGTAGATTTGGCTCCCTACAGGTGAGTGCTCGTATTTCCATTTTATTAAGTGCTCGTTTTCATTTTACGTATTTCCTTTGTTCTTTGATGTACGTAGTTTTTTTTCTAAGTTTATATTGCGCTAAAGAATACCAAAAGGTTACTCTCGGGTTTACTTCTTTGTTGATCAGTCCATTCTTTTTGTTAATCTTTGTTATTTCTGAATGCAAGTCTTCTAGTCTCGAGTAATGTATAAGGGGTCGGGTAAAATGTAGGTAACCGTATCTTAAGGGTCTCTTTAAAAATAATAAAAGGTCTAAACAATGAGTCGGGAAAATAGTAAGGCCGAATCACTAGAATAATGCAAAAGATAATTGAGTAAGACAACACAAGGCAGAGTAAAACTGAACTTTAAGATAGATAAATGGGATAGATCGGGTATCAAAAGGTACTGGTAAGGCGACCACATAGGAAGGTCAGAAAATTTGGTTTGGTATCTCTTTGCTAGTTACAAGGTACCAATGAGTTAAAAGAAGCCTTATTCCGAGCCCCTGCATCTTTAAATGCCAAAACCCTTAGTTCTAGGATTTCGTGACGGGTAGCTGTAATCAAGTTTCGAGAGATCGGAAAAGTCCTTATCCGATCCCTATTAAAATAAAAGAGATCGGAGGAGAGTTCTTATCCGGTTCTCACTTAAAAATTTTAATAAATATTTAAAAAGATATCGGAGGAGAGTTCTTATCCGGTTCTCACTTAAAAATTTTAATAGATATTTAAAAGGAGATCGGAGGAGAGTTCTTATCCGGTTCTCACTTAAAAATTTTAATAAATATTTAAAAGGAGATCGGAGGAGAGTTCTTATCCGGTTCTCACTTAAAAATTTTAATAAATATTTAAAAGGAGATCGGAGGAGAGTTCTTATCCGATTCTCAAGCTTAAAAATTTTAATAAATATTTAAAAAAGAGATCGGAGGAGAGTTCTTATCCGATTCTCAAGCTTAAAAATTTTATCAAATATTTAAAAAAGAGATCGGAGGAGATTTCTTATCCGATTCTCAAGCTTAAAAATTTTAATAAATATTTAAAGGAGATCGGAGGAGAGTTCTTATTCGATTCTCAAATTAAATTTTAACAAATACGTAAGATGATTCCCCCTGAAATAAAATTAATACGCAACAGCAACTCACTAAGGTCGTCTCATTTACTTATGTATCTGGGTAATCCGGATAAGTGAAAAATCAAACATTCCTTTCGGTCAAAAGGATTAACATTTCCATTCAAACCCTCCTAACTATGAAGAACGTGAAGTTAAATCTGCTTACCCCCGTTGAGGGACGAGGTGGGGTGCCTAACACCTTCCCCACCCGTTCATGGACCCCGAACCTAGAATCTCTGTTTTTAAAGTGGTTTTATTTTAACTTACTTTCACAAATGGTTTTCTTTAATTTCCCTCAAAATTAAAGTGGTGACTCCTCACTTTTCCCACTTCGGTGAGTGTTCGTCCAGGCGACCGCAAAACACCTTGCGACAGCTTGGCGACTCCACTGGGGAGATTAAAACTTAACCCCGGTCTAGAGGTCCAAAAGTAGATTTAATGTTGCGATCAAATCATAGTTAGGTGGGCTCACTCCGCAAAAAAAACAATTCTATACATTAATTATTGTTATTCCTGCTAACCATTTTGCCTGTCTTGCTTTTTTTTTTTTTGCAGTGCTCTACATTTAAAAGAAAAAAGGGAAAAATAAAAATCCCCCTGAATTGGGAAGAGGTAAAGGTGTCCCTTCACACACTGAACACTCGCACGATGTCCTCACACACTTCAGCCCTATACCCGGGCTTTCTTACCCTTTTAGGAAAGTAGGAGGGAGTCATGTAGCGGTACCCGTGGGTTTTACCCCGTTAGTATCCGTGAAGGCTTTTGCTCAAATTGACACTCGTTCTACTCACTGTGATACCCGTGGAATTTTCCTGACAGTATCGTGGGGGATAGAATGGGGCTCTACTGTTTACAGTAGGGGCAATTTGGGAACCTGTGGCTTTTAGAAAATTAGACCCTAAGCTAAACTATCACGATAGTTGGAAGCCGTAGCAAGCTACCTTGTAAGATAGAACTGTCCAATTAGGTAGCACCCAGCCGGTATTAGGACTTTCCTTTACTTTAAGACAAAAGGGGCATATTTACTCTTACCCTATTCTGTTTATTTTATTTTGTTCTTATTTTGAATCATACTGTTAAGAAAACCTACACATTTTCCTACTTTAATAAATGTGTATGTGTCACTCTGCCAATAGTATAATTCAAGATTACCTGAATTTATCCCGCTAACCAATTTTTCCTGCAGGCATCACCAAAGTAAGGTCTGTAAAAGGATAAGCATCATTTTTAACATGGCATCCTCGAGTCAGTTGGCAGAAGAAGTTCTTAAATCAAAACAGAATGCTAAACCATGGCCCGAATCATCTCATAGCTCAGTGCCCCCACAAAGAGATACTAGCTCATTACCTCCATTGGACCTGAGCAAAATTGAAGTCAGGATGAACAGTTTCGAAGGTCTGGTCAATGGTTGGAAGTCATTTCCCGATCAGGTCAAAGCACAATTTGAGAAGAAGTATGGGAGGATTGCAACCTTGATGCGAGTTAAGGTTCAGATTCCGGCACTAAAGGCCATGTTGTCAGTTTGGAACCCTAAGTTTGGAGTGTTCTCTTTCAATGACATCGATACTGCTCCCACTATGGAAGAATATCAAGCTTTGCTAGAAATCCCTTATGCGGTGCAGAATCGAATTTACCTGCACCTCGAACATAGGCAGACCTAGAAACGGCTCGCACATATGCTGGGGATCCCACCAGAAGAAGCAAAGGTGAGAGAAACCGTTAAAGGAAACACGCATGGATGGTATTGGACTTACCTCAAGAAAGGGTTGGAGCAATGCATCTAAGATCAACAGTGGGATCAAGCTTCATTGATGCTTGCTTTAGCAATTTACGGCTTGATCTTGTTCCCTGGACCTTCCGGAATCATAACCTACGGTGTTGTGGAAATGTTCTGGGCAGTAGAGAAACAGAAAGTCAGCCCAGTACCGGCAATACTTGCCGAGACTTTCTTAACCCTCACTTACTGCAGACAACAAGGCAAGGGGTCCATTAAGTTTTGTTCTCAGTTGTTGCACCTTTGGGTCATTAGTCATATGTGTCCTGTGGAGACAAAGGGATTGACTTGGTACCTTGACCAGCCTCTCATTGAGAAAATGACTCGATTAGTAATCAGCCCGAAGAATGAGCCACAGTGGCAAGAGCAGATTTTGGGCTTCAATAGCCATGACTACTGCTGGAGGAAGCTGTGGACGTCGAGTCAATCCATTTTGATCAGCACGGGAGGTAATCAATCGGTATCCCTAATCGGAGTGACTGGATACACGAGTTATACCCCGGCGTTAGTAATGAGACAGTTTGGCTCAACACAGTCCAGAATCAACATTGAAGGATACCACCAAGGTCATTTCTACCATGAGCTCAAGGAAGAGGAAGGGTTGAAGATAGCTCGCAAATCTTGGGAAAACATCACTCTGATGGAGAGGTCGCCTAAAGGTACGAGTGTCATGGGCGATTATCTTAAATGGAGGGCTGACAGGGACCAAGAACACTTAACTGCAGAATTTGAAGGCAGCAACCCTCGCCGAAACATCCTATCAGAAGAAGCTAATAATCATTTGACTAACTCACTACAGAAGGCAAACACCGAAAACTCGCAACTGCAAGAACAAATAAAGCAGTTAGAGGACCAACAGCAGAACCTTAAAAGAAAAGTGAGAAGACTCAGGGAAGAGGCAAGAACTAAAAAGATGGGGTTCGAAGAGCAAGAAGCGCAGTGGGAAAAGGAAAAAAGCTCTCTTCAAGCTCTGGTAAAAGAAGTAGAAGTGCAGAATAGTAAGCTTCAGGAAAAAATGAAATACCAAGAGATACTCGTAGAAGAGTATAAACAAGAGAACAAAAAGAAGAAGCTCGAATTGAAGGAACAGGCATTACTCATCAACGATATTCTGAAAGAATGTGCTAAGGAAAGGAAGGAGAAAGAAAGACAAGCTGCTCTCTATCAAGAGCTGAAAGAGAATGTTGACCAGCTGGAGAGAACGATAGCACAAGGAAAACAAGAACTCCTTCCTGAATCCGAGTATGCTCTGAAAACATTCGACCCTGCCAAATAAGAAGAAAGGTTATACGAGTATCTCAGAAAATGTCATCTCATTATAAAGAGCATCCCTGAGCCTAGGCCGATGTAAAGAATGCTGTGTATAAATATTTGTAGGAACGGAAGCGTGAAAAACACAAGTTTATACCATTGAATTTAAAAATTTTCACCTAGGGTCACATGCATCATGCAAGATTTATTTTTATCTATTTGATTTCAATGATAAACAACATATTAAAACTCTTTTAATATGTTTTTGGATCTGTATTTGCCATTTAAGATTTTAAAATTAATCAGATTAATTTTAGAACCCTAGATTAAATCAAGAACGATTACACTAACCTCTTGATGCACTGCAGCGTGTCTGCGCCTTTGAGATTTGTCTTCAGGACACCAAATGTTGTCCCTCTAGCTTGTCCACACCAAGAACACCTATGGCAGCCCTTGAATAGCTTCTAAAGCTTTTTCTATTAATTAGAAAATCAAGTTCTGCCTTTTAAGAGATTAAAGATGTAAACAGGACACTAGAAACAATTTCTAGTGTTCTTAATTCAAGAGATTGATGGCTAATCTCTTTGAATTGATGAGAGATGAAGAAGAAGAGAAGAAAACCCTCAAAGTGGCGTGACAAAGGAGTGTGGCTGCTGGTTGTGTTTTATTTTCTCATAACAACACTTAAATAGCTAGGTTAACACATTAAACCCTTGCCACATGTCACCCTTTGATTAGCTCTAGGTTTAAGTGACCCAATCACATTGTGCCAAGTGTCAAACCTATATTTAATCTTGATTTTAATCATCTTACATGATTAAAAAAACATTTGGCAAGCTTATGTGTAATCCCATGTGTCACCATCTCATGGTGCCACGTGTCACACTGCAAAATGACCAAAATGCCCCTGTGTCTTAATTTTGAGTTCTTAACCCAAAATAATTATTTTCTTCTTCTAATTAATTTATATCAAATATAAATTAATTAATTAATCTCTATTAATTAATTTCTCATTAATTAAATTCATATTTAAACACTTTAAATATAAATTTAACTTATATTATACATCTAATAATCTAGATTTGGTTTCAAGTCATGCTAGGGACTTTGCAATTTAATTGCAAACCAAACCTATTTAATGAATAAATTAAACTCTTTAATTAATTAATTAAATCATATTTAAATAGGTGATAACTTGTGTATGTGTGTGACTTACTAGGCTCATCACTAATTGGCAATGAGACATGATATCAACTCTTAATATCATCAGAACTCTTTCTTACTATAAATGATTTCTCTAAATCATTTTATGAACCTCATAGACCATGGTTAACACCTAGCATAGCATGCCATGGCCACCCAATTAGTAATAAGGTTTACCATAAATGAACCTATAATCATATGTTACCATGCACTAGAATCTCTCTGTTACAAAATCCCAACTCAAGCTGGAGTCATGGTTTATGTCAAACTCTATTTGCTATGAATATTATGTTCTCTTTTAATTCCAGTTCTTGATTAAAAAGATTTTCTCATCAGAAACTCTTTTCTGAATAAATCTATCTGTCCTGACCAGGAACTTGAAACATCAAGAACAATTAAATGAACATAGGATTTTATCTCTATTTACTTAGAGGAACAGATTCCATCTTGATCAACACCTACCTCCATATATAACTAGTAGGAGCCAACACATGCCCATATATCCATACACAGTACAAGTATGAAAGCAGTATCAAACTCAAACTACCTATATACAAGATAAGCTGCTATCTCAGGTCTAAAGATTATATGCACTGATATGATTTATGACAAAACATTGACAAGAGTAAACTCCATGTGCTTGTCATAAGTGTCACTGGTTCGGCCTACTTATCATTTATAAGTGCTTATCATATTTGTTATATGGCATGAGACTCACCATTCCATCTTATTTATATCTCATATAAATAACTTGGGAACAAACATGAATACAATATTTCTGGATAAGTCATGTCCTTATTATGAAGTATCCTCGATTGTGAACCTATTTATGATACTTTGTGCTAGAAATATTGTCACTCATATTCTTAACAACTTAAGAACAATATTTCTAACAAAATATCAATGGACCTTTTCTATTACACATAAATATATTATGTAAACGGAAAAGTGGAAATGCCTTTTATTAATAAAAATATATACAAGATACATACTAAATGATATGCTCTAGGGCATACTACTAACAATCTCCCACTAGCACTAGAGCCATTCATTACAATACTTAGACCTATCTTCTCAAGATGTCGGTCTAACTGAACTTGTGACAAAAGCTTAGTGAATGGATCAGCTGAATTTTTTAGCTGATGTTATTTTTCTGCATGGCTATATCGCCTTGCCCAACTATATCTCTGATAATGTGGTAGTGCCATTCTATGTGTTTGGATTTTGGGTGAGACCTTAGTTCCTTAGCTCAGTATGATCGCTCCATTATTGTCACGATGTAGTGGGCTGGCGACTCAATGGAAGGAACTCTGTAAGTTACATCACGAACTTCTTTATCCAAAGCGACTTCCTTTGCGACATCGATGCGAGAATATACTCAGCTTCTGTAGTGGAATCTGCAGTCGTGCTCTGTTTGGAATTTTTCCAACTGACTGCACCTCCATTACAAATGAACACATATCCAGAGGTAGACTTTCTATCATCGATATCTGATTGGAAATCAGAATCAGTATAACCATCCAATTGCAAGTCTCAACCTCCATAAATCAAGAATAAATCCTTAGCTCTTCTCAAGTACTTAAGGATATTCTTGACAGCTATCCAGTGTTCCAAACCTGGATTGGATTGATACCTGCTAGTCAAACTAACAGCATATGCGATATCCGGCCTAGTATACAACATTGCATACATTAAACTTCCAATAGCCGAAGCATATGGAATCCTGGCCATCTTATCTCTTTCATCAGGTGTCTTTGGAGACATCTCTTTAGAAAGATGGATACCATGTCTCACTGGTAACAATCCTTTCTTGGAATCAAGCATGTTAAACCTCTTTAACACCTTTTCCAAGTATAGACTTTGGGATAAACCAATTATTCTTTTCGCTCTATCTCTATAGATGCGAATCCCAAGAATATAGGTTGCCTCCCCTAAGTCTTTCATGGAGAATGTATTTGACAACCATACCTTTATAGTTGTTAACATACCTGTGTCATTACCCATCAACAGTATGTCATCCACATATAAGACAAGGAAAGTGATAGCACTGTCACTAACCTTCTTATATACACATGGCTCATCCTCATTTTTGATAAAACCAAAGGATTTAATGGCTTCATCAAAACGAATGTTCCAACTCCTCGAAGCTTATTTTCAACCCATAAATGGATCGCTTTAGCTTGAATACCTTGGAACCATCTTGGGATTCAAAACCCCTAGGTTGTTCCATGAAAATGTTTTCTTCAATGTATCCATTGAGAAAAATTTGTTTGACATCCATCGCCAAATCTCATAATCATAGTACGCAGCTATTGCTAATAAAATCCTAATTGATTTAAGCATGGCAACAGGCGAGAAAGTCTCCTCATAGTCGATTCCTTGCCTTTGGCGAAACCCTTTCGCTACTAGCCTTGCCTTATAGGTCTCTACCTTTCCATCAGAACCAATTTTCTTCTTGAAAACCCATTTGTTCCCTATAGGTATAATACCTTCAGGTGGGTCAACAAGATCCCAAACTTGATTCTTATACATGGAATCAATCTCGGATTTCATAGCATCAATCCATTTTGAAGAGTCTATATCTGATATAGCTTCTTCATAGGTAAGTGGATCATCTCCATGATCTACTTCTTCATGAGTAGACAACTCTTGTTCTTCTTCATGAAGAAAACCATATCTCACTGGTGGGTGAGATACCCTGGTTGTTCTACGAGGAACAGCTGTAGAAGTTTCATCAACGGGTATTGGTTGACTAGATGGATCTATATCCATCTGATCTGTTAGTTGGTCAGAATTCTCCAATTCTAACTCTATTTACCTTCCTTTGCCTCCTTCTTGAACAATCTGTTGTTCAAGAAATGTAGCATCTCTACTTATCACAACCTTTTGTGAAGTAGGCAAATAAAAATAATATCCAAAACTATCTTTTGGATATCCAACAAATCGACCCTTTTTTGATCTGGTCTCCAATTTATCAGTGTTCAGCTTTTTGATATAAGCTGGACAACCCCAAATCTTAACATGCTTAAGACTTGGTTTTCTTCCATGCCATATCTCATAAGGTGTGGAAGAAACTGATTTTGATGGAATCCTATTCAGAATATACAGAGCTGATTCTAATGCAAATCCCCAAAAGGAGATTGGCATATCAGTATAGCTCATCATACTACGTACCATATCCAGTAGGGTATGATTTCTTCTTTCAGATACACCATTCAGTTGTGGTGTTCCTGGAGGAGTCAGCTGAGAAACAATGCCATGCTCTCTCAAGTATTCATCAAATTCAGTACTCAAATATTCACCTCCACGATCTGATCGAAGAGCTTTAATACTCTTTCCTGTTTGATTTTCTACTTCAGATTTAAATTCTTTGAACTTTTCAAAGGATTCATGTTTGTATTTCATCAAATACAAATACCCAAACCTTGATTTATCATCAGTAAAGGTAATAATGAAAACCCCTCTCTAGCCATTTCTTTAAATGGACCACATACATCACTATGTATTAGCTCCAAAATATTTTTAGCTCCTAGCCCTTGTCCAACAAGGGGTGATCTAGTCATTTTGCCTTGAAGGCAAGATTCACAAGTTGGAGTAGGCTCAGAGCCCAATGAGGATAGAATACCCATTTTCTCCAATTTTGTAATCCTATCTTCTACAACATGACATAACCTTAAGTGCCAAATATATTTTGAACTTGAGTTGGTTTTCACCATGGCATTGCATTCATTTAGATTGCTATACTCTGGCCATTGGAAATACTTTCTTACTGGCAATGGAAACACTTTCTTGTTGGCAATGGAAACACTTTCCTGTTGGCAGTGGAAACACTTTCCTTTGCCTTCATCAGCTTTAGTCTTCTTTTTCTGTTTAGCTATTTTCTTAGAAGGACCAATTATCTGAGGTTTCTTTTTCTTATTGCCCTTCTTCTTGTTGGACTTTCCAGCAGAAGAAGATGCAACCAAAGCTACCTCTTTTTCTTTATTGCCTGGCATATTCTTTTGGGCATTAACCAGCATGTTGAGTAAACCAGCTAAGGTGCATTCCTGTTTGGTCATATGAAATTTGTCACAAAATTCCCAAAAGACTCAGGAAGGGACTGAAGGATCAAATCCGTCTGTAGTTGGAAATCCATGTTGAAGTCAAGATATTCCAACTGCTCAATCAGCCGAATCATCTTGTGGACATGATCCCCAACATTCTGTCCCTCAGACATCCTCATGCGGAACAACTGCCTAGATATCTCATACCTAGCATTCCTGCTGTGCTCACCATACAACTCTTGTAGGTGAAGGAGGATCTCACTCGCACTCTACATGTTCTCATGTTGCTTCTGTAACTCATTACTCATGGAAGCAAGCATGTAACACTTAGCTCTCATATCATGCTCCTTCCACTTGTCCAAAGTTTCATGTTCCTCTTGTGTGGCCTCTGGAGGTAAGGGACCAGGAACATTTGAATCTAAAACATATCCTATATGTTCAAGGTTCAGGACAAGTTTCAAATTTCTTAGCCAATCAGACAGATTAGGTCCTGTCAACCTATTGTGATCAAGTATGCTTGCAAGGATATTGGATGGTGATGGTTGTTTTGTGATCATTTTTATCAGAAAATTAACTGCAGAAAATAACCAGATTAATTAGTAAATGTATCATGTAATTAACCAAAATGATTATGGTCTTTTAATCAAATTGGTCCTCCCACTAACTTAGCGAATCCTACACTTCCAAAGTAGAAAACGGAAATCCTAGTTGGATGGATTTCTAGTGGGTGATTGAATTCTTATAATTCTATTGATCATCCTTAGGTACATCCATTATTGGAATTACAATAAACTATAAGTGAGCAACTCTTTGCCCATCACATCTCATGTGAGGTTCAATCCTTTACCTAGCCCCTAATGCTCAAAATCTCAGGTACATCCATTATTGACTTATCTTGCATTAGTTAAGTTGATCCCATTGAGCCAGTAATTATGCAAATAATTTTAATGTCCTCAGGTACATCCAATATTGGCCACTAAACCATTTACATATTTACAACATCTCATGCTTAACAATTATTCTTAAGAAAATCTCTTAAATAAATTGCATCTTATGCAACTATTGAAAATTTCTTAAAATAATTGCCCCAATGGAGGGCCTATGTTATAATTACTTTAATTATAGCATGTCCAACTTAATCATTTGTTTGGAAGATTTTATGGTCATTCTATTTATTATTAAGGTCTCACTTTGCACATTATCCATTTAGCATGCATATATCATATAATTGTATACATTCCCATACATCTCATGCATTCATGGATAAGCAGAAAATATGGTATGATCATGGACATTCTAAGGGATTCAATTCTGAGCCACCAAGAATTGAATCAGGGCATTCCTAGGTGCATTTCATTCATTCATTTTACAAGAGTTGCTGAAGGAGTACATAATCAACACTTGATCTTGAATTCCTCCCACTGGTCCCACCAATGCTCTTGACCTCCTTGAACTTCTTGCAATCCAATATTACATAGTAATCCTTGGCATACCAAGGCGAATTTACAAGAACTTAAATAAATGAAATTACAACCCAAAAATTATTACAAACTTAATAATGCATGCCCAAAATAAATTAAAATAAATTAATTAATTTACAATCCCAAAGAAACATAAAAGAAATAAATCCAATCACATTGGTCTTTTATAGTCCATGATCATCCATCATGCATATCACTATTTAACAATTAAATAAAAATACATACTTAAATTAAATTGAATATCTCATATTCAACTTAAAAATTCAGATTTGAATATGATTCAAATAAATTTAAAAATTCAGATTTGAATCTCATTCAAACAAATTTAAAAAATCAGATTTGAATCACATTCAAACAACTTTAAAAATTCAGATTTGAATCACATTCAAACATTTTTTAAAAAATCAGATTTGAATCACATTCAAATATTTTTTAAAAAATCAGATCTGAATTTTATTCAATCAATTTTAAAAAATCAGATTTAAATATGATTCAAACAACTTTAAAAATTCAGATTTGAATCACATTCAAACAACTTTTAAAATTCAGATTTGAATCACATTCAAACAATTTTTAAAATTCTGATTTGAATCATAATTTAATTGTGTGATAAAAACTACTAATTAAACACTTTAATTAGTCAAAGAATAGGCCTTAGATCATACAACAATTGCAGAATTAAAAGCCAAACCTTAAACCACCCATGGAAGCCAAACCATGCGCACCATTGATGGTGTTTTTTCAAGTATGCCGCCAACTTGCTTTGCAACCAGCAATGAACATTTGATCTCATGATCAAACACACAATTAAATCATATAATCAATAATCTAAATGGCAAATATAGTGGCTCTGATACCAATTGTAGGAACGGAAGCGTGAAAAACACAAGTTTATACCATTGAATTTAAAAATTTTCACTTAGGGTCACATGCATCATGCAAGATTTATTTTTATCGATTTGATTTCAATGATAAACAACATATTAAAACTCTTTTAATATGTTTTTGGATCTGTATTTGCCATTTAAGATTTTAAAATTAATCAGATTAATTTTAGAACCCTAGATTAAATCAAGAACGATTACACTAACCTCTTGATGCACTGCAGCGTGTCTGCGCCTTTGAGATTTGTCTTCAGGACACCAAATGTTGTCCCTCTAGCTTGTCCACACCAAGAACACCTATGGCAGCCCTTGAATAGCTTCTAAAGCTTTTTCTATTAATTAGAAAATCAAGTTCTGCCTTTTAAGAGATTAAAGATGTAAACAGGACACTAGAAACAATTTCTAGTGTTCTTAATTCAAGAGATTGATGGCTAATCTCTTTGAATTGATGATAGATGAAGAAGAAGAGAAGAAAACCCTCAAAGTGGCGTGACAAAGGAGTGTGGCTGCTGGTTGTGTTTTATTTTCTCATAGCAACACTTAAATAGCTAGGTTAACACATTAAACCCTTGCCACATGTCACCCTTTGATTAGCTCTAGGTTTAAGTGACCCAATCACATTGTGCCAAGTGTCAAACCTATATTTAATCTTGATTTTAATAATCTTACATGATTAAAAAAAAAACATTTGGCAAGCTTATGTGTAATCCCATGTGTCACCATCTCATGGTGCCACGTGTCACACTGCAAAATGACCAAAATGCCCGTGTCTTAATTTTGAGTTCTTAACCCAAAATAATTATTTTCTTCTTCTAATTAATTTATATCAAATATAAATTAATTAATTAATCTCTATTAATTAATTTCTCATTAATTAAATTCATATTTAAACACTTTAAATATAAATTTAACTTATATTATACATCCAATAATCTAGATTTGGTTTCAAGTCATGCTAGGGACTTTGCAATTTAATTGCAAACCAAACCTATTTAATTAATCAATTAAACTCTTTAATTAATTAATTAAATCATATTTAAATAGGTGATAACTTGTGTATGTGTGTGACTTACTAGGCTCATCACTAATTGGCAATGAGACATGATATCAACTCTTAATATCATCAGAACTCTTTCTTACCATAAATGATTTCTCTAAATCATTTTATGAACCTCATAGACCATGGTTAACACCTAGCATAGCATGCCATGGCCACCCAATTAGTAATAAGGTTTACCTTAAATGAACCTATAATCATATGTTACCATGCACTAGAATCTCTCTGTTACTAAATCCCAACTCAAGCTGAAGTCATGGTTTATGTCAAACTCCATTTGCTATGAATATTATGTTCTCTTTTAATTCCAGTTCTTGATTAAAAAGATTTTCTCATCAGAAACTCTTTTCTGAATAAATCTATCTGTCCTGGCCAAGAACTTGAAACATCAAGAACAATTAAATGAACATAGGATTTTATCTCTATTTACTTAGAGGAACAGATTCCATCTTGATCAACACCTACCTCCATATATAACTAGTAGGAGCCAACACATGCCCATATACCCATACACAGTACAAGTATGAAAGCAGTATCAAACTCAAACTACCTATATACAAGATAACTGTGCTATCTCAGGTCTAAAGATTATATGCACTGATATGATTTATGACAAAACATTGACAAGAGTAAACTCCATGTGCTTGTCATAAGTGTCACTAGTTCGGCCTACTTATCATTTATAAGTGCCTATCATATTTGTTATATGGCATGAGACTCACCATTCCATCTTATTTATATCTCATATAAATAACTTGGGAACAAACATGAATACAATCTTTCTGGATAAGTCATGTCCTTATTATGAAGTATCCTCGATTGTGAACCTATTTATGATACTTTGTGCTAGAAATATTGTCACTCATATTCTTAACAACTTAAGAATAATATTTCTAACAAAATATCAATGGACCTTTTTTATTACACATAAATATATTATGTAAACGGAAAAGTGAAAATGCCTTTTATTAATAAAAATATATACAAGATACATACTAAATGATATGCTCTAGGGCATACTACTAACAATATTCAGTTAATGGAAAACTTTTAGGCCATTGTTTAGCAAAATTGTGAATGAATAGTATAACTCCCGTAGGAACCCCCTCGCTAGGGTTGTGCGAAAAATTGGATATGCCATATGAACAGGTATCATAAACGCGCATTCAATCCAGTCATCACAGTCAGACTATCGAATGATGCCATGATAAAATTGATGCAACCATCCTTCTGCAGATTTCATTTTGGCTCCCAAATGCCACTGTATCCTTTGTCTGAACTAGGACCTGTAGTTTTTTTACGAAATTCAAAAATTCATTAAAAGCTTTTTATTTCCCCACAGAAAATCAACATTGCTTCAAACAAGACAAGTCTGACCAAGCACACTGTTCAACCCAAGCGAATGTACTTAATAAGATCTCGAACAAAGAAGATAATGGAAGATCAGGAACAAGTATAGAACCTACAAGGACAGGTTTCCGAATTAAAGGATCAGGTCTCAGAACTTATGAGACTAATGAGGGAGATGTCCCAAAATAAACCCACTTCAGAACCTAACCCACCATTACCTCCCCCACCACCTACAATAATGGATCCTCACTAAGCTTCAACCTCTTTCACCTTTCAGTCACCTATCCCGGATCCGACAATCATTGTCATCCAGCTACTATAAATAATGACCCACCTTTCTCCCATTCCCCGGCTATCTCAAATGCCGACCCATACCCTTCAATAATGATCCCTCCGGTTCACTCCACTTCTCATTTCCGCTGGGGGAGTATCTTTTGCAGTAGGAAGAGAAAATAAGACCAGGGAAAATGAAAAACTATCTGCTCTAGAGGAAAGACTGAGAGCAATAGAGGGACTGAACATGTATGGTTCAGTCGATGTGGCTTCACTAAAATTGGCGCCAGATGTGGTGGTGCCACCCAAATTCAAAGTCCTGAACTTCGACAAGTACACTGGGAACTCAGACCCCCGCATTCACCTGGCAACTTACATCGCCAAAATGTATGCCTTGACAGAAGATGACAGACTTCTCGTCTACTTCTTTCACGAGAGCCTCTCTGGAGCAGCCCTGAAATGGTGCATACAGTTGGATAGGAGCAAACTGCACTCCTGGAAGGATTTAGCTGATGCATTCTTGAAACAGTACAAATTTAACTGTGGTGTGGCCCCTAACAGTACAAATTTAAATGTGATGTGGGGTACCTCCAAAACCTGGTGCAGAGAGACAGGGAAAGCTTCAAGGAATATGCCCAAAGATGGAGAGAGAAGGCTGCAGAAGTATATCCTCCAGTGACCGATAATGAATTATGCTCCCTGTTCATCGAAACATTGAAGGCTCCTTACTTCAATTTGATGATTGGAAACACTTCCAACAGCTTCTCGGACATCATCCAGGCCGGTGAGAGAATAGAGGCTAATCTAAGGATGGGACGGCTGCAGGAGTTGACTGAGAATCCTTCGAAGAAAACTGCCAGTTTTGGAAAAAAGAAGGAGGGTGATGTGCATTCCGTCACCCGACAAAATAATTACTCCTCACTTCCTCCAAATAACTACCGGCCATATCCTCCCCCTCATGGCCAAACAGTTGCAAACATTCCACCTCCTTTCCCAAATTATCCACACCCACGTCCACAATACCCACCACCTACAAATTATCAACCTAGACCTCCTCCTCCACTTACCCAATCCAGACCACCCCCAAATAACCCGAGACCACCAAGAAATCCTGATCCACCTCTTCCTCTCCCACTCAGTGAAATATACCGATACCTCGTCGGTATAAACTAGATAGTACCAGTTCCCCTAGACCCAATTCAGCCACCATACCCCAGGTGGTATGATGCCACTGCCCGTTGTGAATACCATGGAGGGGCACAAGGACATTCAACTGACAACTGCAGGGCACTTAGAGGGAGAGTGCACGCTTTAATCCGGAACGGGTGGTTGATGAAGGAACGGAAGCGTGAAAAACACAAGATTATACCATTGAATTCAAAAATTTTCACCTAGGGTCACAAGCACCATGCAAGATTTATTTTTATCTATTTGATTTCAATGATAAGCAACATATTAAAACTCTTTTAATATGTTTTTTGGATCTGTATTTGCCATTTAAGATTTTAAAATTAATCAGATTAATTTTAGAACCCTAGATTAAATCAAGAACGATTACACTAACCTCTTGATGTGCTGCAGCGTGTCTGCGCCTTTGAGATTCGTCTTCAGGACACCAAATGTTGTCCCTCTAGCTTGTCCACACCAAGAACACCTATGGCAGCCCTTGAACAGCTTCTAAAGCCTTTTCTATTAATTAGAAATTCAAGTTCTGCCTTTTAAGAGATTAGAGATGCAAACAGGACACTAGAAACAATTTCTAGTGTTCTTAATTCAAGAGATTGATGGCTAATCTCTTTGAATTGATGAAAGATGAAGAGAAATAGCTGGAGAGGCTCAAAGTGGCGTGACATATGAGAGGAGAGGCTGCTGGTTATGTTTTCTTTTCATAACCCCACTTAAATAGCTAGGTTAACACATTAAACCCTAGCCACATGTCACCCTTTGATTAGCTCTAGGTTTAAGTGACCCAATCACATTGTGCCAAGCGTCAAACCTATATTTAATCTTGATTTTAATCATCTTACATGATTATAAATATTTGTAAGCTTATGTGTTATGCCATGTGTCACCATCTCATGGTGCCACGTGTCCTGTACAAAATGACCAAAATGCCCCTGTGTCTTAATTTTGAGTTCTTAACCCAAAATAATTATTTTCTTCTTCTAATTAATTTATATCAAATATAAATTAATTAATTAATCTCTATTAATTAATTTCTCATCAATTAAATTCATATTTAAACACTTTAAATATAAATTTAATTTATACTACATATCCAATAATCTAGATTTGGTTTCAAGTCATGCTAGGGACTTTGCAATTTTATTGCAAACCAAATCTATTTAATTAATCAATTAAACTCTTTAATTAATTAATTAAATCATATTTAAATAGGTGATAACTTGTGTATGTGTGTGACTTACTAGGCTCATCCCTAATTGGCAATGAGACATGATATCAACTCTTAATATCATCAGAACTCTTTCTTACCATAAATGATTTCTCTAAATCATTTTATGAACCTCATAGACCATGGTTAACACCTAGCATAGCATGCCATGGCCACCCAATTAGTAATAAGATTTACCTTAAATGAACCTATAATCATATGTTACCATGCACTAGAATCTCTGCATTACAAAATCCCAACTCAAGTTGAGTCATGGTTTATGTCAAACTCCATTTGCTATGAATATTATGTTCTCTTTTAATTCTAGTTCTTGATTAAAAGATTTTCTCATCGAAACTCTTTTACGAATAAATCTATCTGTCTGGCCAGAACTTGAAACATCAAGAACAATTAAATGAACATAGGATTTTAACTCTATTTACTTAGAGAGCAGATTCCTTCTTGATCAACACCTACCTTCATATATAACTAGCGAGAGCCAACAGATGCCCATATACCCATACATAGTACAAGTATGAAAGCGATATCAAACTCAAACTACCTATATACAAGATAAGCTGTGCTATCTCAGTCTAAAGATTATATGCATCGATATGATTTATTAAAAAACAATGACAAGAGTAAACTCCATGTGCTTGTCATAATCTTAACTGTTTCGTCCTACTTATCATTTATAAGTGCCAATCATGTTTGTTCTATGGAATGAGACTAACACTTCCATCTTATTTATAACTCATATAATAACTTGGGAACAAACATGAATACAATCTTTACGGATAAGTCATGTCCTTATTAAGAAGAATCATCGATTGTGAACCTATTTATGATACTTTGCTAGAAATATTGTCACTCATATTCTTAACAACTTAAGAATAATATTTCTAACAAAATATCAATGGACCTTTTCTATTACACATAAATATATTATGTAAACGGAAAAGTGGAAATGCCTTTATTAATAAAAATATGTACAAGATACATACTAAATGATATGCTCTAGGGCATATTACTAACAATCTCCCACTAGCACTAGAGCCATTCATTACAATATCTTAGACCCATCTTCTCAAGATGTCAGTCTAGCGAGATTATGACAAAGGCTTAGTGAATGGATCAGCTGGTTTTTTAGCTGATGTTATATTTTCGGCATGGCTATATCGCCTTGCCCAACTATATCCCTGATAATATGGTAGTGCCTTTCTATGTGTTTGGATTTTGGGTGAGACCTTGGTTCCTTAGCCTGTATGACTGCTCCATTGTTGTCACAGTGTAATGGAACTGCTGACTCAATGGAAGGAACTACTGTAAGTTATTTCACGAACTTCTTCATCCAAAGCGACTTCTTTTGCGACATCGATGCGAGAATATACTCGACCTCGATGAGTGGAATCTGCAGTCGTGCTCTGTTTGGAACTCTTCCAACTGACTGCACCTCCATTACAAATGAACACATATCCAGAGGTAGACTTTCTATCATCGATATCTGATTGGAAATCAGAATCAGTATAACCATCCAATTGCAAGTCTCCACCTCCATAAATCAAGAATAAATCCTTAGTTCTTCTCAAGTACTTAAGGATATTCTTGACAGCTATCCAGTGTTCCAAACCTAGATTGGATTGATACCTGCTAGTCAAACTAACAGCATATGTGATATCCGGCCTAGTACACAACATTGCATACATTAAACTTCCAATAGCCGAAGCATATGGAATCCTGGCCATCTTATCTCTTTCTTTAGGTATCTTTGGAGACATCTCTTTAGAAAGGTGGATACCATGTCTCACTGGTAACAATCCTCTCTTGGAATCAAGCATGTTAAACCTCTTTAATACCTTTTCCAAGTATAGACTTTGGGATAAACCAATTATTCTTTTTGCTCTATCTCTATAGATGCAAATCCCAAGAATATAGGTTGCCTCCCCTAAGTCTTTCATGGAGAATGTACTTGACAACCATACCTTTATAGTCGTCAACATACCTGTATCATTACCCATCAACAGTATGTCATCCACATATAAGACAAGGAAAGTGATAGCACTGTCACTAACCTTCTTATATACACATGGCTCATCCTCATTTTTGATAAAACCAAAAGATTTAATGGCTTCATCAAAACGGATGTTCCAACTCCTCGAAGCTTGTTTCAACCCATAAATGGATCGCTTTAGCTTGCATACCTTGGAACCATCTTGGGATTCAAATCCCCTAGGTTGTTCCATGAAAATGTTTTCTTCAATGTATCCATTGAGAAAAGCTATTTTGACATCCATCTGCCAAATCTCATAATCATAGTATGCAGCTATTGCTAATAAAATCCTAATTGATTTAAGCATGGCAACAGGCTAGAAAGTCTCCTCATAGTCTATTCCTTGCCTTTGGCGAAACCCTTTCGCTACTAGCCTTGCCTTATAGGTCTCTACCTTTCCATCAGAACCAATTTTCTTCTTGAAAACCCATTTGTTCCCTATAGGTACAATACCTTCAGGTGGGTCAACAAGATCCCAAACTTGATTCTTATACATGGAATCAATCTCGGATTTCATAGCATCAATCCATTTTGAAGAGTCTATATCGATATAGCTTCTTCATAGGTAAGTGGATCATCTCCATGATCTACTTCTTCATGAGTAGACAACTCTTGTTCTTCTTCATGAAGAAAACCATATCTCACCGTGGGTGAGATACCACAGTTGTTCTACGAGGAAGCAGTGTAGATGTTTCATCAATGGGTATAGGTTGACTAGATGGATCTATATCCATCGATGCATTGGTTGGTCGAATTCTCCAATTCTAACTCTATTTGCCTTCCTTTGCCTCCTTCTTGAACAAAGTTGTTCAAGAAATGTGGCATCTCTACTTATCACAACCTTTTGTGAAGTAGGCAAATAAAAATAATATCCAAAACTATCTTTTGGATATCCAACAAATCGACCTTTTACGATCTGGTCTCCAATTTATCGGTGTTCACTTTTGATATAAATTTGGACAACCCCAAATCTTAACATGCTTAAGACTTTGTTTTCTTCCATGCCATATCTCATAAGGTGTGGAAGAAAGCGATTTTGATGGAATCCTATTCGAATATACAAAGTGATTCTAATGCAAATCCCAAAGGAGATTGGCATATCGGTATAGCTCATCATACTACGTACCATATCCAATAAGTACGATTTCTCCTTCGGATACACCATTTAACTGTGGCATTCCTGGAGGAGTCAGATGAGAAACAATGCCATGCTCTCTCAAGTATTCATCAAATTCAGTACTCAAATATTCACCTCCACGATCTGATCGAAGAGCTTTAATACTCTTTCCTGTTTGATTTTCTACTTCAGATTTAAATTCCTTAAACTTTTCAAAGGATTCATGTTTGTATTTCATCAAATACAAATACCCAAACCTTGATTTATCATCAGTAAAGGTAATAAAATAATGAAAACCCCCTCTAGCCATTTCTTTAAACGGACCACATACATCACTATGTATTAGTTCCAAAATATTTTCAGCTCTTAGCCCTTGTCCAACAAAGGGTGATCTAGTCATTTACCCTGAAGGCAAGATTCATAAATTGGAGTAGGCTCAGAGCCCAATAAGGATAGAATCCCCATTTTCTCCAGTTTTTGCAATCCTATCTTCTGCAACATGACATAACCTTAAGTGCCAAATATATTTTGAACTTGAGTTGGTTTTCACCATGGCATTGCATTCATTTAGATTGCTATACTCTGGCCAGTGGAAACACTTTCTTACTGGCAATGGAAACACTTTCCTATTGGCAATGGAAACACTTTCCTGTTGGCAGTGGAAACACTTTCCTTTGCCTCCATCAGCTTTAGTCTTACTTTTCTGTTTAGCTATTTTCTTGGAAGGACCAGGAATCTGAGGTTTCTTTTTCTTATTGCCTTTCTTCTTGTTGGACTTTCCAGTGAAGAAGATGCAACAAAGCTACCTCTTTTTCTTTATTGCACAGCATATTCTTTTGGGCAATAACCAGCATGTTGAGTAATTCAGCTAAGGTGCATTCCTGTTTAGTCATATGGAAATTTGTCACAAAATTCCCAAAAGACTCAGGAAGGGACTGAAGGATCAAATCCGTTTGTAGTTGGAAATCCATGTTGAAGTCAAGATGTTCCAACTGCTCAATCAGCCGAATTATCTTGTGGACATGATCCCCAACATTACATCCCTCGGACATCCTCATACGGAATAGCTGTCTAGATATCTCATACCTAGCATTCTGCCGTGATCACCATACAACTCTTGTAGGTGAAGGAGGATCTCACTCGCACTCTGCATGTTCTCATGTTGCTTCGTAACTCATTACTCATGGAAGCAAGCATGTAACACTTAGCTCTCATATCATGCTCCTTCCACTTGTCCAAAGTATCATGTTCCTCTTGTGTGGCCTCTGGAGGTAAGGGACCAGAACATTTGAATATAGAACATATCCTATATGTTCAAGGTTCAGACAAGTTTGAAATTTCTTAGCCAATCAGAATGATTAGGTCCTGTCAACTGTTGTGATCAAGTATGCTTGCAAGGATATTGGATGGTGGTGGTTGTTTTGTGCTCATTTTTATCGTAAAATTAATCTGCAGAAAATAACCAGATTAATTAGTAAATGTATCATGTAATTAACCAAAATGATTATGGTCTTTTAATCAAATTGGTCCTCCCACTAACTTAGCGAATCCTACACTTCCAAAGTAGAAAGCGGAAATCCTAGTTGGATGGATTTCTAGTGGGTGATTGAATTCTTATAATTCTATTGATCATCCTCGGTACATCCATTATTGGAATTACAATAAACTATAAGTGAGCAACTCCTTGCCCATCACATCTCATGTGAGGTTCAATCATTTGCTAGCCCCTAATGCTCAAAATCTCGGTACATCCAATATTGACTTATCTTGCATTAGTTAAGTTGATCCCATTGAGCCGATAATTATGCAAATAATTTTAATGTCCTCAGTACATCCAATATTGGCCACCAAACCATTTACATATTTACAACATCTCAGCTTAACAATTATTCTTAAGAAAATCTCTTAAATTAATTGCATCTCATACAACTATTTAAAATTTCTTAAAATAATTGCCCCAATGGAGGGCTTATGTTATAATTACTTTAATTATAGCATTTCCAACTTAATCATTTGTTTGGAAGATTTTATAGCCATCCTAATTACTATTAAGGTCTCACTTTGCACATTATCCATTTAGCATGCATATATCATATAATTGCATACATTCCCATACATCTCATGCATTCATGGATAAGCGATAAATATGGTATGATCATGGACTTTCTAAGGGATTCAATTGAGCCACCAAGAATTGAATCGGGGCATTCCTAGGTGCATTTCATTCATTCATTTTACAAGAGTTGCTGAAGGAGTACATAATCAACACTTGATATTGAATTCCTCCCACTGGTCCCACCAATGCTCTTGACCTCCTTGAACTTCTTGCAATCCAATATTACATAGTAATCCTTGGCATACCAAGCGAATTTACAAGAACTTAAATAAATGAAATTACAACCCAAAAATATTACAAACTTAATAATACATGCCCAAAATAAATTAAAATAAATTAATTAATTTACAATCCCAAAGAAACATAAAAGAAATAAATCCAATCACATTGGTCTTTTATAGTCCATGATCATCCATCATGCATATCACTATTTAACAATTAAATAAAACATACATTCGTAAATTAAATTGAATATCTCATATTCAACTTAAAATTCAGATTTGAATATGATTCAAATAAATTTAAAAATTCAGATTTGAATCTCATTCAAACAAATTTAAAAATTCAGATTTGAATCACATTCAAACAACTTCAAAAATTCAGATTTGAATCACATTCAAACATTTTTAAAAATCAGATTTGAATCACACTCAAATATTTTTAAAAAATCAGATCTGAATTTTATTGAATCAATTTTAAAAATCAGATTTAAATATGATTCAAACAACTTTAAAAATTCAGATTTGAATCTCATTCAAACAACTTTTAAAATTCAGATTTGAATCACATTCAAACATTTTTAAAATTCTGATTTGAATCATAATTTAATTGTGTGATTAAAACAACTAATTAAACACTTTAATTAGTCAAAGAATAGGCCTTAGATCATACAACAATTGCAGAATTAAAAGCCAAACCTTGAATCACCCATGGAACCATTGTTGCCGCCACCAATGGTGGCTTCTCCATGTGTGACGCCACATCTCATGATCCAACCAGCAATGAATCTCTTGATCTCATGATCAAACACACAATTAAATTATATAATCAACAATCTAAATGGCAAATATAGTGGCTCGATACCAATTGAAGGCAGGCGTGAAAAACACAAGATTATACCATTGAATTCAAAAATTTTCACCTAGGGTCACAAGCACCATGCAAGATTTATTTTTATCTATTTGATTTCAATGATAAGCAACATATTAAAACTCTTTTAATATGTTTTTTGGATCTGTATTTTCCATTTAAGATTTTAAAATTAATCAGATTAATTTTAGAACCCTAGATTAAATCAAGAACGATTACACTAACCTCTTGATGTCTTTGCAGCGTATGCGCCTTTGAGATCGTCTTGAGGACACCAAATGTTGTCCCTCTAGCTTGTCCACACCAAGAACACCTATGGCAGCCCTTGAACAGCTTCTAAAGCCTTTTCTATTAATTAGAAATTCAAGTTCTGCCTTTTAAGAGATTAGAGATGCAAACAGGACACTAGAAACAATTTCTAGTGTTCTTAATTCAAGAGATTGATGGCTAATCTCTTTGAATTGATGAAAGATGAAGAGAAATAGCTGGAGAGGCTCAAAGTGGCGTGACATATGAGAGGAGAGGCTGCTGGTTATGTTTTCTTTTCATAACCCCACTTAAATAGCTAGGTTAACACATTAAACCCTAGCCACATGTCACCTTTGATTAGCTCTAGGTTTAAGTGACCCAATCACATTGTGCCAAGTGTCAAACCTATATTTAATCTTGATTTTAATCATCTTACATGATTAAAAATATTTGCAAGCTTATGTGTTATGCCATGTGTCACCATCTCATGGTGCCACGTGTCACACCCAAAATGACCAAAATGCCCTGTGTCTTAATTTTGAGTTCTTAACCCAAAATAATTATTTTCTTCTTCTAATTAATTTATATCAAATATAAATTAATTAATTAATCTCTATTAATTAATTTCTCATCAATTAAATTCATATTTAAACACTTTAAATATAAATTTAATTTATACTACATATCAATAATCTAGATTTGGTTTCAAGTCATGCTAGGGACTTTGCAATTTTATTGCAAACCAAATCTATTTAATTAATCAATTAAACTCTTTAATTAATTAATTAAATCATATTTAAATAGGTGATAACTTGTGTATGTGTGTGACTTACTAGGCTCATCACTAATTGGCAATGAGACATGATATCAACTCTTAATATCATCAGAACTCTTTCTTACCATAAATGATTTCTCTAAATCATTTTATGAACCTCATAGACCATGGTTAACACCTAGCATAGCATGCCATGGCCACCCAATTAGTAATAAGATTTACCTTAAATGAACCTATAATCATATGTTACCATGCACTAGAATCTCTACATTACAAAATCCCAATCTGGAGTCATGGTTTATGTCAAACTCCATTTGCTATGAATATTATGTTCTCTTTTAATTCCAGTTCTTGATTAAAAGATTTTTCTCATCAGAAACTCTTTTCTTAATAAATCTATCTGTCCTGGCCAGGAACTTGAAACATCAAGAACAATTAAATGAACATAGGATTTTAACTCTATTTACTTAGAGGAACAGATTCCTTCTTGATCAACACCTACCTCCATATATAACTAGCGAGCCAACAGATGCCCATATACCCATACATAGTACAAGTATGAAAGCATTATAAAACTCAAACTACCTATATACAATATAAGTTTGCTATCTCAGTCTAAAGATTATATGCATCGATATGATTTATGACAAAACATTGACAAGAGTAAACTCCATGTGCTTGTCATAAGCGTCACTGGTTCGGCCTACTTATCATTTATAAGTGCCTATCATGTTTGTTATATGGCATGAGACTCACCATTCCATCTTATTTATATCTCATATAAATAACTTGGGAACAAACATGAATACAATCTTTCTGGATAAGTCATGTCCTTATTATGAAGTATCCTCGATTGTGAACCTATTTATGATACTTCGTGCTAGAAATATTGTCACTCATATTCTTAACAACTTAAGAATAATATTTCTAACAAAATATCAATGGACCTTTTCTATTACACATAAATATATTATGTAAACGGAAAAGTGGAAATGCCTTTATTAATAAAAATATGTACAAGATACATACTAAATGATATGCTCTAGGGCATATTACTAACAGTTGAAGATTGAAGGGAATGGTTCCCTCCCCAATGTCACGTCAAACCCATTGCCCACTCATGGTACAGGCAATGGCGTGAATATGATAGAACCTGGGGATGAAAGCAAAGAGTCTCCTCTAGAACCATCCGTCGATGTCATCCACTTGGATTCCTTGTATGAGGCTCTGGTCTTGCTAATAGCTGAGGGGCAAGAACTAGACAATTGGACAGTAGAAGACATCCCTGTACTTAATTTCGAGTAAAGTACCTTTGGTTATCTACACTTGATCATTTTGTCCATGGTGGCAAGTGTAACATTGTAAATGGACCCTTTTCTTATGTCATAAATCTTAATGAATTAATAGCGCCTTTATATCCAATTCTCTTTTTCTTTCCATTTGAATTCCATCCTTATATTATATTCTATTTTCGTTCATTTAGGACCATTCATGAATTAACACCTAATAATTCAATAGACTCAGAAATTCCTCTGGTTAATTTTGAAATCCCCATAACTGCCATTACTTCAAGTGATTCTGAGGTAGAGCTCACAGAAGAAAGGGATGAAAGGGATGAGCCATCCCTAGTGCCTTGTGGAGACGAAACGTGCACCATAAACTTAGGCACGGAAGAAGTGAAAAGGGAACTTAAGGTTGTGGATAGTGAAGAATTGGGAGATATGATCAGTTTGCTCAAAGAATTCCTGGACGTGTTTTCCTGGAGCTATGATGATATGGTTGGTTTGGACCCCCAGATAGTGACACACAAAATTCCTCTAATTCCGGGGATAATCCCGGTAAAGCAGAAGCTAAGAAGAATGAACCCTGACACACTGCTCATAGTTAGAGATGAGGTCAAGAAACAGTATGATGCTGGATTCCTGGAAGTAGTCAAATATCCCCAATGGATAGCCAACGTTGTCCCGGTAATGAAGAAGGACGGGAGAGTTAGGGTGTGTGTTGACTACAGGGATCTTGATAAAGCAAGCTTGAAAGATGATTTCCCTCTCCCCCACATTGATGTGTTAGTAGACAACGCAGCAGGAATGGGCAGGTGTTAGTGTATCGATGGGGCCTCAGGGTATAATCAAATCCCAATGGATGAGGGAGACAAGGAGAAAACTGCTTTTATCACTCAATGGGGAGTATTTTGCTATCAGGTCATGCCTTTCGGGTTAAAGAATGCTGGAGCCACCTACCAACGTGCCATGGTCACATTATTCCACGATATGATGCATAAGGAAGTGGAGGTGTACGTGGATGATATGATCATCAAGTCCCGAGGAGAGGAGAGCCATGTTCAGGTGATGAGGAAAGTATTCGAGAGACTCAGGAAATATTAGCTGAAACTGAACCCTGCCAAATGCATATTCGGAGCTAGATCTGGGAAATTGTTGGGATTCATAGTGAGCGAGAAGGGAATAGAAGTTGATCCAGACAAAGTCCGAGCCATTCAACAGATGCCATCCCCAAAAACAGAAAGAGAGGTACGCAGTTTCTTGGGGAAGTTGAACTACATATCAAGGTTTATTTCCAATCTCACCGCTAAGGCTGAGCCTATCTTTAGACTACTCCGAAAGAACAACACCACTCAATGGGATTCAGTTTGCCAAGAGGCTTTCGAGAAAATCAAGCATTACCTGTCAAACCCACCAGTGTTGGTTCCACCAGTGGCCGGAAGGCCTCTGATTCTGTATATGGCAGTCCAACAAAACTCAATGGGATGCGTTTTGGGGCAACACGATGATACCGATCGGAAGGAAAGAGTTATTTATTACTTGAGCAAAAAGTTCAATGATTGTGAGTCAAGGTATTCTTTCCTAGAGAAAACTTGCTGCGCACTAGCCTGGACAGCGAATCGCCTCAAGCACTACATGTTGAATCACAAGACATGGCTCATTTCTAGAATGGATCCTATTAAGTATGTATTCGAAAGCCCGTTCGTGCCAGGAAGGATAGCCAAATGGCAGGTCATACTCTCCCAGTATGACATTGTCTATATGACCCAGAAAGTGGTGAAAGGTAGCGTGATCGCCGATCTCTTAGCAGAAAACCCTATCCAGGATTATGAAGCTCTGGATTTTGAGTTCCCCGATGAGCATATTAATGAAGTAGACTACGGAGAAGAAGAGCCAGCTGATGTTTGGGAAATATATTTCTACAGAGCTATCAATTTGTCCGGTAATGGAATCGGAGCTGTATTGGTATCCCCGGATGGGAAACACTTTCCGATAGCTATCAAGTTGAGATTTGACTGCACCAACAATGTCGCAGAATATGAAGCTTGTGTAATGGGTTTACAAGCGGCCATCGAAATGAAAGTCAGGAAGCTGGAGGTATATGGAGACTCAGCCCTGATCATTTATCAAGTCAAGGGAGAATGGCAAACTAAAGATCCGAAACTAATCCCATATCAGAAGTACTTACTGGAGCTGACTAAGTAATTCGAGGAAGTCTCTTTCACTCACTTTAGTGGAGACAAGAATCAATTTGCAGATGCCTTAGCCACCCTGGCTGTGATGGCTCAAATGGAAGAAGGACAGACGACCCAGGTGCTAAAGATTAAAGCAAGGAGTGGTAAACTTCGCTTCATGATCGAAGAAGAACCTGATGGTAAACCTTGGTACCATGACATCTTGCTCTATATCAGAACCAGAGAATTCCCTCCAGGGGTGAGCAAGAACGAAAGGAGGATGATTCGGAGATTAGCATTAGGATACTTCACCAGTGGAGAAATCCTATACAAAAGGAGCTCCAACGGCGAATTATTGAGATGTGTGGATGCAAAAGAGGCGAAGAAAATCCTTTTCGAGACTCATGAAGGGAACTGTGCAACCCATGCTAATGGGCATATGATGGCTAAGCAAATCATGAGACGGGAATATTTTTGGACCACCATGGAAAAGGACTGCATCGAGTATTTCCGAAAGTGCCATAAGTGTCAGATCTATGCAGATCCGATAAATGTGCCGCCTCACAAATTGTTCAACCTCGTCTCACCATGGCCTTTTGCAATGTGGGGCATCGATGTGATTGGTCCCATCAACCCTAAGGCGTCCAATGGGCACAAGTTTATCCTAGTAGCAATCGACTATTTTTCTAAATGGGTCGAAGCAATGTCATACGCTCACATTAAATAGAACACATTTCTCAAATTCCTCAGAAATAATATCATCTGCCGGCACGGCCTCCCCAATGAAATCGTCACTGACAACGCCAAGAACTTGAATGGTCCAAAGATTCAGAAGTTATGTGATCAATACAAAATCCGACATCTCAATTCCTCGCCATACCGTCCCCAGATGAATGGAACAGTAGAAGCCACAAACAAAAATCTCAAGAGAATAATCCGGAAAATGACAGTCACGTATAAGGATTGGCATGACATGCTTCCCTACGCTCTTCATGCATACCGGACTTCGGTAAGGACATCAACTGGGGCAACTCCATACTCACTGGTTTACGGGATGGAAGCTGTATTACCTATTGAGGTAGAAATTCCTTCTCTAAGAATTCTAAAAGAATCGGGGATTGATGAGTCAGAATGGATCCAGTCAAGGTTAGACCAATTAAATTTGCTAGATGAGAGGAGGCTAGCGGCGGCATGTAACGGGCAGCTGTACCAAAGAAGAATGGCCAGGGCATTTAACAAAGGTGTTCGCCTATGCGAATGTCAACCTGGGGACCTAGTTTTAAAGAATGTTCTCCCGAATCAAAACGATTCCCGGGGCAAATGGTCACCAACCTACGAGGGACCCTACGTGGTTAAAAAGGCATTTTCTGGGGGGCCTTGATCTTGACCCACATGGACGGTAAGAATTTCCAAGACCCGTGAATACTGACACCGTCAAGAGATACTATGCCTGAAAAAAAAAAAAAAAAAAAAAAAAGGAAAGAAAAGAGTAGGGGTGAAAACCCGAAAGGGCACTCCTAGTAAAATGTGTGAAAGAAGGCGAAAACCCTCAAAGGGCACTTTCTGTAAAATGAGTGAAGGACGAAAACCCGAAAGGGCATCCTGAAAAAGCGAGCTGAAAAAGAAAAAAAAATAAAAAATAAAAAATAAAAATCTAGGGGTGAAAACCCGAAAGGGCATCCCAAGAACGAAAAGGAAGAAATAAGGAACGGGGCATGAAACCGAGGATGGAAATAAACCGTCGTGGCATGAGGCTTCAGAGTACTTGAAATAATGGCAGTTAAAAGACTTAAAAGCTAACTACAAGGAATATGTGAGATCTATCCTTGTACCCTTCTCCTTTGACACTGTACCTTTGTTTCCTAAAACCATAATAAAGTCATATTTTCCTACCTCTTTGCTTTTATCTTTCCTTCTTTAACATTGTCCTTCTTTAATCTTTTTACCTAATGCGCTATTAATCATTTAAAATTATGCTATAAGATTAGGATTTGAAATTGATAACCTCATGTACTTTACTATGAGATTTGCAGGGAATGGCCAAAAAAAAAAATAAAAAAAAATAAAATAAAAAAAATAAAAAAAACTAGAGGTGAAAACCTGGAAGGGCGCTTCTAGTCAAATGGACGGAAAGTGAAAACCTACAAGGGCGCTTTCTGAAAAGTAAGGAGAAAGTCAAGAACAGAAAAGGGGCATCCGAAGAAATGAAGTCGTAGGTCAAGTCTTGTAACTCGTCCTCCATTAATCATTGGCCCTCGGGATCTTGTTAAGTACACTTCATCGGGAAAGAACTTCTTGTGTCCGGATTAGGCTTGCTTTGTAAGTGCATTTAAATTTCTTGCTATCAACCTCTGGTTCCTTGATCTAAGTTGATTTTAATTTCATGCATTTAAATTTCTTGCTATCAACCTCTGGTTCCTTGATCTAAGTTGATTTTAATTTCATGCATTTAAATTTCCTGTTATCAACCTCTGGTTCCTTGATCTAAGTTGATTTTAATTTCCTGCATTTCCTTGATCTAAGTTGATTTTAATTTCATGCATTTAAATTTCCTGTTATCAACCTCTGGTTCCTTGATCTAAGTTGATTTTAATTTCCTGCATTTAAATTTCCTGTTATCAACCTCTCGTTCCTTGATCTAAGTTGATTTTAATTTCATGCATTTAAATTTCCTATTATCAACCTCTGGTTCCTTGATCTAAGTTGATTTTAATTTCCTGCATTTAAATTTCCTGTTATCAACCTCTGGTTCCTTCATCTAAGTTGATTTTAATTTCATGCATTTAAATTTCCTGTTATCAATCTCTGGTTCCTTGATCTAAGTTGATTTTAATTTCCTGCATTTAAATTTCCTGTTATCAACCTCTGGTTCCTTGATCTAAGTTGATTTTAATTTCATGCATTTAAATTTCCTGTTATCAACCTCTGGTTCCTTGATCTAAGTTGATTTTAATTTCATGCATTTAAATTTCCTATTATCAACCTCTGGTTCCTTGATCTAAGTTGATTTTAATTTCCTGCATTTAAATTTCCTGTTATCAACCTCTGGTTCCTTGATCTAAGTTGATTTTAATTTCCTGCATTTAAATTTCCTGTTATCAACCTCTGGTTCCTTGATCTAAGTTTATTTTAATTTTCATGCATTTAAATTTCCTGTTAGCAACCTCTGGTTCCTTGATCTAAGTTGATTTTAATTTCCTGCATTTAAATTTCCTGTTATCAACCTCTGGTTCCTTGATCTAAGTTGATTTTAATTTCCTGCATTTAAATTTCTTATTATCAACCTCTGGTTCCTTGATCTAAGTCGATTTTAATTTTCATGCATTTAAATTTCTTGTTAGCAACCTCTGGTTCCTTGATCTAAGTTGATTTTAATTTTCCTGCATTTAAATTTCTTGTTATCAACCTCTGGTTCCTTGATCTAAGTTGATTTTAATTTCATGCATTTAAATCACCTAAATTTCCTGTTATCAACCTCTGGTTCCTTGATCTAAGTTGATTTTAATTTTTCCTGCATTTAAATTTTCTGTAATCAATCTCTGGTTCCTTGATCTAAGTTGATTTTAATTTCCTGCATTTAAATTTCCTGTTATCAACCTCTGGTTCCTTGATCTAAGTTGATTTTAATTTTCATGCATTTAAATTTCCTGTTAGCAACCTCTGGTTCCTTGATCTAAGTTGATTTTAATTTTTCCTGCATTTAAATTTTCTGCAATCAACCTCTGGTTCCTTGATCTAAGTTGATTTTAATTTTCTAGAATTTTAATATCCTGTGACCAACCTCAAGGTTTCGACCCAAGTGGGTTTTAGCCTCCGGACTTTAATTTCAAATTTCAAATTTTAAATCATCCAAAATATGGGTCTGAATCTTTACATAATTCCTACACGGGAAAATTTTTCCCTTCAATAGAAATTATATAAAGAGAGGCAACTGTCGACACCATATTTTGGTCGATCCCCCGAAATTAATAAACTTTGAAGCCGATCCCCACCATAGTCCCCTTTGCCAACCGACCACACTTCCGACCTCCCTTCAAAAGGAATTTAATTAATACCAAGTCTCCAGGTCATTTAAAGCCTCACCGATCCCTCAAACCAATTCTCGGGTCCCCTGATCATTTAATTATATTTCCGATCTTTCTTGTCAAATAAGATTGAACCAACATTAGGCCTTCATACCACCAGTCTTATTGTCGGTCTCTTATTTAAAAATTTGAGAATGATAAAGGTTTCGACTCGGTTTAAAGATGATCCCGATCTTAAGTGTTCAAAGCCAAATTTCTAATTTTAATTAAGTCCCGTTTCGTAACTGATCTCATGCATATTGTGTTTTCCGATCTCTTATACTTAGATTAATAATCACTTTCAGTTGTCGTTCTAATATGTTCAAACAATCAAGTGCTTATGCAATTTAGAAACTTTCCGATCACAATCAATCACTGCATCCAAACAAGAGAACTTCTCTCTGGACGCCTGTTCCTTCAACTCCATCACCATTGCACCCTCTTCCCTATATAGGGCGATGTGCTTCATAAGCAAGAGACCCTGATGCAGCCAGCTCTGAGGGAAGCCCTCAAAACCGTTCGGAATTTTGCTCCTCAAGATGAAGAAGCGGTTTTTCCAATTCTTCAAGGAGGAAGGCAAGTCGGTAAAAAGCCCACAATGGGGTTTCGCCTGGAAGAACCAATACTCGTCGTCCTTTCGACGAGTTAGCCTGTGCAGTTCAGCGAACACCTTAGCTGTAGGTCGGAGCCCCTTAGCTCAACATAGGCCTCAAAAGGCTACTAAGATCCGCCACGAGTTTGGGTGAACTTGGGCGATGCACACTTGGTGATATTTTAAAACTTCTTTAAAGAAGTCGTCAAGAGGGAACCGCAGCCCGGCTTTTAACTGTTCTTCATACACCATGATCATATCGTTCCTCTCAAAGAAGTGATATGCTCGAAGGTCGCCATGACACCGGATAAGTTCATACGAATTAGGCCAGATGTTGTACTCCTGGCTAAACGACTGCAGGTCAATTTCTTGCAAGATTGATGGCAGCTCGTCCATGGGAAGATTTTCCCTCCCCGAAGAAGGCACATGCCTTGATGGTGCTGGTTATCCCCGAGCTGGAACGGAGACCCTAGGAAGTTCAGGCCGCACGCTTGGTCCGACCGCCTCTACCTCATCGGACGACCATGAGAACTGAATGGAAGGGGGGCTTACTGCTCTCTGACCCTCGGCATCGCTCATTTTCAAAGGAAACAGAGAATTTAAACTATAAGAAAGATCAAAACCCTTACCGGAGCTTGATCGGTGTCGGAGGAACTTGAGAAAACAAGAGAATTTGGAAGTTGTTCGCGAGAGACTGAAAATGACATAAAGCAGCAATTGGCTAACCCCACCCCTATTTATACTCGTCCGAGCATTTAATGCTCACGATGTTCCAGGTAGTGCATTGGATAGCGAGACTCGCCAGCTATTCTGACACATCTCACGAATATTCCGGAGATTCCATAAAGTGGTCGGTTAACTATAGAGCGGCAGATTAAGGTGTTTTGAATTACGGATCGGATAAGTGTAATTCTAATTAAGAGTCGGATCGGATAAATACTTCAGAGATCGAAAAATAATCAATGCAATAATAATAAAATAACAGTTGTCAAAATAAATTTTATTTTCGAAAAGATCTGATTACATCATTTGGGCGATCTCTGGAGATCGGATTACATTAAAGGTCTAATTACATCATTTGGGCGATCTCTAAAGATCGAATTACATTAAAGGTCTGATTACATCATAAGGGCGATCTTTAGAGACCGGTGGAACATCCTATCTAAAAGGCCTATGTCAAAGCCTAGTCTTGTGGCTGAGTCAAAAGATGTGTTTGACCAGGAGACCGGCTGGGGGAACTATGACTCTCATGAGAATGAGACAGGTCATCATAAAGTTACCTTCAAACCGAGCATTGTTGGAACACCCGGTGTGGAGAGGCGGATGAACGCCAAAGAGCGATCCACCGGTGTTGAGGAATATTAGCGATCTTCTCGCGAAACGATTCGCCGACTATATCGGGCGAACGATTCGAGATCGGCATGATCGAGGTCCTCAATCCAGATCGGTTAATTAGTCCAGTTCTCTCACTGTCATCATATAAGGTCATCATGATTTTTCGATCACCCGGATCGTAAATTTTCAGGCAAGGAACAAAGAGGACAACCGGAAAAAGATTAAAAGCGGTCATTTTGTCCGGGATTGTTGCCGGAGCAGCTAGAACAAGGAAAATGAGGAGAATAGGGGAGAAAGTCAAGTGAGGTAGGGCTTCCCGGTTGAAGGTATATATATAGGAAAATTTGAGCATTTATTGCAAGCAGAAAACGAAGCGGACGCCTCGAGAATTGAGGGAAATAAATGCTTTGACTGGACCGAACCCGATAAAAAGGAAGACTGGTGTGGTAAAGATCGGTAGAAGGGAGACTGGCATGAGAGATTGGAAAAGGATCACGTTGAAAAGACCGAAAAGGAGGGGACGTTGGAAGACAAAGAGAATAAGACAGCTCCTGCCGATTATCGTCATAATCAGAGCCGAGGTAGTTAAAGCGTTGCAGGTGAAATCTCAACCGCACGCCCCAGAATCGCCCGCATTACTGACATGTGCCAGAGTACGTCAGGACAGCGCTGTACATCCTAATCTCCACCGTTGATCTTACTTGTAAGGACGAGCTCGAAGCCCTCGGATCGAAGAAGAAAACGACAAGATCAGCGCCTTTCACTCCTAGCCCTCGGATCGCTCTTGACAAGAAATTTTGGGCCGTCAGATTAGAAGAGAGAAAAGGACAAATACTCCGGAAGGGATCCCAGTCGTCCATTCTGATTCTCTTTAATTCTCGAGCCCTTAGATCTTGTCCTTCAAAATCTTAACCCTCCATCTCCCCCAAAACAGATCCTGACCCTTCATGGGGAGCACCCGGTTCCTATAAATACCTGCATGAAAAACTGTTCAAGGGAGGATGAAAAAAGAGGGCAGTGACTATAGTGGAAGAACTCTGAAACTTAATTCAGTTCGTTACTCTGCTTTTTTTAGCGTTCATAAGAAAAACTTTTGAAACCAGTTTTCTAAAGTGTTTTCTTGCAAAAGGGATTTTTGAATACTGAAACTCTCTATTTTCAGTTTGTTCATTATCCTGTGGTGCTCTCATTTTCAGCTCTTTGTTTTCTTTAGTTCCACTCCCATTGTCCAAGCTCAACCTCATTTAAACTCAGGTATTATTTCGACTCGATTGCATTTTAGCGAAGCATCCTTCGTTTCAAGGCGGACCTTAACCTTCCGGTTACCAACCTGCAGTTCTATTAAGCTTTGTGATTCCATACTTAGTTTAGTAGATTTGGCTCCCTACAGGTGAGTGCTCGTATTGCCATTTTATTAAGTGCTCATTTTCATTTTACGTATTTCCTTTGTTCTTTGATGTACATAGTTTTTTTTCTAAGTTTATATTGCGCTAAAGAATACCAAAAGGTTACTCTCGGGTTTACTTCTTTGTTGATCAGTCCATTCTTTTTGTTAATCTTTGTTATTTCTGAATGCAAGTCTTCTAGTCTCGAGTAATGTATAAGGGGTCGAGTAAAATGTAGGTAACCGTATCTTAAGGGTCTCTTTAAAAATAATAAAAGGTCTAAACAATTAGTCGGGAAAATAGTAAGGTCGAATCACTAGAATAATGCAAAAGACAATTGAGTAAGACAACACAAGGCAGAGTAAAACCGAACTTTAAGATAGATAAATGGGATAGATCGGGTATCAAAAGGTACTGGTAAGGCGACCACATAGGAAGGTCAGAAAATTCGGTTTGGTATCTCCTGACTAGTTACAAGGTACCAATGAGTTAAAAGAAGCCTTATTCTGAGCCCCTGCATCTTTAAATGCCAAAACCCTTAGTTCTAGGATTTCGTGACGGGTAGCTGTAATTAAGTTTCGAGAGATCGGAAAAGTCCTTATCCAATCCCTATTAAAATAAAAGAGATCGGAGGAGAGTTTTTATCCGGTTCTCACTTAAAAATTTTAATAAATATTTAAAAGGAGATCGGAGGAGAGTTCTTATCCGGTTCTCACTTAAACAAAAATTTTAATAAATATTTAAAAGGAGATCGGAGGAGAGTTCTTATCCGGTTCTCACTTAAAAATTTTAATAAATATTTAAAAAAAGAGATCGGAGGAGAGTTCTTATCCGATTCTCAAGCTTAAAAATTTTAATAAATATTTAAAAAAGAGATCGGAGGAGAGTTCTTATCCGATTCTCAAGCTTAAAAATTTTATCAAATATTTAAAAAGAGATCGGAGGAGAGTTCTTATCTGATTCTCAATCTTAAAAATTTTAATAAATATTTAAAAGAGATCGGAGGAGAGTTCTTATCCGATTCCCAAATTAAATTTTAACAAATATGTAAGATGATTCCCCCTGAAATAAAATTAATACGCAACAGTAACTCACTAAGGTCGTCTCATTTACTTATGTATCTGGGTAATCCGGATTAGTGAAAAATCAAACATTCCTTTCGGTCAAAAGGATTAACATTTCCATTCAAACCCTCCTAACTATGAAGAACGTGAAGTTAAATCTGCTTACCCTCGTTGAGGGACGAGGTGGGGTGCCTAACACCTTCCCCACCCGTTTACGGACCCTGAACCTAGAATCTCTGTTTTCGAAGTGGTTTTATTTTAACTTACTTTCACAAATGGTTTTCTTTAATTTCCCTCAAAATTAAAGTGGCGACTCCTCATTTTTCCCACTTCGGTGAGTGTTCATCCAGGCGACCACAAAACACCTTGCGACAATACCCATCCACCAGTAATGCTCTTTCAGTCCTCTATACATTTTAGTTCCACCAGGGTGCATAGCAAAAGGAGACTCATGTGCTTCCTTCATAATGATTTGTCTCAATTCCACATCACTAGGAACGCACATTCTAGCCTGATGTAGCAATAAACCATCATCTCTCACAGAAAATTCAGGTTTCTTGCCCTGCTAGACTTCTTTCAGCAGCTTCTGATATTTAACATCACTCTGGGTGGCCATTCTGATCTGATCAATCAACACTAGCTTTACATGCCATGCAACTACTGTCTGTCCCTCATCATCAATCTCTAAACTGGCATGCTGTGCTTTCAACTCATATACTATGGACAAAGGAGAAACTCTAAGACTTGCCATAGTCTTACGACTTAAGGCGTCAGCCTCAACATTTGCTTTCCCTGACTGATAGTCTATTAAGCAATCATAATCTTTAATGAGTTCTAACCATCTCCTCTGCCTCAAATTCAATTCCTTCTGGGTGCCCAAATACTTCAAGCTCTTGTGATCTGCTTAAATGTAGCATTTCTCCCCATACAAATAGTGTCTCCAAATCTTCAGAGCAAAAACAATAGCTGCTAGCTACAGATCATGTGTTGGGTAGTTCCTCTTATGCAGTTTCAACTGACGTGATGCATAAGCAATGAGGTTCTGATCTTGCATCAGTACACAGCCTAACCCATTGTGAGAAGCATCACTATAAACTGTGTATTCTTTACCTGGAGTAGGTAAAGTAAGGACTGGAGCTTCAGTAAAACAGCTCTTCAACTCATCAAAACTCTGCTGACATTTATCTGTCCACTGAAATTTTACATCTTTTCGAAGCAGTTTGGTTAGTGGAGAAGATAACATAGAAAACCCCATCACAAACTGACGGTAATATCCAGCTAAACCCAGAAAACTGCGAATTTCTATGATATTCCTGGGCAGCTTCCAATTAAGGATAGCTTCTACCTTGCTGGAATCTACCTTGATCCCTTCAGCTAACACAACATGTCCCAAAAAGGAGATTTCTTTCAGCCAAAATTCACACTTCGACAATTTAGCGTATAGCTGTTTCTCCCTTAAAGTCTGTAGTACAATCCGCAGATGTTTGTCATGTTCTTCTGCATTCCCCGAATATATCAAAATGTCATCGATAAACACCACCACAAATTGATCGAGATATGGTCTGAAGATAGTGGTCATCAGATCCATAAAAGCAGCTGGAGCATTTGTTAACCCAAATGGCATTACTAGAAACTCATTGTGTCCATACCGAGTTCTAAAAGCAGTTTTTGGAATACTCTGCTCTTGCACCTTCAATTGATAATAACCAGATCGCAAATCAATTTTGGATAATACAGCTGCACCCTTCAATTGGTCAAACAGATCGTCAATGCAAGGCAATGGATATCTGTTCTTTATTGTCACCTTATTCAACTGCCGGTAATCTATACATAAGCGGAGAGTACCATCCTTCTTCTTAACAAACAACACTGGTGCTCCCCAAGGTGACACACTAGGGCGGATGAAGCCCTTTTCAAGTAATTCTTGCAACTGTATCTTCAACTCCTTCAACTCTGCTGGTGCCATTCTGTATGGCGTTATGGAGATTGGATCCACACCAGGCATAACATTAATTTCAAACTGCACTTCTCTTCCGAGGTAATCCTGCAATTCATCAGAAACACATCCGAAAGTCATATCTTGTAGGGATGTCCTTCAATGCCGGACTCCCACTTGGGTGTCTACCACATGTGCTAAGTATGCTTCACACCCTTTCGATCATTTTTCCGCTAGTGCAAATTAAATGATGTTTGATGGCAATAACTGCCTCTCCCCATGTATTACCACATCACTGTACTGAGGGAGACCAAAAGTGACTGTCTTCAGCCTATAGTCAATCATGGTATGATGCCTAGCTAACCAATCCATGCCCAAGATGATATCATAATCTCTGAAGGGCATTTCAATGAAATCAGACAGAAAAGTGTATCCTTGGATCACCAAAGGACAATCTCTATACATTCTATTAACCCTGACCTCCTGTCCTAGCGGACTTGTTACTAGCACCTCAAAGTCCATTTTTGTCCATGGAACAGCAATGCAATCAATGATGCTAGCACTCACATAAGAATGGGTAGAACCCAAATCAAATAATACAAACACATCTTGATTAAAAGTTGAGAAGGTACCAGCCACAACATCAGATGTCTCGGCCTCTTCCCTCTGTTTCATTGCATAGATTCTAACTGGAGCACTATCTTGCTCTGAATGTTTCACTGTGCTTTGGTCGCTCGGGCTACCTCTACCCCCGCCTCTACCTCTACTAGGTGGTTGTGAACTCGTGACGTGGCTCAACCGACCCTTCTGCAGTAATAGGAGGTGGTCCAACTCTGTGACTACTGGTGCAGTCCTTGGCAAAGTGTCCTGTACCTCCACAGTTATAACAGGCTCCAATAGCCTTGTAGCATATCCCACCATGATTTCTTCCACAAGTTTCACATTGGCGGGGAGGGTAGGAACCTCTGGTACTCTGCTGACCAGATAGAGGAGGCTTCTGTCCTGAATATCTTCCCCTACCAGACTTCTTGCCACCTCTGCTGTGTCCCCCATGATTCTTCCTCTTTCCAGTAGGACCACTGGAACTCTGTTCTACTGATTTTCCCTCTTTCTATGTCTTCTTTGATTTCTTTTTCTCAGGAGCTGCTTCAGACTCAATTCTTTCCAACTCTAGGGCTTAAGAAACAAGTTCAGAGAAGTTAGTGTGTTTGAATCCGACCACTTGTAATTTAATACTGGGTTTCAAACCTATTGTATCTCTCCCTGCTGGTAGAAAGTAGACTCACTGCATAATGGCTCAGGCGGGAAAATTCTCTTTCATACTCAGCCACTGATCTGCTCTCCTGTTTAAGACTTAGGAATTCTTGTAACTTCTAGTCTACATAAGCATCGGGGACATATTTTTGTCTGAATTCCCTGAGAAAGTCATTCCATGTTAACACTGCAGGTTCTACCAGACTATGGGGAATGGTTTTCCACCAGTCATAAGCATCCCCCTGTAGCAAAGATACAGAGTATTCAAATCTGAGCTCCTCCGTGCAATGCAGTTTCTTGAATACCCTATCCATCCTCTCTAACCACTGTTCAGCCTCTAGAGGATCTACTGTCCCCTTGAACTCTGTAGCCCCATATTTCATCAATTTATCATACTGCCTAGCAGGAGACTGTGGTTGTATCACTGGTGTCTATATTGGGACTTGAGTAGGCACATTACAAGCCATTTGTTGGGACATTGCAACCATCTGCTAAGCAAACTGAGCAGGAAACTGCAGTACTGCAGAGGCTGGTGCTACTGAACCACTAACATTGTGTAGGGCTGGGGCATCCCCTTGCACCTCAGCCTCTATAGATTAATCGACTGAACGATCACCCTCTTCCATGGTCAATGCGAGCATCTTAGACCTCTTGAGCAATTAACACAAGGAGATTTCCTCCCGTTAGTGCATATTTATAATGTAATGTACTATATGTATCAAACAATGATATTGAGCAGTTGTACTATGAAGAAAGAATATTCAAATAACATGTGAAAACAGAATTTTAAAACTAGCTCTGATACCACTAAAACATGTCACACCCTACCCCTCTGTAAGGCATAACATGATCCCGTAGTATACCTAATGAATTACCAACTCCGTCTACTGATAATCCATTAAATACACTATAAGGGATTTTAAAAACTTTTCTTACTTCTTTTACAGTGGTGAGCACTATTTACAGGTGTTAAAAACCTTTGTGAACTGAAGTGAAACAGCTAACTCATTTGGACTATTAGTAATTTCTATAAAAATTTTGGCAGAGTGCCATCTGTATTTTGGATAAAACAGTTCTTCAGAAAACCTGTAAAAAGCACTTCAAATATATTTCCCAATCTCAACTCCAACAGTTAAATTACACAATATTTTTCTCAACTCAAATCCATAACAATTTTTCAGTATTTTCAAAGGATGAGATAAAAGAAATATAATTCAAATTTTACAAGTCAAAATAACTCATAATTTACTTTACAACTTCAATGTACAATTTTAATTTACAACTGCTCAAAACCAAAAACAATATATACATACAGTGGTCATACATTACAGTACAAAATGCAAAATGTGGTATACTCAATATACCCGATAATCTCTCGCTGGATGTACTAGCAGCCTAATCTGCTGCCCTGTCCGTCTGTCTACCTGCGACAGCAATGAAAAGCTATCGCTGAGACAATGTCTCAGTGGTGCACAACATTAACCAAATACAACTTTAAATCATAAATCATAAGTTAATTAAATAGTGGATACTTAAAGCCATAGTTAAATTCAAGACAGTAATGTCAACAAGAATTTAAACTCCATTTCTCAATATCACAATAATTTCAATAAATCAAATCATGATTAAATTCAAAAGACAGTGAATGTCAATAAGAATTTAACTCCATTTCACAATCTCATAATACATATCAATAAATCACACACAGCTTAATCATGTTCCAAAGTTCAATTCGTCCCAAAAGCTGATGGCTAATGAGGTATTCAATTCGTCCCAAAAGTCGATGACTAATGAGGAATAACATAGCTAGCTAGCAAAAATATGAGTACTCATTCGATTCGTCCTCAACAGGCACACACCTCAACACTTCAGCCAGAGAGGGAATTCAATTCGTCTCACTAGACAAGCTAGCGAGAAATACAATTAATATACATGATAGCTGTGGTTTCAAATCATTTCCAATGCTTTTCAATCAATAAGTATCCATCAATTATCATTCAAACAATTTTTCATAGTTTCAAACCATTTACAATTCTTTTCAAGCAATAAATATCCATCAAATATCATTCAAACAATTTTTCACAGTTTCACAATTCAAAACAACAATATACAAATAGTCATAATTTATTTCAATTTAAAATAATTCAAAAGAAATAGCTGTTGTGCACAAACCTCTGATAACTATCTCCTGGTCTTGACTCAGTGTGTCCTTCCCTTTTCCTGAGTCTTTGCTAACTGAGAAACACAATTTGAAGTGTTTTAGTACTAAATTAAACTGCCTCTAACGATAATGCTTGATAAGTAATTCACTGAATGCTATTATTTGCTTAATCAACCTAATATATCGACCCTCGATGCATTCTAGGTAAATTAGGTTTTAATGTTACTAACATGTCACATTCGATAGTCTTTTAGGGTTGGTACATGTTACCAATTTCAGTTCCGTGTGCATTTTCTTGCAATTTACTGGATTCCGGGATACTAGTTTGACCTAGCCGGATGACCTAGTTCCCTCGGTTTTCGGGTTTCGGTCAAAACCACAAACTTGTAGATCTATGTCTTATGGAACGTGGGGCAAAATTTTAGGTCATTCTGAGTTATGTAGACCAAGTTATGGTTATTTTACTATTGCTGGTCAAATTGCACCAAAATTGGTCATTTTAGGTCATTTTAGGTCAATTTTGGTTCGGCCAGTTTTTGGACCCGAAATTGTGAAAGCTGTTTGACTTGCTTATGGTCATTTCTGGGTTTTAGTGTCTTCATAAGACTTGTAGATATGGGTCTTAACTATTCATGGTCAAAATTTCAGGTCAATTGGACCTGTTTTGAGTGAGTTATGGTCTAAAAACTAACTGCTGCCCAAATGGTCAATTTTCAGGCCTTACTTGCACTTAATCCGGATTTGGTCATTTTTCAAGCTACCTTGTAAGCAGAATTTTGGCAAGCTTCCTTCATAAAAGTTGGCACATTTTGTTCCTAGTTTCACCTCCAATTGGTCTCATACCAATTGGAGCCACACACATAAGGTTCCAGGCCTAAAACTCAAACTGCCTTATTGCATTTCTTTCATACACATCAAGGACCACTTTTAACACTTACCAAACTCAACATTCAAGCCAATTCTGGTTGTACCATAACCTAAACATAATTCACAACATATTATAGGTCATTTTGGCAGCTTACAATTACATTCAATGTGCACCATTTAGAACAAAATTTTTCAAACCAAATTTACAACAATTCAATCACCTAACCATAACACTTTTACATGTCCAATTTCACACCATCACACACATACCCAAACTGCCATAATAACCAACACAATTCAACATTAATATTATATAATCCAAACATGAATTAACATCCTTATGGTTCACCAAACCAGGCTGCCATTTCATGCATTACATTCCCATAATTTCCAAGTATTCAAATTTCAATACCCATTCACATATACTAAGTATACATCACCCAAATAATTTCTTACACAATATACATTTAATCAATCCTTTAATTCATCATTTACAAGCAAAAATAAACTGTCTTCAAGGTATTTCTATAGCTGCCAAAAGTACTACACACACATCAAACTTCCATTTTCACTTTTCAAACTTACCAATAAACTGTCTTTATACATGGAAATCAACTTCAATACATTTAAGCACCTAAATCAATACCCCAAATCACTAAATATATGAAGAAATAATTCATTCTCCATGGACATGAGGGCTGCCAAAAATTGAACACTTCACTAACTCAACAAATCTTCCATTTTCTTCCACAATCCTCTCAACTCTAATACAAAGTTTAACAAAGAAATGAAAGAAGATTGGACATGTACCTCAAGTGGGACTTGCCAAAACTCCTTCAAATCTCTCCTTTTTGCTCCCAATATGCGGCCCAAGAGGTTTACTCTAACTTTAGTGAAGGCAACTTGATCATTGGATGGCTTGATCTTGAGTGGATGGAGCTCCACACATGGGACGGCAACGGAGATTTTTAAGGAGAATGGAATTCGGCAAAGTTGAATTTGAGAGGAAGAAGAAGACATTAGTGGAGTATATGTCCTTAAGTGAGTTTATATAGTCCACTAATTGTCCACTAACGCTCCACTTAACTTAAATAAATAATATTATAATTAAACTTTTAATTATTCCCATATTTTTCCACTTAATCATATTTTATCTTTAATCTCATTTTTCATTCAATTTTTCAAAATATATTACCACTTATTTTTCTTGGAAATATAGGTCAAAATCCAACTCGGAGTGTCAATTGACCAAAATGCCCCTGTTTGGATTACATTCCCGATTTTTCGGTAACACCGGGTTTTGTCCGTTTTTCGAGTGCTCACTTTTCTTTGTACTAATTATTTAATTTTTCTTTCATATTTCTAATGGCATTTATACCTCAATAGGGGTCTATTTAAGTTTTAAAAATATTTTCCAGGGTTCCCTGCAGTCCAGGGTTAGTCAACAGTCCACGCCGTGACTTCCCGGTGTGGTCACCCATCGCTAGGGTTCTCGGCTCGCTTAACTTGGTTGCATTTCTTTACTATTATTTTTCCTTTGTTTTTCTTGTATTTTCCTTTCTTGTATTTCATTATTTTATGTCTTCTCACTCATCTCAAAGTGTAGTTCTAGGCATCCTAGCGGTGTCACACCCTACCCCTCTGTAAGGCATGACATGATCCCGTAGTATACCTAATGAATTATCAACTCCGTCTACTGATAACCCATTAAATACACTACAAGGGATTTTAAAAACTTTTCTTACTTCTTTCACAATAGTGAGCACTATTTACAGGTGTTAAAAACTTTTGTGAACTGATGTGATAGAACTAACACATTTGACTTATTTGGAATTTCTGTAAAAATTTTGGCAGAGTGCCATCTGTATTTTGGATAAAACAGTTCTTCAGAAAACCTGTAAAAAAGCACTTCAATATTTTTCCCAATCTCAACTCCAACAAAATTCAACACAATATTTTTCTCAACTCAATCCACAACAATTTTTTAGTATTTTCAAAGGATGAGATAAAAGAAATATAATACAAATTTTACAAGTCAAAATAACTCATAATTCACTTTACAACTTCAATGTACAATTTTAATTTACAACTACTCAAATAATATTATTACATGCATACATCAGACCTATGTACATGGGTATACCTATAATTTACCTGGAGCTGGTCTGAAAGTGTCTTCAAAGAAACTTACTCACTGCTCTATGCTCTACTTACCTGCGACAGCATACAAAGCTATCGCTGAGTGGTGAACTCAGTGGTGCACAACTATAATTTAAAACATAGTACAATATACATTGACAAAATTTACAGTAAATAATTTGGGAATCTGAATACTCATCAAATTCCAAAACTCAAAATATTCATTGCCAATAATGTAAATCATTTGTATAAATGACTTTGATCACAAAATTCAATTTATCAAATCATGACTAACCATTTAAGTAATTCCAACAAAATCAATTATACATAAACCATAATTGAAATCACAATTCTTTACCATTCAAAAGCCATTCTGTATCTCAAAAATCATTATGTATCTCAAAAATCAATCTTTATCTCAAAACCATGTTGTATCTCAAAAACCACGCTGTAGCTCAAAAACCATGCTGTATCTCACAAATCATTCTTTATCTCACTAACTATGCAAGACTAATCCGATAGGGCCATCTTCGATGTGATTCTAACTCCCTATGGTCGGGAAGGTCGAATCAGATTCTAACTCCCTATGGTCAGGGAGGTCGAATCATCGTGCACAGTACCATCACAATAATGAATCTTCCGCAAGGGCCATAACGATAAAATAAACTTAGATCTAACCTCAAATCAGAGGAAAATCTAAGCCTGTGCACGTACCATGGTAATCAAAACACAACTAACTCCATTGTCTTCTCAACAAATGAGAGAGACGGGTAATAACCTAGTCAAGCATATATAGTGAGATATAAAACAATATCACAATCCTTTTAGTGAGCATAAATCACAATATAATTCGATTCAAAGTCAATTCCAATATCCAATAATTTTTATGCTCATCACAATTCAAATCATAAATTTGCATTTTTCCATGAAAATTACCATCACAATTCAAAACATGTTCTAGCACAATTTTCCAAAACATAATTTATTCAATCCATAACAATGCTTAATACTTGTGGAAATACCATTTCACAAAGCTAAATTCATACATACTATAACAATTTCAATAATCATTGAATTAAATCCAATGCTTGTTAAACATAATACATAAGAAAATTATGTTATTTAATCATATGAAATATTCAAAACAAAATCAGTTAAAAACTAGTTGTGCACAAACCTCTGATGACTGTCTCCTGGTCTGGACTCAGTGTTTCCTCCCCTTTCCCTGAGTCTTTACTAACTGAGAAACACAATTTGAAGTGTTTCAGTACTAAATTAAACTGTCTCTATCGATAATGTTCGACAAATAATTCACTAAAAGCTATTATTTGCTTAATCACTTAATATACCGACCCTCGATGTGTTCAAGGTAATTTAGGTTTTAGTGTCATTAATATGTCACATTCTATAGGGTTTTAGGGTTGGTATGTTTTACCAAACTCATTTCCTTGTTTAGTGCATTTTAATGCAACTTACTGGATTTCGGTATACTAGTTTGACCTAGCCGGACGATCTAGTTCCCTTGGTTGTCGGGTTTTGGTCAAAACTACAAACTTGTAGATCTATTTCTTACGGAATGCGGGGCAAAATTTTAGGTCAATCCGAGTTATGTAGACCAAGTTATGGTCATTTTACTATTGCTGGTCAAATGGCATCAAATTTGGTCATTTTAGGTCAATTATGGTCAACTTTGGTTCGGCCAGTTTTTGGACTCGAACTTGTGCAAGCTGTTTGACTTGCTTACGGTCATTTTTGGGCTTTGGTGTCTTCATAAGACTTGTAGGTATGGGTCTTAACTATTCATGGTTAAAATTTCAGGTCAATTGGACCTATTTTGAGTGAGTTATGGCCTAAACACTAACTGCTGCCCAATTTGTCAGTTTTCAGGTTTCAATTGCACCTAATCCGAATTGGTCATTTTTTTATGTCACCTTGCAAGAAGAATTTTGGTATGCTTTCTTAATGAAAGTTGGCACATTTTGTGCCTAGTTTCACCTACAATTGGTCTCATACCAATTGAGGTTATACATTTAAAGTTATAGGCTAAAATGCATACTGCCCTTAATTACCTTACATATACATGTATCCATTACACATTTAATTGCTATATGTCCACTTCCCTTACCAATTCTGTTTTGGTACTTTACCAAAACCACATACCTCTTCACTTTAAAGTCACTTTGGGCAGATTACAATTATCCTCAATACACCAATTAAAACTCAAATTTACAAAGTTTAAGTACAATCTCATATACACCTAAACATTACTCATTCTTACATACACTTTACACAACCAATCTATATACATATCCATCAATCCTCAATGTCAATATTCTGCCAATACCTTCATGAACTCATACATTTATCAAAGTGTGCCAAGGCTGCCGAAATGTTCTACAATGCCAAAGTGTCCCACAATTCGTCAATCTCCAATTTAAGTGCACAATCACCACATTTTCATGGAAATAACTTACTAGGATATTAAATCCCTCTACTCAACATGAATTTACATCAAATATATGTAATAATAAATCATTAAATACATAACTCCATTGCTGTCCAAAATGGACATATCAATAACTCCTCAAACTTGAAAATTTTCTTCACAAATCCAACACCCATAACATGTACACAAAGTTTAACAAAGCAATATTAAAAAATGTAAACTTACCTATGGTTGGAACTTGCTAAACCTTGATTAAACTTCTTGATTTTGGTATCAAGCTCTTCCTTATGATGTGTAGACAATCTTTAATGAAGCAATCTAAGTGATTGGAGATGAAATGGAGGGATGGATCAAGCTCCAAGTGAAACGGCAATGGAGTTCTTCTTTCTTCTCAAATCGGCATGGTTGAGGAACTTTGAAGAAATGAATTTGCAGATTGCATATTTGGTGTACACATGCCTCATTTAACTTAGTTTATTCCATTAGTGGTCCACTCACACTTATTAAATCATATAATAAGTTAAATGTGTTATTTACACCTTTTTCACTCCACTTTTGGCTATTTGTATTAGGTACCCCCAAATTAATTTTTCATTTTATTTTCTAAGTGTAATATTATTTATTTTTAATGGACATTTAGGTCAAAAGACAATTCGGGATGTCAAATGACCATAATCCCCCTGTTCGGGTTGCATTCCCGATTTTTCGGTAACACCGGGTTTCGTTCGTTTTTCGATTTCTCACTTTTCTTTGTACTAATTATTTAATTTTTCTTTGATATTTCTAATGATATTTATACTTCAATTGATGTCTCTTTAAGTCCTAAAAATATTTTCCAGGGTTCCTCGCAGTCCAGGGCTAGTCAACGGTCCACGCCGTGACTTCTCGGTGCGGTCACCCATTGCTAGGGTTCTCGGCTTGCTTAACTTGGTTACATTTCTTTTCTTGTATTTCATTATTTTATGTCTCCTCACACATAACGAAGTGTAGTTCTAGGCATCCTAGCTGTCCGAACAGCACTGGTCACCGGAACAGTAGAACGCACTACCGAACTTAGGGGTGTTACATAAAGAGGTTTAACATGCTTGATTCCAAGAGAGGATTGTTGCCAGTGAGACATGGTATCCACCTTTCTAAAGAGATGTCTCCAAAGACACCTGAAGAAAGAGATAAAATGGCCAGGATTCCATATGATTCGGCTATTGGAAGTTTAATGTATGCAATGTTGTGTACTAGGTCGGATATCGCATATGCTGTTAGTTTGACTAGCAAGTATCAATCCAATCCAGGTTTGGAACACTGGATAGCTGTTAAGAATATCTTTAAGTACTTAAGAAGAACTAAGGATTTATTCTTGATTTATGGAGGTGGAGACTTGCAATTGGATGGTTATACTGATTCTGATTTTCAATCAGATATCGATGATAGAAAGTCTACCTCTGGGTATGTGTTCATTTGTAATGGAGGTGCAGTCAGTTGGAAGAGTTCCAAACAGAGTACGACTGCAGATTCCATTACCGAGGTTGAGTATATTGCTGTATCAGATGCTACAAAGGAAGCTGTTTGGATAAAGAAGTTTGTGATAGAACTTGCAGTAGTTCCTTCCATTGAGTCAGTAGTTCCACTACACTGTGACAACAATGGAGCAGTCATACAGGCTAAGGAACCCCGGTCTCACTAGAAATCCAAACACATAGAAAGGCGCTACCAATTATCAAAGAAATAGTTGGACGAGGCAATGTAGCCATACAAAAAATAGCATCAGCTGAAAATCCAGCTGATCCATTCACTAAGCCTATGTCACAGACTCAGCTAGACCGACATCTTAAGAAGATGGGTCTAAGATATTGTAATGAATGGCTTTAGTGCTAGTGGGAGATTGTTAGTGGTATGCCCTAGAGCATATCATTTAGTATGTATCTTGTACATGTTTTATTAATAAAAGGCATTTTCACTTTTCTGTTTACATAATATATTTATGTGTAATAGAAAATGTCCATTGATATTTTGTTAGAAATATTATTCTTAAGTTGTTAAGAATATGAGTGACAGTATTTTAGTACAAAGTATCATAAACAGGTTCACAATCGAGGATACTTCACAATAAGGACATGCATGATTTATCCAAAAAGATTGTATTCATGTTTGTTTCCAAGTTATTTATATGAGATATAAATAAGATGGAATGCTGAGTCTCATGCCATATGACAAACATGATAGGCACTTATACATGATAAATAGGTCGAACTAGTGACACTTATGACAAGCACATGGAGTTTACTCTTGTCAATGTATTGTCATAAATCATATTGGTGTATATAATCTTTAGACCTGAGATAGCATAGTTATCTTGTATATAGGTGGTTTGAGCTTGATACTGCTTTCATACATGTACTGTGTATGGGTATATGGGCATGTGTTGGCTCCTACTAGTTATATATGGAGGTAGGTGTTGATCAAGATGGAATCTGTTCCTCTAAGTAAATAGGGATAAAATCCTATGTTCATTTAATTGTTCTTGTTATTTCAAGTTCCTGGCTAGGACAGATAGATTTAATCAGAAAAGAGTTTCTGATGAGAAAATCTTTTTAATCAAGAACTGAAATTAAAAGAGAACATAATATTCATAACAAATGGGGTTTGACAAAAACCATGACTCTAGCTTGAATTGGGATTTTGTAATAGAAAGATTCTAGTGCATGGTAACATAAGATTATAGGTTCATTTAAGATAAACTTTATTACTGATTGGGTGGCCATGGCATGCTATGCTAGGTGTTAACCATGGTCTATGAGGTGCATAAAATGATTTAGAGAAATCATTTATGGTAAGAAAGAGTTCTGATGATATTAAGAGTTGATATCATGTCTCATTGCCAACTAGTGATGAGCCTAGTAAGTCACACACATACACAAGTAATCACCAAATTAAATATGATTTAATTAATTAATTAAAGAGTTTAATTGATTAATTAAATAGGTTTGGTTTGCAATTAGATTGCAAAGTCCCTAGCATGGCTTGAAACCAAATCTAGATTATTGGATATATAGTATAAGTTAAATTTATATTTAAAGTGTTTAAATATGAATTTAATTAATGAGAAATTAATTAATAAAGATTAATTAATTGATTTATATTTGATATAAATTGATTAGAAGAAGAGAAATGATTATTTTGGGTTGAGAACTCAAAATTAAGACATAGGGGCATTTTTGTCATTTCACAGGGTGACATGTGGCACCATGTGGTGGTGACACATGGCACTACACATAAGCTTGCCAAATGTCTTTTAATCATATAAGATGATTAAAATTAAGATTAAATATAGGTTTGACACTTAGCACAATGTGATTGGGTTAATTAAACCTAGAACCAATCAGAAGGTGACATGTGGTAAGGGTTTTAAGTGGTAACCTAGCTATATAAGTGTTGTTATGAAAAGAAAAAATAACAATTAGCTGCTGCCTCCTTTGTGCTGCCACCCTTGAAGCTCCCATTCTCTCTTATTCTTCATCTCTCATCAATTCCAAGAGATTAGCAAATAATCTCTTGAATTAAAAATACTACAATTTGTTTTTAATGTCCTGTTTACATCTTTAATCTCTTAAAAGGAAAAAACTTGATTTTCTAATTAATAGAAAAAGCTTTAGAAGCTATTCAAGGGCTGCCATAGGTGAACTTGGTATGGACAAGCTAGAGGGACAACATTTAGTGTCCTAAAGACGCATCCCAAAGGCACAAATATGCTACAGTGCATTAAGAGGTTAGTGTATTTGTTCTTGATTTAATCTAGCGTTCTAAAATTAATCTGATTAATTCTAAAATCTTAAATAGCAAATACATATCCAAAAACATATTAAAAGAGTTTTAATATGTTGTTTATCATTGAAATCAAATAGATAAAAATAAATCTTGCATGATGCATGTGACCCTAGGTGAAAATTTTTGAATTCAATGGTATAAATTTGTGTTTTTCATTCTTCCACTCCTTCATTAAGTACTCAAATTATCTTAACTTAGCAATATGTTTTCATGCATAATTAATTAGTTGGCCACCCTTTCATCCATAATTAATTAGTTGGCCACCCTAACTAACCATACATTCAACATTCATAACATAAACCAAAAGAAAAGCGATACTCAATATAGAACAAATTTGGATTTTATTAAACTCAAATCAAAGTCTCATGGTAACATGTTCCATGGCTTTAACTATTTCTCTACTGAATTACAAAAGTACTCACACAAAACTAAGAACATTAAACATAAACAAATTAATAAAAGAAGAGAGAAAAGCATGCTGCCTCTTTTAAAATTAATTTGAACAACTTGGATCTAATGTTGATGATGATGCTACACACTCCAAAGGATGTAGAAGCACTCCATAAGCAAAAAGAAAAAGAAATCACAATAACAACTAAATCAAACAGTTGATATCTTTGAATGCATAAAGGGGGAATTTCGCTACTATGAGTAGAAGAGAATTGAATTGCTCCATATCTATATTTTGGACCCTTTTTATAGAGAAAAATAGGTTAACTAAGATTCCATATCTGATTTGAAAGTCCTAGTTGCATTTTGATTCAAAACTCTATCAAGAATCCTAGTTAAAGTAGGAAAACAAGTTAAAAACAACTCTTCTTAGATCTACCACTTGCACAACCTTAGGGACCCACACACCTCTATTTTATTTATTTTGGGCCTTAAATAAAATAATTAAACCCACTAATTAAGGCCCTAACTCCTAGTCCCACATAACTAACCATAAAGAGCCCAAACACACTTAATATGTAACCCCTAATGTAATCTAGCCCAATTGGTCTCACTTTTCATATATCACCTCAAAATATATCAATTAAGGTCCTTACAAGCCCATAAGGTCAAATTCACAGTCTAAATAGTATATCACATGCAAGCTCCTAAGATTGTCCAAAGAAGCTCAACCTGGATTGATGTTCAAATCTATTTGTTTTTCACCCTTAGCCTCCAAATACCATGAATAAGATACCTCTAAGTCTATTTTGTCATTGGCTAAGTCCTCATGAAAATCGTAGCTCCTTTTGCCTTAAAATGCTTAATGTGTGTTTTACTTCTTGATGTGTGTTTTGCTTCTTTTTGTGCTCAATTTACCTCTTTATGCTTTATATGATTTTACATGCTCTTGTAATCACCTAATAACATAAAAATGAGCATTAACAAGCTAATTGAATATGAAACAAACTCAAAAGACTAAGTATGCAATGATAAAGACATGATATGTAACATCCTCACTTTAGTTAGTCCGTACAATCTACTGTTCCAGTGACCAATGTCGGTCCGGACAGCTAGAACATCCGCAAAAATATCGAAACTAAAGTGAGGAATTATAATTAACTCAAATATTGATAAGAAAAATTTAGGAAAAATTTTAGAAATAAAATACAACCAAGTTAAATGAGTCGGTGCTCTAACGATGGGTAACCTAGTGGGAAGTTGCGATCCTCGCAACTAGGAGCCCTAGACCTGGGAGAAAATTTATAAAATAATTTTTGGGACTTTAGTGAAGAGTCATTGAGGTTTCTATGGCATTAGAATGCCAAGAAAATGCTTACAAAAATTTTTCAATCAGTACAAACAAATTTAGTCTGTTAAGCCAAACGGAGGGCATTTTGGTCATTTTGTCTTCAAAGATGATTTTTGGCCAACTTGTCCAGTTAAATAAATAATTTCTATGACATAAAATATGAATAAATATTATTAAAAATTTAATTGCAATTAAATAGACAAGAAATGGAGAGAAAATGAAAGAAAATGGACTTATGACATCATAATGATGTCATTAAGATTCTCCCAACCTATCCAATATGGACACATGGCATAAACTTATCTTAAAGAGACAAAATGGGCTGAAAATGAACAAAAAATCAGATCTCTCTCTCCCTTTCTTCTTCCTTGCCGTGACCCTCCTCCATAACCACCATTTTCAAGCTTTTTCAAAGCTTGATTTTACTAACTTCTACCTAACAAAACCCTATACTCCCAACATAAAAAAGTGTTCTTGCATCTTGGTGATTCTTTTGGGAGCAAAAGGAAAAGGAAAACAAGAACCCTAGCAAGTGGGGAAACTTCACTCCATAGAGGTTAGTGACCCAACCTTAATTTTCACCTTAAATTCATGTTAAGGACTATGTATGAGTGCAAATTACAAAGAAAATTTGTTAAATACTATGTGTATGCCATCCCATAAATTTCGGCAGCCTTGGTTAGGGTATGATTATGATGAGTTTTATGGAGTTAAAACGATAGTTTGGCTGCCCTCAATATGCATGAATTAAATGGATTGATGAAATGCCATGATAATGCATGGTTTGTGATATTTGAGTTAGGGTTTGGGGTGAAAAATGAGACTTTAAACATGTGATAATGAAAGTAGGTTTTAATGGTCAATTAGTGACAATTTGGTATTGTTTGAATAAAAAATGAAGTGCATTGTGTAGTGGGATTGGAGCTTGGTGTGGCTGCCCTTGGTGACCTGCAGGACTGATCATGAGTCCAACAGGTTTGGGCAGCAATAACATAAATTGTAGAGGTTCAATTGGTGCAAAGCCAATTAGAAATTGAAATAGACACATAATGGCTCAACTTTGGTGAAGAAACCATGCCCAGAAAACCAAATTTAGTGGACCAAAAGATTGCCCTAATCCGGGTGACCTGCATTCTGCCTGGGCAAAATGACCAAATGAATAGTGTTTGGTCATTTGGCCATAACTCAGTGTAGAAAGGTCCAATTGACCTGACTTTTACCAGCAACAAGCTGAGATATAGACCAACAACTTTCATGAAGAAACCTAACCCAAATAATGACCAGAACATATTCAAAAAGTGAGTTACAGTCACTGTTCCTAACACTATAGATTTGGTCAGTCCAAAAATTCTAGAAAAATTTTCAATCCGGCCAATTGTGGTTTTTCAGCCATAACTTGAGCTACAAAACTCCAAATGGAGTGATTCAAAAAGGAAATGCAACTAGACAAAATAAGGAACAACTTTCATGTTGATCATTTTGCTAAATTCCCACTGCAAAAATGACCAATGGAACAGTAAATACAAAGCATGAAAACTGAAAATTTTGCCCAATTAACATTAAGCTTTGAAATGAAATTGGCAACCAATGCCAACAACTTTAGAATGCAAAATGTGTTATGTTGGTGATATTTGAACCAATATACCTATTATCTATGAAAAAGTTAACATTTTAGTTGACTAATGAAATGAATAGTAACCCTACATGTAAAGTACAAATATTCAAGAAATGCCTTTGTAATATACCCTAGTAGGCCTAATGTGATTGGTTTGGATAGGTTGGCATACTAATAGAGTTTTGATAGCAGTACTGCGTATGATGTATGGCTTCAAGCCATTATGTGTTTCATGGCTTCCTATGCCATTCTATGACATAATAGCCTTTGGCTATGTTATTTGAGTTGATATACTTGGGTTTTAACCCTGATAATTATTACAGCTTATTAGCTATTATGTTGCACACCAGGAGACACAAAATGTGACTGATGGTGTGATGGTCCAAGGTACTTAGTACCCAGTGCTAGTTTACCCGTTTATCCAGTCCAGTCGACTAATATAGGTTACTCGGGCAATGATAATAAACCTTATGAAATTTTATTTGAATAACACTGCAAATAATATCAGAAATTAAGTCTACTAAAAAATGTAAACAAACATTCTGCATACTTATTTTTATTATATTATATTTTATTTTATATTGTCACCACTAAGCAGAATTACTTAGTGCGTCACTTTTGCTACGCGTAAGTACTGGAGACCTAGCTGGGGAGCCCAGCAGACATCAGACAGGGTGAGCCTTCAGAGCTGCATCCGGGGTCCAGAGTCACCTCACATCTGCACTGCATATAGTAGGACATTAGGATTTTGGGTAGCATTTTGTATTTGGCATTTTGTATTATGTATTAATTTTGGTTTGTAACTATAAACTCTTGAAATTATGTAACAATGTAAATATAAGAAATTTCATGTTATTGAATTTTTCTGTATAATGTATGTTGATAAATGAAATGTTGAGAAATATGAATGTGCTTTCAGTGATGATGTGAACAGAAAAGAAAAACAGTTTCTGAAAATAGTATTGAAATTTTGAGATTGAGTTGAGATATGTGTGAATAATGGAGTTTGGATTTTGGAAATTTTATTGGAAGTGTTTTTAAACAGGTTCAGAAGAACTGTTTTTCCAATTTACAGCAGGCACTCTGCTGGATTTTCTATAAAATTTGCGAAAAAATTCAGATTTATCAAAATTTGAAAATAAATGAATTAAAAGGGATAAATTGTAATTGAAACATGAATTGGTGCTCCGGCACACTGAGTGGCATATCTTGCTCGGCTACATTGTAGACGGGTAAGGGGTGTCACATGATATTTTAAGCAACATTAGTATGTCACACCTATTGTTGAATTGAAAAGCTATCAAGTTATTCATGCAAACCTGACATGTGAGACTCGTGACTCCATGCTACAGCAATATCCTTATCTGTTTTAGGTATGTTCTTGAATTGCTTAGCATTCAAGGATGAATGTTTTTAAGGAGGGAAGAATGTAATATCCACCATTTTTTTATGCTAGAATTTCTGCCGATAATGGAAATTTTTTATGAAAGTTAGGGTTTCAAGGATGGTGGAAATAATAGTAAGAGTTTAAGTGTGTTATAAGTGTTTGTTAGAAGGCTTAGACTTGAGGTTTTGGATTAGAAATGAAAAAGACTATCATGTCTTTATCACTACTGATAGTGCCTCGGGTGCCAAGAGTATTTATAGACCTAGATAGATGAAAATTGGACAAAGTTCTCCATTTGTCTCTATCCATGTATGGTGACACTTCAAACTTCAACTCTCTTATGTGATTTTCTCTTCTTGTGTAAATTTTGACAAGTTTAAATGATTTCTCCTGTGTTAGAGTTAAGTGAGATTTAAAGTCTTTCTAAATGAAATTGCATAAAATTAAGGTATAGGATTTAAATCTTTAAAGAGGTAGGCTTTTCCTTGTTGCATGTGAGATCTAAAAGTAGATCTTTCAAATCTTAGTCCCAAATGAGGTTTTTATGAAAAAAGGAAGGATTTCAAAGTAATAGTGGGAGATGCATCAAATTTTATATGGGTCCTTGTTGTTAAGTGGTTTATGCATGTAACAAATTCAAGTTAGTCTTGGTTGATACATGTTATGTGCTAGGCTTCTTAAAGTTAGTTGTAGTGTTAGAGTTAGAATATATGTGCTGAATAGAAGTTTCATGCATTTGAAATTGAGTTCAAAAGTTTAAAACTTTGATGATGGATTGAGAAATTGTTATGGATTTTAAGGAATTGGTGAATGAAATTTTAAGTTTAAAAGAGTTAGCTAATTAGTTTATGGCATGAATATATGTTTTAATTAAGTTTTTAGAGCTTTAGAGATGAGTTGATGGTGTTTTGGAATGTGGAATTTCTACAGAATTGAATTGGGAATTCTAGAAATTCTCATGTTTGGCTGCCTAAAGTTATTATTTTGGTAGCTAAAGCGGCTACTGCTTCCCAAGGACACTTGAAGTTTAGACTTTGGCGGTTGAAGTTCCCCATTTCAGCAATAGAAGTTACTTTTACCTACTCATTTTCTGTTTTTATTCCAAGGCTCCAAAACCTAATTTTATGTATAGAAATGACCTAGAATTGATGCTATGATGTATATATAGAGTACTAGAATTTTGGATAACTCATTAGGGTCCATCTTTTGTCACACCCTACCCCTCTGTAAGGCATAACATGATCCCGTAGTATACCTAATGAATTACCAACTTCGCCTACTGATAACCCATTAAATACACTACAAGGGATTTTCAAAAACTTTTCTTACTTCTTTTACAGTGGTGAGCACTATTTACAGGTGTTAAAAACCTTTTTGAACTGAGGTGAATTAACTAACACATTTAGACTATTAGTAATTTCTGTAAAAAAAAATTTAGCAGAGTGCCCTCCGTAATTTGGATAAAACAGTTCTTCAAAAACCTGTAAAAAGCACTTCAATAATTTTCTCAATCTCAAACTCTAGCATAATTCAACACAAATCCACAATAATTTTTCAAAGACTGAGATACAAGAAATATAATACAATTTTTACAAGTCCAAATAACTCATAATTTATTTTACAACTTTAATGTACAATTTTAATTTACAACTGCTCAAAACCAAGAACACTATATGCATACAGTGAACATACATTACAATATAAAATGCAGAATATGGTATACTCAATATACCCGATGATTTCTCGCTGAATGTACTAGCAGCCTAGTTTGTCGCCTCTGTCGATCATCTACTGCGATAAAGAATGAAAGCTATCACGAGTAAAATTTACTCGGTGGTGCACAATAACAATTTGAAATGCGATATATAAATCTTTTATTGTGATTCACAAATCAAATGATTCACAATTCCATTTCACAATTTACAAAATTCACCTAACACAAATTTGATCAAGTAATTGAATAATACCATTTTGCAAATCAATAACACAATTCGATCAAATAACTGAATAATACCGTTTTGCAAATCAATAACACAATTCGATCAAATAACTGAATAATACTATATTGCCGATCAATATCACAATTTAAGCCATGACACAATTTTTCCACACATGTCGTGTTGTACACCACGACAAGACACACTCACCCCAATAATCGAAATCAATGAGGGAGGAAGCTAGCTGAATAATGAGTACTCATCCACACTCACCTCAAACTGGGAAGTCAAAGAGGGAGGAACATAATCACACTCACCCCAGACTGATAAATCAAAGACAGAGGAATATATCAACAGTGTCATGCCAAATGTGAATCAAAACAATTTCAAATCACAATATTTCATACAAACCATAAATCACATTTTATCTCAAAATTTCCATTTGCAAAGTTGGCAATGCAATAAGTTCCAAATAATATTCCCAAAACCAAAACAATCAAAACTTATTCATAACTCATTTCTCTACATAAATTTGCTAGTAAAAGCAGTGAATATAAAAGTATTGTGTACGGACACAATTTAAAACTATAATGTTGAATTAAATTTTTAAGTAGAAAATGAGAAGTCAAACTTATTGTGCACAAACACAATTTAAAACAATAACGTACAAATAATCATAATTTATTTCAATTGAAAAATTCAAAAGAAATAAATATTGTGCACAAACCTCTGATAACTGTCTCTTGGCTCTGACTCAGTGTTTCCTTCCCCTCCCTGAGTCTTTGCTAACTGAGAAACACAATTTGAAGTGTTTCAGTACTCATTTAAACTGTCTCTAACGATAATGCTTGATAATTAATTCACTGAATTCATTTATTCGCTTAGTCAACCTACTATGTCGACCCTTGGTACATTCTAGGTAATTTAGGTTTTAATGTCATTAATATGTCACATTCGATAGTCTTTTAGGGTTGGTACATGTTACCAAATTCATTTCCGTGTATACTGCTGGATTGCGAGATACTAGTTTGACCTAGCTGGACGACCTAGTTCCCTCGGTTTTCGGGTTTCGGTCAAAACTACAAACTTGTAGATCTATGTCTTATTGCACGCGGGACAAAATTTCAGATCATTCTGAGTTATGTAGACCAAGTTATGGTCATTTTACTATTGCTGGTCAAATTGCACCAAAATTGATCACTTTAGGTCACTTTAGGTCATTTTAGGTTCGGCCAGTTTTTAGACCCAAACTTGTGCAAGCTGTTTTACACACTTATAGTCATTTCTGGGCTTTGGTGTCTTCATAAGACTTGTAGATATGGGTCTTAACTATTCATGGTTAAAATGTCAGGTCAATTGGACCTGTTTTGAGTGAGTTATGGCATAAACACTAACTGCTGCCCAAATGGTCAATTTTCAGGCCTCATTTGCACTTAATCCGGATTTGGTCATTTTTCAAGCTACCTTGCAAGCAGAATTTTGGCAAGCTTCCTTCATGAAAGTTGGCACATTTTGTGCCTAGTTTCATCTCCAATTGGTCTCATACCAATTGGAGCCACACACTTAAAGTTATAGGCCTAAAACTCAAACTGCCTTATTGCAATTCTTGCATACATATCAAACATCACTTTTAACACTCACCAAACTTAACATTCAAACTAATTCTGGTTGTACCATGACCTAAACATAATTCAAAACACATTATAGGTCATTTTGGCAGCTTACCATTACATTCAATGTGCACTAACAAGTGCAGAATTTGCCCAACTAAATTTACAACAATTTAACTCCATAACCAAGCTCATTCACATGTCCAACCTTCACACCACTATACATACATTCAAACTGCCATAACAACCAACACATTTTAACATCATTATTCCATAAACCAAGCATCAATTCCAGCATTCTTCAAGGGTTAGCAAACTACCACAATGGTACACTTACATTCCATTACTTTCCAAGCTTTAAATTTCATTTTACATTTACATATACTAAGTATACATCACCTAAACAATTTCCTACACAATATACATTTAATCAATCATTTAATTCACCATTTACAAGCACAAATAACCTGCCTTTAAGGTATTTCCATGGCTGCCAAAATTACACATTCCTATTCAACATCAAACCTCAAAAATTTCTTCATAATTCAAACACTCATAACATGCTTACAAACTTTAACAAAGCAATATTCAAAAACTCAAACTTACCTATGGATGAGACTTCTTAAATCTTCACCAAAACTTCTTGAAATTGTTATCAAACTCTTCCTTGTGATGTGGGGATAAATTTTAATGAAGCAACCTAGGTGTTTGGAGGTGAAATGAAGAGGTTGATGAAGCTTAAAGCAAAACGGCCATGGAGGATTTCAAGCTTCTCATTTCGGCATGGATGGTCTTCAAAGGTTGAAGATGATGTTTTAGTGGAGCAATATGCCCACTTAATATATATTATAATTCTTAGTGGTCCACTCACATTAATTAAACCATTTTATATGTTAAATGTGTTAATTACTCCATTTACTCTCCACTTTTGGCTATTTACATTAGGTACCCCTAAATTAATTTTTCATTATATTTTCCAAGTGTAATATTATTTATTTTTAATGGAAATTTAGGTCAAAAGACAACTTGGGGTGTCAAATGACCACAATGCCCCTGTTCGGGTTGCATTCCCGATTTTTCGGTAACACCGGGCTTTGTCCGTTTTTCGATTTCTCACTTTTCTTTGTACTAATTATTTAATTTTTCTTTAATATTTCTTATGATATTTATACTTCAATAGGTGTCTCTTTAAGTCTTAAAAATATTTTTTAGGGTTCTCCGCGGTCCAGGGTTAGTCAACGGTCCACGTCGTGACTTCCCGATGCAGTCACCCATCGCTAGGGTTCTCGGCTCGCTTAACTTAGTTGCATTTGTTTACTATTATTTTTCCTTTATTTTTCTTGTATTTTCTTTTCTTGTATTTCATTATTTAATGTCTCCTCACTCATATCGAAGTGTAGTTCTAGGCATTCTAGCTGTCCGGACAACACTGGTCACCGGAACAGTAGAACGCACTACCGAACTTAGGGGTGTTACATCTTTTATAGGATTGGACATGAGGAACGAGGAAAATTACAATTAAGGAATAGCTACAATTCATGTTTTGGTGTTGATAGGCTGCAAGAGGTGAGTAACACTAACTTTAAACAATAATAATATGCTTATTTAATTATACTTGAACTCATAACCATCCACATGCATTGTTATATAATATTATTAGGTTGTATGTATCTAAAACATGAATATGCTGCATTACTACAATTAATTATTGATGCTCAATAGATATTGGATGACCTATGATTTCCCCTACGATATGGATATGATGTGATCATGTATGATATGATATGGTAAGACTAGGTGAGGCTTAATGAGCCCTTGGCTCACTATTTATGGTAGAGGAAGTCCCAAGGAGCTTCTTTATGAGCTGAGCATATTGGTTATATTATCGAATAAGAGGAAGTCCTGAGGAGTATCTATATAAGTTGGGCAAATTGGTTTTGGAAAATCATTAGTAACAAGTTTATCGTATGTGAATTATTTGTGTTGTGTAAAATCATGTGCTTGATGCATTGCATATGCATGATTTGAATAAAATGAAAGATGATGAACTGTTAGTTTATTCAGTAAGCTTTCCAAAGCTTACCCCCTTCCCTTAACCCCAGGTGAAGAATAGTAGGAATATAAGGTGTCAACAAACAAGCTAGCAGGTTGAGGTGGTTTAGCAAGTTTTTGTGTAAATTTGAGGACTTTGTAGTGGACATGTAATTGTAAACTATTAGTTACTGTGCTTGGCTTCAATTTATCATAAGTAATATGTAAGAACACAATAGTCTGTATGTTTGCCTTAAGCCCTAAGCACTCTTTTATGATTATGTATGAATGAATGAACTGTACTTTAGCACTTATAAATGTTTTCTTTTTTAGAAGGATCAAATTTTAGAGCCTTTCTTAAGTGAAATGTCTTATGGTATGCTGGAAATGCTAAAGTATAGTTGTTTATGAGTTGCCTTCCTGATCTTGACCATAGTTTCCATTAAAGAAGATCAATCAGTCCATAAACGCCCTGCTAGGCATAATGAGACTTTACATACAATAGGTAATTCTTCCTCACCATTAAAAATCATATTATTAGACACTTCTTTTATCAAATTCTGTAAAAGGGATCCTCGTGATCCCTTCCCAGACATTCCCAATTCAATTCCTATATTGATCCACAACTAATGCAAAATTTGATCCAATAAAGAATTTGGAGATAAGGATGTGCAATTGGAAAACAAAAGGGAAAAAAAAAAAGCAAAGGAAATAACAAGAAAGATGTAACACTGACCATTTTTTGATATCATAATTCCTATCATGGATAGGGAATCCTCATGAAACTTAGGGTTTCACAGATAAAAGAAATAGTGGTAAGTTCTATATGTGTGCTATGATGTGTTTAAGAATGAATATGTTTTGCTTATTGTGGTCAAGTTAAGAGTTTAGTAGTGTTTTTAGGAAAAAGTAACTTTGGTAGAAGAAAGCTGAACTTTTGATATCTGAAGTCCCCTTTTTAATGTTAAAATGTCATTTTGAACAAAATAAACTTTGACAGCTAAAAGCTGGGCTTTCGGTAGTTGAAAGTCCCCTTGATAGCTAGGGTATAATAGTCCATTGTTGGACTTAGGTGTCTTAACCCATGTTTTGATGATAACAAATAATTAGTGCGCTACTAATATACTTTGAAAGTGTTTGTGTTGAGTTTGTAGGCCCTATATTCAAAATTGCCGAATTATTTCAAATCAAGGTTAAGGAAGAGCAACATAAGGAAGCAAACATTTATGGGACCCTATAATATAACTTTTATTTATTTTGTATCTTGCAAATCTCATTTAATTAATTGTTTTGGCTCAAGTCTAGGTGGTACTAAGAATATCTTGTTCAACCTAGTTTTCACCTAATTCTTTATTAAGGGAAAATTAAATAAATTTTTAAAAAATGTAAAATTAATTTTGGAAAGTATTTTAGTTGCAAAATACATTTAATTAGCTTTCCAATGGTTCAAACAGATCAAAAATCCGAGTTCGGATCAAAAAGTTATGAGTTTTTTAAACTCTTAATTTCTTAGTGCCTTTACTTGTAACTTTTTCTTAACCAAGGGGGAGTAAAATGAACTTTTCACATTTGAGAAATGGAAATTTATTTTTGAAAGTGTTTTCATTTAAAAGTTTATTAAATTAGCTTTCCAACGGTTTAAACGGATCGAAAATCCGAGTTCCGGTCAAAAAGTTATGCATTTCCGAAGCCTAAGTGTCCTTTTGACACTTTCTGTCTGGAGAGCACTCTGGTAGCCAAAAGTGCAAAGTTTAGCTGCTGAAGTTCATTTATTAAATCATGATTTTTTAGCATTAAAAGCCATTTTGTCTAAAGAGTACTCCAGCAGCTGAAAGTGGGAACTTCGGCATTCGAAAGTGACATTTCGAAGGCTATTTTTTGGCACTCCAACCTTCGACAACCGAAGTAAATAACTTTGGCAGCTGAACCTGGATTTCTGCAACTCAATAAAACAAAGCTTTGGGTGGTTGAACCGCTAGTTTAGCATTTAATGAGCCCCCAATAGTTATTTTCATACAAAAACTGTAAATAGGCGCCATTTATGACTGGAAACAAGTTTTATAATAATAATCTTTTTGGAAATTTATTGTGTTCTAAAGATTTTCTTCATTCTTTCTCTCTAGAACTTGAGCTACCATAGTTAATGTTGAGAACTGGATATTTGAGTTGAAAATTCTTTGTTCTGAGAGTTCATTCAAGGTTGTTGTGAGCACTTATTATAATTTTGAGTGTGATAGAGCTTTAAATAGCTCTTGAGGTAAAGGGATTTGTAAAAGAGCAAGGGTTTGCTCTTGTGGTGATTGTAAGGGGTTTATTCTTCACCCAAAGAAGAATTTTAGTGGAGTTAACTCTTAAGGAGGGCCTTGAGGGGAGGACATAGGCTTGGGATAGCCGAACCTCTATAAATCTCATGTCATCATTCTTCCTTTACTCTTCTTTGTGTTTAAATTTTTTTTAATCTTTAATTTTGCAATTGGAACCCAATTCAACCCCCTCCCCTTCTCCTCTTGGGTTGCTACAAGGGACAACAAATGGTATCTGAGCAAGTCTCCATTCTATAAGATTTAATCATCTTAGAGTAAAGATCAATGGCAACTCTTATTGCACAAGAAGGTCAATCAGTAATAAGCCCTCCTTTCTTTGATGGTAATGACTTCTTGTATTGGAAAAATAGGATGTATTATTTCCTTAAATCAAAAGGGATTGACTTGTGGGATGTTGTAGAAAATTGGCCATTCACCCCAACTAAGATTGTAGATGGTGTGCATATAATTAAGCCTAAGGGTGAATGGAGTGAGCAAGAGAAAAGAAGAGTGGTTTTAAATGATAAGGCTATTCATATTCTATTTTGTGCATTAAGTAGGAGTGAATATAATAAAGTGTGTATGAAGTTTACTACAAAAGAAATTTGGGATGCTTTAGTGGCTACTCATGAGGGTACTAGTCAAGTAAAGGAGAATAAGATGGATTCCCTTATCTACCAATATGAATTATTCAAGATGAAGTCGAATGAAATCATAAGTGAAATGTATGATAGATTTGTGGAGATTATATGGGGAATTAAATCTCTTGGGAAGACATTCACAAATGAGGAGCTAGTAAAGAAGATTTTAAGAAGTCTTCCTAAGGAGTCACTACCCAAAGTAACTTCACTCAAGGATTCTAAGGACTTGATCAAGGTACAACTTGATGAGCTCTTATGAAATCTCATTGACTATGAGATGACTCTCAAAAGAGAGCAAGTGGAGTAACTTAGCAAAGCCAAAAAGACCATTGCCTTCAAAGTATCTTCCAAAAACTCAAGTGATGAAGATAACGAGTTTGATGAGGAAGAATTAGCTCTAATGACAAGGAGAATAAGGAAGATGATCTTCCAAGACAAGAAGTTCATCCCAAAGAGGAACTTCAAGAAGGACAAGGGAGAAAGTAGCGAGAGGGATCCTCCCATATACTTGGAATGCAATAAGCTGGGTCATATTAGAACTGATTGTCCCAAATTAAAGAAGCCTTTCAAGAAGTTCAAGAAGAAGGCACTTAAAACAACATGGGATGAATCAAGTGACTCTGAAGATGAGGAGATTGATGATCAAGTTGCCCAAATGTGCTTCATGGCAATGGAGGAAAGCTTCAATGAGGTAACTTTAAATGATGATGTTCCTAAATTTTCTTATGATGAACTAGTTAATGCTCTTAAAGTTATAAATAATGAACTAGAATTAAGTCATAAGAGAAATAAACTTTTGAAAAGTGAGCTTGCTAGTTTAAGGAAGGAGAATGAGACCTCATCTAAGGTTGATAGACCTTTAGATAGTAATGTGCAAAAATCCTTAGATGAGCTTCATTAGAAAATGAGAAGTTAAAAAATGAAATTGTTGAGCTAACAACTTGTCTTTCGAAATTTGCTAAAGGAAAGGACAAACTTAATGCAATTTTGGACTCTCAAAGGTCTCCTAGCATCAAGTATGGACTTGGCTATAGTAAATTTTCCCAAACACCTCCTTCCAAGACCATCTTTGTTAAAGCATCTAATTCTAATGAGCCTAGTCCTCAAATGCCTAATCTAAAGGTTTCTAATCCTAGAGGACAAGAACCAAAGACATCTAATGGAAATGAAACTAGAAAGATCTCAATTTATTAATATGCTTCTAGAAAAAATGTAAGTAGGACATATACATCTAAGAGATTTGCACCTAGATCAAACTTTCGTAAGGAACATGTTACTAGGCCTCATAACCATAATCACACTCACCATGCCTTATGCTCACATGCATATAATGGACATAAAAAGAATGGTCACATGAGACCATATTCACACTCTCACACATATGGACCAAGAATAAGAAGGTTCAATGGTCATTGTCACTATTGTGGCAAGTTTGGTCACACCAACTATAGGTGTGCTATTAGGAAAATCCATCTTGGATATGGTAGAATATTTGATTTTAATCATGGAACTACTAACCCCTAAGGAACCAAGTACATTTAGGTACCTAAAGTAAATTGAATTATCATGTGTTGGTGTGTTTGAGATCCTCAAAGCTTGAAAGCAAGTGGTACTTGGATAGTGGATGTTCAAGACACATGACCGGAAATGCCAATCTCTTCCTTTCACTTGTAAAGAAAGATGGAGGTGGGCAAGTGACTTTTGGTGATAATGGTAAAGGTAAAATTGGGGGAATAGGTAAGGTTGGAAAACTCCCCTGTTCTTGATTGTTTAAAACATAATTTGCTTAGTGTTAGTCAATTATGTGATAAGGGCTGAAAAGTTATTTTTGAGTCTAAATCTTGCTTTGTGTCTAGGATGAGTGATAACAAAATGTTGTTTATTGGTGAAAGAATTGAAAATATATATGTTATCGATTTGCATGCTTTTTCTAACAAAGATGTCAAGTGCTTTATTTCTATTAGTGATGACTCCTGGACTTAGCATAAAAGGCTTGCATGTGCTAGCATGGACCTTCTTGCAAACTTGAACAAGGATGAGCTAGTTGATGGGCTACCAAAGATCAAGTTTCAAAAGGATAAGGTGTGTAATGCATGCCAAATGAGTAAGCAAGTCAAGAGCTCTTTTAAATCTATTCATAAGGTATCTATTTCTAGACCCCTTCAATTGTTGCATATGGATTTGCTTGGTCCTACTAGAGTAGCTAGCTTAGGTGGTGCATATTATGCCTTGGTGATTGTTGATGACTACTCTAGGTATACTTGGGTTGCATTCCTTGCTCATAAGGATGAATGTTTTGATATTTTTTTGAGATTTTCAAAAAGGGTGCAAAATAAAAAGGGTTTTCAAATCTCTTCATTAGGAGTGATTGATAAACTTGAATTGTATAGATGTTTTTAAGCACATTTGTATACTATCTCATAGTATTTAGGTAAAGTAATCTCATGCATTGTAGTTGATTTCATTAGTTTTTGTAATTTCTATTGTCAAACTCTTAATTCCATGTTTTCTACATCATTTTAGGTGTTTGGGTGAAGCCCCAGGGCATAGGAGTCCGGAAGGAAACTTGGAAGGCCAAAGGATTGTGAAAAGCTGCTGATACACCTTACACGGGTCGTGTAAGCAAAGCCACAAACCCATGTAACCTTCTGCTAAATGAAAGCCAGAGAGCCAATGGAGGAACAAAAGTACACGGGTCATGTAATTGGACCCGTGTAATCTATAGGGACCCGTGTAAGTCTCTACTAGGCACAAGCTTGAAGAATTTCATGAGAATAAAAGCACACGGGTCGTGTAACTAGGCCCATGTATGTCACACCCTACTCCTCCGTAAGATGTAACATGATCTCGTAGTACACTTAATGAATTACTATACTTCGCCTACCGGTAACCCATTAAATATACTACAAGGGATTTTAAATCAATTATCATGAAATTTAAATCATCAATTAAAATCTAGTGTTATAAAAATTTTTCAAGATTTCGGCAGAGTGCCGGCTGTATTTTGAGAAAACAGTTCTTCAAACTTGAAAAAGAAAACACTCCCAATATGTTTTCTCAAATACAACTCAAATAAATTTCATTTCATCTCACAATTCAATCTCAATAATCAATCATTTCATTTTCAAACCAACCTCATCATAAAAGAAACATTTCATTGATTACAAGACTCAAAATTAATATTACCAAACTATTCAGGCAAATGAAATCTCAAATTTACATTTACAATAATTTAAATTTAATTACATACCAAAATATTTTACAAGAGTTTTTATACAACTGCTCAAATAATTTATATACATATTATTATATCAAAACCTGTGCACATGGGTGTACCTGGAGCTGATCTGAATGTCTCTTCAAAGAAGCTTACTCAATTGCTCAATGCTCTTTTCACCTGCGACAGCATACAAAGCTATTGCTGAGTAGTGAACTCAGTGGTACACAACTATAATTTAAAACATAGTACAATATACATTGACAAAATTTACAGTAAACAATTTGGAAATCTGAATACTCATCAAATTCCAAAACTCAAAATATTCGTTGACAATAATATAAATCATTTGTATAAAATGACTTTGATCACGAAATCCAATTTATCAAATCATAACTAACCATTTAAGGTAATTCCAACAAAATCAATTATACATAAATCATAATTGAAATCACAATTCTTTACTATTCAAAACCATTCTTTATCTCAAAAATCATTCTTTATCTCAAAAGCCAATCTTTATCTCAAAAACCATTCTTTATCTCACTAACTATGCAAGACTAATCCAAAAGGGCCATCTTCGGGGTGATTCTAATTCCCTATGGCCGGGGGGGTCAAATTAGATTCTAACTCCCTATGGTCGGAGAGGTCGAATCATCGTGCAGAGTACACATCACAATAATGAATCTTCCACAAGGGCCATAACATAAAACTTAGATCTAACCTCTAATAAGAGGAGAATCTAAGCCTGTACACATACCATGGTAATCAAAACACAACTAACTCTATTGTTTTCTCAACAAATGAGAGAGACGGGTAATAACCTAGTCAAGCATCTATAGTGAGATATAAAACAATATCACAATCCTTTTAGTGAGCATAAATCACAATACAATTCGATTCAAAGTTAATTCCAATATCCAATAATTTTTATGCTCATCACAATTCAAATCATATATTTGCATTTTTCCATGCAAATTGCCCATCACAATTCAAAACATGTTCTATCACAATTTTCCAAAACATAATTTATTCAATTCACAACAATGCTTAATACTCGTGGAAATACCATTTCACAAAGCTAAATTCATACATACTATAATAATTTCAATAATCATTGAGTTTAATCCAATGCTTGTTAAACATAAAACATAAGAAAAATATGTTATTTAATCATATGAAATATTCAGAACAAAATCAGTTAAAAACTAGTTGTGAACAAACACAATTTAAAACAATAACATACAAATAATCATAATTTATTTCAATTGAAAAATTCAAAAGAAATAACTATTGTGCACAAACCTCTGATAACTGTCTCTTGGCCTTGACTCAGTGTTTCCTTCCCTTTCCCTGAGTCTTTGCTAACTGAGAAATATAATTTGAAGTGTTTCAGTACTCATTTAAACCGTTTCTAACAATAAGGCTTAATACTTAATTTATTGAATTCCATTTTTTCCTTTAGTCAACCTAAAGTGTTGACCCTCGATGCACTCTAGGTGAATTAGGTTTTAATGTTACCAAAATGTCACATTTTATGGCCTTTTAGTGTTGGTACATATTACCCAATTCATTTTCATTAATAGTGCATTTTATTGCAATTTGTCGGATTCCGGTATACTAATTTGACCTAGCCAGATGACCTAGTTCCCTCAGTTTTCGGGTTTTGATCAAAACTACAAACTTGTAGGTCTATGTCTTATTGCACGCGGGGCAAAATTTCAGGTCATTCTGAGTTATGTAGACCAAGTTATGGTCAATCTACCCATGCTAGTCAGAATGCATCAAAATGGTCACTTTAGGTCATTTTTAGGTCACTTTTGGTTCGGCCAATTTTTGGACCCGAACTTGTGCAAGCTATTTGACTTGCTTATGGTCATTTCTGGGTGTTAGTGTCTTTATAAGAGTTGTAAATATAGGTCTTAACTATTCATGGTAAAAATTTCAGGTCAATTGGACCTGTTTTGAGTGAGTTATGGCCAAAACATCAACTGCTGCCCAAATGGTCAATTTTCAGGCTTTCAATGCACTAATCCGGATTTGGTCATTTTTCAAGTTACGTTCCAAGCAGAATTTTGGTAAGCTTCCTTCATGAAAGTTGGCACATTTTGTGCGTAGTTTCACCTCCAATTGGTCTCATACCAATTGGAGCCACACACTTAAGGTTCTAAGCTAAAACACACACTGCCCTACTACACACTCTTCATCACATACCGAAGGAAACATTCAACATTACCAAGTTACACATCCATGCCAATTCTGGTTTGTACCATAACATAAACACATTTTACTTCACATTGTTGGTCATTTTGGTAGCTTGCAACCACACTCAATATGCATATTATAGTACAGAATTTTCCAAGTTTAAATTACAAATAATTTAACCACATGATAAGCTCATTTACATGTCCAAACTCAAACCTTTATACACATATACAAGCTGCCATAACAAGCACCATAATTCAACAATATAATTACATAAACCAAACCATGAAATAACATATTTTGGTCCACACTTCAAGTTTGCCGAATTGTACATCTCTTCAATTAACTTCCAAGCTTCCAAAATCAAGTGTACTAACTTTTACCAACAGTATTTGCTTGTTCCGTAGCTGCTTCACCTCATAAGCCAGAATCTCTATGGGTTCTTCTTTATATCTGAGGTCTGGATTCACTTCAATTTCCTCTACTGGTAGTACATGAGATGGGTCTGATCGATAACTCCTCAACATAGACACATGGAAGACATTATGTATCTTTTCCAACTTTGGAGGTAGTGCCAACCGATATGCCAAAGGACCCACTCTTTCTAGAACCTCATATGGCCCAATGAAATGAGGACTCAGTTTCCCCTTTCTGCCAAATCTCATAATTCTCTTCCAAGGAGAAACCTTGAGGAATACTTTCTCGCCCACTGCATACTCAATATCCCTTCTTTTCAAATCAATATAGGACTTCTGATGGTCCGATGCAGTCTTAAGTCGATCTCGGATCAACCTGATCTTCTCCTCAGTCTGCTGAACAATTTCGGGTCCAATCATCTTTCTTTCACACACGTCATCCCAACACAACGGGGTTCTACATTTTCTGCCATACAAAGCTTCATATGGAGGCATCCCAATACTTGATTGATAGCTGTTGTTATAAGCAAAATCAATCAAAGGCAAGTGTGTATCCCAACTGCCCTCAAACTCAATCACACAAGCCCGTAGCATGTACTCCAAGATCTGAATTACCCTCTCAAACTGGCCATCTGTCTGTGGATGGAATGCAGTACTGAAGTTCAATCTAGTTCCTAGGGCTCTCTGAAGACTACCCCAGAATCTAGAAGTGAACCTAGGATCTCTGTCTGATATGATGGATACTGGCACTCCATGCAGTCTCACAACCTCATCAATGTACAACTTGGCCAATCTTTCTAAACTGTAGTCCATCCGAACTGGCAGAAAATGAGCAGATTTAGTCAGTCTGTCAACAATGACCCAAACTGCATCATGACTCTTCTGTGTCCTCGGAAGTCCCATCACAAAATCCATCGTTATTCTCTCCCATTTCCACTGCATCGTAGTGGATGTAACAACCAATGGTACTTGATGCTCTGCCTTCACTTGCTGACAAGTTAGGCATTTGGATACAAACTCTGCCACATCTCTTTTCATACCCATCCACCAGTAATGCTCCTTTAGCCCTCTATACATTTTTGTACCACCAGGGTGCATGGCAAAAGGAGACTCATGTGCTTCCTTCAAAATGATCTTCCTCAATTCAACATCATTAGGAACACATATTCTGCCCTGGTGTAGCAGTAGACCATCATCTCTGATTGAAAATTCTGGTTTCTTGCCCTGCCTGACTTCTTCCAACAGCTTCTGATACTTCTGATCATTCTGAGCAGCCATTCTAATCTGATCAATCAACACTGGCTGTACATGCCATGCAACTGCTGTCTACCCTTCATCATTAATCTCTAAGCTGGCATGCAATGATCTCAACTCATGTACCAAAGACAAAGGAGTAACCCGTAGACTTGCCATAGTCTTGCGACTTAAGGCATCAGCCACAACATTAGCTTTTCCTGGCTAATAGTCTATCAGACAATCATAGTCTTTTATCAACTCTAACCATCTCCTCTGTCTCAAATTCAGCTCTTTTTGGGTGCCCAAATACTTCAAACTCTTATGATCTGTACGTATGTAACACTTTTCCCCATATAAATAGTGCCTCCAGATCTTAATAGCAAACACAATAGCTGCAAGCTCCAAATCATGTGTTGGATAATTCCTCTCATGCGGTTTTAGCTGGCGTGATGCATAGGCAATGACATTTCGATCTTGTATCAATACACAGCCTAACCCATTGTGAGAAGCATCACTGTAAACTGTGTATTCTTTACCCAGAGTAGGTAAAGTCAGGACTGGAGCTTTAGTCAAACATCTCTTCAATTCATCAAAACTCTGTTGGCATTTATCCGTCCACTGAAATTTTACATATTTTCTAAGCAGCTTGGTCAATGGAGATGCCAGCATGGAGAATCCCTTCACAAATCTACGGTAGTATCCAGCTAAACCCAGAAAACTACGAATTTCTGTGACATTTCTAGGTGGCCTCCAATTAAGAACAGCTTCAATCTTACTTGGATCTACCTTGATGCCCTCTTCTGATACTACATGCCCCAAGAAAGATATTTCTCTCAGCCAAAATTCACACTTCGACAATTTGGAATATAGCTGTTTCTCTCTCAAAGTCTGCAGTACAATCTGCAGATGTCTATCATGCTCTTCTGCATTCCTCGAATAGACCAATATATCATCTATGAATACCACAACAAACTGATCGAGGTATGGTCTGAAGATAGTGTTCATCAGATCCATAAAAGCAGCCGGAGCATTAGTTAACCCGAATGGCATAACCAAAAACTCATAATGGCCATAGCGGGTTCTGAAGACAGTTTTAGAAATACTCTGCTCTTTTACTTTCAGCTGATAATAACCTGATCTCAGGTCAATTTTGGAGAACACAGCTGCACCCCTCAACTGATCAAACAAGTCATCAATACGGGGCAATGGATATCTGTTCTTTATTGTCATCTTATTCAACTGCCAATAGTCAATGCATAATCGGAGAGTGCCATCCTTCTTCTTAACAAACAATACTGGCTCTCCCCAAGGTGACACACTAGGGCGGATAAAGCCCTTATCAAGTAATTCTTGCAACTGCACTTTCAACTCTTTCAATTCTACAGGTGCCATTCTATATGGCGTTATGGAGATTGGATCCACACCAGGCATAACATCAATCTCAAACTGCACCTCTCTTTCGGTAGGTAATCCTGGCAATTCATCAGGAAACACATCCGGAAAGTCACATACAGTAGGGATGTCCCTTAGCGCTGGGCTCCCCACTTGGGTGTCTATCACATGTGCCAAGTATGCTTCACAGCCCTTTCTGATCATTCTTCTGGCTAGTGTAGCCGAAATGATGTTTGATGGCAGTAAATGCCTCTCCCCGTGTTTTACCACATCACAGTACAAAGGGAGACCAAAAGTGACTGTCTTCAGTCTACAGTCAATCATGGCGTGATGCCTAGCTAACCAATCCATGCCTAAGATAATATCATACTCTCTGAAGGGAATTTCAATCAAGTCTAATAGGAAAACATGTCCTTGGATCACCAAAGGACAATCTCTATAGATTCTGTTGACCCGGACCTCTTGTCCTAACGGACTAGTTACTAGCACTTCAAAACCCATTTGCACACATGAAACAGCAAGTGAACTGACTATGCTAGCACTAACATATGAATGAGTTGAACCCGGATCAAACAATACAAATACTTCTTGATCAGAGATAGAGAATGTACCAGCTACCACATCGAAAGTCTCAGCCTCTTCTCGTTGTCTCATTGTGTAGATTCTGGTTGAAGCACTTCCTTGTGCTGATTGACCAACTGTGCCCTGACTGCCTGAAGCAGTGCCTTTACCTCTGCCTCTTCCTCTGCTAAATGACTATGAACCTCTAGGAGTGGGAATCTGAATAGATCCCTCAGCAGTAGTAGGAGCTGGACCATATCTCGAAGACGGAGCACTAGTGCAGTCTCTTGCTAAATGACCCTTGCCTCCGCAGTTAAAGCAGGCTCCAGTGGCCTAATAACACTCCCCCCCCTCCCCCCCCATGAATCTTGCAACATATGAATGAGTTGAACCCGGATCAAACAATACAAATACTTCTTGATCGGAGATAGAGAATGTACCAGCTACCACATTGAAAGTCTCAGCCTCTTCTCGCTGTCTCATTGTGTAGATTCTGGTTGAAGCACTTCCTTGTGCTGATTGACCAATTGTGCCCTGACTGCCTGAAGTAGTGCCTCTACCTCTGCCTCTTCCTCTACTAAATGACTATGAACCTCTGGGAGTGGGACTCTGAATAGATCCCTCAACAGTAGTAGGAGCTGGACCATATCTCGAAGACGGAGCACTAGTGCAGTCTCTTGCTAAATGACCCTTGCCTCTGCAGTTAAAGCAGGCTCCAGTGGCCTAATAACACTACCCCCCCCCCCCCATGAATCTTGCCACAAGTCTCACAGGGCGGCGTAATGTGAACCCTCGCCGATCGCTAACTGCACCTAGGGGTCTCTGTCCGGAGAATGGGCCCCTACCAAATCTTCCACCTCGACCCCTGCTGGGTCCACTAAACTTCTTTCTCTTTCTAGAGGTAGCACCAGAACTCTGTTCAACTGATTTTTCCCCCTTGTCTTTTTCTGATTTCTCAACTTTTTCTGATTTTTCTTTCACTGGGGTTGCTTCTGATTCAATTCTCTCCAGTTCAAGTGCTTGAGACATAAGCTCTGAGAAGTTGCTGTGTCGAAATCCCACAATTTGCATCCTTATGCTGGGCTTCAAACCCATCTCAAATCTCTTGCATCTTGCCTTGCTGGTAGTAAGGAGACTCCCCACATAGTGACTCAGGCGGGAGAACTCTCTCTCATACTCTGCCACTGATCGATTTCCTTGTTTCAGACTCAAAAATTCTTATAGTTTATGATCAACATATGCATCTAGGATGTATTTCTGTCTGAACTCTCTGATGAAGTCATCCCAGGTCAACATTGGTGGTTCAGCCAAGCTGTGGGGGATGGTCTTCCACCAATCATACGCATCCCCTTGCAGTAGCGACACAGAATATTCAAACTTCAGCTCATCTTAGCAGTGCAGCTTCTTAAATACTCTGTCCATTCTTTCAAGCCATTGCTCTGCCTCCAAAGGGTCCACTGTAACCTTAAATTCTACATCCCCATTCTTCAGTAATTTATCATACTGTCTGGCTGGAGGCAGTGGTTGTGTCACAGGTGTCTGGGGTGAAGCTTGAGCAGGCATACCCCCAGCCATTTGCTGAAACATCGCAGCCATCTGCTGTGCGAATTGTGTAGGGAACTGCGACATTTGTGGGGCTGGTGCTGCTGACCCACTGACATTCTGCAAAGCTGGGGCTTCCCCTTGTGCCTCAACTTCAACAGACTGCTCAACTGAGCGATCCCCTTCTTCCATTTCAATCTGAAGTTAGGGTATCTCCTGAACAAATAACAGATGGAGATTTCCCCCGTTAGTTCATATTCATGATGTAATGCACTGTATGTAACAATTATGGACATTGAGCAGTTGTACTTAACAAAGAAAAGACACATATTCATAGGTTAAAACATACTTCAAAAATTTTGCTTTGATACCACTAAAACATGTCACACCTTACCCCTCTGTAAGGCATAATATAATCCCATAGAATACTTAATGAACTACCGAACTTCACCTACCGATAACTCATTAAGCACCCTACAAGGGATTTTAAAACAAATTTCTTACTTTTGGTAAGTGGTGAGCATTTTCTAATAAGTACTTAAAACATTTGGTTAAAATTAAAACTAGTTAATATTTTTGGCCCATTTTATTTTTACGCAAATTTTATAAAAATTTTGACAGAGTTCCCTCTGTATTTTGAGAAAACAGTTCTTCAAATACCTGTAAAAAGCACTTCTAAAAATTTTTCTCAACAACTGCTTCAATTTCATACTCAATCTCAATCAATTTCTCAACACATTTATCAACTTTCAAATTTCAAATCCACTATCCAATGATCATCAAAATACTAACAATCCATTTCATTCAATTTAAATAAAATAATTCCATTCATATTTCATTAGAGACAAAACAATTTAGATAAATCATTACAAAATTTACATTAAGAGAATTTCAAACTACTATATATATTACAACTTTATACAAATTTTATACAAACTGCTCAAGACCCATTTTTACATGTCCATACATTTATGTGCAATATATATATATCAAAAGAAATATTTACAGTTAGGGTATAAATTATACCCGAAGACTTCAAGCTGAATGATCCTCAATCTTCAGCAGCTTAGTCTGCTGCTCCTCTAGTCTCTAAATCTGTGACAGCAATAAAAGCTATCGCTGAGTACTATGACTCAGTGGTGCACAACATACTAAAATAATCTTTATGCAGAATATAAATCACATTTATTCAAAAATTTAACTAAACATGAGCATTAAACACAAAACACGAATTATGATATTTTAATGCAAACCAAGTTCATTTCGAAGAATCAAAACACATTTCATAAAATCCACAGTTAGATCATGCCATTCGAAACAAATAGAATCTCAATAGCCAGAGGCTAAAGAGAAATTACATCACAAGGCTAACTAGCTCAAATATATGGATATCCATTCACATCCTCTTCTACTGGCACACCTCAACACTTCTCCAGAGAAGGAATCAAAATTCGAAACTAATTACCTCTACTAGTCGTGCTAGTGAGGTGTTCAAATATATGGTCATGACACTGTGGTTTCAAAACTTATCTTAACAATTTGCTAAACATTGTCATTTCAATATAGATAATAACTTTCAACAATTTAAATCAAAACATCATGAGAATGCCATAATTCAATATTTCACATTATTCAAAACAGTATGCAAAAGATGATTATAAAAAGTATACGTTGTGCACAAACCTCAAGTGAGTCGCCTCTTGGCCTTGACTCGGTTCCTCGGGTTTTTTCTCGGTATTCTTTTCAACTGAAACACACAATTTTATAATGTTTCAGTACTGAACTTAACATAAATCCAAAATAAATTTAGCTTCACCTTTACCTAGTTTTAACGTGTTAAATTCGACGTTCTTGAAATTTTGTGTTTCGGGTTACTATTCACTATACTATTCAAGTTAAATAATTGACTTTCTAAGGCTTAATAGGTATGGGAATTCCAACTTCACCCACATACCACATTTTGGTCACTAAACTTGTTGGTTTTGGTTGTTTACTCAAATCCTAAGTCTTTTAGGCAAATTTGGTAAATTTCAGTTTTGGAGTCCTAAGTTGCACTATTCCATTGGTCACTTTATTGTTGGAATTTGGCAAAACTTTCTTCATAGAAAATGTTCCTTATTGTCTTAAGTTTATTCTCCTTTTTGAATCACCTCAATTGGAGTTTTGTAGCTCAAGTTATAGCCAAAATACAGTTACTGTTCACGTGCACTGTTCATGCTGCAATTTTTGGTTCTGGCAGATTTTTGATCCAAATTTGTTCAATAATTTGATCTAGTTAAGTCCATAATTTGGTCTAATTTCCTTCATACAAAATGTTCTACTATGTCTTAGGTTTCCATCGGTTCAAGATTCACCTAAATCGGAGTTTTCTAGAGAGAGTTATAGCCATTGAAACTTTACTGTTCAAATGGCAATTCTGCAGTTTTGTAGGTTCAGTAACTCAACTTTGCTCAATAATTTGATTAGGTTAATGGCATAATTTGGGTTGGTGTTCTTCATGAAAGTTTTAGATCTATATCTTATCTAATTTATGGTAAAATTTCAGGTCATTTTGACCTTCCTAGCTTGAGTTATGACCAAATGAACAATTACTGTTTATTTGGTCAGTTTGTGCAGTGGCAGACTGCTCTTAACCAACTTTGGTCAATTGGTTCACTAGGTTTTGGTCAGTTTTTGGGCATGGTTCCTCAATGAAAATTGTGTCATTTTATGTCTATTTTCATCCCCAATTGGTGGCATATCAATTGGACTTGTAAAATTTCCGTTTTGGTCCTTCAAAGTTGGCTTGGTCATGCTGCCAGCAGCATGACCATTTACCCTACGAATTTGACTTCCATTCTAACAATTCCCACACATCTCCTTTGGTCATTATTGACCATTTTTCACTTCATAATAAGTCAAAGTCATCATTATGCTTTTCTCCAAAATTTGCCTCAAAACCCTAGGCCTCCAAACCCTAATCACACTAAAATGTTGCATTTATTCACATTTATGCATTTCCATCTTACTACCATTCTCATGCAAGTTTACTAACACATTTAAATCCATCAAACCATACAAAATCATACTCCCCTTCAACAGGCCAAAATTTTAGTTTGGTCTATCCACATATTTTCATTTCATTTTAAGTTTATTTACAAGCTCTTGATGCCATAGAAACACTAATTAAACAAAAAAAATTGAAGTTTGTATTACTAACCTTGAGCAGAATTTTCTTCCTCCTTTTCTTCAAAATTTTCTTCTTTCTTTTCCTTGAATCCTCTTTCCGAGTTACCCAAACAAAGTCTAGTTATGGTAGGACAATTTTCTATGGTTGGATTTTGGTTCTTTAAGCTCAAAAATGAGCTTTAATGGTGGTTTAAGTGAGGGAGAGGGTGAGGGAGAGAGAGTGACGTTTTGAAAAAGAAGAAGACTTGTGTTTTATTTTTTTTTTCTTTTCTTTCTTTTTATCTATTTTGCTTATGGAAGACCACAAAATCTAATTTAATAAATTAATTTATTTATTTATTTATGGCATCATGCATGAGGTCATGCATGATGTCATCACCTTTTTACTTTTTCATTTTCTTCTCTTTTTTTTTAAATTTTTTATTAGTTCTTTAATTTAATTCTCGATTCCAAAATTTTCTTTTTTCCGATTTTATTTGTGATTAGGTCAGAGTCACTCTGGGTCAATTGACCAAATTGCCCTCGCGGCTCATCCTGTTTGCAAGTAATTCCATATTTCTTCCGGCTCCTCGATCTAATTATTTGACCGGCTTAACGCTTCTTTTCATGATTTTCTTTTCCACTGTGTTCATAAGGGTCCTAAGCACCGCGTCACTTTTTACATTCAAATTTGAGTTTAAAATGACTTCAGATCATTCCTAGAAGGTCACCCATCGTGACTCTACTGCTTAACTTCTTCTATTCTATTTTTCTTATTTATACTTAACTAATTGAACATTACTAATTATTTGTGTTTATGGCTTATCTAGTTGTCTTAAGTGTGGTTCTAATCCCCTTAATTGTCCCGACCGACACCGGTTACCGGAACAGTGAAATCTATCAGGCTATGTAAACAGGGGTGTTACATTAAATTTATATTTAAAGTGTTTAAATATGAATTTAATTAATGAGAAATTAATTAATAAAGATTAATTAATTGATTTATATTTGATATAAATTTATTGAAAGAAGAGAAATAATTATTTTGGGTTGAGAACTCAAAATTAAGACACAGGGGCATTTTGGTCATTTCACAGGGTGACATGTGGCACCATGAGATGGTGACACATGGCGTTATACATAAGCTTGCCAAATGTCTTTTAATCATGTAAGATGATTAAAATTAAGATTAAATATAAGTTTGACACTTGGCACAATTTGATTCAGTCAATTAAACTTTGAACCAATCAGAGAGTGACATGTGGCAAGGGTTTAATGTGTTGATCTAGCTATATAAGTGTTGTTATGAAAAGAAAACAACACAACCGACAGCTGCTCTTCTTTGTGCCGCCACCCAAAGGCTCCTCTCCCTCTCTTCTTCTTCATCTCTCATCTATTTCAAGAGATTAGCAAACAATCTCTTGAATTAAAAATACTAGAAATTATTTCTAATGTCTTGTTTGCATCTTTAATCTCTTAAAAGGAAAAACTTGATTTTTTAATTAATAGAAAAAGCTTTAGAAGCTGTTCAAGGGCTGCCATAGGTGTTCTTGGTGTGGACAAGCTAGAGGGACAACATCTAGTGTCCTGAAGACACATCTGAAAGGCACAAATACACTACAGTGCATCAAGAGGTTAGTGTATTTGTTCTTGATCTAATCTAAGATTCTAAAATTAATCAGATTAATTTTAAAATCTTAAATGGCAAATACATATCCAAAAACATATTAAAATAATTTTAATATATTGTTTATCATTGAAATCAAATAGATAAAAATAAATCTTGCATGATGCATGTGACCCTAGGTGAAAATTTTTGAATTCAATGGTATAAACTTGTGTTTTTCACACTTTCGCTCCTCTAATTGGTATCAGAGCCACTATATTTGCTATTTAGATTGTTTATTATATGATTTAATTGTGTGTTTTGATCATGAGATGATTTATCCATTGCTGGTTGCAATGGATGTGTGGCGACATGCTTGAAGAACACCAACATGGTGCGCAAGGTTTGTGGCTTCATGGGTGGTGCAAGGTTTGGCTTTTTAATTCTGCAATTGTTGAATGATCTAAGGCCTATCCTATGACTAATTAAAGTGTTTAATTATTAGTTTTAATCACACAATTAAATTTTAATTCAAATTAGAATTTTAAAAATTGTTTGAATGTGATTCAAATCTGAATTTTTAAGGTTGTTTGAATGTGATTCAAATCTGAATTTTTAAATCTGAATTTTTAAATTTGTTTGAATCATATTCAAATCTGGATTTTTAAGTTGAATATGAGATATTCAATTTAATTTAAGTATGTATGTTTTATTTAGTTGTTAAATAGTGATATACATGATGGATGATCATAGACTATAAAAGACCAATGTGATTGGATTTATTTCTTTCATGTTTTCTTTGGGATTGTAAATTAATTAATTTATTTTAATTTATTTTGGGCATGTATTATTAAGTTTGTAATAATTTTTAGGTTGTAATTTCATTTATTTAAGTTCTTGTAAATTCGCCTTGGTATGCCAAGGATTACCATGTAATTGGATTGCAAGAAGTTCAAGGAGGTCAAGAGCATTGGTGGGACCAGTGGGAGGATTTCAAGATCAAGTGTTGATTATATACTCCTTTAACAACTCTTGTAAAATGAATGAATGAAATGCACCTAGGAATACCTTGATTCAATTCTTGGCGGCTCAGAATTAAATCCCTTAGAAAGTCCATGATCATACCATATTCATTGCTTATCCATGAATGCATGAGATGTATGGGAATGTATGCAATTATATGATATATGCAATTATATGATATATGCATGCTAAATGAATAATGTGCAAAGTGAGACTTTAATAGTAATTAGGATGACCATACAATCTTCCAAACAAATGATTAAGTTGGAAATGTTATAATTAAAGTAATTATAACATGGGCCCTCCATTGGGGCAATTATTTTAAGAAATTTTAAATAGCTGCATAAGATGCAATTAATTTAAGAGATTTTCTTAAGAATAATTGTTAAGCATGAGATGTTGTAAATATGTAAATGGTTTGGTGGCCAATATTGGATGTACCTGAGAACATTAAAATGATTTGCATAATTACTGGCTCAATGGGATCAACTTAACTAATGCAAGATAAGTCAATAATAGATGTACCTGAGATTTTGAGCATTAGGGGCTAGGTAAAAGATTGAACCTCACATAAGATGTGATGAGGCAAGGAGTTGTTCACTTATAGTTTATTGTAATTCCAATAATGGATGTACCTGAGGATGATCAATAGAATTATAATAATTCAATCACCCACTAGAAATCCATCCAACTAGGATTTCCGTTTTCTACTTTGGAAGTGTAGGATTCGCTAAGTTAGTGGGAGGACCAATTTGATTAAAAGACCATAATCATTTTGGTTAATTACATGATACATTTACTAATTAATCTAGTTATTTTTTTGCAGTTAATTTTCTGATAATAATGAGCACAGAACAACCTCCACCATCCAATATCCTTGCAAGTATACTTGATCGCAATAGGTTGACAGGACCTAATCCGTCTGATTGGCTAAGAAATTTGAAACTTGTCCTGAACCTTGAACATATAGGATATGTTCTAGATTCAAATGTTCCTGGTCCCTTACCTCCTGAGGCCACTCAAGAGGAACATGAAACTTTGGACAAGTGGAAGGAGCATGATATGAGAGCTAAGTGTTACATGCTTGCTTCCATGAGTAATGAGTTACAGAAGCAGCATGAGAACATGCAGAGTGCGAGTGAGATCCTCCTTCACCTACAAGAGTTGTATAGTGAGCTCAGAAGGAATGCTAGGTATGAGATATCTAGGCAGTTATTCCGCATGAGAATGTCTGAGGCACAGAATGTTGGGGATCATGTCCACAAGATGATTCCGCTAATTGAGCAGCTGGAACATCTTGATTTCAACATGGATTTCCAACTACAGACGGATTTGATCCTTCAGTCCCTTTCTGAGGCTTTTGGGAATTTTGTGACAAATTTCCATATGACTAAATAAGAATGCACCTTGCCTGGTTTACTCAACATGCTAGTTATTACCCAAAAGAATATGCCGGGGAATAAAGGAAAAGAGGTAGCTTTGATTGCATCAGATTCCTGGAAAGTCCAACAAGAAGAAAAAGAAACATCAGATTCCTGGTCCTTCCAAGAAAATAACTAAATAGAAAGGGAAAACTAAAGCTGATGGAGGCAAAGGAAAGTGTTTCCACTGCCAGAAGGATGGGCACTAGAAAAGGAACTACCCAGAGTATCTTGTTTCTCTGAAGGACAAGAAGGATAGACCTTCAGAAGGTATGTCCATATCTTGTTATTTAGATTTTGATGATATTCATAGTTCATCTACAGCCTGGGTTTTAGATACTGGTGCCAGTTCTCACATTTCTAATGATATGCAAGAACTAGCAAATAGTAGCAGCTTGCATTCTCAAGATGTTAGAGTTCGGATTGGCAATGGCTCATGTAACATCCTCCCGGTAGCAACTCCGTACATTCTACTGTTCCGGTGACCGGTGTCGGTCCGGACAGCTAGAACGTCCGGAAAAATATTTAAACTAAAGTCAGGAACCATAATTAACTCAAATATTAACAAGAAAAATTTAGTAAAAATTTTAGAAATAAAATACAACCAAGTCGAATGAGCCGGTGCCCAAGCGATGGGTAACCAGAGGGAAGTTGCGGTTCTCGCAACGAGGAGCCTAGACCCAGGAAAAAAATTATAAAATAATTTTTGGGACTCCAGAGAAGGGTCATTGAGGTTCCTACGGCATTAGAATGCCAAGAAAATATTTAGAAAAATTTTTCAATCGGTACAGACAATTTTAACCCGTTAAGCCAAACGGAGGGCATTTTGGTCATTTCGCCTTCAGAGGTGATTTTTGGCCGACTTGTCCAGTTAAGTAAATAATTAATATGACATAAAATATGAATAAACATTACTAGAAATTAAATTGAAATTGAGTAGTGAAGAAAAGAAAAGAAAAATCAAAGAAAAGCTCATTTATGACATCTTGATGATGTCATTTATAAATTATGACCAATCACAATTAAGCCATCATTTGACTAACTAATAAAGAGACTAAATGAAGACCAAATAACCAAAAATTACAGCAGCCATTCTTCTTCTTCTTCACCAAAACGTGACTTCTCCCCATCTCCCTCCATTGATGCACTCACCCAAGCTCCAAAACCTAGCCAATTACACCATAAAACCCCTATATGCCTTCATAAAACTTGGTCCTCACACCTAGAGCAAGCTTTGGACAGAAAAAAGAAAGGAAGAAAGTGAAGTTTTGAAGTCTTAGAAGTGGCTCCATTCAAGGTTAGTGCACATATGTATTTAAAACACATTAATTCCATGTTAGAGATGTGTAATAGGTAAGAAATTGTGGAATAAATGAACCAAACCCATGTGTATGAATGCCATGAATTTCGGCAGCCATATTGAAGGAATAGAAATGAGGGTTTTGTTGGACTTAGAGTGGATTAGAAATAATGTTTAAGATACATATACACAAGGATAATAAATTGGTATGCTAACTAAGGCATCTTGTAGAAAACATAAGGTGAAGCTAGGGTTTTGGGGGAGTGAAAATTGATTTGGCTTATGAAATTGTTAAAGCACATTTTAATGGTCAATTAGTGACCATTTTAGGTAAGTTGACCATATTATGGACTGAAAAATAGGATTGCAAAGTGAAGTTGTAGGCTGCCCTAGGACAGTAGCAGAGGGACTGAAAATTCAGTCCACTTGCACTGCTATAACTTGGGCTGTGTTGGTCCAATTGGTGTTTGGCTAATTGGAAATGAAACTAGGCTTATAATGGCACATTTTTGCTGAAGAAACCATGCCCAAAAGACCAAAGCAAGAGGACCAAAACTTGGCCCCAATCTGGATACCCTGCAAACAGCCCCTGCAGAAATGACCAAATGAACAGTAACTGTTCATTTGGCCATAACTCACTGTAGATATGGTCAATTGACCTGAAATTTTTACAGCAACAATTTAAGACAAAGACAAACAACTTTCATGAAGAAACCTACCTCAAATTATGACCAGAACCTAATCAAATCATTGAGCAAAGTGAAGTTTACTGTACTGAGATTTCCAGAATTTTCATTTCAGCAGCAATGTTTGGAGGACTATAACTCTCTCTAGAAAACTCGGATTTAGCCGATTCTTGAACCGATGGAAACCTAAGGTATAGTAGAACATTTCATATGAAGAATGTTAGACCAAATTATGAACTTAACTTGATCAAATTACTGACCAAAGTTGGACCAAAAATCTGCCAGACCCAAAATCTCAGCATGAATAAAGCACGTGAACAGAAACTTATTTTGGCCATAACTTGAGCTACAAAACTCCAAATGGAGTGATTCAAAAAAGGAAATTCAACTAGACAAAATAAGGAACAACTTTCATGTTTACTATTTCCTCAAATTCCCACTGTAAAAATAACAAATGTAACAGTAAAGATGAAGCACCAAATCTGAAAATTTTGTTCAATTAGCATTAAGCTTAGAAATGGTATTGGCAACCAATACCAACAAGTTTTAAATACAAAATGTGGTATGTTTGGGGTGTTAAAACCAATACACCTATTTTCTATCCAAAAGTCAACATTTTTGTTGACCAATGAGGTGAATAGTGACACCAAAACCAAAAAAATTGATAATTTTGCCAAAATGACCTAAGCTTTGAGAAAGTGACCAAAACCAACAAGTTTTGAATACAAAATGTGGTATGTTGGGAGTACTAAAACCAATGTACCTATTGTTTATGCAAAAGTCAACATTTTAGTTGACTAATGAAATGAATAGTGACATGAAAACTTGAAATTCAAAAATTGTGAAACTTAAAAATGTAAAATGCCCTAGTAGGCCTAATGTGATTGGTTTGGATAGTTTGGCATGCCAATAGGGTATTGTTTTAGCGATCTTTAAAGGCTTTATGCCTGTATTCATGGCTTTATGCTCGTATTCATGGCTTTTATGCCCGTATTCATGACTTTTATGCCGATTATGTGATATCATGGCTTTTTAGCCATACTGACTGCATACGTGGTTGACGTTCAGCGTCCCATGGTATGACGGCCCGAGGCATCGCGGTGTCCAGTGCCAACGACCCGTTATCTAGTCTAATCGTCTAGTATAGGTTACTTGGGCATGGAAAAAGTATAACTGTGATTGAACTGATTATTAAAGAAAATACGAAAATTAAGTATCAGGAATGATTACAAAAATACAAAGAAGCTCAAGATCATGAAGAAAATAATTAATGAAATGCATGAAGAAGTTAATATCATAAAACATGATTAGCCCTCGACTAAACAATAAGTTAGTAATTAGTCAATTCTTATGAACACAATAGCAAGGAAATTATTATTTTTATTTGCATATTATATTTTCTTGTATTATTGGCACCACTAAGCTTTATGCTTAGCGCGTCGCTTTTGCAACGCGTAGGTACTGAAGTTTTGGACAGAGGGCCCAGTAGACCACAGATTCGATAAGGCAGTTCACAGTTCTGCATAGTGTCCGTGTCACCTCAACTTCTGCAGTGCATTGGTAGGACACTAGGTGTCATTTTGGCATTCTGTAATAAATTTTAATTTTCTCATATGTAATGAAACTTATGTAATGTATTTTGATTTTCATGTAAATAATGCAAATTTGTGTTTGTAAATGGAAAAGTGAATATTGATCTGTAACTGGTACATGATTATCAAATGAGGTGAATGATTGAGAAATGAATGTGAACTGAAAAATATTGAGATTTTGATAAATGGAGTTGAGATGAATGAATAAGAATATAGGAAGTGTTTTTTTTCACAGGTTCTGAAGAACGGTTTTCTCCATTTTTAGCCGGTACTCTGCCGGATTTTCTATAAAATTTTCGGAACCTCAAATAAATTATAATTTCGACAAAAGGCTTAAATAAATTATATTTCACAAGTTATATTAAAAAGGAAGAATAAAAATGAATTAAGATAAAATAGAGTGCTCGGCACACTGAGTGGCATAACTTGCTCGGCTACACTGTAGTCGGGTAAGGGGTGTCACAGCTCAACTGTTGAAGATTTAGCCATAGGATCCAAAATCTTTTTACATGTTTAGACATGTTTTGTGTTTGGATAATATTTTATATGTACCTGATGCTTTTAAGAACATCATTTCTATATCTAGTTTGACTAGAAATGGCTATGAATTTCAATTCACAGATGATGTTTGCAATATTTATTTTAAAAATAAATATGTTGGTTCAGATTATATGAATGATGGTCTTTATTATTTAGACAATAATGACAAACACAAATTGAATGCAAGTGATCTAAATGAATGCAATGCCATGGTGAAAACCAACTCAAGTTCAAAATATATTTAGCACTTAAGTTTATGTCATGTTACAGAATATAATATAGGATAGCAAAACTAGATAAAATGGGGATTCTATCCTCATTGGGCTCTGAGCCTACTCCAACTTATGAATCTTACTTCCAAGGCAAAATGACTAGATCACCCTTTGTTAGAAAAGGGCTAAGGGTTGAAAATATTTTGGAGCTAATATATAGTGATGTATGTGGTCCATTTAAGGAAATAGCTAGAGGTGGTTTTCATTACTTTATAACCTTTACTGATGATAAATCAAGGTTTGGGTATTTGTATTTGATGAAATACAAACGTGAATCCTTTGAAAAGTTCAAAGCATTTAAATCTGAAGTAGAAAATCAAACAAAAAAGAGTATTAAAGCTCTTCGATCAGATCGTGGAGGTGAATATTTGAGTACTGAATTTGATGAATACTTGAGAGAGCACGGCATTATTTTTATTTGCCTACATCACAAAAGGTTGTGATAAGTAGAGATGCCACATTTCTTGAACAACAGTTTGTTCAAGAAGGAGGCAAAGGGAGGCAAATAGAGTTAGAATTGGAGAATTCTGACCAACCAACAGATCAGATGCATATAGATCCATCTAGTCAACCTACACCCATTGATGAAACATCTACAGTTATTCCTCATAGAACAACCAGGGTATCTCACCCACCAGTGAGATATAGTTTCCTTCATGAAGAAGAACAAGAGTTGTCTACTCATGAAGAAGTAGATCATGGAGATGATCCACTTACCTATGAAGAAGCTATATCAGATATAGACTCTTCAAAATGGATTGATGCTATGAAATCCAAAATTGATTCCATGTAAAAAAATCAAGTTTGGGATCTTGTTGACCCACCTAAAGGTATTGTACCTATAGGGAACAAATGGGTTTTCAAGAAAAAAAATTAGTTCTGATGGAAAGGTAGAGACCTATAACGCAAGGTTAGTAGCGAAAGAGTTTCGCCAAAGGCAAGGAATCGACTATGAGGAGACTTTCTCGCCCGTTGCCATGCTTAAAGCAATTAGGATTCTATTAGCAATAGCTGCATACTATGATTATGAGATTTGGCAGATGGATGTCAAAATAGATTTTCTCAATGGATACATTGAAGAAAACATTTTCATGGAACAACCTAGGGGTTTTGAATCCCAAGATGGTTCTAAGGTATGCAAGCTAAAGCGATCCATTTATGGGTTAAAGCAAGCTTCGAGGAGTTGGAATATCCGTTTTGATGAAGCCATTAAATCATTTGGTTTTATCAAAAATGAGAATGAAACATGTATATATAAAAAGGTTAGTGACAGTCCTATCACTTTTCTTTTCTTATATGTGGATGATATACTGTTGATGGGTAATGACATAGGTTTATTAATAACTGTAAAGGTATGGTTGTCAAATACATTCTCCATGAAAGACTTGGGGTAGGCAAACTATATTCTTGGGATTCGCATCTATAGAGATAAAGCGAAAAGAATAATTGGTTTATCCCAATGTCTATACTTGGAAAATGTGTTAAAGAGGTTTAACATGCTTGGTTCCAAGAGAGGATTGTTACCAGTGAGACATGGTATCCATCTTTCTAAAGAGATGTCTCCAAAGACACATGAAGAAATAGATAAGATGGCTAGGATTCTATATTCTTCGGCTATTGAAAGTTTAATGTATGCAATGTTGTGTACTAGGCTAGATATCGTATATGCTGTTAGTTTGACTAGCAAGTATCAATCCAATCTAGGTTTGGAACATTGGATAGCTATCAAGAATATCCTTAAGTACTAGAGAAGAACTAAGGATTTATTCTTGATCTATGGAGATGGAGACTTGCAATTGGATGGTTATACTGATTCTAATTTTCAATCAAATATCGATGATAGAAAGTCTACCTCTAGATATGTGTTCATTTGTAATGGAGGTGCAGTCAGTTGGAAGAGTTCCAAACAGAGCACGACTGTAGATTCCACTACCGAGGCTGAGTATATTGCTGCATCAAATGCTGCAAAGGAAGCAATTTGGATAAAGAAGTTCGTGACAGAATTTGCAGTAGTTCCTTCCATTGAGTCAGCAGTTCCACTACACTGTGAGAACAATAGAGCAGTCATACAAGCTAAGGAACCAAGGTCTCACCAGAAATCCAAACACATAGAAAAGCGCTACCACATTATCAGAGAAATAGTTGGACGAGGCGATGTAGCTATGCAGAAAAAAGCATCAGCTGAAAATTCAGCTAATCCATTCACTAAGCCTATGTTACAGACTCAACTAGACTGACATCTTGAGAAGATGGTTCTAAGATATTGTAATGAATGGCTCTAGTGATAGTGGGAGATTGTTAGTAGTATGCCCTCTAACATATCATTTAGTATGTATCTTGTACATGTTTTTATTAATAAAAGGCATTTCCACTTTTCCGTTTACATAATATATTTATGTGTAATAGAAAAGGTCCATTAATATTTTGTTAGAAATTCTATTTTTAAGTTGTTAAGAATATGAGTGATAGTATCTCTAGTACAAAGTATCATAAATAGGTTCACAATTGAGGATACTTCATAATAAGGACATGACTTATCCAGAAAGATTGTATTCATGTTTGTTCCCAAGTTATTTGTATGAGATATAAATAAGATAGCATGGTGAGTCTCATGCCATATAATGAACATGATAGGCACTTATACATGATAAGTAGGCCGAACCAGTGACACTTATGACAAGCACATGGAGTTTACTCTTATCAATGCATTGTCATAAATCATATCAGTGCATATAATCTTTAGACCTAAGATAGCATAGTTATCTTGTATATAGGTAGTTTGAGTTTGATACTGCTTTCATACTTACACTGTGTATGGGTATATGAGTATGTGTTGGCTCCTACTAGTTATATATGGAGGTAGGTATTGATCAAGATGGAATCTGTTCCTTTAAGTAAATAGAGATAAAACCCTATGTTCATTTAATTGTTCTTGATGTTTCAAGTTCCTGACCAGGACAGATAGATTTATTCAGAAAGAGTTTCTGATGAGAAAATCTTTTTAATCAAGAACTGAAATTAAAAAAGAACTTAATATTCATAGCAAATGGGGTTTGACATAAACCATGTCTCCAGCTTGAGTTAAGGCTTTGTAATAGAGAGATTCTAGTGCATTGTAACATATGATTATAGGTTCATTTAACGTAAACCTTATTACTAATTGGGTGAGCATGGCATGCTATGCTAGGTGTTAACCATGGTCTATGAGGTGCATAAAATAGTTTAGAGAAATCATTTATGGTAAGAAAGATGTTTGATGATATTAAGAGTTGATATCATATCTCATTGCCAATTAGTGATGAGCCTAATAAGTCACACACATACACAAGTTATCACCTAATTAAATATGATTTAATTAATTAATTAAAGAGTTTAATTGATTAATTAAATAGGTTTGGTTTGCAATTAGATTGCAAAGTCCCTAGCATACCTTGAAATCAAATCTAGATTATTAGATGTACAGTATAAGTTAAATTTATATTTAAAGTGTTTAAATATGAATTTAATTAATGAGAAATTAATTAATAAAATTAATTAATTGATTTATATTTGATATAAATTTATTAGAAGAAGAGAAATAATTATTTTGAGTTGAGAACTCAAAATTAAGACACAGGGGCATTTTGGTCATTTCACAGGGTGACATGTGGCACCATGAGATGGTGACACATGGCATTATACATAAGCTTGCCAAATGTCTTTTAATCATGTAAGATGATTAAAATTAAGATTAAATATAGGTTGACACTTGGCACAATGTGATTGGGTTAATTAATCCTAGAACCAATCAGAGGGTGACATGTGGCAAGGGTTTAATGTGTTGACCTAGCTATATAAGTATTGTTATGAAAAGAAAACAACACAACCAATAGCTGCTCTTCTTTATGCTGCCACCCAAAGGCTCCTCTCCCTCTCTTCTTCTTTATCTCTCAACTATTTCAAGAGATTAGCAAATAATCTCTTGAATTAAAAATACTAGAAATTGTTTCTAGTGTCCTGTTTACATCTTTAATCTCTTAAAAGGCAAATCTTTATTTTCTAATTAATAGAAAAAGCTTTAGAAGCTGTTCAAGGGCTGCCATAGGTGTTCTTGGTGTGGACAAGCTAGAGGGACAACATCTGTTGTCCAGAAGATGCATCCGAATGGCACAAATACACTGCAGTACATCAAGAGTTTAGTGTACTTGTTCTTAATCTAATCTAGGGTTCTAAAATTAATCTGATTAATTTTAAAATCTTAAATGGCAAATACAGATCCAAAAACATATTAAAGAGTTTTAATATGTTGGTTATTATTGAAATCAAATAGATAAAAATAAATCTTGCATGATGCATGTGACCGTAGGTGAAAATTTTTCAATTCAATGGTATAAACTTGTGTTTTTCACGCTTCCTCTCCTTCACACACTACAATAAAAAATCTTCCGAAAGGGCCATAACATAAAAAAAACTTAGATCTAACCTCTAATAAGAGGAGAATCTAAGCCTGTGCACGTACCATGGTAATCAAAACACAACTAACTCCATTATCTTCTCAACAAATGAGAGAGACGGGTAATAACCAAGTCAAGCATCTATAGTGAGATATAAAACAATATCACTGTGACACCCCTTACGTCTGATTAAGGTAAATCAGTAAGATATGCCACGCGATTATCTTAACACCCTATTTTAATTCAATCTTTTTTTATTCTTCCTAATTTATTTTTTTCATAGTTATGAACTACAATTTATAAAATATAATTCATTTAAGTCATTTATTGAAATTATAATTTATTTGAGATTTGGAAAATTTTATAGAAAATCCGGCAGAGCACCAGCTAAAAATGGAGAAAACAGTTCTTCGGAACCTGTGAAAAACACTTCCAATAATCATTTCCAATCATTCTCAAACTCTAATAACCATCAACAAGGTCTCAACATTAGCAATCATTTCAAGTTCTCAACATTAATCCACAATTTCATTCAAATTCAAAATCAACTAAAATTTCATGAAGATATTCTCAAATTATATTAATTAACAAAATTCTTCAAATATGTACATCAACATATGATTCATAAATTTACTATTTACATGAGTTCATAATTTACAAATCACAAGCTACTACCTATTACAAAATGCAAAAACATAATTTCAAAAGGGACCTAAAGGTCCTACCACTGATGCACTGTAGATGAGAGGTGACTCTGACTCTAGGCAGATTTGTGACCTCACCCAATCTGTGGTCTACTGGGGTCTCTGTCTGTCTCTCCAGAACCTACGCGTGGCAAAAAGCGACGCACTAATCAATAATGCTTAGTGGTGCCAATAATAAAATAAAAAGAACTAATAAAAAAAAAAATATGCAGTGAGTGTATTGATGTCTCATGCAAACAAATTTTTTATAATTATTGGTTGTCTTATTTATTTGGTACTTGTTATATTCATTATTTCATTAAATTTATCAACTTTTATTTTTGATTGCCCAAGTAACCTATACTGGATGACTAGACTGGATAAACGGGTAAACTAGCACTGAGTATCAAGTCGCTCGAGCCATCACACCATCGGTCACATATGTGTCTCCCGGTGTACAATAGAACAGATAATGAGCTATAATAAATATTAGGCACAAGGCCAAGTATCATCACAATGTCAAAATGGCTAAAAGCCATAAAATCATAGAATGGCGTAATGCCATGTGCAGTACTGCTAACTGAACCCTATTGGCATGCCAACCTATCCAAACCAATCTTGCTAGGTGTACTAGGGCATGTTACACTTTTAAACTTTACAATTTTTGAAATTTAAGTTTAGGTGTTACTATTCATTTCATTAGTCAACTAAAATATTGAATTTTGCATAGACAATAGGTACATTGGTTCTAATACTCCCAATATATCACATTTTGCATTCTAACATTGTTGGTATTGGTTGCCAAAACCATTTCTAAGCATAGTATTAGTTACTCAAAATTTTCATTTTTCAAGCCTCATATTTACTGTTCTGTTGGTCATTTTTACAGTAGGAATTTGGAAAAGTTGTCTTCATGAAAGTTGTTTCTTATTTTGTCTAGTTACATTTCCTTTTTCAAATCACTCCATTTGGAGTTTTGTAGCTCAAGTTATGGCCTAAACACCATAACTGGCTGGATTGGACAAAATCCAAAATTCCGGGCAAAACTGGTCACCCGGATTAGGGTAATTTTTAGGTTAACTTAGTTTGGTTTTCTGGGCAAGGTTTCTATACCAAAGTTGTGCCATTATGTGTCTAGTTTTATGTCCAATTGGCTTTGCACCTATTGAACCTCTACAACTCCATTTATAACTGCCCAAACCTGCTGGACTCATGCTCAGTCCTGCAGGTCAGTCAAGGCAGCTCACCCATACACAAATGTCAAGCCTCAACTCACTTCAATTCTTCATCATACATAGCCAAATGGTCACTAATTGACCACTTAAACTTTTATTCACCAACACATGAACAAGATCCAAGTTTTTGTGTCCAAACCCTAGCTACAATTCAAGGTTCACACAACACATGTCAATTAGGCATACTAATCCATTTCAAATTTATGTCTACACATCAACACCATTTCTAAGCCATTTTAAATCCATCAAAACCATCAACTACCACTTCCATAAAGCTGGTCAAAATTCCATTCTCAATATCACACATGAGTTATCTCAATTTCTTAATTATTTGTTCATATTCAAACTAAATTTTAAGAAATAAACAAGATTAAGTAATTAACATGCACTAACCTCTTTGGTCTCTTTATTGGCTTGTATAAACCTTGGAATTTCTTTACTTTATGATAATCAAAACCTTGCTCTTGATGTGGGGGGTTAATTTTTGTGAAGGGTGTTTAGGGTTTTGGGGTGAGATTTGGTGAGTTTATGAAGCTTTGGTGGAGCTTTCATGGAGGTTTGGGTGGAAGGGAAAATGGGTTACGGCTGAAATGTTGAGGAAGAAAAGAGGAGATTGCTTTTCGCATTTTTGATCTCATTTATCCTCTTTTATTAGTTAATTAAGTGGTTATCTAATGGGGATTGGTGGGTAAGTGTTTAATGACATCATATGATGTCATAATTAGCATTTTCTTTCATTTTCTTTTCTTCTCTTCTCTACTCATTTTCAATTTTATTTTTAGCAATATTTATTCACAGTTTATGTCAGAATAATTATTTACTTAACTGGAGAAGTCGGCCAAATATCATCTCTAAAGGCGAAATGTCCAAAATGCCCTCCATTTGGCTTAATAGACCAAAATTGTCTGTACCGATAGAGAAATTGTTTTAAGCATTTCCTTGGCATTCTAATGCTATAGAAACCTCAATGACCCTTCTTTGGAGTCTCAAAAATTATTTTATGAATTTTTTCCCGGGTCTAGGGCACCTAGTTGCGAGAACCGCAACTTCCCACTAGGTTACCCATCGCTAGGGCACCACCTCATTTAGCTTGGTTGTATTTTATTTCTAAAATTTTTCCTAAATTTTTCTTGTTAATATTTGAGTTAATTATGGTTCCTCACTTTAGTTTAAATATTTTTCCGGATGTTCTAGATGTCGGGACCGGCACTGGTCACTGGAACAGTAGAATGTACAGAGTTGCTATAGGGAGGGTGTTACAAGTCTTCCCCTCTAATTTAAAATTCGTCCTCGAAATTTACCTGATGCAAACAGTTGAGGGAACTGTTGCCTCATTATCTCTTCAGTTTCCCAAGTTGCCTCCTCGGTGTTGGGGTGCCTCCAAAGCACTTTCACCAGTGGAATCTGCTTATTCCTCAACTCTTTCACTTCTCGAGCCAAGATCCAAATGGGTTCTTCTTCATATGTCAAATTCGGTTCTACTTCAATTTCTTCCATGGAGATGACATGTGAAGGATCTGAGTGGTATCTTCTTAGCATAGACACATGGAACACATTGTGGATCTTGTCCAGCTCTAGTGGTAAAGCTAGCCTATAGGCCACTGGACCCACACGTTTAATGACTTCATAAGGTCCAATGAACCTAGGGCTTAATTTACCCTTTCTTTCCAACCTTAGTACCTTCTTCCATGGTGACACCTTGAGGAACACTTTGTCACCCACTGCATAGTTTATTTCTTTTCTCTTCAGGTCAGCATAAGATTTTTGTCTATTTGAGGCAATCTTCAGATTGGCTTTGATTAGCTTTACCTTCTCCTCAGTCTGTTTCACCAGGTCTGGCCCTACTAGTTTATCTTCACCCAATTCAGTCCAGCATACTGGAGTTCTACATTTCCTCCCATACAGTGCTTCATACGGGGCCATTTGGATGCTAGTTTGGTAGCTATGGTTGTATGCAAATTCTACCAGTGGGAGGTATCTATCCCAACTTCCCTCAAACTCAATAACATAACTCCTCAGCATATCCTCAAGGACCCGGATTACTCTTTCTGATTGCCCATCTGTCTGAGGATGGAAAGCTGTGCTGAAGTGGAGTTGTTTACCTAAGGATTCATGCAACTTCTTCCAAAATCTCGATGTAAACCTTAGGTATCGATCAGATATGATGGAAAGTGAAATTCCATGCAGTCTGACTATCTCATTGATATACAATTCTGCTAACTTCTCCAGTGAGTAGTCAGTCCTAACTGGCAAAAAGTGTGCTGACTTCTTCAATCTATCTACTATCACCCATACTGCATCATGCTTCTTCTGGGTGAGAGATAGACCACTTACAAAATCCATGGTGACCCGATCCAATTTCCATTCAGGAATGCGTATAGGCTGTAGCAAACCAGATGGAACTTCATGTTCTGCCTTGACTTGCTGACATGTCAAGCATTTAGTCACATAATCAGCTATGTCCTTCATACTAGGCCACCAATACTGAAGCTTCAGATCATGATACATTTTTGTACTTCTTGGATGCATAGCATAAACACTGGTGTGCACCTCTTTTAGAATACTGGCCTTCAATTCCCCATCATCTGGTACACACAATCTTCCTTTGTAGTACAGACACCCATCTGCTTTCACCTTATAGTTAGTTGCTTTCCCTTCTAAGATTTTACTCACAGTAGTCATTAATTTCTCATCTACCTTTTGCCTATCTAAAATCTGCTGTAGCAGGTTTGGCCTCACTTGTAACTCAGCCAAAATAGCTCCATCTCGAGCCAAGGATAGACGGGCATCCAATGCAATGCATGGTATGGACCTGATCTAGGCCCATAAACGCCTAAACCATGCTCTAATACCACTAAATGTGACACAACTTACCCGTCTACAGTTTAGCCGAGCAAGATATGCCACGCAGTGTACCGGAACACCCTACTTTAATTCAATCTTTTTTTATTCTTCCTAATTTATTTTTTTCATAGTTATGAAGTACAATTTATGAAATATAATTCATTTAAGTCATTTATTGAAATTATAATTTATTTGAGATTCCAAAAATTTTATAGAAAATCTGGTAGAGTACAGGCTAAAAATGGAGAAAACAGTTCTTCGAAACCTGTGAAAAACACTTCCAATAATCATTTCCAATCATTCTCAAACTCCAATAACCATCAACATGATCTCAACATTAGCAATCATTTCAAGTTCTCAACATTAATCCACAATTTCATTCAAATTCAAAATCAACTAAAATTTGATGAAGATATTCTTAAAATATATTAATTAACAAAATTCTTCAAATATGTACATCAACATATGATTCATAAATTTACTATTTACATGAGTTCATAATTTACAAATCACAAACTACTACCTATTACAAAATGCAAAAACATAATTTCAAAAGGGACCTAAAGGTCCTACCACTGATGAACTGTAGATGAGAGGTCTGACTCTGGGCAGATCTGTGACCTCACCCAGTCTGTGGTCTGCTGGGGTCTCTGTCTATCTCTCTAGAACCTACGCATGGCAAAAAGTGACGCGCTAATCAATAATGCTTAGTAGTGCCAATAATAAAATAAAAAGAACTAATAAAAAAAAATATACAGTGAGTGTATTGATGTCTCATGCAGACAAATTTTTTATAACTATTGGTAGTATTATTTATTTGGTACTTGTTATATTCATTATTTCATTAAATTTATCAACTTTTATTTTTGATTGCCCAAGTAACCTATACTGGATGACTAGACTGGATAAACGGGTAAACTAGCACTGAGTATCAAGTACTTCGGGCCATCACACCATCAGTCACATATGTGTCTCTCGGTGTACAACAGAACAGCTAATGAGCTGTAATAAATATTAGGCACCAGGCCAAGTATCATCACAATGTCAAAATGGCTAAAAGCTATAAAATCACAGAATGGTATAATGCCATGTGTAGTACTGCTAACTGAACCCTATTGGCATGCCAACCTATCCAAACCAATCTTGCTAGGTGTACTAGGGCATGTTACACTTTTAAACTTATAATTCTTGAAATTTAAGTTTAGGTGTTACTATTCATTTCATTAGTCAACTAAAATGTTGACTTTTGCATAGATAATAGGTACATTGATTCTAATACTCCCAACATACCATATTTTGCATTCTAAAGTTGTTGGTATTGGTTGCCAATACCATTTCTAAGCATAGTATTAGTTATTCAAAATTTTCAGATTTCAAGCCTCATATTTACTATTCTATTGGTCATTTTTACAGTAGGAATTTGGCAAAGTTGTCTTCATGAAAAGTTGTTCCTTATTTTGTCTAGTTACATTTCCTTTTTTCAATCACTCCATTTGGAGTTTTTTAGCTCAAGTTATGGCCTAAACACCATAACTGGTAGGATTGCACAGAATCCAAAATTCTGGGCAAAACTGGTTCTGCCAAATTTGGTAACCTAAGTTTAGTTGGTAATTTGACTAGGTTATGTTCAGAATTTGGATTTGTGTTCTTCATGAAAGTTGTAGGTCTATGTCTCAGATTTATTCTGGTAAAATTTCAGGTCAATTGGACCTCTCTATGCTGAGTTATGACCAAATGAATAAACACTGTTCATTTAGTCATTTTGCCCAGGCATAATGCAGGTCACCCGGATTAGGGCAATTTTTAGGTTAACTTAGTTTGGTTTTCTGAGCAAGGTTTCTATACCAAAGTTGTGCCATTATGTGTCTAGTTTCATGTCCAATTGGCCTTGCACCAATTGAACCTCTACAACTCCATTTATAACTGCCCAAACCTACTGGACTTATGCTCAGTCCTGCAGGTCAGTCAAGGCAGCCCACCCATACACAAATGCCAACCCTCAACTCACTTCAATTCTTCATCATACGCAGCCAAATGGTCACTAATTGACCATTTAAACTTTCATTCACCAACACATGAACAAGATCTAAGTTTTTGTGTCCAAACCCTAGCTCCAATTCAAGGTTTACACAACACATGTCAATTAGGCATACTAATCCATTTCAAATTTATGTCTACACATCAACACCATTTCTAAGACATTTTAAATCCATCAAAACCATCAACTACCACTTCCATAAAGTTGGTCAAAATTCCATTCTCAATATCACACATGAGTTCTCTCAATTTCTTAATTATTTGTTCATATTCAAACTAAATTTTAAGAAATAAACAAGATTAAGTAATTAACATGCACTAACCTCTTTGGTCTCTTTATTGTCTTGTATAAACCTTGGAATTTCTTTACTTTATGATAATTGTCGACACCATATTTTGGCCGATCCCTAGAATCAATAAAAAATTCTTTTTTTGAACAGCTAATCACGTTTCCAGTCCCTCTTTGATAGGCGGTCACATTTCCGATCTCTCCTCACAGAGAATTGAATCAATGCTAAGTCCTCACATTCATTAAAGCCTCGCCGATCTCTCAAAATCATTTTACCGACCTCTCAAACCCGATGTCGGATTCCCGGACCTGTCAAGAATATTCCTGATCTCTGTTGATAAATGAAATGAACTGGCACTAGATCTTTTCCTACCAGTTTTATTGCCGACCTCCTTTCCGAAAGTTTAAGAGCTAAAGTTTTGGTTCGATTCCGATCTTAAGTGTTCGAGTTAAATTTTCAGTCAAGTTCCGTTCAGCATTTCTCCCCTACCGATCTCATGTTTAAAGTGCTTTCCGATCTCTCATACTTAGATTAATAATCACATTTAGTTTTTGTTTTGCTGTGCTCATACAATCAAATACTCAGACAAATAATGGTTTAAAATTTTCCGATCACAATCATTCATTGAACAAAAGGCATTCCATTTCATGTCATAATTTGTACAAGTTATTCGGCTGGGGGATCACCCCCAGCCTGATCTACATTTGGATCACTCTCCCTCTCTCCCTCACCTTCGGCTTCATCCTCACTGTCTTCATCATTGTCCTCAGGAGCCACGTCTGCCATCCAAGAGAAGTCTTCTTCTGGGTAACGCTTCTGGAGTGCGGCCATGAGATCCTTGTGAGCCTTCACATAGGCCTCGGCTATTCCCGTCACCATCTCTTCATCCCTCTCCTTAAGCTCCTTATCTTTCTCCTTAAGCTCCTTATCCTTCGCCTCGAGTTCCTCTATAAGTTGAGCGACCTGAGCGGCTTCGTTGGCGTGAAGCACCTGGACTTCCTTAAGAGCACGGTCCCTCTCATCCAAAACACGATTCTGTTCGGCCAACCGGTCTTCATGGAGCTTTGCCCGTCCCTCGACTTGAGATATATAATCCCGAGCGGATGAGAGTTGGGATCGGAGGGAATCCACCTCCTGATTCTTCTTCCCGATCTCCTTACCCAGGCGCTGAATCCTTTCCCGGATCATGGTCTGGTTCACCAGACACTCCACGTTTAAGCTCATGGTCCGAGTCAATATGTCGTCGAGACCATTCTGGGATAGCCTGTCCCGATCCTCCGAAAAGAAGATGGTAGACCCCAGGACTTTGGCGAAATCAGAGTTCTCCTTGACAGTCCGGTTATTCCTCAAGCAGTCGATCAGTACTTGAGCGCCCCGAGAAGAGGTCCTCCCAGAAGCTTGAGTAGGCCCCCCTTCCCTGCTTGGAACAACTGCAAGAGTCGGAGGCTGCTCCTCCGATCTAGGAGGAGATCGGGTAGCTTCAGTGGTCGGCGGACCCGAAGGTTGAGGTGGGTCTCTTTGTATCTCCCCGGGTTCGTGACCGGGTGTTTGAAGTCGTTCCGAACGCTTGATCTCCTTTATCTTCCGGGAGATCTCTCTCTCCTTCTTCCGTTTCCTAGAGCCATCGCCACCCGCCATACCTGCACAAAGAAAAGGTTAGTGAGATCACTAAGGTCGTGAGAATTGAGATATAGAAAATACCGATGCCAAGGTTAGAGAGCGGAAGTTCGCGGTCTTGGCCGATGTGGTGAAGCAGTCCAATGGTGTAGCTCGCGATCACCGCATCCAAACAAGAATACTTTTTAGTGGCAGCCTCACTCTTCAAATCCATCACTATTAGGCTTTCATCTTGGCTCAGGGTGATGTGATTCGGAAGCAAAGGTCCCTGGTACCACCAACTGCGGGGGAAGTCCTCAAAATGGCGCGGATCTTTGCTCCTCACAATGAAGAAACGATTCTTCCAATTCTTAAGAGACGAGGCAGATCGGAAAAGAGCATAGCGAGGCTTCGCCTGAAAGAACCAGTGGTCATCGTCCTTTCGGCGAGATAGCCGGTGCAACTCGGCGAACACCTTAGCCGTAGAAGGCTACTAAAATCCGCCATGAGTTAGGGTGGATCTGAACGATGCTCGCCCGGTGAAGTTTTAGGACCTCCTTATAGAAGTCATCCAGGGGGAATCGAAGACCGGCCTTTAACTGTTCCTCATACACCATGACTATGTCGTTCTCTTCAAAGGAGTGATCGACACGAACATTGCCATGGCACTTGATCAGTTCATATGAATCAGGACAAATGTTGTATTCTTGAACAAACGATTGCAGATCGGATTCCCGAAGAACCGATGGAAGCTCGTCTATAGGAAGGGTCTCTCCTTGAAGGTGGTGCAAGCCTTGATGGTATGACCAGGCCAGGCACTGGAGCAGAGACCCTAGGGGGTTCAGGTTGCGTGCTTGGCCCGACCGCCTCTTCTTCATCAGACGATGACCATGAGAACTGAATGGAAGGAGGGCTCGCCGCTCTCTGACCTTCGGCACCGCTCATTTTCAAGGAAAAAAACAAAGAACTTAAACTAAAAAAGGATTAAAGCCCTTACCGGAGTCTGATCGGCGTCGGAGAAACTGGAGAAAATGAGAGAACTTCGAAGTTGTGAGCGGGGGATTGACTATGGAATGAGAGAACAAGCGGCTAACCCTCCCTATTTATACTAGTCCGAGCATTTAATGCTCGCGAGGTTCTAGGCGGTGCATCGATTGGTGAGACTCGACAACATTACGACACTTCTCTCAAATAGCCGTATGTTCTGAGATCGGTTAATTGGAGATCGGCATAATAAGTTAAATATTTTGAATAAAGGATCAGTTAAGTGTCATTCAGGTAAAGAACCAGATCGGATAAACACAGTAGAGATCGGAAAATAATCAATGCAAAAATAAGATGATAACCGACAAAATAAAGTCTTTATTCTCAAAAGATCGGATTACATCATTTGGGCGGTCTCTAGGGATCGGATTACAATAAAGGTCTAGCTACATCATGTGGCCGATCTCTAGAGATCTGATTACATTGAAAAATTACATCATTTGGACGATCTCTAGAGACCGGTGAAAAATCCTATCTGAAGAGGCTGATCTAAGGATCAGTTTATAACTAATCCCAAGGATACTCCCAGGTGATCTAAGGATCAGTTTATAACTGATCCCAAGGATATTGCCGACCGGAAGCTTAATCCGCTGTCGGAACACCCAATGTGGATCAGAATCGCTGTCGGAACACTCAATGTGATGAGAAGCCGAATGAACTCAGTTGAGCAACTCGAGATCGGTACAACCGAAGCCCGCAATACGGATCGGTCAAATCCAGTTCTCTCACCATCGTCAATTAGGACCATCCAATCACCGGGATCGTAAATTTTCAGTCGAGGAATAGGGAATTCCATCGGAAGAGGATCAAAACCACAGTTGTAGCCGGAACTTTCCCCGGAACAGCTAGAACCAAGAAACAAGGAGAAAGAGAGAAAAATCGAATGAAGGAAATGCCACTATCAACAGGGGTATATATAGGGGAAAATGGGCATTTAATGCTGAGCGGAAAACGAAGCGGACGCTTCGAAAATCGAGATGTAATTAATGCTTGGACCGAATCCAGACTGATCAAGGGATAAAAGAGATCGGGAGATAGGAGATCAGCATGAGAGATCGGAATAGGAGCTAGGGGAGGGATCGGAAGACAAAAAGAATAAGACAAATCCCAATAACCGTCGTCAGAATCAGAGCCGAGGTAGTTAAAGCGTTGAGCGAGATCTCCACCGACGCCTAAGAATCGCCATAATCTTTGACAGTGCGTGGTATGTCATGTGATCCTGTACATCCCAATCTCCACCGTTGATCTCACTTGTAAGGATGAATCCGGAACCCTTGGATCAAAAGAGAAGACGACAATACCAGCGTTTTTCACTCTCAGCCCTCAGATCATTCCGGACAAGAGGATTCAAGACCGTCGGATTAAAAGAGGAAAAGGACAAATATTTTGAGAAGCGATCTCAGCCATTCGTTTTGATTCTCTTTAATTCCTAAACATCCGATCATGTACTTCAAAATCTTGACCCTCCATCTCCCTCAAAATGAATCCTGACCCTTCATGGGGAGCACCCGATTCCTATAAATACCTGCATGAAAAACTGTTCAAGGGACGAAAAAAACGAACGGAAAATATAGACAAGAGGCTGCTATTATCGTGGAGGAACTCTGAAACTTCATTCAGTTTGTTACTCTGCTGTTTTGTAGTGATTAAAAGACTTTTGAAACTAGTTTTCAGGAGTGTTTTCTTGGAAAAGGTTTTGAATACTGGAACTCCATATTTCCAGTTTGTTCATTATCTGACATCAACTCTCAGGCTGATCAATCCGCCATCTTCATCACTATTTACCATCTCATAGTTATTTCAATATATTTGGCTCCTCACAGGTAAGAGCTCATACTGTTGTTTACGTTTATTTTCCACACTTCCTTTGTTCTTTATACATCTGCAACTTCCTTCAAAGATTATTTTGCACTAGAGAACCTCAAAAGGTGTTATTGTAGGAGTTCATGCTACTGTTTTATTAAGTGTCCACGTTTATTTTCCGCATTTTCCTTGTTTTCTTACATCTGCGATTTTCTTCAAGTTTACTTTTTGCACGAACGATCCCCAAAGAATGACACTCCTAAATCATTTCTTTAGTGATCAGTTTATTTTTATTAATCTTCATCATTTCTGAAAGCAAGTTTTCTAACTCCCAGTAGTATGTAAACGTTTGGGTAAACGTAGGCAACTGCGACTTAGAGGTCTCTTTTGAGGGAAGACATGAATAACACGTCAGGAAAATAGCCAAACTATTAGGCTGACATAAATGGCAGATCAGCAAAGAGGCCACAAAGTGAGACAAAACCAAAGTAAACGAAATAGAATAGATCGGTCATTAACAGATATTGGTAAAAATGAATATCTGGAAGGTCGGTAAATCAAGTCTAGTTTTCCCCGTCTAGCCAAAAGGTATCGAGAAGCCTTATCCCTGACATCTTTGAACGCCAGGATCTTTAACTTTAGGTTCTTAGGACATCAAAATTCAGGAGATCAGAAAAGTCTTTTTCAGGCTCCTGTTAACTTAAAAGAGATCGGAGGAGAGTTCTTATCCGGTCTTAACTCAAAATTTTGCTAACTATTAAATAGGGATCGGAGGAGAGTTCTTATCCGGTCCCAACTCGAGACCTAAATAACTTAAAAGAGATCGGAGGAGAGTTCTTATCCGGTCTCAACTTAAAATTCTAATAACTATAAAAAGGAGATCGGAGGAGGGTTCTTATCCGGTCTCCCCTCAAAACTTCAAATAAATAACTTAAAAGAGACCGGAGGAGGGTTCTTATCCGGTCTCCCCTCAAAATTTTAATGAACAACTTAAAAAAGGATCGGAGGAGAGTTCTTATCCGGTTCTCACACCCGTTCACTAAGGTTGTCTCATTTACTTATGTATCTGGGTGATCCAAATTTAGTGAAAAATCAAACATTCCTTCTACCAAAAGGATTAACATTGCCGCCTAAGCCCTTCTAACTAATTTGTAAAGGACGCAGAATTAAATCTACTTACCCTTATTAAGGGACGAGGTGGGGTGCCTAACACCTTCCCCACCCGTTTACGGACCCCGAACTTAGAATCTCTGTTTTAAAGTGGTTTCATTTTTAATTTAACTTCTCAAATGGTTTTCTTTAGTTTCCCTCAAAACTAAGGTGGCAACTCCTCACTCTTTCCCACTTCGGTGAGTGATGGTCCGGGCGACCGCAAAATCCCATTGCGACAGCTTGGCGACTCCACTGGGGAAATCTAGGGACCTAACCCCAGTCTAGAGGCCCAAAAGTAGGCTTAATTTTTGTCCGATCAAATTATATTTAGAGGGGCTCACTCGGCGATGTCTCATATGCTAATTATTATTGCTACTAACTATTTTGTTTTGCCTGTTCTATCTCCTACAGTGCTCTTCATTTCAAAGAAAAAGAAAAAGAAAAAAATGGAAAAATAAAATCCCCCTGAATTGGGAAGAGGTAAAGGTGTCCCTTCACACACTGAACACTCACACAATGTCCTCACACACTATGGTCCTAACCCGGGCTTTCTTACCCTTTTAGGAAAGTAGGAGGGGGTCATGTAGCGGTACCCGTGGGTTTTACCCCGTTAGTATCCGTGAAGGCTTCTGCTCAAATTGAAACTCGTTCTATTTACCGTGATACCCGTGGAATTTTCCCGACAATATCATGGTTATAGAATGGGGCTCTACTGCTTACAGTAGGGGCAATTTGGGAACCTGTGGCTTTTAGAAAGTTAGACCTTGAGCTAAACTATCACAATAGCTGAAAGCCGTAGTAAGCTACCTTATAAGATAGAACTATCCAATTAGGTAGCACTCATCCGGTATCAGGAGTCTCCCTATGCTAGGACAAAAGGGGCATACTTATTCTTACCTATTACATTTATTTTACTTTGTTCTTACTTTTAAGGGTAATCTTGAATCATGTTGTTAAGAAAACCTGCACATTTTCCTACTTTGATAAATGTGTAGGTACCACTCTGCCAACAATATAATCCAAGATTACCTGAATCTATCCCGCTAATAAGTTTTTCCTGCAGACATCACTAAATTAAGGTCTATGAAAGATAAGCATCATTTTTAACATGGCATTCTCAAGTCAGTTGGCAGAAGAAGTTCTTAGACCATAACAGAATGCTAAACCATTGTTGAACCTATGAGGCGGTTCGGGCCATGGTTTAGCAAAATTGTGAATGGATAGTATGACTCCGTGAGTACTCCTCGTTAGGGTTATGCGAAAAGTTGGAAGCGCCATATGGACAAGTACTATAGAGGCGTGTTCAATCCAGTCATTCACCGTCAGACTATCGAACAATGCCATGATAAAATTGATGCAATTATCCTTCTCCAGACCCCATTTTGGCTCCCAGATGCCACAGTATCCTTCGTCCGAACCAGACCTTTAGTTTTACGAAATCCAAAATTTATTAAAAGTTTTTTTACTTCCTCACAGAAAAACAACATTGCTTCGAACAAGGCAAGTCTGACCAAGCACGCGATTCAACCCCAGCGAGTGTACTTAACAAGATCCCGGACAAAGAAGATAATGGAAGACCAGGAACAAGTACAGAACCTACAGGGGCAAGTGTCTGAAATAAAAGACCAAGTTTCAGAACTTGTGAAGCTGATGAGGGAGATGTCCCAAAATAAGCCAGCTTCAGACCTTAACCTACCATTACCTCCCCCACCTCCTACAACGGTTGATTCTCACTACGCTTCAACCTCTTTCACTTTCCAGCCATCAATACCGGATCCGACGGTCACTGTCAATCCGGTTCCACTAAATAATGAACCTCCTTTCTCTTATTATCCAGCCATCCCGAATGCCGAACCATCCCTTTCGGTCCCGAACCCTCCAATTCATTCCGCCCCTCATTTCCGCGGGCTTGGGAGTACCTCACACATCAGGAGGAGAAAGTAAGATGAGAGAAAATGAGAAGCTGTCTGCTCTGGAAGAGAGATTGAGAGCTATAGAGGGCTTGAATATGTATGGCTCAGTTGACGTGGCATCATTAAGATTAGTACTGATGGTGGTGCCACCCAAATTCAAGGTCCCTGATTTCGATAAGTATACTGGGAATTCAGACCCTCGCATTCACTTGGCAACCTATATTGCCAAAATGTGTGCCCTAACAGAAGATGACAGGCTTCTCATTCACTTCTTTCACGAGAGCCTCTCCGGAGCAGCTCTGAGATGGTGCATACAATTGGACAGGAGCAAGCTGCGCTCCTGGAAAGATTTGGCTGATACCTTCTTGAAGCAATACAAATTCAACTGCGACGTGGCCCTCACAAGGAGAGATCTCCAAAACTTGGTGCAGAGGGACAGGGAAAGCTTCAAAGAATATGCTCAGAGATGGAGAGAGAAAGCAGCGGAGATATACCCTCCAGTTATTGACAATGAGCTTTGCTCTCTCTTCATTGAGACCTTGAAAGCTCCTTATTTCTATTTGATGATCGGGAACACTTCCAACAACTTTGCTAACATTATACAGACTGGGGAGAGAATTGAGGCAAATTTGAGACTAGGGGAGGTGCACAATGTGATCAACCATGCCCCCCACAAAACACCTACCGTTCTCGATTTCCTTCCCAAAACCTAATGGTAGCCAATTTTCCACCACAAGTTCTTCTTATCCCAACCGCAATAGGTCCCATAACCAATTGCTTACACTTCACGTCTGCCGACTCAAACAAACTAGTTCATCTAAATCACCCACTCCCCAATCCCGACCCACCACTGCCTATACCCTTAAGCGAGATTTATTGCTACCTTTTAAGCATAAACCAGATAGCCCCCATACCACTTGACCTTTTACAATCCCCATATCCAATGAGGTGTGATCCAAATGCTCATTGTGACTACTATAGGGGGGGCAATTGGTCACTCAACACACAATTGTGGAGCTTTCAAAGGTAAAGTACAGTCCCTTATCAGAAATGGGTGGTTGGAGATGGAAAGTGAAAGTGCAATTCCTAATGTTGCTTAACCACGAAACTGGTAAAAGAGAATGTGCACATGAAAGAATGCATAGGGGATGCGTTGGAACCAGAAATGCTGATTGTGCAAATAAAAGGAAATCAAGAGCTTGATACTTGGGGGGCAAAGGATATCCTTATACTTTTCTCTGAGTAATGAATATTTGGTTACCAACACTTGACTACTTTGTCCATGGTGTCAAGTGAATTGTGAATGGACCTTCTCTCATGATTAAGTATTAGTAAGTTAATAGCGCATTTTTCCAAATTTTCATATCCGATTACTTCTTTTGTTTAGCCTTTTCTTTGCTCAATAAAACCACTTAATTCTCCTCTTGTAACCGCCCCATTTCCATTTTCTTCAAGAATAATAATCAACCAATACATAATGATTCAATCAACAATGATATTCATGAAGTTAACTTTGAAGGACCAATAATTGCCTTGAATACTAGTGATTCTGATGAAGGAGAACTATGCCACGCAAGCTAACGAACACATGATGGCTAAGAAAATCTTACGACAGAGATACTATTAGATTACTTTGGAAGGAGAAACTATATTGAATATGTTTGAAAATGTCATAAGTGCTGTACATACGCTTAGTGGATAAACGTCCATGATCGATTGCAATGCGGGGGATCGATGTCATTGGAAGCCTCCGGGGTGATTCATCTTAATTCATCACCTTATCGGCCCCAAATGAACAAAGCCATGGAAATTGTAAACAAGAATCTCAAATGAATGATCGAAAAGATGACTGATTAGGGCAACTCCATATATGCAAGCAGTTTTGCCAATCAAGATGGAAATTCCTTCGCTGTGAATCTTAATGGAGAACAGAGCTAGATGAAATCGAATAGGTCAAAACAAGATTCGAAATCTACCATGGACGATATACCAAATGAGGGTGAAAACCTGAGAGGGCGCCTTCTGCAAAATGAGTGAAGGATGAAAACCCGAAAGGGCATCCTGAAAAAGTGAGTTATCAAAAAAAAAAAAAAAAAAAAAAAAAAAAAAAAAAACAAAGTAGGGGTGAAAACCCGAAAGGGCGCTTCTAGTCAAAAGGGCGAAAGGAAAGAGGGTGAAAACCCGAGAAGGCGCCTTCTGCAAAATGAGTGAAGGATGAAAACTCGAGAGGGCATCCTGAAAAAGTGAGTTATCGGGATTGAAAATCTCAAAGGATGCGCCTAGCAACATGAAACCTTATTGAGAACGTAAAATGGAGTCAAAAGGTAGCAAGTGACCATGGCACAAGGATTCTTCTCAAACTATTAGTATTTGGGGCAGTAAAGGGTCTAGAAAAGTTAATGAAGGAATTCGTGAGATTTCTCTTTCTTCCAAATTCATATTCTTATTCTTTGCTATTAAAAACCATATTTTTCTCATATTCCATTAGCCCATTTACCTTGGAACATGCGCTGTTAACTTGTTAATGCTTTATTGTGAGTTAAGAATTTAAACACAGGTAACTTTATATACATTGCATTGAGAATTATAGGGAATGACTAAGCAGTGAACACAACCTATTGATATGGGAAGTTGGGACTTGAAAAGAAAAAAAAAAAAAATGTAGGAGTGAAAACCCGAAAGGGCGCTCCTAGCAAAATGTGTGAAAAAGGGGTGAAAACCCGGAAGGGCGCTTCTAGTCAAATTGACGTAAGGAAAGTGAAAATTCGCAAGGGCGCTTTCCATAAAATAAGAAGAAAATCGGGAACAGAAGAGGGGCATTTGAAGCCTTGATGGTCATGGGCCAAGTCTTGCAACTCCTTTTCCATTAATCATCGGCCTTCGGTATCTTGTTAAGTACACTTCATCAGGGAAGAACTTCATGTGTCAGGGTTAGACTTGCTTTGTAAGTTGATTTTAATTTCATGCAATTTAAATTTCTGTCATCAACCTCTGGTTCCTTGATCCAAGTTGATTTTAATTTCCTGCAATTTCTGTGATCAACCTCTGGATCCTTGATCCAAGTTGATTTTAATTTCCTGCAATTCCATCATCAACCTTTGGATCCTTGATCCAAGTTGATTTTAATTTCCTGCAATTCCACCATCAACCTCTGGTTCCTTGATCTAAGTTGATTTTAATTTCCTGCAATTTAAATTTCTACCATCAACCTCTGGTTCCTTGATCTAAGTTGATTTTAATTTCCTGCAATTTAAATTTCTACCATCAACCTCTGGTTCCTTGATCCAAGTTGATTTTAATTTCCTGCAATTCCACCATCAACCTCTGGTTCCTTGATCCAAGTTGATTTTAATTTCCTGCAATTCCACCATCAACCTTTGGATCCTTGATCCAAGTTGATTTTAATTTCCTGCAATTCCACCATCAACCTCTGGTTCCTTGATCTAAGTTGATTTTAATTTCCTGCAATTTAAATTTCTGCTATCAACCATTGGATCCTTGATCCAAGTTGATTTTAATTTCCTGCAATTCCACCATCAACCTTTGGATCCTTGATCCAAGTTGATTTTAATTTCCTGCAATTCCACCATCAACCTCTGGTTCCTTGATCTAAGTTGATTTTAATTTCCTGCAATTTCTGTGATCAACCTCTGGATCCTTGATCCAAGTTGATTTTAATTTCCTGCAATTCCACCATCAACCTCTGGTTCCTTGATCTAAGTTGATTTTAATTTCCTGCAATTTAAATTTCTGCTATCAACCTCTGGTTCCTTGATCTAAGTTGATTTTAATTTCCTGCAATTTAAATTTCTGCTATCAACCTCTGGTTCCTTGATCCAAGTTGATTTTAATTTCCTGCAATTTAAATTTCTGTGATCAACCTCTGGATCCTTGATCCAAGTTGATTTTAATTTCCTGCAATTCCACCATCAACCTTTGGATCCTTGATCCAAGTTGATTTTAATTTCCTGCAATTCCACCATCAACCTCTGGTTCCTTGATCTAAGTTGATTTTAATTTCCTGCAATTTAAATTTCTACCATCAACCTCTGGTTCCTTGATCCAAGTTGATTTTAATTTCCTGCAATTTCTGCCATCAACCTCTGGTTCCTTGATCTAAGTTGATTTTAATTTCCTGCAATTTAAATTTCTGCTATCAACCTCTGGATCCTTGATCCAAGTTGATTTTAATTTCCTGCAATTCCATCATCAACCTTTGGATCCTTGATCCAAGTTGATTTTAATTTCCTGCAATTCCACCATCAACCTCTGGTTCCTTGATCTAAGTTGATTTTAATTTCCTGCAATTTAAATTTCTGCTATCAACCTCTGGATCCTTGATCCAAGTTGATTTTAATTTCCTGCAATTCCACCATCAACCTTCGGATCCTTGATCCAAGTTGATTTTAATTTCCTGCAATTCCACCATCAACCTCTGGTCCCTTGATCTAAGTTGATTTTAATTTCCTGCAATTTAAATTTCTACCATCAACCTCTGGTTCCTTGATCTAAGTTGATTTTAATTTCCTGCAATTTAAATTTCTGCTATCAACCTCTGGTTCCTTGATCCAAGTTGATTTTAATTTCCTGCAATTTAAATTTCTGTGATCAACCTCTGGATCCTTGATCCAAGTTGATTTTAATTTCCTGCAATTCCATCATCAACCTTTGGATCCTTGATCCAAGTTGATTTTAATTTCCTACAATTCCACCATCAACCTCTGGTTCCTTGATCTAAGTTGATTTTAATTTCCTGCAATTTAAATTTCTGCTATCAACCTCTGGATCCTTGATCCAAGTTGATTTTAATTTCCTGCAATTCCACCATCAACCTTTGGATCCTTGATCCAAGTTGATTTTAATTTCCTGCAATTCCACCATCAACCTCTGGTTCCTTGATCTAAGTTGATTTTAATTTCCTGCAATTTAAATTTCTACCATCAACCTCTGGTTCCTTGATCTAAGTTGATTTTAATTTCCTGCAATTTAAATTTCTGCTATCAACCTCTGGATCCTTGATCCAAGTTGATTTTAATTTCCTGCAATTCCACCATCAACCTTTGGATCCTTGATCCAAGTTGATTTTAATTTCTGCAATTCCACCATCAACCTCCGTCCCTTGATCTAAGTTGATTTTAATTTCGCAATTTAAATTTCTACCATCAACCTCTGGTTCCTTGATCTAAGTTGATTTTAATTTCCTGCAATTTAAATTTCTGCTATCAACCTCTGGTTCCTTGATCCAAGTTGATTTTAATTTCCTGCAATTTAAATTTCTGTGATCAACCTCTGGATCCTTGATCCAAGTTGATTTTAATTTCCTGCAATTCCATCATCAACCTTTGGATCCTTGATCCAAGTTGATTTTAATTTCCTGCAATTCCACCATCAACCTCTGGTTCCTTGATCTAAGTTGATTTTAATTTCCTGCAATTTAAATTTCTGCTATCAACCTCTGGATCCTTGATCCAAGTTGATTTTAATTTCCTGCAATTCCACCATCAACCTTTGGATCCTTGATCCAAGTTGATTTTAATTTCCTGCAATTCCACCATCAACCTCTGGTTCCTTGATCTAAGTTGATTTTAATTTCCTGCAATTTAAATTTCTACCATCAACCTCTGGTTCCTTGATCTAAGTTGATTTTAATTTCCTGCAATTTAAATTTCTGCTATCAACCTCTGGTTCCTTGATCCAAGTTGATTTTAATTTCCTGCAATTCCACCATCAACCTCTGGATCCTTGATCCAAGTTGATTTTAATGTCATGCAATTTACATTCCTGTTATCAACCTCTGGTTTCTAGATCCAAGTTGATTTTAATTTTCTAGGTCATTAACTTAGGTGTGCTTTAGTTCCCTAATTTCAAATACCTAATCGTCCAAAATATGAGTCGGAATCTTTACATAATTCCTATACGGAAATTTTTCCTTTAATTGAAATTATGTAAAGAGGGGCAGCTGTCGACACCATATTTTGGCCGATCCCTAGAATCAATAAAAAATTCTTTTTTGAACAGCTAATCACGTTTCCAGTCCCTCTTTGATAGGCGGTCACATTTCCGATCTCTCCTCACAGAGAATTGAATCAATGCTAAGTCCTCACATTCATTAAAGCCTCGCCGATCTCTCAAAATCATTTTACCGACCTCTCAAACCCGATGTCGGATTCCCGGACCTGTCAAGAATATTCCTGATCTCTGTTGATAAATGAAATGAACTGGCACTAGATCTTTTCCTACCAGTTTTATTGCCGACCTCCTTTCCGAAAGTTTAAGAGCTAAAGTTTTGGTTCGATTCCGATCTTAAGTGTTCGAGTTAAATTTTCAGTCAAGTTCCGTTCAGCATTTCTCCCCTACCGATCTCATGTTTAAAGTGCTTTCCGATCTCTCATACTTAGATTAATAATCACATTTAGTTTTTGTTTTGCTGTGCTCATACAATCAAATACTCAGACAAATAATGGTTTAAAATTTTCCGATCACAATCATTCATTGAACAAAAGGCATTCCATTTCATGTCATAATTTGTACAAGTTATTGGTGGGGATCACCCCACTGATCTACATTTGGATCACTCTCCCTCTCTCCCTCACCTTCGGCTTCATCCTCACTGTCTTCATCATTGTCCTCAGGAGCCACGTCTGCCATCCAAGAGAAGTCTTCTTCTGGGTAACGCTTCTGGAGTGCGGCCATGAGATCCTTGTGAGCCTTCACATAGGCCTCGGCTATTCCCGTCACCATCTCTTCATCCCTCTCCTTAAGCTCCTTATCTTTCTCCTTAAGCTCCTTATCCTTCGCCTCGAGTTCCTCTATAAGTTGAGCGACCTGAGCGGCTTCGTTGGCGTGAAGCACCTGGACTTCCTTAAGAGCACGGTCCCTCTCATCCAAAACACGATTCTGTTCGGCCAACCGGTCTTCATGGAGCTTTGCCCGTCCCTCGACTTGAGATATATAATCCCGAGCGGATGAGAGTTGGGATCGGAGGGAATCCACCTCCTGATTCTTCTTCCCGATCTCCTTACCCAGGCGCTGAATCCTTTCCCGGATCATGGTCTGGTTCACTAGACACTCCACGTTTAAGCTCATGGTCCGAGTCAATATGTCGTCGAGACCATTCTGGGATAGCCTGTCCCGATCCTCCGAAAAGAAGATGGTAGACCCCAGGACTTTGGCGAAATCAGAGTTCTCCTTGATCCGGTTATTCCTCAAGCGATGATCAAGATTGAGCGCCCCGAGAAGAGGTCCTCCCAGAAGCTTGAGTAGGCCCCCCTTCCCTGCTTGGAACAACTGCAAGAGTCGGAGGCTGCTCCTCCGATCTAGGAGGAGATCGGGTAGCTTCAGTGGTCGGCGGACCCGAAGGTTGAGGTGGGTCTCTTTGTATCTCCCCGGGTTCGTGACCGGGTGTTTGAAGTCGTTCCGAACGCTTGATCTCCTTTATCTTCCGGGAGATCTCTCTCCTTCTTCCGTTTCCTAGAGCCATCGCCACCCGCCATACCTGCACAAAGAAAAGGTTAGTGAGATCGCTAAGGTCGTGAGAATTGAGATATAGAAAATACCGATGCCAAGGTTAGAGAGCGGAAGTTCGCGGTCTTGGCCAGTGAGCAGCTGAACAGTCCAATGGTGTAGCTCGGCAGTCACCGCATCCAAACAAGAATACTTTTTAGTGGCAGCCTCACTCTTCAAATCCATCACTATTAGGCTTTCATCTTGGCTCAGGGTGATGTGATTCGGAAGCAAAGGTCCCTGGTACCACCAGCTGCGGGGGAAGTCCTCAAAATGGCTCGGATCTTTGCTCCTCACAATGAAGAAACGATTCTTCCAATTCTTAAGAGACGAGGGCAGATCGGAAAAGAGCCCGCAACGAGGCTTCGCCTGAAAGAACCAGTGGTCATCGTCCTTTCGGCGAGATAGCCGGTGCAACTCGGCGAACACCTTAGCCGTAGAAGGCTACTAAAATCCGCCATGAGTTAGGGTGGATCTGAACGATGCTCGCCCGGTGAAGTTTTAGGACCTCCTTATAGAAGTCATCCAGGGGGAATCGAAGACCGGCCTTTAATCGTTTCCTCATACACCATGACTATGTCGTTCTCTTCAAAGGAGTGATCGACACGAACATCGCCATGGCACTTGATCAGTTCATATGAATCAGGACAAATGTTGTATTCTTGAACAAACGATTGCAGATCGGATTCCCGAAGAACCGATGGAAGCTCGTCTATAGGAAGGGTCTCTCTCCTTGAAGGTGGTGCAAGCCTTGATGGTATGACCCGACCCCGACCTGGAGCAGAGACCCTAGGGGGTTCAGGTTGCGTGCTTGGCCCGACCGCCTCTTCTTCATCAGACGATGACCATGAGAACTGAATGGAAGGAGGGCTCGCCGCTCTCTGACCTTCGGCACGCTCATTTTCAAGGAAAAAAACAAAGAACTTAAACTAAAAAAGGATTAAAGCCCTTACCGGAGTCTGATCGGCGTCGGAGAAACTGGAGAAAATGAGAGAACTTCGAAGTTGTGAGCAGGGGATTGAAAATGGAATGAGAGAACAACTGGCTAACCCTCCCCTATTTATACTAGTCCGAGCATTTAATGCTCGCGAGGTTCTAGGCGGCGCATCGATTGGTGAGACTCGACAGCTGTTCTGACACTTCTCTCAAATATCCGAATGTTCAGAGATCGGTTAATTGGAGATCGGCATAATAAGTTAAATATTTTGAATAAAGGATCAGTTAAGTGTCATTCAGGTAAAGAACCAGATCGGATAAACACAGTAGAGATCGGAAAATAATCAATGCAAAAATAAGATGATAACCGACAAAATAAAGTCTTTATTCTCAAAAGATCGGATTACATCATTTGGGCGGTCTCTAGGGATCGGATTACAATAAAGGTCTAGCTACATCATGTGGCCGATCTCTAGAGATCTGATTACATTGAAAAATTACATCATTTGGACGATCTCTAGAGACCGGTGAAAAATCCTATCTTAAGAGGGTGATCTAAGGATCAGTTTATAACTAATCCCAAGGATACTCCCAGGTGATCTAAGGATCAGTTTATAACTGATCCCAAGGATATTGCCGACCGGAAGCTTAATCATTGTCGGAACACCCAATGTGGATCGAATCGTCGGAACACTCAATGTGATGAGAAGCCGAATGAACTCAGTTGAGCAACTCGAGATCGGTACAACCGAAGCCCGCAATACGGATCGGTCAAATCCAGTTCTCTCACCATCGTCAATTAGGACCATCCAATCACCGGGATCGTAAATTTTAAGTCGAGGAATAGGAATTCCATCGGAAGAGGATCAAAACCACGATTGTAGCCTAACTTTCCGAATAGCTAGAACCAAGAAACAAGGAGAAAGAGAGAAAATCGAATGAAGGAAATGCCACTATCAACAGGGTATATATAGGGAAAATGGGCATTTAATGTCGAAGGAAAACGGCGGACGCTCAAGATCGAGATATAATTAATGCTTGGACCGAATCCGCATCGATCAAGGGATAAAAGAGATCGGAGATAGGAGATCGCATGAGAGATCGGAATAGGAGCTAGGGAGGGATCGGAAGACAAAAAGAATAAGACAAATTCCAATAACCGCCGTCGAATCGAGCCGAGGTAGTTAAAGCGTTGCACGAGATCTCCACCGCACGCCTAAGAATCGCCCGCACGTCGACAGGTGCCAGGGTATGTCATGACAGTCCTGTACATCCCAATCTCCACCGTTGATCTCACTTGTAAGGATGAATCCGGAACCCTTGGATCAAAAGAGAAGACGACAATACCAGCGTTTTTCACTCTCAGCCCTCAGATCATTCCGGACAAGAGGATTCAAGACCGTCGGATTAAAAGAGGAAAAGGACAAATATTTTGAGAAGCGATCTCAGCCATTCGTTTTGATTCTCTTTAATTCCTAAACATCCGATCATGTACTTCAAAATCTTGACCCTCCATCTCCCTCAAAATGAATCCTGACCCTTCATGGGGAGCACCCGATTCCTATAAATACCTGCATGAAAAACTGTTCAAGGGACGAAAAAAACGAACGGAAAATATAGACAAGAGGCTGCTATTATCGTGGAGGAACTCTGAAACTTCATTCAGTTTGTTACTCTGCTGTTTTGTAGTGATTAAAAGACTTTTGAAACTAGTTTTCAGGAGTGTTTTCTTGGAAAAGGTTTTGAATACTGGAACTCCATATTTCCAGTTTGTTCATTATCTGACATCAACTCTCAGGCTGATCAATCCGCCATCTTCATCACTATTTACCATCTCATAGTTATTTCAATATATTTGGCTCCTCACAGGTAAGAGCTCATACTGTTGTTTACGTTTATTTTCCACACTTCCTTTGTTCTTTATACATCTGCAACTTCCTTCAAAGATTATTTTGCACTAGAGAACCTCAAAAGGTGTTATTGTAGGAGTTCATGCTACTGTTTTATTAAGTGTCCACGTTTATTTTCCGCATTTTCCTTGTTTTCTTACATCTGCGATTTTCTTCAAGTTTACTTTTTGCACGAACGATCCCCAAAGAATGACACTCCTAAATCATTTCTTTAGTGATCAGTTTATTTTTATTAATCTTCATCATTTCTGAAAGCAAGTTTTCTAACTCCCAGTAGTATGTAAATGTTTGGGTAAACGTAGGCAACTGCGACTTAGAGGTCTCTTTTGAGGGAAGACATGAATAACACGTCAGGAAAATAGCCAAACTATTAGGCTGACATAAATGGCAGATCAGCAAAGAGGCCACAAAGTGAGACAAAACCAAAGTAAACGAAATAGAATAGATCGGTCATTAACAGATATTGGTAAAAATGAATATCTGGAAGGTCGGTAAATCAAGTCTAGTTTTCCCCGTCTAGCCAAAAGGTATCGAGAAGCCTTATCCCTGACATCTTTGAACGCCAGGATCTTTAACTTTAGGTTCTTAGGACATCAAAATTCAGGAGATCAGAAAAGTCTTTTCAGGCTCCTGTTAACTTAAAAGAGATCGGAGGAGAGTTCTTATCCGGTCTTAACTCAAAATTTTGCTAACTATTAAATAGGGATCGGAGGAGAGTTCTTATCCGGTCCCAACTCGAGACCTAAATAACTTAAAAGAGATCGGAGGAGAGTTCTTATCCGGTCTCAACTTAAAATTCTAATAACTATAAAAAGGAGATCGGAGGAGGGTTCTTATCCGGTCTCCCCTCAAAACTTCAAATAAATAACTTAAAAGAGAACTGAGGAGGGTTCTTATCCTGTCTCCACTCAAAATATTAATGAACAACTTAAAAAGGATCGGAGGAGAGTTCTTATCCTTCTCACACCTGCTCACTAAGGTTGTCTCATTTACTTATGTATCTGGGTGATCCAAATTTAGTGAAAAATCAAACATTCCTTCTACCAAAAGGATTAACATTGCCGCCTAAGCCCTTCTAACTAATTTGTAAAGGACGCAGAATTAAATCTACTTACCCTTATTAAGGGACGAGGTGGGGTGCCTAACACCTTCCCCACCCGTTTACGGACCCCGAACTTAGAATCTCTGTTTTAAAGTGGTTTCATTTTTAATTTAACTTCTCAAATGGTTTTCTTTAGTTTCCCTCAAAACTAAGGTGGCGACTCCTCACTCTTTCCCACTTCGGTGAGTGATCGTCCGGGCGACCGCAAAATCCCATTGCGACAATAATCAAAACCTTGCTCTTGATGTGGGGGTTAATTTTTGTGAAGGGTGTTTAGGGTTTTTGGGGTGAGATTTGGTGAGTTATGAAGCTTTGGTGAAGCTTTCATGGAGGTTTGGGTGGAAGGGAAAATCGGTTACGGCTAAAATGTTAAGGAAGAAAGAAGCAGATTGCTTTTCCCATTTTTTATCTCATTTATCCTCTTTTATTAGTTAATTAAGTGGTTATCTAATGGGGATTGGTGGGTAACTGTTTAATGACATCATATGATGTCATAATTAGCATTTTCTTTCATTTTCTTTTCTTCTGTTCTCTACTCATTTTCAATTTAATTTTTAGCAATATTTATTCACATTTTATGCCATAATAATATTTACTTAACTGGAGAAGTCGGCCAAATATCATCTCTAAAGGCAAAATATCCAAAATGCCCTCCATTTGGCTTAATAGACCAAAATTGTCTGTACCGATAGAGAAATTGTTTTAAGCATTTCCTTGGCATTCTAATGCTATAGAAACCTCAATGACCCTTCTTTGGAGTCTCAAAAATTATTTTATGAATTTTTTCCCGGGTCTAGGGCACCTAGTTGCGAGAACCACAACTTCCCACTAGGTTACCCATCGCTAGGGCACCACCTCATTTAGCTTGGTTGTATTTTATTTCTAAAATTTTTCCTAAATTTTTCTTGTTAATATTTGAGTTAATTATGGTTCCTCACTTTAGTTTAAATGTTTTTCCGGACGTTCTAGCTGTCCAGACCGACAGTGGTCACCGAAATAGTAGAATGTACGGAGTTACTACAGGGAGGGTGTTACAATCACAATCCTTTTAGTGAGCATAAATCACAATACAATTCGATTCAAAGTCAATTCCAATATCCAATAATTTTTATGCTCATCACAATTCAAATCATAAATTTGCATTTTTCCATGCAAATTGCCCATCACAATTCAAAATATGTTCTATCACAATTTTCTAAAACATAATTTATTCAATTCACAACAATGCTTAATACTTGTGGAAATACCATTTCACAAAGCTAAATTCATACATACTATAACAATTTCAATAATCATTGAATTAAATCCAATGCTTGTTAAACATAATATATAAGAAAAATATGTCATTTAATCATATGAAATATTCAGAACAAAATCAGTTAAAAACTAGTTGTGCACAAACCTAATTTGAGTCGCCCCTAGGCCTTGACTCAATATTCCTTATGCTTCCCAATATCCTTTTCAACTGCAACACATAATTTAAAGTGTTTTAGTACTCAATGAATTTGTTTCTAACAATAAAATCTAATATTTAAATTTTCTTGGTACTATTCCCTTCAATTCATTTCATTAGTCAACCTATAATATTGGCCCTTGATGCACTCTAAGTGAGTCAATTCTAATGTTATCAATATTTCACATTTTATAGCCCTTTAGCGTTGGTATATGTTACTAAATTCATTTTCAAGTGTATTGCATTTTATTGCAATTTACCGGATTTCGGTGTACTATTTTGACTTAGTCGGATGACCTAGTTCCCTCAGTTTTCGAGTTTTGGTCCAAACTATAAACTTACAGGTTTATGTCTTATTGCACGTGGGGTAAAATTTCAGGTCATTCTAAGTTGCATAGACCAAGATATGGTCAATTTACCAATGCTGGATAGAATGCACTAAAATGGTAGGCTTAGGTTATTTTTAGGTCACTTTTGGTTTGGCCAGTTTTGGTACCTGAACTTGTGCAAGCTATTTGGCTTAGTTCTAGTCATTTTTGGTCTTTGGTTTCTTCATAAGAACTGTAGATATATGTCTAAACTATTCATGGTAAAAATTTCAAGTCAATTCGACCTATTTTGAGTAAGTTATGGTCAAAAAACTAACTGCTGCCCAAATGGTCAATTTTCAGGCTTTCAAGTCACTAATCCGAATTTGGTCATTTTTTAAGTCACCTTCTAGGCAGAATTTTGGTAAACTTTCTTCATGAAAGTTAGCACATTTTGTGTCTAGTATCACCTTCAATTGGTCTCATACCAATTGGAGTCACACACTTAAGGTTCTAAGCTAAAACATACACTGCCCTGCTACACACTCTTCATCACATACCAATTACACATTCTATCCTTACCAAGCTAATCCTTTCATGCCAATTCTGGTTTGTACCATACCATTTACATACTTAACAACACATTTTGGTCATTTTGGACAGCTTGTAACCATTCTCAATATACACACTATAACATAGAATTTTCAAAGTCCAATTACAATAATTTAACCACATGAACATATCTCATTTACATGTCCAAATCCAAATAATTATTCACATACACATGCTGCCACCATAAGCTACATAATTCAATAATATTTCATGAACTTAAACACTTCAATCTTCTTCATGGGGCTATCACAAGTTTACACATACCCATTAACTTCCATTTTCACTTTTCAAGCTTACAAATCAAACTTTACACATGGAATTCAACTTCAATACAATTAAACATTTAAATCAACATCCAAACAACCATTTACATGCAAGGAAAAGCTGTTCATGGTGAGGTTTCATGGCTACTGAAATGGCTCAACTCCAATAATTCATCAAACATCAAAAATTCTTCCATAAATCAACTACCCACAACCTTGGTTACTCTTTTAATGAAACAAGAATTGAAAACACCCACTTACCTCTTTTGGACTTCTTCAAAACCTCACCAAAACTTATCTTTCTTTCTCCAAGTATGCTGCCCAAGGTATGGTGGTCAAGTTTAATGAAGGGAGTTAGTGAAAAAGATGGCTTGAACCTAGGTGGAGTGCACCTTGCATGTGGGCGGCCATGGATGGACCTTGGGAGAGCTTAGTTTCGGCAATGGAGAGAATTTTAGGAAGAAGAAGGTTTGCAAAAGTTAGTGGAAATTAACAGCATTTTTATTGATTTTCAAAGTGCTTAGTGGTCCACTAATGCAAGAATAAGATTAATTTAATTCAACTTTCAATTATTCAACATTATACCCCTTTTCTTTCACTATTTAAATTATGGACCACCATTTTAATTTTCATGGTATTTCAAAAATTTAATATCATTTATTTTTAATTTAAATTTAGGTCAAAAGGCAACTCGGGGTGTTAAATGACCACAATGCCCCTATTTGGGTTACATTCTCGATTTTTCGGTAATGCCAAGTTTTGTCGTTTTCTCGATTTCTCATTTTTTTTGTACTAATTAATTAATTTTTCTTTGATATTTCTAATGATATTTATACATTAATAAGTCTTTGATTATGTCTCAAAACTAAATTCTGAGGGTTCCCTGCAGTCCTGGGGTCGGCTATTGCCTGTGCGGTAATTTTCCCGTGCGGTCACCCATCGTTGCGGTGCTGGCTCATTTAACTTAGTTTCATTTCATTGTTATTATTTTTCCTTTGTTTTTCTTATATTTTCCTTTCTTGTATTTCATTATTTTATGTCTCCTCACTAACATTTAAATGTAGTTCTAGGCATCCTAGCTGTCCAGACAAACACTATCACCAGAATAGTAGAACGCACTACCGAACATAGGGGTTTTACAGACATAAAATATGAATAAATATTGTTAAAAATTGAATTAAAAATTAGTAGAAAAGAAAAAGAAAAGAAAATGGATTAAATAGGAATTTTGACATCATTGTGATGTCATTAAAACATTTTTATCTAATCACATTGTGACACATGACTATAACTCACTTAAAATGAGTTAAATGGGCAGAAATGAAAGAAAAAAAAATCAATTTTCATCTTCCTTATTCAACCAGCCGAAACCTCACTTCTCTCTCCCTCTATTGATTCTCAACCAAAGCTCCATTTCCCTCTCCATTTCACCATAAAACCACTAGCTTGCTTCACTAAAATTCATCCTTGCAACTAGAGCAAGCTTGAGGTAGCAAAAAGGAAGAGAAAAGAAAGAGTTTTACAGGCTTAGAAATTTCATCAAATAAGGTTAGTGCTAGAGTCTTTCTTTCTCTCTTTAAATTCTTGATTAGAACTAGGAATTGAACTAAGAATTGAAGAAAGTGTGTAAAAATATGCATGTAAGGATACTATCCAATTTTCGGTAGCCTTAAATCTTCTTGAGTTTGATAGCTTTTAATGGATTTAAAATGGTGTAGGGCTGTCCCTTGACTTGTATAAGTGAATTGAAAACTTTAATTGTGAGTATAATGTAAGATTTGAGAATTTGGGATTGTTAGGGTTAGGGTTAGGACAACAAATTTACGATTTTTCTCATGTAGTGGTGAAAAAAAGTTCTAATGGTCAATTAGTGACCATTTGATTGTGTTTGATGACGAAATGAAGTAAATTGTGCCATGGGAATGGAGGTTAGAGGTGCTGCCTTGAGTGACCTACAGGGCTGGGTGTGAGTCCAGCAAGGTTGGATAGCTTTAACTTGAGTTGTGTAAGTTCAACTGGTGCAAGGCCAATTGGACATGAAATTAGATATATAATGGCACAACTTTGGTGAAGAAACCTTGCCCAGAAAACAAACTTAGGATACCCTAAAAATTGACCAAATCAGGGTAACCAACCTACTGGTCCCGGAAATTGATCAAATGAACAGTATTTGTTCAAATGGTCATAACTCAGTGTAGAAATGTCCAAATGACCTAAATTTAATATCAATGGAAAAATTAGACAATTTAGAACAACTTTCATGAAGAACATAACTCCAAATTTTGACCAGAACTTAATGGAATTGTCCACCAAAATCAAGATACCAAATCTGGTAGAACCAAATTGCCAGAAATTCTAGGTACAGGTCAATCTGGCCAGTTATGGTAAAATGGTCATAACTTGAGCTACAAAACTCCAAATGGAGTGATTCAAAAAGGGAATTAAATAAGACACATAAATGAACAACTTTCACGAAGAAAGTTTTGTCAAAATCCTATTGTAATAATGACCAATGGAATAATAAACTTAAGGCATGAAATCTGAAAATTTTGAATAACATAAAATAAGCTTTGAAATGGTATTAGCAATCAATGCCAACAAATTTAGAACCTAAAATGTGGTATGATTATGTATCAAACATTTGTATACGTATTATATATGAAAAAGTCAACAATTTGAGTGAATAGTAATGTGTTAATAGTAACCCCAAGGACATAAGAAAAAGTTAAATAAATTAGAGAAGACATTATGAATGATAATATATAATGTAATTAGTGGATTTTAATCCTTGAACTTGAGTGACTCTAGGACATAAGGGGATAACCCACATGGAGGGCTTTAGAAAAATTGTGACTGATAATACATATACTTATTGTAATAAATAAAAGAATCATAAGGATGTATGAATTTGACATTAGTTCTCCTCCTGAGAGGAGAAAAATATTTCGATGTACAAATGGTACATAAAAAAATTAATTGATATGAATTGAAATCATCATGGATGGTATGATGAATTGCATAAACTGTGTAGGAATGAGATTTAGGTATTTATACTTTTGCTATGAATAAAAATTAATATACTATAAATTATACTAGGAATATTTAATAAATAATGAAATTAAGTGCCCATGTATTGCTTAGACACGTGTGTTAGATTGGATAGATTGGCATGCCAATAGGTTATTGTTTTAGTAGTACTACGAAAGGCTTTATGCCTGTATTCATGGTTTTATACCCGCACTCATGGCTTTACGCCCGCACTCATGGCTTTTATGCCCGATTATGTGTTATCATGGCTTTTTAGCCATACTAACTGCATACGTGGTTGACGTTCCGCATCCCATGGTATGACGACCCCAAGCACCTCGATGTCCAGTGCCAATGACCCGTTATCCAGTTTAGTCAACTTGTCATAGGTTACTTGAGCAGTGAAATTTATTGAAATAAGTTAAGAATAATAGCAACTGAAAATATTAGCAATTAAATAAAAGAGTAAGAATATTTAATTATTATGAAAGAATTGAGCGCTTTTGAAGAGGAATAAATTAGAACAAAGGATAGTTAATACTGGAAGTATTATATGAAATTAGATTAAATTCTAGAGTATCCAAATTTTGATCCATTTCTTTTTTTTGGATATTATTTTCTTGTTATATTATTGCACCACTAAGCAGCAATGCTTAGCGCAATGAATTTGTTTCCTCGCGCAGGTACTGAAGGTAAAGCCTAGTGAATATTAAACAGAGATTTTGGAGTTCTGATCTGCAGAAGTGTCTGAAGTATTCAAGGTTGTCACCTCCTCAGCAATGCATGTAGATAGGGCCCATATAGGTCATAATTTGTATGTTGTATAAAATGCTTAGTTATAGTATTGTAATGTAAATTATGAAAATGTAATTAATAGGTATGTGATGTAAATTAATAAATCGGTTAATTCATATGTGATTAAATTGTATATCATATAAATTAATGTAGATTGAAAATTTTCATATATGAGTTGAGCATGAATGAGAATATATGGAAATGGATATGAATGAAATTGTATAGATTTGAATACAGAATTGAAATATATAGATGATGCATGAAATGATGAGATTTTTATTTTAAAATATTATTGAAATTTTCAAATAAGTGAATAGTGAAACACGTTAAACGTTAATAAAATAGGGGAAACTCTGTTAGTTTCTCTGTCGAAAAATAATTTATATTAAAAGATAATAACTTGAAAATGATTAAAGGAATAAAGTAAGATAAGTTAGAGTGCTCCGGCACCGAGTGTGACATGCCTTGCTCGGCTACACTGTAGTCAGGTGAGGGATGTTACAATACTGATAAGGGTGTCTTGAAATTTCTTGAGAAGAAAGAAACAATGCTGATTTATAAAGAACCATTCCCTTCTATGGCATATATAAACACAACCACTTTGGATATTTAGGGAGTTATTAATGAATTAAGAAAATTATAGGTTCAAACTAAGGTAGCGAGGATATCTGAGGCCCTTCGCATATGTACTCAGCACATAGAATCCTTCGTAGGGTTGCCAAGGGACCACCAAGGAGGCATGTGTATTATGATCCATCGCTTAAAAGATTTCTGAGGGAGACTTACAGAGGGTCTTATATGAGACCCAGCAAGGGAGCTAGGCTACTTGCCTAAAAAGGTTGAACCTATTGCATATTCAGAACCCATGTTGAAATTTCAAAAGGGTTAGCCAAGGTTCATGGCAGCTCCCCTGGTTAAACTAAGCAAAAAATGGTAATTGGTGTGCCATCTTAACTTTCCATAGCCACTGACCTGTACAAATAAAAGGAGGCTCTAGAGATAAAGGGTTACAAAAAGGAGGCAGAAAAAGGCAGAGAAAGATTCGCCCATGCAGAAGAGCAAGTTTAATAGAAGAGCAACATAAGACTTAAAATTAGTGGGAAGTACAGAAGAAATACCCAATTAGAATAAGGTAAAACTTTACCTATGGATTGTAGTGTTGCTTTTTTGGTTTTACCTGTTGCTTTTTAGGAAGTAGTAGTGGAAGTACCTAACGAATAAAAAAAAACATTAATAAATCTAGTTGGATTTGATGTGTGCAATGGATTTATAATTTAATGCACCAATCCAAGGGAACCAAAGAAAATAGTGATTGAAAAACCTTTTGAAAGGATGACCAAACTTCTATAATCCTTATACATCACAATCCATCTCAATGGTAGACCTACCTCTAGGATACTTATTAATAACAAGTTGGTAGTGAATATAATGCTGCTTAGGATATTGTTAACACTAGATAAATCAAAGGAAGATCTCATCCTAACTAATGTTTTAGTGTTTGCATTTATTGGGGAAGTATTTAGAGCCGATAGTTTTTTACTAGTAGAGGTAATTATGGTAGTAAGTTTTCTACTATTGCTTCTATTATTACTTTCTTTGTAGTTCATTTCACTCCAAAATATCTAGCACTTATAAGGGGACATTGGATACATGCAAATCGATACATTGCCTCTTGTCTTCACCAGTTTTTGTTCTTTTAGAAAGGGAATAATGTGGAAGTTGTTTAGGTATATGCCAAGCCATTTGTAGCTCACTCAGATGTAATGGAGATGTGATATAGACATGAGCCCTATTTAGTTTCTTAAGAAGAAGCTTCACCAGAGGGCTTAAGGGCCACCAGCTTTTTGCTCCCCAAGAGAAAGTCATGCCACATATGCAAAATCCACAATAGCTTCCCTCCCTTGGAGAAGAGGAGGAGGAGGAGATAGATGAACCAATAGTGTAACACCCCTAAGTTCGGTAGTGCGTTCTACTGTTCTGGTGACCAGTGTTGTCCGGACAGCTAGGATGCCTAGAACTACACTTCGATATGAGTGAGAAGACATAAAATAATGAAATACAAGAAAAGAAAATACAAGAAAAACAAAGGAAAAATAATAGCAAAGAAATGTAACCAAGTTAAGCGAGCCGAGAAGCCTAGCGATGGGGGACCGCACCGGGAAGTCAGGGCGTGGACTGTTGACTAGCCCTAGACTGCGGAGAACCCTGGAAAACATTTTTAGGACTTAAATAGACCCTTATTGAAGAATAAATATCATTATAAAGATAAAAAAAATTAAATAATTAGTACAAAGAAAAGTGAGAAATCGAAAAACAGACAAAACCCGGTGTTACCAAAAAATCGGGAATGTAACCCGAACAGGGGCATTATGGTCATTTGACATCCCGAATTGTCTTTTGACCTAAATTTCCATTAAAAATAAATGATATTACACTTAGAAAATAAAATGAAAAATTAATTTGGTGGTACCTGAAGTAAATAGTGTGAATTAAGGGTTTAATGTGAAATAAGTGAAAATTAAGCTTATTATATGATTTAAATTTTGTGAGTGGACCACTAGGGATTTAATTAAACACTAAATGGCAGCTGTAATTCCATTATCCAAGCTGAAACTCCATCTTCTCCAAGTGTTCTCAACCTAGCCGAATTGAAGAAGGATAAACCTCCATTGCCGTTTTCATTCAAGCTTCATCTAACCCCTCACTTCACTTCTAAACACTTAGGTTCCTTCATTAAAGATTGTCTACACATCATAAGGAAGAGCTTGATACCAAAATCAAGAAGTTTAATCAAGGTTTAGCAAGCTCCAACCATAGGTAAGTTTACATTTTTGAATGTTGCTTTGTTAAACTTTGTGTACATGTTATGGGCGTGTGCTTTGTGAAGAAAATTTTCAAGTTTGAGGAGTTATTGATATGTTCATTTTGGAAAGCATGGAGTTATGTATTTAAGGAAATATTTATACATATATTTGATGAGAAATAATGTTGATTAGGGTGATTTAATATCCTAGTAAATTATTCCACATGTATATGGTGATTGTGCACTTGGAATGGAAATTGATGAATTGTAGGACACTTTGACATGGTGAAGATTTTCGGCAGCCTTGGGACTCTTGGATAAATGTATATGTTTATGAAGGTATTGGCATAATATTGACATTGAGGATTGATGGATATGTATATAGAGTGATTGTGTAAAGTGTATGTAAGAATTAGTAATGTTTAGGTTTATATGTGATTGTACTTAGACTTTGTAAATTTGAGTTTTAATTGGTGTATTAAGGATGTTTGTAATCTGCCCAAAGTGATGTTAATGTAAAGTGGAATATGGTTTTGGTAATGAACCAAAACAGAATTGGTAAGGGAAGTGGACATATAGTAATGTAAGTGTGTAATTGATGTATGTTTAAGCAATGTGATTAAGGCAGTATGCATTTTAGCCTATAACTTTAAATGTGTAACCTCAATTGGTATGACACCAATTGGAGGTGAAACTAGGCACAAAATGTGCCAACTTTCATTGAGAAAGCATACCAAAATTCTGCTTGCAAGGTGACATGAAAAATGACCAATTCGGATTAAGTGCAATTGAAACCTGAAAACTGACCAATTAGGCAGCAGTTAGTGTTTAGGCCATAACTCCCTCAAAACAGGTCCAATTGACCTGAAATTTTAACCATGAATATTTAAGACCCATACCTACAAGTCTTATGAAGACACCAAAGCCCAGAAATGACCATAAGTGAGTCAAAAAGCTTGCACAAATTCGGGTCCAAAAACTGGCCGAACCAAAGTTGACCAAATTGACCTAAAATTGACCTAATTTGATGCCATTTGACCAGCAATAGTATAATGACCATAACTTGGTCTACTTAACTCAGAATGACCTAAAATTTTGCCCCGCGTTCCGTAAGACATAGATCTACAAGTTTGTAGTTTTGACCGAAACCCGAAAACTGAGGGAACTAGGTCGTCCGGCTAGGTCAAACTAGTATCCCGGAATCCAGCAAGTTGCATTAAAATGCACTAAACAAGGAAATGAGTTTGGTAAAATGTACCAACCCTAAAACCCTATTGAATGTGACATATTAATAACACTAAAACCTAATTTACCTAAAACGCATTGAGGGTCGGTATATTAGGTGATTGAGCAAATAATAGCCTTCAGTGAATTACTTATCGAACATTATCGTTAGAGACAATTTAATTTAGTACTGAAACACTTCAAATTGTGTTTCTCAGTTACCAAAGACTCAGGGAAAGGGAAGGAAACACTGAGTCCAGACCAGGAGACAATTATCAGAGGTTTGTGCACAACAACTATTTCTTTTGAATTATTTTCAATTGAAATAAATTATGACTATTTGCATGTTATTGTTTTAAGTTGTGAAATTGTGAAAAATGGTTTGAAAGATATTTGATGGATACTTATTAATTGAAAAGCACTGTAATTGGTTTGAAACCACAGCTATCATGTACATTGATTGTATTCCTCGCTAGCTTGTCTAGTGGGATGAATTGAATTCTCTCTCTGGCTGAAGTGTTGAGGTGTGTGCCTGTTGAGGACGAATAGAATGAGTACTCATATTTTTGCTAGCTAGCTATGTTATTCCTCATTAGTCATTGACTTTTGGGATGAATTGAATACCTCATTAGCCATTGGCTTTTAGGATGAATTGAACTTGGGAACATGATTAAAGCTGTGTGTGATTTATTGATGCATATTGTAAGATTGTAAAATGAGTTTAAATTCTTATTGACATTCACTGTCTTTTGAATTTAGCTATGTTTTGATTACTGAGATTTATTGTAATATTGTGTTAAATTCCTTGTGACATTATTGTCTTGAATTTAACTATAGTTTTAAGTATCCACTATTTATATGACTTATGAATTGTGATTTAAATTGTATTTGGTTAATGTTGTGCACCACTGAGACATTGTCTCAGCGATAGCTTTATTCTTTATCGCAGTAGACAGCAGACAGAGGCAGTGAGACTAGGCTGCTAGTACCTCCAGCGAGAGACTACCGGGTATAATCAGTATACCAATATTTTGTATTTTGTAATGTAATGTATGTTCACTGTATGTACATATTGTTGTTGGTTTTGAGCAGTTGTAAATAAAAATTGTACATTGAAGTTGTAAAATAATTATGAGTTATTTTGGCTTGTAAAAATTATATTGTATTTCTTTTATCTCAGTCTTTGAACAATCATTGTGGATTTGAGTTGTGAAACATGTTGTGTTGACAAAAATGTTGGAGTTGAGACTTGGAAAAATATTGAAGTGCTTTTTTACAGGTTTTCTGAAGAACTGTTTTATCCAAAATACAGATGGCACTCTGCCAAAATTTTTACAGAAACTCCAAATAATTCAAATGTGTTAGTTCTATCACTTCAGTTCAAAAAGGTTTTTAACACCTGTAAATAGTGCTCACCACTGTAAAAGAAGTAAGAAAAGTTTATAAAATCCCTTGTAGTGTATTTAATGGATTATCAGTAGACGGAGTTGGTAATTCATTAGGTATGCTACGGGATCATGTTATACCTTACAGAGGGGCAGGGTGTGACATGTTTTGGTTGTATCAGAGCAAAGTTTTTAAATTCTATTTTCACCTGTTATTTGATTATTCTTTCTTCATAGTACAACTGCTCAATATCATTGTTTGATACATACAGTACATTACATTATAAATATGCACTAACAGGAGGAAATCTCCTTGTGTTATTTGTTCAGGAGATCTAAAATCCTCACATTGACTATGGAAGAGGGTGATCGTTCAGTCGATCAATCTATTGAGGCTGAGGTGCAAGGATGCCCTGTGCCTACATAATGTTAGTGGTTCAAGAAGACACCGGCCCTGATATCGCGATTTCTGCTCGATTCGCTTAGTAGATGGCTGCAATGTTCCAACAAATGGCTGGTAATGTGCCTACTCAAGTCCTAATACAGACACCAGTGGTACAACCACAATCTCCTACTAGGCAAGATGACAAATTGATGAAGTATGGGGCTCTGAGTTTAAGGGACGATAGATCCTCTAGAAGGTGAGCAGTGGTTAGAAAGGATGGATAGGGTATTTAAGAAAGCGCATTGCAGAGGAGCTCGATTTTAATACTCGGTGTCTTTGTTCTGAGGGGATGCTTATGATTGGTGGAAAACCATTCCCCACGATGCAGTAGAACACTGCAGATCTTGACACGGAATGACTTTCTCGGGAATTGAGACAAATATGTCCACGATGCTTATGTAGACCAGAAGCGCAAGAGTTCCTAAGTCCAAAAGCAGGCGGTCGGTGGCGAGTATGAAAGAGAATTTTCCGCCTTAGCCATTATGCGGTGAGTCTACTCTCTACCAGAGGAGAGATGCAAGAGGTTTGAAAGCGGCTTGAAGCCCAGATGTCAGTATAAGTAGTCGGCTTCAAACACACTAACTTCTCTGAACTTATTTCTCAAGCCCTAGAGTTGGAAAGAATTGAGATTGAGACTGCTCCTGAGAAAAAGAAATTAGAGAAGACAGATAAAGAGGGAAAGTCAGTAGAACAGAGTTCCAGTGGTCATACTAGGAAGAGGAAGAACTATGGGGGACATGGCAGAGGTGGCAAGAAATCTGGTAGGGGAAGATATTCAGGACAAAGACCTCCCCTATCTGGTCAGCAGAGTACCAGAAGTTCCTACCCTCCCCGCCAATGTGAAACTTGTGGAAAAAAATCATGGTGGGATATGCTATAAGGCTATTGGAGCCTGTTATAACTGTGGAGGCACAGGACACTTTTCCAAGGATTGCACCAGTAGTCGCAGAGTTGGACCACCTCCTACTACTGCAGAAGGGTCAGTTCAGAGCCCTGTCACCAGAAGCTCACAACCACCTAGCAGAGGTAGAGGCAGGGGTAGAGGTAGCCCAGCAGGCAGCCAAGGCACAGTAAAACATTCAGAGCAAGGCGATTGCTGCGTGAGTCTATGCAATGAGACAGAGGGAAGAGGCCGAGACATCTAACATTGTGGCTGGTATCTTCTCAACTTTTAACCAAGATGTGTTTGTGTTATTTGATCCGGGTTCTACCCATTCTTATATGAGTGCTAGAATCATTGATTGCATTGTTGTTCCATGTACAAAAATGGACTTTGAGGTGCTAGTAACAAGTCCGCTAGGACAGGAGGTCAGGGAAATAAATTTTGATACATTAGTGATTAGTCCTTTAGGATAGGGATTGTGATAATAAGTGAAATTAGTTTTGGAAGAGTTTATCGGCGAAAAGTATTTCCTGACACACCATAAATTATAAAGCTAATTGGTGAGCCTATTTAATGTAAAGCAAGAGGACGTAAAAGTAAGTTACAGTAATAGAATTGCTCTAGATGAAGGCAGAGATGTTACTGTTAGTAATTGTTAATAGATATTGTAATCAAAACAAGTTCGAATATTAGTGAATTCGAAAAGGACAAAGGATAGGAAAGTTTGATCTCTTGGGATGTATTGTAGTAACTATGCAATGTTCTTGATTGTTTATACTGTAAACTGCGGATTACAGTACTAACTTGAGATTATTGTGTAGAGCTACGTACTATCTGATAGTACACATAGATGAGGATAGTTGCCAACGGCATCTGTTTTTGTATAGTTATGCCAGGACATAATTTAATTGTTAGAAATAAGTTTGAAAATCCTACTTAGGGATCTAAAACTCAAAATTTAGAATATCGAAAGGTTATAGTTTGGTACAAAAGAAAGTAAGTTATAAAATATTGACAGATAAAAAGAGTTATGGAAGTAGAGATTTGAACAGTTGGTTCATATATAACAAAGAAATATTACTAATGTGAGGAAGACTATGGACCAGAATGGTCAGAGGACCAATGACTGATGAATGATTCTAACACGACCTCAAGGGTCACTCAAGAAGGAACATAAATCGAAATATTAGACAGGACAATAGTAAGAGGAGATTAGTGTTATACAAACAAATTAAACGTTGTATTAGATTGTTAAAAGTCTTATTCAAATTTGAGGAAAAGAAGATTATACGATAGTATAGAAAGGAGAAAATAAACGTATGACTATTGTAAGATGGCTATTGGGTAAAATTTCGTGGACGAAATTATTTTAAGGGGGGGAGAATTGTAACACCCCTAAGTTCGGTAGTGCATTCTACTGTTCCGGTGACCAGTGTTGTCCGGACAGCTAGGATGCCTAGAACTACACTTCGATATGAGTGAGAAGACATAAAATAATAAAATACAAGAAAAGAAAATACAAGAAAAACAAAGGAAAAATAATAGCAAAGAAATGTAACCAAGTTAAGCGAGCCGAGAACCCTAGCGATGGGGGACCGCACCGAGAAGTCACGGCGTGGACCGTTGACTAGCCCTAGACTGCTGGGAACCCTGGAAAACATTTTTAGGACTTAAATAGACCCTTATTGAAGAATAAATATCATTAGAAAGATCAAAGAAAAATTAAATAATTAGTACAAAGAAAAGTGAGAAATCGAAAAACAGACAAAACCCGGTGTTACCGAAAAATCGAGAATGTAACCCGAACAGGGGCATTATGGTTATTTGACATCCCAAATTATCTTTTGACCTAAATTTCCATTAAAAATAAATGATATTACACTTATAAAATAAAATGAAAAATTAATTTGGTGGTACCTAAAGTAAATAGTGAGAATTAAGGGTTTAATGTGGAATAAGTGAAAATTAAGCTTATTATATGATTTAAATTTTGTGAGTGGACCACTAGGGATTTAATTAAACACTAAATGGCAGCTGTAATTCCATTATCCAAGCTGAAACTCCATCTTCTCCAAGTGCTCTCAACCTAGCCGAATTGAAGAAGGGTAAACCTCCATTGCCGTTTTCATTCAAGCTTCATCTAACCCCTCACTTCACTTCTAAACACTTAGGTTCCTTCATTAAAGATTGTCTACACATCATAAGGAAGAGCTTGATACCAAAATCAAGAAGTTTAATCAAGGTTTAGCAAGCTCCAACCATAGGTAAGTTTACATTTTTGAATGTTGCTTTGTTAAACTTTGTGTACATGTTATGGGTGTGTGCTTTGTGAAGAAAATTTTCAAGTTTGAGGAGTTATTGATATGTTCATTTTGGACAGCCATGGAGTTATGTATTTAAGGAAATATTTATACATATATTTGATGAGAAATGATATTGATTAGGGTGATTTAATATCCTAGTAAATTATTCCACATGTATATGATGATTGTGCACTTGGAATGGAAATTGATGAATTGTAGGACACTTTGGCATGATGAAGATTTTTGGCAGCCTTGGGACTCTTGGATAAATGTATGTGTTTATGAAGGTATTGGCAGAATATTGACATTGAGGATTGATGGAAATGTATATAGAGTGATTGTGTAAAGTGTATGTAAGAATTAGTAATGTTTAGGTTTATATGTGATTGTACTTAGACTTTGTAAATTTGAGTTTTAATTGGTGTATTAAGGATGTTTGTAATCCCAAAGTGATGTTAATGTAAAGTGGAATATGGTTTTGGTAATGAACCAAAACAGAATTGGTAAGGGAAGTGGACATATAGTAATGTAAGTGTGTAATTGATGTATGTTTAAACAATGTGATTAAGGCAGTATGCATTTTAGCCTATAACTTTAAATGTGTAACCTCAATTGGTATGACACCAATTGGAGGTGAAACTAGGCACAAAATGTGTCAACTTTCATTGAGAAAGCATACCAAAATTCTGCTTGCAAGGTGACATGAAAAATGACCAATTCGGATTAAGTGCAATTGAAACCTGAAAACTGACCAATTGGGCAGCAGTTAGTGTTTAAGCCATAACTCACTCAAAACAGGTCCACTTGACCTGAAATTTTAACCATGAATAGTTAAGACCCATACCTACAAGTCTTATGAAGACAGCAAAGCCCAGAAATGACCAGAAGTGAGCCAAAAAGCTTGCACAAGTTCGGGTCCAAAAACTGGCCGAACCAAAGTTGACCAAATTGACCTAAAATTGACCTAATTTAATGCCATTTGACCAGCAATAGTATAATGACCATAACTTGGTCTACTTAACTCAGAATGACCTAAAATTTTGCCCCGCGTTCCGTAAGACATAGATCTACAAGTTTGTAGTTTTGACCGAAACCCGAAAACCAAGGGAACTAGGTCGTCCGGCTAGGTCAAACTAGTATCCCGGAATCCAGCAAATTGCATTAAAATGCACTAAACAAGGAAATGAGTTTGCTAAAACGTACCAACCCTAAAACCCTATCGAATGTGAAATATTAATGACACTAAAACTTAATTTACCTAAAACGCATCGAGGGTCGGTATATTAGGTGATTGAGCAAATAATAGCCTTCAGTGAATTACTTATCAAACATTATCGTTAGAGACAGTTTAATTTAGTACTGAAACACTTCAAATTGTGTTTCTCAGTTACCAAAGACTCAGGGAAAGGGAAGGAAACACTGAGTCCAGACCAGGAGACAATTATCAGAGGTTTGTGCACAACAACTATTTCTTTTGAATTATTTTCAATTGAAATAAATTATGACTATTTGCATATTATTGTTTTAAGTTGTGAAATTGTGAAAAATGGTTTGAAAGATATTTGATGGATACTTATTGATTGAAAAGCACTGTAATTGGTTTGAAACCACAGCTATCATGTACATTGATTGTATTCCTTGCTAGCTTGTCTAGTGGGATGAATTGAATTCCCTCTCTGGCTGAAGTGTTAAGGTGTGTGCCTATAGAGGACGAATAGAATGAGTACTCATATTTTTGCTAGCTAACTATGTTATTCCTCATTAGTCATTGACTTTTGGGATGAATTGAATACCTCATTAGCCATCGGCTTTTGGGATGAATTGAACTTGGGAACATGATTAAAGCTGTGTGTGATTTATTGATGCATATTGTAAGATTGTAAAATGAGTTTAAATTCTTATTGACATTCACTGTCTTTTGAATTTAGCTATGTTTTGATTACTGAGATTTATTGTAATATTGTGTTAAATTCCTTGTGACATTATTGTCTTGAATTTAACTATAGTTTTAAGTATCCACTATTTACATGACTTATGAATTGTGATTTAAATTGTATTTGGTTAATGTTGTGCACCACTGAGACATTGTCTCAGCGATAGCTTTTTATTGCTATCGCAGGTAGACAGACAGACAGGGCAGCAGACTAGGCTGCTAGTACCTCCAGCGAGAGACTACCGGGTATAATGAGTATACCAATATTTTGTATTTTGTAATGTAATGTATGTTCACTGTATGTACATATTGTTGTTGGTTTTGAGCAGTTGTAAATAAAAATTGTACATTAAAGTTGTAAAATAATTATGAGTTATTTTTGCTTGTAAAAATTGTATTGTATTTCTTTTATCTCAGTCTTTGAACAATCATTGTGGATTTGAGTTGTGAAACATGTTGTGTTGACAAAAATGTTGGAGTTGAGACTTGGAAAAATATTGAAGTGCTTTTTCACAGGTTTTCTGAAGAACTGTTTTATCCAAAATACAGATGGCACTCTGCCAAAATTTTTACAGAAACTCCAAATAATTCAAATGTGTTAGTTCTATCACTTCAGTTCAAAAAGGTTTTTAACACCTGTAAATAGTGCTCACCACTGTAAAAGAAGTAAGAAAAATTTATAAAACTCCTTGTAGTGTATTTAATGGATTATCAGTAGACGGAGTTGGTAATTCATTAGGTATACTACGGGATCATGTTATGCCTTACAGAGGGGTAGGGTGTGACAAATAGAGAAAATTAATTGATCACTTGTAATCGGGCTTTACTAGTGGCCAATGGTAAAGCCTATCATTGAGGAGCTCTATAATGAGTAGTAGTTATACACAGGAAGAATTGGTAGTAGTTGTAGCTAAAATATCTAGAGTACAGATGCAACAACTCCTTGACAAAATTAAAGTGGGGGAGGCCTTAAAAGTTGAAGGGATAAGGTCATCTATCAGGAGGAACCAGAGGAAGATGGATAAGAGGAGTTATAGCTTTAGGACTTAAAGCTTAGACTGACAAAACTTAATATTGTGTTGACTACTGTCAAGGATCCTCCTAAGGAACTAAACTTTGGCTCACATAAGGAACCATAGAGGAGCTTGGTAGAGCATAGACTACCCATTAGGCCAAATTACATGCCCCATTGCTAAGAACCCATGAGAATGTTAAGGGAAGTAATCTTATAGGTAAAAGAAGAAATTGAGAAACTATTGAAAGCGGGTTTGATTAGACTAACCAGGTATAATCAATAGCTTTTTAATATTTTACCTATGATTAAGAAAAATAGGAAGTTGCGCGTGTAACACCCCTATATGCATAGCCTGGTACATTTCACTGTTCTGGTGACTAGTGTCGGTCCAGATAGTTAAGAAAATTAGAATCACAATTAAGTCACCTAGTAAAGCCCTGAATGAGAATAAATAGTAAGTACCAGAAGTTCAAATAGAAAATACAAGAAAAAATAAAAGAAATGAAATGTAATTAGGTTAAACGAGCTGAAAACCATAACGATGGGTGACCGCACTGGGAAGTTACAGCGAAGGCAATTACTTGAAATTTACGGCCTAATTCATTAGAAATGTTAAAAAAATTAATGAATTAGTACAAATAAAAACAAATAAAATCGATAAACCGACAAAAATCGGTGTTACCAAAAAATAGGAAATGCAACCTGAAGAGGGGCATTTTGGTCAATTGACATCTAAAGCTGACTATTGACCTAAATGTACATTAAAAATAAGTAGTATTAAACTTTGAAATTGTCATGAAAATGAGAAATGTGGTACATAATGCAAATAATGGAAGTTAAGGCATAAAATGCAAAATTGTGAAACTTTAATTAATTAAACATTAAACTATGGCTAGTGCTCCACTGACTCAGAATTTTGGGACACCTATAAAAGCTAAATTGGATAGAATATATCATCTTCAACCTTAGGAACCAATTAGCCGAACCACTTCATTGGAAAGCCTCCATAGCCGAATTGAGAAAGCTTCATGCAACCTTGATTTAGGCCTCCTTTCCATTTGGTTTCTTCATCAAAGCTTGCACACTCACCTTGGGCAGTATATTGGGAGCAAAAAGAAGGAGTTTTAGGGAAGATTTAACAAGCTTCAAAAATAGGTAAGCACTTATTTTCAATTCTTGCTTCATTAAAGTTGTAATTGAGGTTGTGGTGAGTTAGATTATGGAAGAATTTGAGGAATTTGATGAGTTATGGAGATGCTTCATTTTCGATAGTTTCATGTTCATGGAAGTTTGGTTTAATTTTTCATGAAAATGGTGATTTAAAGGATTGATTAAAGTGCTTAAATGTGTAAGAGTGTAATTAGCATATATGTGTTTGAATTGAGTATTTGAACAATTGAATTTTGGGGTTTTTGGAAGGAATTGTGAGGGCCTTGTGAATTGAGAAATTCAATAGCATTGTGGTGCATTGAAGAGTGTTTAATTTCATGAAAATTTTTGGTAAATTATGGTACCAAAGGTTGAGAAATATGTATGTAAATTATTGTTGGGAATTAGATGTGTTAATTAGGTATATTCATGTGTATGTATTGTTAAAATTGGACTTGTAATTCTGAGTTGTAATTGGTGTGTTGAGAATTGTTATATTCTACCCAAGTTGACCAAAATGTGATGTAATGAATGGTTATGATATGCTACCAATTCAGAATTGGGTATGAGGAATGGACTTATAGCAAGGTGAATGTGCAATTGATAGGTGTTTGAACAATATGTTTAAGGGCAGTTTGTAATTGAGCTTATAACCCTAATTGTGTGATCCCAATTGTTATGAGGCCAATTGTAGGCAAAACTAGACATAAAATAGGCCAACTTTCATGGAGAAATGTTGCCGAAATTATATCCAAAAACTGCCCGTAAAATTGACCTAATTCGGAATTGCAAACCTGGTAACCCTAAAATCTGACCATATGAATAGCAGTCAGTCTTTTGGCCATAACTCACTCAAAACAAGTCCAAATGACCTGAAATTTATACCGTTGGAAAGCTTAGACATAGGGCTACATCTTTTGTGAAGATTACAAAACCCATAAATGCCATTTACCAAGTCAATTTGCTTGCACAAATTTAGTCACAAAATCTGCCAAAATTAGATTGACCTAAAATTGACCTAACTTTGCATTAAAAATGCAATCTATCTAGCTTTAGTAAATTGACCATATCTTGGTCTATACAACTCAAAATGACTTGAAATCAGTAGCAAAAATTCAATAAAACATAGACCTACAAATTTGGTCTTTTGACTAGAACCTAAAAACTAAGGGAAATAAAACATCTAGCTAGATCAATCTAGCATACAAAATTTAGAAATTTACCATTACTATACAATAAAGCCTTAGAAATAAAATTGGCAATAAATGCCAACTTGTGAGAATTGTAAAATGTACTACATTGGCAACATATTGGAATTATTATGAGATGTGATATTGAAACACTATAAATTGTGTGTTTCAGTTGAAAAGGATATTGAGAAGTATAAGGAACATTGAGTCAAGGCCTAGAGGCGACTCAAATCAGGTTTGTGCACAACATTTCAAATTCATTGTTTTTACTAAAATGCTAATTGAATAAGAGTTATGAATAATTTTTTATTGTTTTGGCCTTGGGAATTTTATTTGAAAACTTGTGTGTTGCCTATGTAGTAAATAAAAAATTTTGAGATAAAATATGATTTGTGGTTTGTATGAAATATTTAAATATTGTGATTTGAAATTGTTTTTGATTCACACTTGGCATGGCAATATCACTATATTCCTCTTCCATTTATGGGGTGAGTTTGACTATATTCCTCCCTCTCTGGCTTGGCAGTCTAAGGTGAGTTTGGATGAGTACTCATTAGCTAGCTAGCCACCTCCCTCATTTATTTTGATTAGCGTGGTGAGTCTATCTTATAGTAGTGTACAACACGGAATGATCAGAAATTTTGTGTCATGACCTAAGTTGTAACACCCTCCCGGTAGCAACTCCGTACATTCTACTGTTCCGGTGACCAGTGTCGGTCCGGACAGCTAGAACGTTCGGAAAAATATTTAAACTAAAGTGAGGAACCATAATTAACTCAAATATTAATAAGAAAAATGTAGTAAAAATTTTATAAATAAAATACAACCAAGTTAAACGAGCCGGTGCCCTAGCGATGGGTAACCCAGAGAGAAGTTGCGGTTCTCGCAACTAGGAGCCCTAGACCTGGGGAAAAAATTATAAAATAAATTTTGGGACTCCAGAGAAGGGTTACTGGAGTTCCTATGGCATTAGAATGCCAAGAAAATACCTAGAAAAATTTTTCAATCGGTACAGACAATTTTGACCCGTTAAGCCAAATGGAGGGCATTTTGGTCATTTCGCCTTCAGAGGTGATTTTTGGCCGACTTATCCAGTTGAGTAAATAATTAATATGACATAAAATATGAATAAACATTACTAGAAATTAAATTGAAAATGAGTAGTGAAGAAAAGAAAAGAAAATGAGGAAAAAGGCTTATTTATGACATCATGATGATGTCATTTAAAAGCTATAACCAATCATATTTAAACAACCTATTAACTAACAAATAAAAGAGATAAACAAGACCAAAAAAAGACCAAAAGCTAGCAGCCTTCTTCCTCCCCAAAAACCAGCCGAAACCCTTGCATGCCCAAAACCTCCATTGACAACTTCAAGCAAGCTCCATTTCCCTCTTCATTTCACCATAAATCCTAGACACCTTTCACTAAAATTTATCCTTGCACCTTGCATAACCTTTTGGCAGCTAAGAAAAGGAAAGGAAGTGAAGTTTTGAGCTTGGAAAAAATCTGCCTACAAGAGGTTAGTGCACCTATCTACTTAAAACTCTTATTTTCTATGTTAGGGACTTGAAATCAACAAGAATTTGTAACTTAAATGAACAAAAATTATGTGTATACATACCATGGATTTCAGCATCCCTATTGAAGGAATAGGAATGAGTGTTTTGTTGGAATTAGAGTGGACTAGAAATGATGTTTAAGGTACATGTACACATGTATAATGAATGTGTGTGCTAACTAAGGTAAATGGGTGTAAACCTTGAATTTGAGCTAGGGTTTAGGAGTGAAAAATTTGACTTGGCTTATGAAATTGTTAAAGAACATTCTAATGCTCAATTAGTGACCATTTGAGGAAATTTGACCATAATTGGGACTGAAATATAGCATGGCAAAGTGAATGAGTATGCTGCCTAGAGAGTGCAGCATGGTGGCTGTGATTCCAGCCCACTTAGACAGCCATAACTTTGGCTGTGTAGGTCCAATTGGTGTTTGGCCAATTGGACATGAAACTAGGCTTATAATGGCACATTTTTTTCTGAAGAAACCATGCCCAAAAGACCAAATCAAGTGGACCAAAAGTTGGCCCCAATCCGGATACCTTGTAACAGCACCTGCAGAAATGACCAAATGAATAGTAACTGTTCATTTGGCCATAACTCACTGTAGATATGGTCAATTGACCTGAAATTTTTACAGCAACAAGTTAAGACATAGAAAAAAAACTTTCATGAAGAAACCTACCTCAAATTATGACCAGAACCTAACCAAAATGGCAGTCACAATCACTGTTCATGGTACTGTAGATTTGGTAATTCTGCAGTTTTGGCAATCCGGCCAGCTGTGGTTTTTGGACCATATCTGGAGCTACAAAACTCCAAATGGAGTGAATCAAAAAGGAAATCCAACTAGACAAAATAAGGAACAACTTTCATGTTTACCATTTCCTCAAATTCCCACTGCAACAGGGCCCAATGGAATAGTAAATTTGGGTTGTAAAAACTGAAAATTCTGCTCTCTAGGTTTTAGGTTTGGAAATGGATTTAGGGGTTAATTCCAACAAGTTTTAAATGAAAAATGTGGTATGTTGGGAGTGTCAAAACCAATATACCTATTTTCTATCCAAAAGTCAACATTTTTGTTGACCAATGGGGTGAATAGTGACACCAAAACTTGAAATTCACAAATTGAAGAATTTAAAAGTTTCAAATGCCCTAGTATACCTAACAAGATTGGTTTGGATAGTTTGGCATGCCAATAGGGTTCAGTTAGCAGTACTGCACATGGCAATATACCATTCTGTGATTTCATGGCTTTTAGCCATTCTGACCTTGCATTGAGATTTGGCCTTGTGCCTGATATTATTCTGACTTGTTAGGCGTTCTATATGGCACACCGGAGATGCATATGTGGACGATGGTGTGACGGCGAGGTACTTGATACCCAAGTGCGGTTACCCGTTTATCCATCCGATGCGTCTAGTGTAGGTTACTTGGGCAACCAAATGAACGAAAGTGGACAAAGTTAATGATATACAAATTCAAAACAAATGAAACATATACATTCACTACATATTTATTTTCTTGCTATTTCTTTTATTTTATTATTGCACCACTAAGCATTATTGCTTAGCGCGTTGCTTTTGCCACGCGTAGGTTCTGGAGATACAGATCGTGAGCCCAGTAGACCGCAGACTGGGTGAGTCCATCCTGCAGTTCTGCACAGTGTCCGTGTCACCTCAACTTCTGCAGTGCATTGGTAGGGCACTAGGTGTCATTTTGTCATTTTGTAACTAAATTTTTATTTTCTCATATGTATTTAGAATTATGTAATGTATTTTGATGATCATGTAAATAATGAGAATTGTGTTTGTGAATGGAAAAGAGAATATTTATTTGTGATTTATACTTGATTATCACATGTGATGGATGATTGAGAACTGAAATTGAAAATTGTTGAGATTTTGATATTGAAGTTTGAGAATGATTGAATATGAATATTGGAAGTGTTTTTCACAGGTTCCGAAGAACTGTTTTCTCCATTTTTAGCCGGTACTCTGTTGGATTTTCTTTAAAATTTTCGGAACCTCAAATAAAAAATACTTTTGATAAATGGCTTAAATAAATTATATTTCATAAACTATATTCAAAATTATGACAAAAATTAATTAAGGTAAAATAGAGTGTGCCGGTACACCGTGTGACATATCTTACTCGGATATACTGTAGCCGGGTAAGGGGTGTCACATAAGTTGTGTTATTGATTGGCAACACTGTGTTTATTAAATTGTTTAAGCAAATTTATGTTAGATGAGCTTGGAAAATTGTAAAAAGAAATTGTGAAATATTTGAATTGTGATTGGTCAATGGATGTTTATATGAAGCATTTTAAATTTTTATTGTGCATCACTCGATAATTTATACTCAGCGATAGCTTCTTCTGCTATCACAAATAGAGGCAAGGAGAAAGCAGCAGAGTGAGCTGCTATTGATAGGGTTGCAGTGCCTTTTTGTATGGGTATTTGTTTATACCCTTATAGCTTAATTTTGATGTAAATAGTTTAGTGTCATATGTATTAATGTAAAATTGAGCAATTGTACAGTAAATTGTAATAATATTATCTTGTGGATTTTTATGTCTATAAATTAAATTTGTGAATGTCACACCCTACCTCTCTGTAAGGTATAACATGATCTCGTAGTATACCTAATGAATTACTAAACTTCGTCTACTGATAACCCATTAAATACACTACAAGGGATTTTAAAACTTTTCTTACTTCTTTTTACAGTGGTGAGCACTATTTACAGGTGTTAAAATTTTTTTTAACTGAAGTAAAACCAGATAACACATTTAAAGTATTAATAATTTTTGTAAAAATTTTGGCAGGGTGCCATTTGTATTTTGAATAAAACAGTTCTTCAAAAACCTGTAAAAAGCACTTTTAACATTTGTTCAATCCCCAAACTCCAATATCTAATCAACACAACAAGTTTCTCAACATTTGCCAACTCAAATCCACAATAATTTTTCAATGTTTTCAAAACTGAGGTAAAAGAAATATACATCACAATATTTTTACAAGCCAAGATAATTTACAAATTTAGTTTACAACTTTAAGGTATAATTTTAATGTATAATTTTAATTTACAACTGCTTAAAATCAAGAACAATATATACATACTGTGAACATACATTACGATACAAAATGTAGAATATGGTATACTCAATATACCCAATGAACTCTCAATGTAGCACTAGCAGCCTAGTCTACTGCCCTGTCAATTTGTCTACCTGCTACAGCAATGAAAAGCTATCGCTGAGCCAATGTCTCAGTGGTGCACAACATTAATAAAATACAACTTTAAATCATAAATCATAAGTCATATAAATAGTGGATACTTAAAACCATATTTAAATTCAAAGACAGTGAATGTCATAAAGAATTTAAACTCCATTTCGGAATATCACAATAAATATTAATAAGGAATAACATAGCTTAATCATGTTCCAAAGTCCAATTCATCCCAAAAGTCGATGGCTAATAAGGAATAACATAGCTAGCTAGCAATAATATGAGTACTCATTCTATTCGTCCTCAGCAGGCACACAGCTCAACACTTCAGCTAGAGAGTGAATTCAAAGTCAATTCATCCCACTAGACAAGCTAGTGAGAAATTCAATCAATATACATGATAGCTGTGGTTTCAAACCATTTATAATATTTTTCATGCAATAAGTATCCATCAAATATCATTAAGACAATTTTTCACAATTTAAACAATAATAGACAATTTGTCATAATTCATTTCAATTGGAAAATTCAAAAGAAGTAACTATTGTGCACAAACCTCTGTTAAATGTCTCTTGGCCCTGAGTCAGTGTTTCCTTCCCCGTCCCTGAGTCTTTGCTAACTAAAACATACAATTTGAAGTGTTTCAGTACTCATTTAAACTGTCTCTAACAATAAGACTTAATAATTAATTTATTGAATAGTATCATTTCCCTTAGTCAACCTAAAATGTTGACCATCGATGCACTCTAGGTGGATTAGGTTTAATGTTACTAATATATCACATTTTATAGTCCTTTAGTGTTGGTATATGTTACCAATTTCATTTCCAAGTATATTGCATTTTATTACAATTTGTCGAATTTCGGTATGTTACTTGGACCTAACCGGATGACCTAGTTCCCTCGGTTTTTGGGTTCTGGTCCAAACTACAAACTTGTAGGTCTATGTCTTATTGCACGTGGGGAAAAATTTCAGGTCATTCTGAGTTGTGTAGACCAAGTTATAGTCAATTTACCAATGCTGGACAGAATGTACCAAAATGATAACTTTAGGTCATTTTTAGGTCACTTTTGGTTTGGCCAGTTTTTATACCCGAACTTGTGCAAGCTATTTGACTTGCTTATGGTCATTTCTGGGTGGTTGTGTCTTCATAAGAATTGTAGATATATATCTTCATGGTAAAAATTTCAGGTCAATTGGACCTGTTTTGAGTGAGTTATGGCCAAAACACTAACTATTGCCCAAATGGTCAATTTTCAGGCTTTCAAAGCACTAATCCGGATTTGGTCATCTTTCAAGTCACCTTCTAGGCAGAATTTTGGTAAGCTTCCTCCATGAAAGTTGGCACATTTTGTGCCTAGTTTCACCTCCAATTGGTCTCATACCAATTGGAGTCATACACTTAAGGTTCTAAGCTAAAACATACACTGCCCCATTACACATTGTTCATCCTTACCAATTACACATCCAACACTAACCAAATTAACTCTTCCATGTCAATTCTAGTTTGTACCATAACACTAACACACCTTACTTCACATTTTTTGTCATTTTGGTAGCTTGTAACCACTCTCAACAAACACACTATAATACAGAATTTTCCAAAGTCGCATTTATAACAATTAAAGTCCCATTTACAACAATTCAACCACATGAACCTACCTCATTTCCATGTCCAAATTCAAACAATTATTTATATACACATGCTGCCATCAATGACAACATAATTCAACAACATTTCATGAACTCAAACACTTCAATCTTCTTTATGAGGCTACCACAAATTTACACATACCCATCAACCTCCATTTGCAATTTTCAAGCTTAGAAATCAAATCTTACTCATGGAACTCAACTACAATACAATCAAACATTTAAATCATTATTCAAACCACTATTTACATGCAAGAACAAACTGTTCATAGTGAAGTTTCATGGCTACCAAAATGTACATCTCCTTTAAAACATCACACTTCAAAAATTCTTCCATAAATCAACTACCCACAACCTTGGTTATACTTTTAATGAAATAAGAATTGAAAACACTCACTTACCACTTTTGAATTTCTTCAAAACCTCACTAAAACTTTCCTTTCTTGCTCCTAAAATGTTGCCCAAGCTGTATAGAACAACTTTAGTGAAGGAACTTTAACAAATGGAAGCTTAGATCATGGTGAGAGAAAGCTTGTTTGTGAGGCAGCCATGGGAGTGTTTCTTCCAAGCTTTGGTTCGGCCAAGGCAAACTTTAAGGAAGAAGAAGGTGACAGAAGATAATGGAAGCAAATTCTGTTTTTTTAAGCTTTTATATGACACATACTCCTCCTCTAACTCAAATTAAAATTAGTTTAATCTAAAGTTTTCATAATTGTATTTAATCCCCCACATTTCCCTAAATTTCATTACATGTATAATTGCAATTTTTTCATAGGTTTTCCAAAATTTAATATTACTTATTTTTAATGGACATTTAGGTCAAAAGGCAACTCAAGGTGTCAAATGACCACAATGCCTATGTTCGGTTTGCATTCCTGATTTTTCGGTAACACCGAGTTTGTCGTTTTCTCGATTTCTCGTCTTTCTTTTTACTAATTAATTAATTTTTCTTTGATATTTTTAATGACATTTATACTTCAATATATGTTTATTTAAGTCTAAAAAATATTTTTCAGGGTTCCCTACAGTCCAGGGCTAGTCAACGGTCCACGCCACAACTTCCCGGTGCGGTCAACCATCGCTAGGGTTCTCAGCTCATTTAACTTGGTTACATTTTATTGCTATTATTTTTCTTGTATTTTCTTTTCTTGTATTTCATTATTTTATGTCTTCTCACCAATATTTAAGCGTAGTTCTAGGCATCCTAGCTATCCGAACAGACACTGGTCACCGGAACAGCAGAACGCACTACGAAACATAGGGGTATTACAATTCTCCCCCCCACCCCCCCTTAAAATAAATTTTGTCTTGAAATTTTAACTGGCATCAGTCTTTGAACAGCTATGGGTGCTGTCTCCTCCTATCCTCTTCACGTTCCCAAGTAGCTTCTTGGCCTGAATGATGGTTCCACAACACTTTAACCAGGTGTATCTGTTTATTCCTCAGCTGCTTCACCTCATATGCCAGAATTTCTATGGGTTCTTCCTCATATGAGAGGTCTGGATTTACCTCAATCTCTTCAACTGATAGTAAGGAGATGGGTCAGATATGTACCTCCTTAACATGGACACATGGAAAACATTGCATATCCTTTCTAGCTCTGGAGGTAATGCTAGTCGATATGCCAAAGGACCCACTCTCTCCATAACCTCGTATGGTCTGATGAAACGAGGACTCAGTTTTCCCTTTCTGCAAAATCTCATAATCCTCTTCCAAAGAGAAACTTTAAGGAATACCTTATCACCCACTGCATATTCAATATCTCTTCTCTTCATATCCACATAGGACTTCTAATGGTCTGATGCAGCCTTGAGTCTATCTCTGATCAATATGATCTTTTCCTCTATCTGCTGAACAATTTCTGGCCCAATCATCTTTCTTTCACCTACTTTATCCCAACATAGGGGAGTTCTGCACTTCCTGCCACACAAAGCTTCATATGGAGGCATTCCAATGCTTGATTGGTAGCTTTTGTTATAAGCAAACTCAATCAAAGGAAAATGTGTATCCCAACTACCTTCAAACTCAATCACATAAGCTCGTAGCATATCTTCCAATATCTGAATTACCCTCTCAGACTGGCCATCTGTCTGTGAGTGGAATGTTGTGTTGAAGTTCAATCTAGTTCCTAGGGCTCTCTGAAGACTACCCTAGAATCTAGAAGTAAACCTAGGATCTCTGTCAGATACAATCGATACTGGCACTCCATGCAGTTTTACAATCTTATTTATGTACAATCTGGCCAATCTCTCCAAACTATAGTCCATCCAGACTGGCAAAAAGTGAGCAAACTTGGTTAGTCTATCAACTATAACCCATACTGCATCATGACTATTCTATGTCCTTGGAAGTCCCATTAGAAAATCCATAGTTATCCATTCCCATTTCCACTCTGGTACTAGCAATGGATGTAATAAACCTGTTGGTACTTGATGTTCTGCCTTTATTTGCTGACAACTTAGGCATTTGGAAACAAATTCAGCTATATCCCTCTTTATACCCATTCGCCAATAATGTTCTTTCAGTCCTCTGTACATTTTAGTTCCACCAGGGTGCATAGCAAAAGGAGACTCATGTGCTTCCTTCATAATGATCTGTCTCAATTTCACATCATTAGGAATGCACATTCTGCCCTGATGTAGTAATAAACCATCATCTCTCACAGAGAATTCAGGTTTCTTGCCATGCTAGACTTCTTTCAGTAGCTTCTGATATTTATCATCACTCTGAGCAGCTATTCTGATCTAATCAATCAATACTGGCTGTACATGCCATGCAACTACTGTCTGTCCCTCATCATCAATCTCCAAACTGGCATGCTGTGCTTTCAACTCATGTACCATGGACAAAGGAGAAACTCTGAGACTTGCCATAGTCTTGTGACTTAAGGCATCAGCCACCACATTTGCTTTTCTTGGCTGATAGTCTATTAAGCAATCATAGTCTTTAAGTAGTTTTAACCATCTCCTCTGCCTCAAGTTCAATTCCTTCTGGGTGCCTAAGTACTTCAAGCTCTTGTGATTTGTGTAAATGTAGCATTTCTCCCCATACAAATAGCGTCTCCAGATCTTCAAAGCAAAAATAATAGCTGCTAGCTCCAAGTCATGTGTTGGGTAGTTCCTCTCATGCAGTTTCAGCTGGCATGATGCATAAGCAATGACATTTTGATCTTGCATCAATACACAACCTAACCCATTGTGAGAAGCATCACTATAAACTGTGTATTCTTTACCCGGTGTAGGTGAAGTAAGGACTGGAGCTTCAGTTAGACACCTCTTCAACTCATCAAAACTCTATTGGCATTTATCAGTCCACTGAAATTTTACATCTTTCTGAAGCAGCTTGGTCAGTGGAGAAGCTAACATAGACAACCCTTTCACAAACCGACAGTAATATCTAGCTAAACCTAGAAAACTGTGAATTTCTGTGATATTCCTGGGCAGCTTCCAATTAAGGATAGCTTCTACCTTGCTGGAATCTACCTTGATCCCTTTAGCTGACATAACATGTCCCAAAAAGGAGATTTCATTCAGCCAAAATTCACATTTCGATAATTTGGCATATAGCTGTTTCTCCCTTAAGGTCTGCAGTACAATCCGCAGATGTCTGTCATGCTCCTCTGCATTCCTAGAATATATTAAAATATCATCAATAACCACCACCACAAATTGGTTTAGATTTGGTCTGAAGATAGTGTTTATCAAATCCATAAAAGTAGCTGGAGCATTAGTTAACTCGAATGGCATTACTAGAAACTCATAGTGGCCATATCGAGTTCTAAAAGCAGTTTTTGGAATACTCTGCTCTTGCCCTCTCAACTAATAATAACCAGATCGCAAATTAATTTTGGAGAATATAGCTGCACCCTTCAACTGATCAAATAGATCATTAATGCGAGGCAATGGATATCTGTTCTTTATTGTCACCTTATTCAACTGCCAATAGTCAATACATAAGCGAAGAGTGCCATCTTTCTTCTTAACAAACAATACTGGTGCTCCCCAAGGTGACACACTAGGGTGGATGAAGCCCTTTTCAAGTAGTTCTTGCAACTGTACATTTAACTCCTTCAACTCTGCCGGTGCCATTCTATATGGTGTTATGGAGATTGGATCCACACCAGGCATAACATTAATTTTAAACTGCACCTCTCTTTCTGGAGGTAATCCTGGCAATTCATCTGGAAATACATCAGGAAAGTCATATACTGTAGGGATGTCACTCAATACTGGACTCCCCACTTGGGTGTCTACCACATGTGCCAAGTATGCTTCACACCCCTTTCTGATCATTTTTCTGGCTAGTGCAGTCAAAATGATATTTGATGATAATAGCTGCCTTTCCCCATATATTACCACATCACTGTACTAAGAGAGACCAAAAGTGACTGTCTTCAGTCTACAGTCAATCATGGCGTGATGCCTGGCTAACTAATCCATGCCTAAGATGATATCATAATCTCTGAAGGGCATTTCAATGAGATCAGACAGAAAAGTGTGTCCTTGGATCCCCAAAGGACAATCTCTACACATTCTATTAACTCTGACCTCTTGTCCTAGTGGACTTGTTACCTGTAACAACCCTATGTTCGGTAGTGCGTTCTACTGTTCTGGTGACAGTGTCTGTTCGAAAAGCTAGGATGCCTAGAACTACACTTAGATATGGGTGAGGAGACATAAAATAATGAAATACAAGAAAAGAAAATACAAGAAAAATAAAGGAAAAATAATAGCAATAAAATGTAACCAAGTTAAACGAGCCAAAAACCATAGCCATGGATGACCGCACTAGGAAGTTGCGGCGTGGATCGTTGATAAGCCCTGGATCTCGGGGAACCCTGAAAAATATTTTTAAGACTTAAATAAACATCTATTGCAATATAAATGTCACTAGAAATATCAAAGAGAAATTAATTAATTAATTAGTACAAAGAAAAACGAGAAATCGAGAAAATGACAAAATTCGGTGTTACCGAAAAATTGGGAATGCAACCCGAATAGGGCATTGTGGTCATTTTACAGCCCAAGTTGTCTTTTGACCTAAATTTCCATTAAAAATAAATGAAATTAATTTGAAAATACCATGAAAAATTAAAATGAGATACATTATGTAAATAGTGAAAGTGTGGTGGCCAAATTGCAAAAATTGGAAAGTTTAACATTAAAATAGATTTTTAATCAATTAGTGCTCCACTAACATCACTTAAGTGGACCTTTAATCAACCTTTGGATAGAAAATTCTGTCATCTTCAACCTTTGGAAGAGTGGCCGAAATGAACTCCATGGGAGACTCCATGGCCAAACTCACATCCACACCCATGCATCCATGATTCAATCTTCCTTTTACCATAAATCCTTCATTAAACCTTGCATACTCAGCTTGGGGAAAACATTGGCAGAAAAAAGAAGAAGTTTCGGTGAGGTTTTGAAGAACTTCAAAAGTGGTAAGTGAGTGTTTTCAATTCTTGTTTCATTAAAAGTGTAATCAAGGTTGTGGTTAGTTGATTTATGGAAGAATTTTTTAAGTTTGATGTTTTAATAGAGATGTACATTTTGGCAGCCATGGAAATTCAGTATATGTAGCTTGTTTTTACTTGTTTATGGTTGTTTAAGATGTTGTTATTGATGGTAGCATGGATATGTGTATAATGGTTTGGAATTGGGTATGTAAATGGGGTATGTTCATGTGGTTAAATGATGTAAATGGACTTTGGAAAATTCTGTATTATAGTGTGCATATTGAGAGTGGTTACAAGCTATCCAAAATGACCAAAAATGTGTTGTTAAAGGTGTTAATGGTAAGGTGCAAGCCAGAATTGGCATGAAGGAAGTAATTTGGTAAGTGTTGAATATGTAATTGGTAAGTCATGAGAAGTGTGTAGTAGGCTAGTGTATGTTTTGGCTTAGAACCTTAAGTCTGTAACTCCAATTGGTATGGGACTAATTTGAGGTGAAACTAGGCACAAAATTTGCCAACTTTCATGAAGGAAACTTATAAAAATTCTGCCTAGAAGGTGACTTGAAAAATGACCAAATCCGGATTAGTGACTTGAAAGCCTGAAAATTGACCATTTGGGCAGTAGTTAGTGTTTTGGCTATAACTCACTCAAAACAAGTCCAAATAACCTGAAATTTTTACCATGAATAGTTTGACATAGATCTACAATTCTTATGAAGACAACAAAGCCCAGAAAGGGCTAGAACTAAGCCAAATAGCTTACACAAGTTCAGGTACCAAAACTGGTAGAACCAAAAGTGACCTAAAAATGACCTAAAGTTACCATTTTGATGTATTCTGTCCAGCATTAGTAAAATGACCATAACTTGGTCTACACAACTCAGAATGACCTGAAATTTTTCCCCACATGTAATAAGACATAGACCTACAAGTTTGTAGTTTGGACTAAAACCCGAAAACTGAGGAAACTAGGTCATCCGGCTAGGTTAAATTAGTATACCGAAATTCGGCAAATTGCAATAAAATGCAATATAGTTGAAAATGAAATTTGTAACATATACCAACACTAAAGGGCTATAAAATGTGACATATTGGTAACATTGAACCTAATTCACCTAGAATGCATCGAGGGTCAACATCTTAGGCTGACTAAGGAAATAATAGAATTCAATAAATTAATTATTAAGCCTTATTGCTAGAGACGGTTTAAATAAGTATTGAAACACTTAAAATTGTGTGTTTCAGTTAGCAAAGACTCAAGAAACGGGAAAGAAACACTAAGTCAGAACCAAGAGGCATTTATCAGAGGTTTGTGCACAACTAGTTTTTAACTGATTTTATTTTGAATATTTCATATGTAACTGATGTTGTTCTGAATATTTCATATAATTAAATGACATATTTTTCTTTTGTATTATATTTAACAAGCATTAGATTTAATTTATAATTATTGAAATTATTATAGTATGTATGAATTTAGCTTTGTGAAATGGTATTTCCACAAGTATTAAGCATTGTTGTGGATTGAATAAATTATGTTTTGGAAAATTGTGATAGAACATGTTTTGAATTATGATGGGCAATTTGCATGGAAAAAATGCAAATTTATGATTTGAATTATGATGAGCATAAAAATTATTGGATATTGGAATTAACTTTGAATGATTTATGCTCACTAAAAGGATTGTGATATTATTTATTATCTCACTATTGATGCTTGACTAGGTTATTACCCGTGTCTCTCATTTTTTAAGAAGACAATGGAGTTAGTTGTGTTTTGATTACCATGGTACGTGCAAAGGCTTAGATTCTCCTCTTATTAGAGGTTAGATCTAAGTTTTATGTTATGGCCCTTTCGAAAGATTCATTATTGTGATGTGTATTGTGCACGATGATTCGACCTCCCCGACCATAAGGAGTTAGAATCACCCCGAAGATGGCCCTTTCGGATTAGTCTTGCATAGTTAATGAGATAAAGAATGTTTTTGAATAGTAAAGAACTGTGATTTCAATTATGATTTATGTATAATTGATTTTGTTGGAATTACCTTAAATGGTTAGTTATGATTTGATAAATTGAATTTCGTGATCAAAGTCATTTTATACAAATGATTTATATTATTGGCAATGAATATTTTGAGTTTTGGAATTTGATGAGTATCTAGATTTCTAAATTATTTGCTGTAATTTTTGTTAAGGCATATTGTACTATGTTTTAAATTATAGTTGCACACCACTGAGTTCACCACTCAGCGATAGCTTTGTATGCTGTCGCAGGTGAAAAGAGCATAGTCCAAATTGAATTTCGTGATCAAAGTCATTTTATACAAATGATTTATATTATTGGCAATGAATATTTTGAGTTTTGGAATTTGATGAGTATCCAGATTTCTAAATTATTTGTTGTAATTTTTGTTAAGGTATATTGTACTATGTTTTAAATTATAGTTGTGCACCACTGAGTTCACCACTCAGCGATAGCTTTGTATGCTGTCTTAGGTGAAAAGAGCATAGAGTAATTGAATAAGCTTCTTTGAAGAGACATTCAGATCAGCTCCAGGTATACCCATGTACCCAGGTTTTGATGTATGCATGTAATAATATGTATGTAAATTATTTGAGCAGTTGTATAAAAAATCTTGTAAAATATTTTAGTATGTAATTAAATGTAAATTATTGTAAATGTAAATTTGAGTTTTCATTTACCTGAATAGCTTTGTAATATTAATTTTGAGTCTTGTTATCAATGAAATGTTTCTTTTATGATGAGGTTGGTTTGAGAATAAATTGATTTGATTATTGAAATTTGAATTGTGAGTTGCAATGAAGTTATTGGAGTTGTATTTGAGAAAACATATTGGGAGTGTTTTCTTTTGCAGGTTTGAAGAACTATTTTCTCAAAATACAACCGGTACTCTGCCGAAATTTTGAAAAATTTTTGTAACACCAGATTTTAATCTATGATTTAAGTTTCACGAAAATTATTTTAAAATCCCTTATAGTATATTTAATGGGTTACCGGTAGGCAAAGTACAGTAATTCATTAGGTGTACTATGGGATCATGTTACATCTTACGGAGGAGTAAGGTGTGACATGTTTTGTGGCATCAGAGCAATGGTTTTAAAGTAAATTTCGAATTGTGAATTTGAAATCTTTTTATCGGTAACTACAACTACTCAAATGTTTGATACATATAGTACATTTACATCATAAATATGAACTAATGGAGAGGAATTTCCTTGTGTTGGTTGTATAGGAATAGAAAATCTTGTGAAAAGATATGGAAAAGAAGAATGAGACAATAGAACAGTCTGTGATGGCAGAAGTACAAGTTGAGGCCCCAGCCCCACAAAATGTGGAAGGCCCGACTGTACTAGTTTTACCGGTACAAATTACTGCACAAATGGCCCAGCAAATGGCCACTTTCTTTCAACAAATGGCTGATACTCTGTCAGCTCAAGCTCAAGCACAAACCCAACCCCCAAAAAGGCAGTTTGAAATGGAGAAAAGGGAGAAACATATGGGTCAGAGCTCGAGCAGTAATTTGGGGAAGAGAAAAGAATTTGAGGAACCTCGAGCTCAAGGATATGATAGAGACTGATCATCAGAGCAGAGAACACCAAAATCTAGTCATCGAACAACCAGAAGTTCCTATTCTGCCCGTTTCTGCCATATTTGTGGTAAGCTACATGGAGGTATTTATCGTAAGGCCTCTGGAGCCTGCTACAATTGTGGAAAGCTTGGACACTTTGTTAGAGATTGTACTAGAGCACCTCGATTTGCTCTCCGGAGTTCACAGACAGTCAGTCAGAGTCGAGATAGAAATAGAGTTGGTACTCCTCACTACCATAACACAGTGAATCAACCCGAATATAGTAGCGCATCAGTCAGAGCGTCCACTATGCGCTAAGGGGAAAGAACATAAACTTCGAATGTAGTTGTTGGTAAGTTCTTAATTTTTGAAAGAAAAAATTAGTTATTATTTTATCCCAGCACTACTTAGTTGTGTGCTAGTGTTAGAACTATATGTTCTATTGCTATTCCTTTACATGGGAATGAATTTTGATGTATTAGTGACTAGGTTCACTTCTAGATTCTGGGATAGTCTTCAGAGAGCCCTAGGAACTAGATTGAACTTCAACATGGCATTTCACCCACAGACAGATGGCCAGTCTGAGAGGGTAATTCAGATATTGGAGGATACGCTACGGGCTTGTGCGATTAAGTTTGAAGGTAGTTGGGATGAAGTAGGTGAAAGGAAGATGATTGGGCTAGAAATTGTTCAGCAGATAGAGGAAAAGATTAGATTGATCAGAGATCAACTCAACGCTGCATCAGACCGTCAGAAGTCCTATGTTGATCTGAAGAGAATAGATATTGAATATGCAGTGGGTAATAAGGTATTCATTAAAGTTTCTCCTTGGAAGAGGACATGAGGAGACAGCACCCACAGCTGTTCAGAAACTGATGCTAGGTAAAATTTCGAGATGAAATTTATTTTAAGGGGGAGAGAATTGTAACACCCCTATGTTTGGTAGTGCGTTCTACTGTTCTGGTAACAGTGTCTGTCCGGACAGCTAGGATGCTTAGAAGTACGCTTAGATATGGGTGAGGAGACATAGAATAATGAAATACAAGAAAAGAACATACAAGAAAAACAAAGGAAAAATAATAGCAACGAAATGTAACCAAGTTAAACGAGCCGAAAATCATAGCGATGGGTGACCGCACTAGGAAGTTGCGGCGTGGATCATTCATTAGCCCTGGATCACGAGAAACCCTGAAAAATATTTTTAAGACTTAAATAAACATCTATTGAAGTATAAATGTCATTAGAAATATCAAAGAAAAATTAATTAATTAGTACAAAGAAAAATGAGAAATCGAGAAAACGATAAAACTCGGTGTTACCAAAAAATCGGGAATGCAACCCGAATAGGGGCATTGTGGTCATTTGACACCCTGAGTTGTCTTTTGACCTAAATGTCTATTAAAAATATATGATATTAAACTTTGAAAATACCATGAAAAATTAAAATGAAATACATTATGTAAATAGTGAAAGTGTGGTGGCCAAATTGCAAAAATTGGAAAGTTTAACATTAAAATAGATTTTTAATCAATTAGTGCTCCACTAACATCACTTAAATGGACCTTTAATTAACCTTTAGACAGAAAATTCTGTCATCTTCAACCTTTGGAAGAGTGGCCGAAATGAACTCCATGGGAGACTCCATGGCCAAACTCACATCCACAACCATGCATCCATGATTCAATCTTCCTTTTACCATAAATCCTTCATTAAACCTTGCATACTTAGCTTGGGGAAAACATTGGCAGCAAAAAGAAGAAGTTTGGGTGAGGTTTTGAAGAATTTCAAAAGTGGTAAGTGAGTATTTTCAATTATTGTTTCATTAAAAGTGCAACCAAGGTTGTGGGTAGTTGATTTATGGAAGAATTTTTGAAGTTTGATGTATTAATAGAGATGTACATTTTGGCAGCCATGGAAATTTAGGATATGTAGCTTTTTTTTACTTGTTTATGGTTGTTTAAGATGTTGTTATTGATGGCAGCATGGATATGTGTATAATGGTTTGGAATTGGGTATGTAAATGGGGTATATTCATGTGGTTAAATGATGTAAATGGACTTTGGAAAATTCTGTATTATAGTGTGCATATTGAGAATGGTTATAAGCTGTCCAAAATGACCAAAAAAGTGTTAAAGGTGTTAATGGTAAGGTACAAACCAGAATTGGCATGAAGGAAGTAATTTGGTAAGTGTTGAATATGTAATTGGTAAGTGATGAGAAGTGTGTAGTAGGGAAGTGTATGTTTTGGCTTAGAACCTTAAGTGTGTGACTCCAATTGGTATGAGACCAATTGGAGGTGAAACTAGGCACAAAATGTGCCAACTTTCATGAAGGAAGCTTACCAAAATTCTGCCTAGAAGGTGACTTGAAAAATGACCAAATCCGGATTACTGACTTGAAAGCCTGAAAATTGACCATTTGGGCAGTAGTTAGTGTTTTGGCCATAACTCACTCAAAACAAGTCCAAATGACCTAAAATTTTTACCATGAATAATCTAGGCATAGATCTACAATTCTTATGAAGACACCAAAGCCTAGAAAGTGCCAGAACCAAGCCAAATAGCTTGCACAAGTTCAGGTACCAAAACTGGCCGAACCAAAAGTGACCTAAAAATGACCTAAAGTTACCATTGCATTCTGTCCAGCATTGGTAAATTGACCATAACTTGGTCTACACAACTTAGAATGACCTGAAATTTTGCCCCACGTGTAATAAGACATAGACCTACAAGTTTGTAGTTTGGACCGAAACCCGAAAATCGAGGGAACTAGGTCATCTGGCTAGGTCAAATTAGTATACCGAAATTCGACAAATTGTAATAAAATTCAATATACTTGAAAATGAAATTGGTAACATATACCAACACTAAAGGGCTATAAAATATGACATATTGGTAACATTAAACCTAATTCACCTAGAATGCATCGAGGGTCAACATCTTAGGCTGACTAAGGAAATAATAGAATTCAACAAATTAATTATTAAGCCTTATTATTAGAGACGGTTTAAATGAGTACTGAAACATTTCAAATTATGTGTTTCAGTTAGCAAAGACTCAGGAAAGGGGAAGGAAACACTGAGTCAGAGCCAAGAGGCATTTATCAAAGGTTTGTGCACAAATAGTTTTTAACTGATTTTATTCTGAATATTTCATATGTAACTAATTTTGTTTTGAATATTTCATATGATTAAATGACATATTTTTCTTATGTATTATATTTAACAAGCATTGGATTTAATTCAATGATTATTGAAATTGTTATAGTATGTATGAATTTAGCTTTGTGAAATGGTATTTCCACAAGTATTAAGCATTGTTGTGGATTGAATAAATTATGTTTTGGAAAATTGCGATAGAACATGTTTTGAATTATGATGGGCAATTTGCATGAAAAAATGCAAATTTATGATTTGAATTGTGATGAGCATAAAAATTATTGGATATTTGAATTGACTTTGAATCGAATTGTATTGTGATTTATACTCACTAAAAGGATTGTGATATTGTTTATTATCTCACTATAGATGCTTGACTAGGTTATTACCTGTCTCTCTCATTTGTTGAGAAGACAATGGAGTTAGTTGTGTTTTGATTACCATGGTACGTGCACAGGCTTAGATTCTCCTCTTATTAGAGGTTAGATCTAAGTTTTATGTTATGGCCCTTTCGAAAGATTCATTATTGTGATGTGTATTGTGCACGATGATTCGACCTCCCTGACCATAGGGAGATAGAATCTGATTCGACCTCCCCGACCATAGGGAGTTAGAATCACCCCGAAGATAGCCCTTTCGGATTAGTCTTGCATAGTTAGTGAGATAAAGAATGTTTTTGAATAGTAAAGAATTGTGATTTCAATTATGATTTATGTATAATTGATTTTGTTGGAATTACCTTAAATGGTTAGTTATGATTTGATAAATTGAATTTCGTGATCAAAATTATTTTATACAAATGATTTATATTATTGGCAATGAATATTTTGAGTTTTGGAATTTGATGAGTATCCAAATTTTCAAATTATTTGCTGTAATTTTTATTAAGGTATATTGTACTATGTTTTAAATTATAGTTGTGCACCACTGAGTTCACCACTCAGCGATAGCTTTGTATGCTCTCGCAGGTGAAAAGAGCATAGAGTAATTGAATAAGCTTCTTTGAAGAGACATTCAGATCAACTCCAAGTATACCCATGTACCCAGGTTTTGATGTATGCATGTAATAATATGTATGTAAATTATTTGAGCAATTGTATAAAAACTCTTGTAAAATATTTGGATATATAATTAAATGTAAATTATTGTAAATGTAAATTTGAGATTTCATTTACCTGAATAGTTTTGTAGTATTAATTTTGAGTCTTGTAATCATTGAAATGTTTCTTTTATGATGAGGTTGGTTTGAGAATAAATCGATTTAATTATTGAGATTTGAATTGTGAGTTGAAATGAAGTTATTGGAGTTGTATTTGAGAAAACATATTGGGAGTGTTTTCTTTTGCAGGTTTGAAGAACAGTTTTCTCAAAATACAATTGGCACTCTGCCGAAATTTTGAAAAATTTTTGTAACACCAGGTTTTATTCGATGATTTAAGTTTCACGAAAATTATTTTAAAATCCCTTGTAGTATATTTAATGGGTTACCGATAGGCGAAGTACGGTAATTCATTAGGTGTACTACGGGATCATGTTACATCTTACGGAGGAGTAGGGTGTGACATTGCTAGCACCTCAAAGTCCATTTTTACACACGGAAGAGCAATGCAATCAATGATGCTAGTACTCACATAAGAATGGGTAGGACCTGGATCAAATAACACAAACACATCTTGATTAAAAGTTGAGAAGGTACTAGCCACAATATCAGATGTCTCGGCCTCTTCTCTCTGTCTCATTGCGTAGACTCTGACTGGAGCACTGCCTTTCTCTGATTGATTCACAGTGCCTTGGCTGCCTACTGGACTAACTCTACCCCTGCCTCTACCTTTGCTAGGTGGTTGTGAACCTCTGGTGACAGGACTTTGAACTGACCCTTCTGCAGTAGTAGGAGGTGGTCCAACTCTGCAAGTATTGGTGCAGTCTTTGGCAAAGTGTCCTGTGCCTTCACAATTATAACAGACTCCTATGGCCTTATAACACACCCCACCATATTTTCTTCTACAAGTTTCACATTGGCGGGGTGGGTAGGAACTTCTGGTACTCTACTAACCAGATGGAGGAGGTGTCTATCCTGAATATCTTCCCCTACCAGACTTCTTACCACCTCTGCTGTGTCCCCCATGGTTCTTCCTCTTTCCAGTAGGACCACTGGAACTTTGTTCTACTGACTTTCCCTCTTTTTCTGTCTTCCCTGATTTCTTTTTCTTAGAGGCCACTTCAGATTCAATCCTTTCTAATTCTAGTGCTTGAGAAATAAGCTCAGAGAAGTTGTTATGTTTGAATCTGACCACTTGTAATCTGATACTAGGCTTTAAGCAGGTTTCAAACCTCTTACATCTCTCCCTACTGGTAGAAAGTAGACTTACTGCATAATGACTCAGGCGGGAAAATTCCCTTTTATATTCAACTACCGATCTACTCCCCTGTTTCAGACTTAGAAACTCTTGCAGATTCTGGTCCACATAAGTATCAGGGACATATTTTTGTCTGAACTCTCACAGAAAATCATTCCATGTTAGCACTGAAGGTTCTACCAGACTATGGGGAATGGTTTTCCACCAGTCATATGCATCCCCCTGTAGTAGAGACATTGAATATTCAAATCTAAGCTCCTCTGTACAATGTAGCTTCTTGAATACCCTATCCATTCTCTCTAACCACTGTTCTGCCTCTAGAGGATCTACTATACCCTTGAACTCAGTAGCCCCATATTTCATCAATTTGTCATACTGCCTAGCAGAAGACTATGGTTGTACCACTGGTGTCTCTAGTAGGACTTAAGTAGGCATGTTATCAACCATCTGTTGGAACATTGCAGCCATCTGCTGAGCAAACTGAGCAGGAAATTGCGGTACTGAGGGGGCTGGAGCTTCCCCTTGTACCTCAACCTCTATCAATTGATCAACTGAACGACCACCCTCTTCCATAGTCAATTTGAGGATCTTAGACCTCCTGAACAAATAACACAAGGAGATTTCCTCCTGTTAGTGCATATTTACAATGTCATGTACTGTATGTATTAAATAATGACATTGAGCAGTTGTACTATAAAGAAAGAATATTCAAATTTCATGTGAAAATAGAATTTAAAAACTAACTCTGATACCACTTAAACATGTCACACCCTACCTCTCTGTAAGGCATAATATGATCTCGTAGTATACCTAATGAATTACCAAACTTCGTCTACTGATAACCCATTAAATATACTACAAGGGATTTTATAACTTTTCTTACTTCTTTTTACAGTGGTGAGCACTATTTACAGGTGTTAAAAAAATTTTTAACTGAAGTGAAACCAGATAACACATTTGAAGTATTAATAATTTCTGTAAAAATTTTGGTAGAGTGCCATCTGTATTTTGAATAAAACAGTTCTTTAAAAACCTGTAAAAAGCACTTCCAATATTTGTTCAATCCCTAAACTCCAATATCCAATCAACACAACAAGTTTCTCAATATTTGCCAACTCAAATCCACAATAATTTTCAAGTGTTTTCAAAACTGAGGTAAAAGAAATATACATCACAATATTTTTACAAGCCAAGATAATTTATAAATTTAGTTTACAACTTTAAGGTACAATTTTAATGTACAATTTTAATTTACAATTTTAATTTACAACTGCTCAAAATCAAGAACAATATACACATACACTGAACATACATTACAATACAAAATACAGAATATGGTATACTCAATATACCCGATGAACTCTCAATGTAGCACTAGCAGCCTAGTCTGCTACCCTATCAATCTGTCAACCTAAGACAGAAATGAAAAGCTATCGCTGAGCCAATGTCTCAGTGGTGCATAACATTAACAAAATACAACTTTAAATCATAAATCATAAGTCATATAAATAGTGGATACTTAAAAGCATATTTAAAAAATTTAAACTCCATTTCATAATATCACAATAAATATCAATAAATCACGCACACAGCTTAATCATGTTCCAAAGTCCAATTCATCCCAAGAGCCGATGGCAAATGAGGAATAACATAGCTAGCTAGCAATAATATGAGTACTTATTCTATTCGTCCTCAACAGGCACACACCTCAACACTTTAGCCAGAGAGGGAATTAAAAGTCAATTCATCCCACTAGACAAGCTAGTGAGGAATTCAATCAATATACAAGATAGCTGTGGTTTCAAACCATTTACAATGTTTTTCAAGCAATAAGTATCCATCAAATATCATTAAGACAATTTTTCACAATTTAAACAATAATAAATAATTTGTCATAATTCATTTCAATTGAAAAATTCAAAAGAAGTAACTGTTGTGTACAAACCTCTGATAAATGTCTCTTGGCCCTGAGTCAGTGTTTCCTTCCCCTTCCTTGAGTCTTTGCTAATTGAAACACACAATTTGAAGTGTTTCAGCACTCATTTAAAATGTCTCTAACAATAAGGCTTAATAATTAATTTATTGAATACTATTATGTCCCTTAGTCAACCTAAAATGTTGACCCTCGATGCACTCTAGGTGAATTAGGTTTAATGTTACCAATATATCACATTTTATAGTCCTTTAGTGTTCGAACATGTTACCAATTTCATTTCGAAGTATATTACATTTTATTGCAATTTGTCGGAATTCGGTATGCTAATTTGACCTAACTGGATGACCTAGTTCCCTAAGTTTTCGGGTTTCGGTCCAAACTAAAAACTTGTAGGCCTATGTCTTATTGCACGCGAGGCAAAATTTCAGGTCATTCTGAGTTGTGTAGACCAAGTTATGGTCAATTTACCAATGCTGGACAGAATGTACCAAAATGGTAACTTTAGGTCATTTTTAGGTCACTTTTGGTTCGGCTAGTTTTATACCCGAACTTGTGCAAGCTATTTGACTTGCTTATGGTCATTTCTGGGTGTTTATGTCTTCATACGAATTGTAGATATATGTCTAAACTATTCATGGTAAAAATTTTAGGTCAATTGGACTTGTTTTGAGTGAGCTATGGGCAAAACACTAACTACTGCCCAAATAATCAATTTTCAGGCTTTCAAAGCACTAATCCGGATTTGGTCATTTTTCAAGTCACCTTCTAGGCAGAATTTTGGTAAGCTTCCTTCATGAAAGTTGGCACATTTTGTGCCTAGTTTCACCTCCAATTGGTCTCATACCAATTGGAGTCACATAGTTAAGGTTCTAAGCCAAAACATACACTGCCCTATTACACATTGTTCATCCTTACCAATTACACATCCAACACTTACCAAATTAACTCTTCCATGCCAATTCTGGTTTGTACCATAACACTAACACACTTTACTTCACATTTTTTGTCATTTTGGCAGCTTGTAACCACTCTCAACAAACACACTTTAATACAGAATTTTTCAAAGCCCCATTTACAACAATTAAAGTCCCATTTACAACAATTCAACCACATGAACCTACCTCATTTCCATGTCCAAATTCAAACAATAATTTATATACACATGCAGCCATCAATGACAACATAATTCAACAATATTTCATGAACTCAAACACTTCAATCTTCCTCATGAGGCTACCACAAATTTACATATACCCATCAACCTCCATTTGCAATTTTCAAGCTTACAAATCAAACATTACTCATGGAATTCAGCTACAATACAATCAAACATTTAAATCATCATTCAAACCACTATTTACGTGTAAGAACAAACTGTTCATAATGAAGTTCCATGGCTGCCAAAATGTACATCTCCATTAAAACATCACACTTCAAAAATTCTTCCATAAATCAACTACCCACAACCTTGGTTGCACTTTTAATGAAACAAGAATTGAAAACACTCACTTACCACTTTTGAAGTTCTTCAAAACCTCACCAAAACTTTCCTTTCTTACTCCCAAAATGTTACCAAGCTGTATAGAACAACTTTAGTGAAGGAACTTTAATAAATGGAAGCTTGGATCATGGTGAGAGAGAGCTTGTTTGTGAGGCGGCCATGGGAGGGTTTCTTCCAAGCTTTGGTTCGGCCAGGGAAAACTTTAAGGAAGAAGAAGGTGGCAGAAGATAATGGAAGGAAATTATGTTTTTTTTAGCCTTTATATGACACATACTCCTCCACTAACTCAAATTAAAATTAGTTTAATCTAAAGTTTTCATAATTGCATTTAATCCCCCACATTTCCCTAAATTTCATTACATGTATAATTGTAATTTTTTTCATAGGTTTTCCAAAATTTAATATTACTTATTTTTAATGGACATTTAGGTCAAAAGACAACTCGGGGTGTCAAATGACCAAAATGCCCCTGTTCGGGTTGCATTCCTGATTTTTCGGTAACACCAAGTTTGTCGTTTTCTCAATTTCTCGTCTTTCTTTGTACTAATTAATTAATTTTTCTTTGATATTTCTAATGACATTTATACTTCAATATATGTTTATTTAAGTCTAAAAAATATTTTTCAGGGTTCCCCGCGGTCCAGGGCTAGTCAACGGTCCACGCCGCAACTTCCCTGTGCGGTCACCCATCGCTAGGGTTCTTGGCTCGTTTAACTTGGTTGCATTTCATTGCTATTATTTTTCCTTTGTTTTTCTTGTATTTCATTATTTTATGTCTCCTCACCAATATTTAAGTGTAGTTCTAGGCATCCTAGCTGTCCGGACAGACACTGGTCACTGGAACAGTAGAATGCACTACCGAACATAGGGGTATTACAGTGAATGTACATTAAATATTTTGAATGCAATGTGTATGAATTATTTTAAAATCTTGAGATGATAATTTTGATTTGAATTATGGATTTTGAATTGAATTGTTATTGAGGATGTTGGTTTAAAAAATTTGGTGGTTGGGTTGTGATTGAAACTTATTTGGAAATGCTTTTCTACAGGTTTAAATTTTTTATCTTTCTCAATTACAGCCGGCACTCTCCCGAAATTTTTACAAAATTTGTGAAAAATAGAAATTGTCAAACATTTTACTTAGTTTTTAAACTTCAGTTAAAAGTTTTTAATTCCTACTAAAAATGCTCGCCACCTTCAAAAAGGAATAGAATTGTTTCAAAATCCCTTGTAGTATATTTAATGGGTTATCAGTAGACGAAGTTCGGTAATTCATTAAGTATACTATAGGATCATATTACGCCTTACAGAAGGGTAAGGTGTGACAGCGCACCTTTATTGATTTTAAGGACTTGAACACCATAACTCCAAAGGATATGTATGTGTTGCTAATAGTAGATATGCTAGTTAATGCTGCTACTAAGAATGAATTGTTGTCCTTTCTTAATAGTTTCTTAAGATACAACCAAATATTCACTCACTATAGAGTGTGTCCAAGACTGTCTTCAAATGCTCTGGTTCCATTGGACATTTGAGCAGCTGATTGTGCCCCTTCAACTTAAACAAAGCTAGTGCTACTTACTAGAGAGCCATGTATGTAATATTCCATAATATATTGGGACATTTCATGAAGTTGTATATCAATGACATACTAGTAAAATCCATAAAGGTTTATGAACACATAGACCATCTGAGGAAGAGTTTCCAGAGCATGAGATAGCACTAACCCTTTGAAATGTATATTCAAGGTTAAAACTAAGAATTTCTTGGGGTTCCTAGTATATCAGAGAGAATAGAGTTTGATTAGAATAAGACCAAAGCTATCTAGGAAGCCAAACCACCCCAGACTAAGAAATAATTACAAGGATTCATAGGGTAGGTAAATTACTTAAAAAAGGTTTATTTCTAGCCTTGTAGGGAAAGGCAAAGAAATTTCTAACCTTTTGAAACTCAAGCAGGAGAGTGAATTCAAATGGGAAGAAAAGGAGTAGTAAGCCTTCAAAAAAATTAAACAATATCTCACCATGCCGTCAGTTCTAGCTCCCCCTAGGGGAGTTGATGCACTAAAGCTCTATTTGTTTGCTGCTTTTTACTTTATTGGTTGTCTTCTAGCTCATGATAACTAGATGGGTTAGGAGCAAGCAATATACTATCTCAGCTTAAATCTCAAAAATATAGAGACCAGGTAGTATCTCTTATATAGAAGCTTTGTTAGAATTACCTTCCTCATGAAGCTAAAATCTCACGAATATAGAGACCAAGTAAATTACTTGAAAAGGTTTATTTCTTGTCTTGTATTTTTCTTGTATGAAGTTGAGGCACTATTTGATTGGATCCATAATATATGTGGTCTCATAGATTGACTTGATGAAATACATGTTATATAGACCATTAATTACTAGTCGCAAATTGGGAAATGTTAGCTTTATTAGAATTTACATTAATCTACTTTCCTTAGAAAGTTTTGAAGGAATAGGTGCTTGTAGATTTCTTGGCTAATCACCCTTGCTTGGAGGTGATAAAACTAGTGGGACAAGACTTGAATATCTTCAGTGCTGAGAAAGTATCCTAGACTATTTAGTTTGATAGTTCTAGTACAGAGGCTTTGATAGGTGTCGGGATTATAATTACTTCACTTATAGGAACCAAGTCATCTTAGTCTTTCAATATAGAATTCCAATCCACTAACAACTAAGCTGAGTATGAAGTACTAATTATTGGCTTGAAGGATCCTCAAGGAATTGGGAGTAGAGGAGGTGCATATAACGGGTATTCACAGTTGGTTATCAAACAGCTAATAGGAAAGTATTAGTGTGGCAGTATTTCTTTAGCCTCTTATTTTGCCATAGCAGTGCAGCTTTTGGATTGCTGTAGAGGCATCTTTCACATATGTGCTAAGGGAGGCTAATTAGGAAGTAGATGAGTTGGATTAGCTAGCCTTTGGCCTTAAAGATGGCCCAAGAGCAAACCCACCGAATGAATGATCTTAATCGAAAAAGAGGAAGCAACTCTCCATCGAATAAAGAGGTATACCAATTGACTTGTTCAACACTAACCTCTCAATTCGAGTGTCCAATATCATCAAAGTCCAAACCCTGAATTATTTTTTGTCATTAATTATTTTTTAGGCACATAATTAATTAAATTATTTTTTGTTAAATTAATTTAATTAATTTTATTATATTAATTTAATACTGAGGCTTAAATAGTATTTATTAATTAATTATTTTGGGTGCATAATAATAAGATAGTTATGAAGTGGAAGTTAATTGTTCATAGGGAGTTATAAGGTGGTTTTCAATATGAACGGGTAGGTAAGATGCAGTTTGCAAAAGTGGGAGTAACTTCCATAAAGTGCAGAATTTGAGTTCCATGGCTTCTAGAGACTTATAAGTTATTTCAGGTGAAACTATAAATAGACAATGGCTTGCTACAGTAAAGGCCCCCAACAACTTAATCAATCAACCAAATCAAACTCCAACAATCAATTTATATTTATTTTATTAGTCTTTTATTTTATAGCTCTATATTTAACTTTCCAAACCTTGTTTAATTTCCTTCAACTTTGTAATTAATTTCTCAGCAATCAATACAAGCTCTTTTTAATTTTCTGTCCAATTTACCTTGCTATTTGACAAAATTATACTCAGTATAGTCAAATTCATGCAATCTTTGGTTTTAGAAGTTAGTAGCATACATTCAATATCTTCCACGCTTGTAATTTCTAAGTTGTTAATTAGTTAAATTTTTTTTTAAGGAAATAATTTTTTATTAATTAATTTATTAAATTAATATTTAATTAATTTGAAATCAACTGAATTAAAATCATCAAATTAATGATGTAACGGAAAATCATGAAGGTCAGTTTTATATACAAATCGAATGTGCCAATAAGTGGGCTTAGTTTCTTTCACTTCAGCAATAATTTATCATTAGAATATTATACTGAGATGGTGATTTATGGTACCAGTGGCAATAAGACATTGAAGTTGTCTTGGTAATATCATGTTAAAATTTGAAGATAAGGATCTGGAGAGGTGCATAGGGATTAGGGTTATCGACCTTTGGCTTGATTATACTAAAGTCAAGAATGGCTTAGTTTCTATCTAGAGAAGGACAAGGTTAACCTTAGGTATTTCATCCACCTGCAAGGTCTCTTTTCTGTCTTTTTGTTCCTAAACCAAATGTAGAGAGGCAACTATAAAATCATCAGGGAAGCGTAGCTAATCCTTCCCTCGCAGGTTTTGTCATTTGATGAAGGGGAAGATTTGATTTCTTCTTTTTTCTTTGTTTAATTTCTTCTCCCCTTTTCACGAGAAAAAGAAAAATTTTATAATGGTTGTTTCTTTCAGAAGAGGAGAAAGTACCTTCCAAGCAATGCCAAGGCCTTTCAGAAGCAGTCAGAAGTCACTGAAAGATGCTCTCATAGCGCAAGAGTCTCCAGGCTCTGTAAACACCACTCCACATGTAGTCATAGTTATGGATGCACTAAAAGAGTTCACCATAGACCCACTTAGGTGGGCCCTTGAGAATATTATCGCCGCTGGTTGTGTTGTCACTCTCCTTGGAATTATGCCTTGGCTTAATATTCCTTGTGAGTATGAAATTTAATCGTCTCATACAAGCATGCATGACAAGTTATAAGCAATTTCTATAGTATTAGCAATTTTCAAAACATTAAAAAAATCATTTGCTGGAGACCGACCGCCCAATTCATGAAAATATTACATATGTTTATCATTAGTTTTTTTTTTAAATAATTATTTTATTGTACATTTGTGCTGTTTAATTAGTATCCTCAAAGACACAAGAAGTTTGGGCTTTGGAGTTCGAAGAAGTATCTATGGCACAAGAGACTAATGAACCGAAGATAGATCCGAAGCTTCTAAAACTTAAAGAAGTGGTGGACCTCTGCAAAATATTTGGGGTATGTGCATGTCAATTGTTAGAAAAGTTAATGCTGTTTTTATTCGTTTAATTTTAATTAAAATTTAAATTCAAGAATTTATAATTTAAAGACTAATATTATAAGTGGAGATTATGATTCAATGCTTAAATTAATTATTATTCATTTCTAATTAGTGAACATGCAATGCAGGTTGTCCTACATAAGGAAGTTGTGATGGGTTTTCCTTTGAAATTGGTAGTGCTTGAAAAAATTACAAGCCTTCATGCCACATGGGTGGTATTTGATAGGTAATGCTTTATAAATATATATAAATTTTTTAGTATTTAAATTTTAATATATTTATATTTAAAATTAATATTAACTAATTATAATAGAAAAACATAAATATAATATTACATAAATTATTAAAAGGCATTTATAAAATATTGACAAAATAACTATAAAAAATGCATAAATAATATGCAATATAAAACATAAAAATTATAAATTCATCTAAAAAATTAAAATAATTTCATTTTAAATATGATACTATCAATTAATAAATTTTATTTTTTTATCTACATATTTAAATTTGATTGTAAAAATTTAAGAGTTAAATATTTAAATATGATACTATCAATTAATATATTTTATTATTTTTCTTATTTGCATATTTAAAACTGATTCTAAAAATTTTTAAAGTTAAATAAATAAATAAATAAAATTTTCAAGTAAAATAATATAAGATTATTTAAATAATATTATGTACATTAATTATATATAAATAGGTTTAATAAAGGATATTTACGGAAATAATGTTGTGATAATAATGTAAAATTCTCTCCAAAACTCAAGACATATTTGAAATTGAAACAATGATATAAAGTATGTATTTATTATTTAATCAATACGACGTAAAATATAATAACAAAATTTTTAATAAAAAAATATATTTTATTAATTGAAAATAAAATACAAAAATAAAATATAATCAACATATTATATTTTTCATAAATAATTTTTTTTAAAAGTAATACTGCAAATTTTTAAATAACACATTTAATAACAAAGAACTTGAATTCTGACAATTAATTGTTAAAAAAAATAATAATTTAATATAAGAAAAATAAAATAATATTTTAAATTTTTATTAGTTATTCCATTTTTTTATTTTTATTATTTTTAATGAAGACTGAACTTTTTATCTCATAATTTTTTAGTGGTGATTTCATAAAATTATAAAAATAAAAATATTTTTGATAAAAATAATAGTAAATAAAAATAAATATTAAAAAAACAAAATAATTTAAGATTTTTTAAATCAAATCATCATTTTAAATATATATAAAAAAATTTATATTCTCTTAAAATATTAAAAAAATTCAATTAGCTTTATTATTATATTTAATATTATTCTAAAAAAATATTAGTAATAAAAAAGTTATAATGATAATAAAAAAATAAATGGAAAAAGATGCATGTTTGTATAATATAAAATTTACGTATAAAAGCTAAGTTATTTGGCCATCATTATATCTAAAATTATCACTATCATTATAATTATAATTAGGATTTATATATTTTTATTGAATAAATGCAATTAAAATAATAAATAATAATTTTTTTATTTCAAATAAATATTATTTTTCTAATAATCATAAAAATATATGAGCATAAAATATAAAAAAAATATTGGTATTAATAACTTAAATTACATATTTATTACTAAAAATTAAATAATTATTAATTAATACGTTAATTTCTTTATTAATTAACATATTATTATTTTCATAGAAAGTGTTATGTGGCAGAAAAACATTTTCATAGAAAATGCCATATAGGTTTAGCCACATGGCAAGCTCTCGAAAAGTTTAGCCTACTTTATGTATGTAATAACAAATAGATTTCAACACATTTATCCTGTTTAAATATTTGTATATAAAAGAAGAAAGTTTGTTTAGAAATATATGGGCTTGAGAAATATAAACTGATAATTTTTTTGTGTTTGTTAACAGATATCAAAGAAGAAACAGAGAGTTCTTTGCCCACAGAGTACCATGTAATATGGTAATGATGAATGAGAACAGGGAAGCAGATATGATTAGAGGGCAACCCATGATTGATAATGGAGAGTTTACTCCAGGGGAATCACCAGCCTCTTTGATTCCTACTCAGCTCTTAATTTCTAATGGATGGAGGGCTGGGGAAATTCCTGGAGAACCGTGTTGAGATATATATATATATATATATATAGACACGAACTTGGTGGTGCCAAAATGCAGGGAGGAAGCAATGGGAAGTCAATGAGGATGATGACCTGAGTTAACACTTCACAATTGGCTCTCTTTTTCTTTCTCTCTCGAATTTCTCCTGCGATATTGTATCTATGTTTCCAGATGGCTCTGCTATCGCTATATAAGGGTTTAGTTCCCTATGTTATAAAATTGATCTTGCTTGATATTACAATAGTATTTCAAACACAAATTAGTTTTAATCCGAGTTAGTCTACTTGTCTTTTAAGAGCGTGAGATTTTGAGTTTGAGTTCTAGTAAAAACTAGTTAAAAATATATGTATATATTTCAAATCATATTTTATATGAATATCTTACAAAGAATAGCAATCCAGTTACAAATCAACATCTTGTTTATATTAAATAATTATTAAAAGTTATTAATTATTTTAGTTATATAAATATTTATAATTAATTTTGTTAAAAATGAATTTAATTAATTTTATTTTATTAATTTAATTAGAAGGCTAAAAGCAATTAATTAATTAATTAATTATTAATACTTATTAAGATAAAAATGCACAAGAGGTTAGCTAGAGGTGAGAAGTTATAAAAAAGTGGAGTGGTAGGTAATAACTTCCTTCAAAGTGTAGAACATGAGATTGTGAAGGTTTAGATACTTTCGAGTGCTTCAAAGGAAAGACTATAAAATAAAGATGACTTGCAATATTACAAACCTCACTCAATCAATCAATCAAATCCGAACTAGAGTGTAGCAGCGTTCATCCATTACATTTACCATTATTTTCAATTCAAACACTACAAGAAAATATCAAAACAAAAATCGAATTTGGAAATGGATTTATGTCAGTTTGTAATTTGAAACGGCTTTTGAAACGAAAATTTGGAAGAATGGGTTAAATATATTAGAAACCGATTTAAAATTGAATTTTGAAATAGAAACATATCAGTTTCTAAATTTCGCGGCATGATTTGATGCCAAATTTAGCATTGTTTAGAAACCGATTACAAATCGATATCTGAAACCGAATCATTTTCCATTTCTAATTAGTAATTGATTTCTTCGGTTTCAAAAGTTTAGGTAAGATAATTAGATTTCATTTTCATATTAGAATTTGATTTTTTCACTTTCTAATCCCATGACTTAGAAATCGATTGTTTCGATTTCAAAATTTAAGATAGGATAGTTTGATTTAATTTTATATTAGAAACTGATTCTGTCAGTTTCTAAGTCCATGATTTAGAAATCGATTATCTCGGTTTCAAAATTCAAGATAGGATAATTAGTTTTCATGTTCATGTTAGAAACCGATTCTTCAGTTTCTAATTCCATGATTTAGAAACTGATTGGTTCGGTTTCAAAACTTAAGATATATAATTAGATTTCATGTCCATATTAGAAATCGATTCCGTCGGTTTCTAATCCCATAATTTAGAAACCGATTGATTCAGTTTCAAAAGTTAATGTTTTCATGATCATATTTGTAACACTCCTATTTGTATAGCTAGGTATATTTCACTGTTCCGGTGACCAGTGTCGGTCCGGATAATTAAGAGAATTAGAACCACATCTAAGATACCTAGAGAAGCCCTGAACACGAATAATTAGTAATTGCCAAATAGTTAAGTATAAATAAGAAAAACAGAACATAAGAGGTTAAATGAGCCGAGAGTCACAGCGAAGGGTGACTTTCTCGAGAAGGACAGCGAGGTCAATTTAAACTCAAATTTCAAATCATAAAATGTGACGCCGCGGTCCTTAGGACTATTGCGAACACAGTGGAAAAGAGAAAATCATGAAAAAAAGGTTGTTAAGCCAGTCAAATAATTAGGTCAGGGAGCCGGAAGAAATATTGAATTATTTGCAAACCGTGTTAAACCGACGAGGGGCAATTTGGTCAATTGATCTCGAGAGCTGACTCCTGACCTAATTGTCAAATAAAATTGGAGAAAAGAAAATTTTGGAGTCGGGAATTAAATTAAAGAACTAATAGAAAAATAAATAGAAAGAAAAAAGAAAATGAAAAAGTAAAGGGAGATGACATAATGCATGACATCATGCATGATGCCATAAATATTATAATTAATAAATTTAATTAAATGGATTTATGGTCTTCCATCCTTGTTACCGCCCTCACTCTCTCTCCCTTCTCCATGATTGTCCACCATTGAAGAGCTATTCAACCTTGAATAACTTAATGTTCTTTCACTAAAATTAACCCTAAACTCTAGAAAGCTTCTCAAGAACCCTAGACAAGAAGTATAGAAGAAAGAAAGAGGAAGAAAAATAGAAAATTGAAGTTTTGGGAATCCAAAGCAAAGGTTAGAGTTTTAACTCTCTATTTTCTAAATTTAATTCATGTGTAGTTAGTGAAATAGCTTGTAAATTATGAGAAAGTTGAAACAAATTAAAAGTGTGGATTATAAGTGTATTTCGGCTAGCATGGTGGGGAGTGTGATTTGCATGGTTTGATTGATTTGGATGGGAATATGAACCTCAAGTAGTTCAATGATTATAGTTAAAGGCTTTGAATTAGCTAAATGCAAAGAACTTGTGAACTAGGGTTTGGACACTTAGGGTTTAGAGACAAAAATATGAGAAATTGGTAAATGATGTCTTTGACCTATTTTGAAGTGAGAAATGGTCATTTGTGACCAAATGAAGTGTGTTAGAAGTGTTTGAACCAAAAGCAAATTTGGATTCAATGTGGCCATGCTGCAGGCAGCAGGACCAAGGTTCCTTTGATTGACCAAAACTGAAAATTTACAAGTCCAATTGGTATGAGACCAATTGAAATTGAAAATAGACACAAAATGACACAATTTTCATTCAGGAATCATACCCAAAAAGTGACCAAAACCTAGTGAACAAATTGACCAAATCTAGAAATTCTCAGTCTGCCCTGTACAAACTGACCAAATGAACAGTATTCGTTCATTTGGCCCTAACTTGAGCTAAGCAGGTCTAAATGACCTAAAATTTTACCAGTGGACAGATGAGATATAGAGCTAAAACTTTTATGAAGAACACAAACCCAAATTATGCCATTAACCAAGTCATTTGGCCACCCAAATTTGGTAACCTAAAACTGCCAGAACCAAAAATTTGCCCAGAAAATCTGGGTTAAGTCCAATCCGGCAGCCATGGTTCAAATAGCTATAACTTGAGCTAAAAAACTCTAATTGGAGTGATTCAAAAAGGAGAATAAACTTAAGACAATAGATAACGTTTTCTATGAAAAGAGTTTTGCCAAATTCAAATAGAAAAATGATCAATGGAACAGTGCAACCTATGACACTAAAATTGAAAATTTACAATTTTGCCTAAAAGACCTAAGTTTTGAGAAAACAACCAAAACCAACAAAATTGGTAACCAAAATGTGGTATGTGAGTGAAGTTGGAGTTATCATACCTATTAAGCCTTAGAAAGTCAACAAATTGACTTGAATAGTACCATGAATAGTAACTCCAAAATGAAAATTTTCAAGAATGTTAGTTTAAGCATATTTGGGCTAGGATTAAGTATTTATGAATTAATTATTGGATTTATTGTGAAATAAGATACTGAAACACTATAAATTTTGTGTTTCAGCTGAAAACGACCCGGAAGGTATAAGGGACTGAGTCAAGGCCTAGAGGTGACTCACGTCAGGTTTGTGCACAACAAACTTAAAATTCTTTGTTTCTACTTGACAATTCTTGAAATAAATGTTGTGAATAATTTTGATTATTATGGCTTTGAAAATATTATTTGAAAAATAGTGTGTTGCCTACTTTGTTAATGAAAAGTTTGGAATGAAATATGATTTGTAAATTGTATGAAATGTTTGAATAAGTTGATTTAAATTGTTTTTAATTCACACTTGGCATGGCAATATTAACATGTTCCTCCTCCACTTGTGGGGTGAGTTTGATATTTGACTATATTCCTCCCTCTCTGGCTTCCCAGTCTGAGGGGGTGAGTATGGATGAGTTCTCATTAGCTAGCTAGCCACCTCCCTCATTGATTTCAATTAGTGGGGTGAGTTGCCTTGTTGTGATGTACACACGACATGTTCGAAAATTTTGTGTCATGACCTAAGTTGTGTTATTGTTTGGCAACACTATGTTTATTAAATTGTTTGATCAAGTTGTGCTATATTAAGTTTTGAAAATTATGAATTATTATAAATGTGATCTGAGAAAATAAAAAAAAATTGTGAAATGCAATTATGAGGTTTTTGAATAATGATTTGTTCATAAATGTTTTATATTATGCATTTTATGCTTTATTGTGCACCACTGAGTATTTATATACTCAACGATAGCTTTAACTTGCTGTCGTAGATAGAGAAAAGGACATAGCAGCAGAGCGAGCTGCTACAGTTAGAGAGGAGCACAGTTGAAGAATTTTTGTACGGGTATTTGTCTATACCCTAGTGGTTTAGTTTTATGTAAATATGATAGTATGCATATGTATCTCTGTAATTTGAGCAGTTGTATAGATAAAATTGTAATAATATTATTTTCGAGATTTTGCATCTGTAAATTAACTTATGATTGTAAATTAATGATTTAAAATGCAATGTGCATGAGTTATGAAATGTTTTGAGATATTAATTCTTGATTTGAAATTTGGATTTTGAATTGAAGTGTTGCTATTGCTGTTGATTTGAAGTTTGGTGGTTGCAAATGGAGTTATGATTAAGAAATATATTAGGAGTGTTTCTATTTTCAGGTTTTGAAGAACTGTTTTCTCAAAATACAGACGGCACTCTGTCGAAATTTTTATAAAAATTACGGAAAAATAAAATGAGAGAAAAATCTTAACTAGTTTTCAAACTTCAATTAAATATTTTTATTTCCTACCAAAATGCTCACTACTTCCAAAATGTAAGAAAATAGTTTTAATATCCCTTGTAGTATATTTAATAGGTTACCGGTAGGTGAAGTATAGTAATTCATTAGGTGTACTACGGGAACATGTTACATCTTACGAGGAGTAGGGTGTGACATGTTTAGTGGTATCAGAGCAAGGTTTTAAAATAAATTTTAAACTGTGAATTTGAAATATTTTGTCGGTAAATACAACTGCTCAAATGTTTGACATATATGACATATTTACATCATGAATATGCACTAAAAGAGGTCAACGTCCTTGTGTTTGTTATCAGAGAGTATAAAATTTTTGGAAAAACAGAATAGAAGAGGGAAATCATTCCGTAGAGCAATCTATCGAGGCTGAGGCCCGAGGAGAAGCCCCAGCACTCCAGAATGTGAGTGGGTCAGCTACTCCAGCTCCTCCTCAAGCACCGCAGTTCCCTACTCAGTTTGCACAGCAGATGGTTGTGTTCTTTCAACAAATGGCTGGAAATATGCCACCTCAAGCATAGACACAAGCACTTACAGCACAACCATAGCCTCCGGCTTGGCAATATGAGAAATTAATGAAATTTAGGGCTACAAAATTCAAAGGAACAGTGGATCCACTTGAAGCAGAACAGTGGTTAGAGAGGATGGAACGGGTTTCCAGAAAACTACAGTGTGTTGAAGAGTTGAAGTTTGAATATTCAATATCACTTCTGCAAGGGGATGCATATGAGTGGTGGAAGACCATCCCCTACGGTTTGGTAGAGCCACCAGTCCTCACATGGGCAGACTTTTTAAGAGAATTTCGATAAAAGTGGGTCCCCGATACTTATGTAGACATGAAGCTGTAAGAGTTCTTAAGATTGAAGCAAGGGGATAGAACTGTAGCAGAGTGAGCGGGACTTTTCAAGACAAAGCCATTATGCTGGAAGCTTAGTCTCCACCCCCAGAGACCGGTGTAAAAGGTTTGAGACTAGGTTGAGGCCTAGCTTGAGAATGCAAGTGGTAGGGTTCTGACACCAGAATTTTTCTGAATTGATTTCACAAGCCCTAGAACTGGAAAGGATAGAATCAGAATGGGCAGTGAAAAAGATTACACAAGAGAAAGAGAAAACTGAAAAGGTTACTAGTCAAGCTACTGAGAGTGGCTCTAGGAAAAAAAATTTTTTGGAGGATCTAGCTCGCGCAAATCGGGTAGAGGTATATCTTTTAGACAGAAACCATCCCAATCCGATCAGCAAACTCAACAGAAACGCAGAAATATGTTGTCGGATCGACTTTGTGAGACTTGTGGTAAACCACATAGTGGAGTATGTTATAGAGCTATATAAGCATGTTTCAATTGTGGAGAGACTGGTCATTTTGCTAAGGATTGCATAAGTCCACGCCGTTATGGATCATTTACCAAGGCAGAAGGATCAGCCCAAGTTTATACCCCGAAGAGTTTACTAAAAGTTGGTAGAGGCAGAGGCAGAGGTAGAGGTAGTACACCTGGAAGTCAGAGTACTGTGAATCAACTAGGACAAGGTGATGCTCCAATGACAGTATACACTATGCGACAGAGGGACGAGGATGAGACTTCTGGTATGGTGCTGGTATTTTCTCAATTCTTAACTGAGATATGTATATGTGTAAAAAAAAAAAATCAATTTGATATGTTAGTGACTAGTCTTTTTACAATTAATTTTGGAAAAGTTTGTCAGTGAAAAGTATTTGCTAGCACATAAGAATTTGTAAAGTTAATTAGTAAGCCTAATTATGCAAGGAAAGAGAACCTAAAAGTAAGTTATAGTAATATAGCTACTTTAAATGCGGGTAAGGGTATTACTGCTGATAGATGTCAGTGGCTACCATAATTAAAATAAGTTCAAGATATTAGTGAATTTAAAAGAAATAAGATATAGGGAAGTTTGTTCTATTGGGATTAAAATCCCTTGTAGGGTACTTAATGAGTTATCGGTAGGTGAAGTTCGGTAGTTCATTAGGTATTCTACGGGATTATGTTATGCCTTACAGAGATGTAAGGTGTGACATGTTTTAGTGGTATCAGAGCAAATTTTTTGAAGTATGTTTTACTTATGAATTTGTGTCTTTTCTTTGCTAAGTACAACTGCTCAATGTCCTTATTTGTTACATACAGTACATTACATCATAAATATGAGCTAATAGATGGAAATATCCTTGTGTTATTTGTTCAGGAGATAGCTTACTTCGGATTGATATGGAAGAATGGGATTGCTCAATTGAGCAATCTGTTGAAGTTGAGGCACAAGGGGAAGCCCTAGCTCTACAAAATATCAGTGGGTCAGTGGCACCAACCCCATAAATGTCGTAGTTTCCTACATAGTTCGCACAGCAGATGGCGGCAATGTTTCAACAAATGGCTAGGGGTATGCCTGCTCAAGCTCCCCCCAGACTACTGTGGTGCAACCCCAAGCTCCAGTCAGACAATATGATAAGTTATTGAAGTATGGGGCTATGGATTTCAAGGGTACAGTAGACCCTTTAAAGGCAGAGCAATGGCTAGAAAGAATGGACAGAGTGTTCAAGAAGCTGCACTGCCCAGATGAGTTGAAATTTGAATACTATGTATCACTACTGCAAGGGGATGGGTATGATTGGTGGAAGATTATCCCCCACAGCTTGGCAAAACCACTAATACTGACTTGGGATGACTTCATCAGAGAATTCAGATAGAAATACGTCCCAGATGCATATATAGATCAGAAACTACAAGAATTTCTAAGTCTGAAGCAAGGCAATAGATCAGTGGTAGAGTATGAGAGGGAGATCTCCTGCTTAAGCCACTATGGTAGGAGTCTCCTTTCTACTAGCAAGGAAAGGTGTAAGAGATTTTAGACGGGATTGAAGCCCAGCCTACAGATGCAAGTAGTGGGATTCATTCCAGCTACTAGTGCTCCTAGTAGGCAAGGGTCATATTGTAAAAGATTGCACTAGTGCACGTAGAGTCGTTCCAGCTCCTACTACTGCAGAAGGATCTATTCAGAGTCCTGCTCCCAGAGGTTTACAACCAGTTGGCAGAGGAAGTGGCAGAGGTAGAGGCAATGCTTTAGGCAATCAAGGTACTGTTGGTCAATCAGCACAAGGAAGTGCTTCAGCCAGAGTTTATACAATGAGATAGCGAGAAAAGGCTGAGACTTCTGATATCATAGCTGGTACATTCTATATCTCTGATCAAGATGTATTTGTACTCTTTGATCCGGGTTTAACCCACTCATATGTTAGTGCTAGCATAGTTAGTTCACTTGCTGTTCCATGAGTTAAAATGGGTTTTGAAGTGCTAGTAACTAGTCCATTAGGAAAAGAGGTTCGGGACAACAGAATCTATAGAGACTGTCCTTTGGTGATCCAAGGACATGTTTTTCTGTCAGATTTGATTGAAATACCCTTCAAAGATTATGATATTATCTTGGGCATGGATTGGTTAGCCAGGCATCACGCCATGATTAACTGTAGACTGAAGACAGTCACTTTTGGTCTCCCTCTATACAGTGATGTGGTAATACATGGGGAGAGGCATTTACTGCTATCAAACATCATTTCGGCTACACTAGCTAGAAGGATGATCAGAAAGGGGTGCGAAGCATATTTGGCACATGTGATAGACACCCAAGTGGGGAGCCCAGCACTGAGGGACATCCCTACAGTATGTGACTTTCTGGATGTGTTTCCTAATGAATTGCCAAGATTACCTCCAGAAAGAGAGGTGCAGTTTGAGATTGATGTTATGCCTAGTGTGGACCCAATCTCTATAACACCATATAGAATGGCACCAGTAGAACTAAAAGAGTTGAAAGTGCAGTTGCAAGAGCAGCTTGATAAGGGCTTTATCTGCCCTAGTGTGTCACCTTGAGAAGTGCCAGTTCTGTTTGTTAAGAAGAAGGATGGCACTCTCCGCTTATATGTTGATTATCGACAGTTGAATAAGGTGATAATAAAGAAAAGGTATCCATTGCCCCGCATTGATGACTTGTTTGATTAGTTGAGGGTTACAGCTGTGTTCTCCAAAATTGACCTGAGATCAGGTTATTATCAGCTGAAAGTACAAGAGCAGAGTATTTCTAAAACTGCCTTCAGAACCTGCTATGGCCATTATGAGTTCTTGGTTATGCCATTTAGGTTAACTAATGCTCCGACTGCTTTTATGGATCTAATGAACACTATCTTCAGACCATACCTCGACTAGTTTGTTGTGGTATTCATAGATGATATATTAATTTATTCGAGGAGTGTAGAAGAGCATGATAGACATCTGCGGATTATACTGCAGACTTTGAGGGAGAAACAGCTATACGCCAAATTATCAAAGTGTGAGTTTTGGCTGAAAGAAATATCCTTCTTGGGGCATGTAGCATCAGTAGAGGGCATCAAGGTAGATCCTAGCAAGATATAAGCTGTCCTTAATTGGAGGCCACCCATAAATATCACAGAGATTCATAGTTTTCTGGGTTTAACTGGATACTACCGTCGATTTGTAAAGGGATTCTCCATGTTGGCATCTCCATTGACCAAGCAACTTCAAAAAGATGTGAAATTTTAGTGGACGAATAAATTCCAGTAGAGTTTTGATCAATTGAAAAGGTGTTTGACTGAGGCTCTAGTCCTGACTTTACCTACTCCAGGTAAGGAATACACAGTTTACAGTGATGCTTCTCACAATGGGTTAGGCTGTGTATTGATGCAAGATCGAAATGTCATTGCCTATGCATCACGCTAGCTAAAACCGCTTGAGAGGAATTATCTGACACATGACTTAGAGCTCGTAGCTATTGTGTTCGCTCTTAAGATCTAGAGACATTATTTGTATGGGGAGAAGTGCTACATCTACACAGATCATAAGAGTTTGAAGTATTTAGGCACTCAGAAGGAGTTGAATTTGAGACAGAAGAGATGGTTAGAGTTGATAAAAGACTATGATTATCTGATAAACTATCAGCCAGGGAAAGCTAATGTGGTGGCTGACGCCTTAAGTTGCAAAACTATGGCAAGTCTACGGATTACTCCTTTGTCTATAGTACATGAGTTGAGATCATTACATGCCAGCTTGGAGATTAATGATGAGGGGCAGACATCAGTTGCATGGTATGTACAGCCAGTTTTGATTGATCAGATTAGAATGGTTGCTCAGAATGATAGGAAGTATCAAAAACTATTGGAAAAAGTCCAGCAGGGCAAGAAGCCAGAATTCTCAATAAGAGATGATGGTCTATTGTTACACCAGGGCAGAATGTGTGTTCCTAATGATGTTGATTTGAGGCAAATAAGGTGCAAAATAAATGAGTATTTCAAAAGCTGAGATGAGAGAAGTATGATACAACATTTTTTTACAGGCCAAAATAATGTATAACTTTATTTTACATCTTTAGTTTATAACTGCTCAAGACCAAGTAGAATATATACATATAGTTCACATACATTGCAAGAAAAATTATAAGGAGGTAGTATACTCAATATACCCGGCAAAATCCCAAAAGTGTAGTACAAGCAGACTACTTTACTGCTTTATCTATCTGTCTATCTGTGACAGCAATGAAAAAGTTATCGCTGAGCTAATGTCTCAGTAGCTCAGCGATGCACAACATTAAGAAAATGCAATTTAAAACCATAAACCATAAACCATAAATCATATAAACTGTGGATACTTAAAATCGTAGTTAAATTCAAAAGACAGAAAACGTCATAAAGAATTAAACTCCATTTCACAATATCTCAATAAATATCAATAAATCACACACACATCTTAATCATGATTCCAAAGTCCAATTCATCCCAAAAGCCAATGGCTAATGAGGAATAACGTAGCTAGCTAGCAATTATATGAGTACTCATCCTATTCGTCCTCAACTGACATACACCTCAACACTTCAGCCATAGAGGGAATTCAAAGCCAATTCGTCCCACTAGACAAGCTAGCGAGGAATTCAATCAAATATACATGATAGCTGTGATTTCAAATCATTTGCAATTTTTTTCAAGCAATAAGTATCCATCAAATTCCATTCAAACAAATTTTCCACAATTTAAGCAATAACATACAAATTGTCATAATTTATTTCAATTGAAAATTCAAAAGAAATAACTGTTGTGCATAAACCTCTGAAGAGTAGCCTCTTAGCCTTGACTCAGTGGTTCTTTCTCCTTCTCTGAGTCTTTACTAACTGAAACACACAATTTAAAGTATTTCAGTACTCATTTAAATTGTTTCTAATAATAAGATTTAATAATAAAATTTTATTACTACTATTTCTTTCATTAGTCAACCTATAATGTTGACCTTTAATACACACTAGGTGAATAAATTTCAATGTTACCAATATGTCACATTTTATAGTCCTTTAGTGTTGGTATATGTTACCAATTTCATTTTCAAATGTATTGCATTTTATTGCAATTTATCGGATTTTGATATGCTATTTTGACCTAGCTGGATGACCTAGTTCCCTCAATTTCTAGGTTCTGGTCAGAATTAAAAACTTGTAGGTTTATGTCTTATTGAACTTTTACCACAAATTTTAGGTCATTTGGAGTTTACTAGACCAAGTTATAGTCATTTTACCAATGCTGGACAGATTGCACTAAAATGGCAAACTTAGGTCATTTTTAGGTCACTTCTAATTCTGGCAGGTTTTATACCTAAACTTGTGTAAGCATTTTGACTTACTTATGGTCATTTCTGGGTTTGGTGGTCTCAACCAAAATTGTAGCCCTATGTCTAAGCTTTCCAACCATATAAATTTCAGGTCATTTGGACCTGTTTTGAGTGAGTTATGGCCAAAAGACTGACTGCTGTTCAAATAGTCAATTTTCAGGTTTGAAATGTTACCAATCCGGATTTGGTCAATTTTCATGTCACTTTTTAGATAGAATTTAGGTAGGCTTCCAACATGAAAGTTGGCACATTTTGTGCCTAGTTTCACCTCCAATTGGCCTCATACCAATTGGAGTCACACAATTCCATTTAAAGCTTAAAACACATACTACCCTTAACACATTTTTGAAGCATCAACCAATCACACATTCAACTAACTATACTTCACTTTCCAAACCTAATTCTGCATTTGTATCTTACCACAACCATTCATCACTTTACATTATAGTCACTTTTGGCTGAATATAACCAATTGACAATGTGTAACACCCCTATTTGCATAGCCTGGTATATTTTACTACTCCAGTGACCGATGTCGGTCTTGATAATTAAGGGGATTAGAACCACACTCCAGACAGCTAGATAAGCCCTAAACACAAATAATTAGTAATTTTCAATTATTTAAGTATAAATAAGAAAAACAGAATATAAGAAGTTAAATAAGCTGAGAGTCACAGCGATGGGTGACCTTCTCGAGAAGGATTGCGAAGTTAATTTAAACTCAAATTTCGAACCATAAAATTTGACGCTGCAGTCCTTAGGACTTTTACGAACATAATGGAAAAGAGAAAATCACAAAAAAGAATTGTTAAGCCAGTCAAATAATTAGGTCAGGGATCCGAAAGAAATATTAAATTATTTGCAAACCGGGTCGAACCGGCTAGGGGCAATTTGGTCAATTGACCCCTAGAGCTAACTCCTGACCTAACTGTCATATAAAATCGGAGAAAAAAAATTTTTGGAATCAGGAATTAAATTAAAAGAACTAATAGAAAATAAATAAAAAAAAAAGAGGAAAAAGAAAAAGTGAAAAAGTGATGACATCATGCATGATGCAATAAATATTATAATTAAAAGTTTAATTTTGAATAATTTGTGGTCTTCCTAAAGGTTAAAAATTCATAAAAGAAAAGGAAAAAAAAAAGCATTTTGGTCTTCTTCTTCCCAAACTTGCAGCCCCATCTCTCTCTGCCAAGCTCTCTCCCAAAACTCCATTGAAGCTCACTTTTGAGCTTGAAGAAATCAAAACCCCACCATAGAAACTTCATTTACCATAACTAAATTTTGTTTGGACAACTAAAAAAGAAGATTAAAGGAGAAAGAAAGAAGGAAAAATTGAAGGAAGATTGAAAATTCTACACCAAGGTTAGTAAGTTAACTTGAAAACTTTAGTTTAATTCTTGTATTTTTAGCTTAATGAACCTAGAAATATACTTAAAATGAAATAAAAACAAGTGTTGGGGGGCTAGGGGGATTTCGGCCAGCTAGGGTTTGATTGGAGAATGTATGAGTTTGATTGAGTTAAACATGTTAGGAAGCTTGATTGAGTTGAGGAAGCATGTATATATGTGTTGAATTAGTAAAATGTAACAAATTATAGGAGTTAGGGTTTGGACCTAGGGTTTTAGAAGACAAAAATTAGAGAAATGGTCAAATGATATGTTTGACCTTGTTTGAGCTGAAAGATGGTCATTTGTGACCAATTGTGGTATGTTGGAAGTGTTGGAATTGAATGGAAATTCGGATTGGATGTGGTCAGTTTTCTGGCAGCATGACCAAGGTCCCTTTCAGGGACCAAAATTGAAAATTTTCACACCAATTGGGAATGAAACTAGACACAAAATGACACATTTTTCATCTAGGAATTATGCCCAAAAAGTGACTAAAACCTAGTGAATGAATTGACCAATTCCGGAATTAGGTATGCTGCCCTGTACAAAAATGACTAAATAAATAGTGTTTGTTCATTTGGCCATAATTTGGGCTAGGCAGGTCTAAATAACCTGAAATTTTATCAGTAGAAAGCTGAGATATAGACCTAAAACTTTTATGAAGAACACAAACCCAAATTAGGCCCTTAACCAAGTCATTTAGTCATCCAAATTTGGTAGCCTAAAACTGCTAGAATCCAGAAATTTACCCAGAAAATCTGGGTTAGACCAATCTGGCAGCCATGATTCAAATGGCTATAACTTGAGCTATGAAACTCCAATTGGAGTGATTCAAAAAGGAGAATAAATTTAAGACGATAAGGAACAATTTCTATGAGAAAACATAGCCAAATTATAACAGCAACATGACCAATGGAACAGTGCAACATAGGATACCAAAACTGAAAATTTGCAAATTTGCCTAAAAGACTTAAAATTTGAGTAAACAACCAAAACCAACAAATTTAGTAACCAAAATGTGGTATGTGGGTGAAATTGGGATTCCCATACCTATTAAGCATTAGAAAGTCAATAAATTGACTTGAATAGAGTAGTGAATAGTAATCCCGAAACACAAATTTTAAAGAACGCCAAGTTTAGCATATTAAAGCTAGGTATAAGTAAATTTGAATTTATTTTTGGATTTATGATAAGTTATAATACTGAAACACTGTGAAACTGTGTGTTTTAGTGGAAAAGAATACTAGGAAAGAACCCGAGGCGTCGAGTCAAGGCCAAGAGGTGACTCGTATAAGGTTTGTGCACAACATAGAATTTCTGTAAATTTTCTTCTGCACATCGTTTTGAATGAATTGAAATATTGAATTGTGATATCATTGTCTTGAAATATTTATTATGCTTTTAATTTGAATTGTTGAAATTTTAATTGTATATATTTTGTAACACCCCTATTTGCATAGCCTGGTATATTTCACTATTCCGGTGACCAGAGTCGGTCCAAACAATTAAGGGGATTAGAACCACACTTAAGACAACTAGATAAGCCATAAACACAAATAATTAGTAATTATCAATTAGTTAAGTATAAATAAGAAAAATAGAACATAAGAAGTTAAACGAGCCGAGAGTCACAACGATGGGTAACTTTCTCAGGAAGGACTGCGAAGTCGATTTAAACTCAAATTTCGAACTGTAAAATGTGACGCTGCGGTCTTTAGGACTATTACAAACATAGTGGAAAAGAGAAAATCACGAAAAAGAATTTTTAAGCTAGTCAAATAATTAGGTCACGGAGCCGGAAGAAATATTAAATTATTTGTGAGCCAGGTTGAATCGGTGAGAGGCAATTTGGTCAATTGACCTCGAGAGCTGACTCCTGACCTAACTGTCAAATAAAATTGGAGAAAAGAAAATTTCTGAATCGAGAATTAAATTAAAGAACTAATGGAAAAATGAATAGAAAAATAAAAAGAAAATTGAAAAAGTGAAAAGAGATGACATCATGCATGACATCATGCATGATGCCATAAATACTATAATTAAAATTTATTTAATTTGATTTATGGTCTTCCATAAGACTAAATTCATAAAAGAAAAAGAAAAGAAAAGAAAAAAAAAAGACTTCATCTTCTTAAAAAAAATGTGAACCATCTCTCTCTCACTGTAACACCCTCTCGGTAACCACTCCGTACATTCTACTGTTCCGGTGACCGGTGTCGGTCCGGACAGCTAGAACGTCCGGAAAAATATTTAAACTAAAGTTAGGAACCCTAATTAACTCAAATATTAATAAGAAAAATTTAGTAAAAATTTTAGAAATAAAATATAACTGAGTCAAACGAGCCGGTGCCCAAGCGATGGGTCACCGGAGGGAAGTTGCGGTTCTCGCAACGAGGAGCCCTAGACCCGGGGGAAAAATTATAAAATAATTTTTGGGACTCCAAAGAAGGGTTATTGAGGTTCCCATGGCATTAGAATGCCAAGAGAATACCTAGAAAAATTTTTCAATCGGTACAGACGATTTTGACCCGTAAAGCCAAACGGAGGGCATTTTGGTCATTTCGCCTTCCGAGGTGATTTTTGGCCGACTTGTCCAGTTGAGTAAATAATTAATATGACATAAAATATGAATAAACATTACTAGAAATCAAATTGAAAATGAGTAGTGGAGAAAAGGAAAGAAAATGAGGAAAAAAGCTTAATTATGGCATCATGGTGATGTCATTAAGGTTATTTGGACCAATCACAATTTAACCACCCTTTGACTAACTAAATAAAAGACTAAATGAATACTAAATTTACCAAAATTTGCAGCAGCCCCTCCTCATTCCCTACCCAGCCGAAACACACCTAGAAACCTCCATTGAAGTTCAAATAAGCAAGCTCAAATTCCTACCTTGTTTCACCCTAAAATCATAACCTAGCTTCACTAAAGTTTGTTCTAGTACCTTGCATGGTCTCTTGGCAGCCTAGAAGAAGGAAGAAATTGGAGTTTAGGGCTTTGGAAATTCTGCCCAAACAAGGTTAGTGCATATATGAAGTTTAAAACTCATTAGTTCCATGATCTATGCTTGTAATGAATGAAAATTTGTGAAATAATGAAACAAATCCATGTGTATCTTTACCAAAGAATTTAGGCAGCCCTATGGGAGATTGAGGTTGATTGTTGGATAAGCTTAGAATGGTTGGAAATCATGGTTAAAGTATTAATATGCATGGAGACTTAAGTAAGTATGTTAATCAAAGTGTATGAGTAATGAGTTTGGACATTAGGGTTGTGTAGGTGAAATTGTGACTTAGCTTATGAAATGGTTAGGGAACTTTTTAATGGTCAATTAGTGACCATTTTAGGTAGGTTGACCCTAATTAGAACTGAAAAATGAGATGGTAAAGTGAAAGTATAAACTGCCCTATGGACAGCAGCATAGGGACTGAAATTTCAGTCCCTTTGCACTGCCATAACTTGGGCTGTGCTTGTCCAATTGATGTTTGGCCAATTGGACATGAAACTAGGCTTATAATGGCACATTTTTGCTGAAGAAACAATGCCCAAAAGACCAAAGCCAAAGGGTCAAAACTCAGCCACAATCCGGAACCCTGAAACTGCCTCTGCAGAATTTGACCAAATGAACAGTAACTGTTTATTTGGCCATAAGTCACTGTATATTTGGTCAATTGGTCTGAAATTTTTACAGCAACAAGTTAGGACATAGACAAACAACTTTCATGAAGGAACCTACCCCAAATTATGGCCAGAACCCATTCAACCAAGTGACTCAAGTCACTGTTCATGCACTGTAGATATGATAAAATTCTGCAGACTGCATATCCGGACAGCCTGGGTTTTTGAGCCATATCTGGAGCTACAAAACTCCAAATGGAGTGATTCAAAAAAGGAAATTCAACTAGACAAAATAAGGAACAACTTTCATGTTTTACATTTCCTCAAATTCCAAAAGTAACAGTATCCAATAGAACAGTGAAGTTGACTCACCAAAACTGAAAAATCTGTTTGTGTTGAGTTACACTTTGGAATGGCAAAAACACTTAATGCCAACAAGTTTTAAACACCAAATGTGGTATGTTGGGAGTGCCAAAGTTGATGTACACATTTTTATTCTAAAAGTCAACATTTTTGTTGACCAATGATGAATAGTGACACCAAAAAAAGTTGAAATTCACAAATTGACAAATTTAAGAGTTTCAAATGCCCTAGTATACCTAACAAGATTGGCTTGGATAGTTTGGCATGCCAATAGGGTTCAGTTAGCAGTACTGCACATGGCAAAAATGCCATTATGTGATTTCATGGCTTTTAGCCATTCGACTTTGCATTGAGACTTGGCCTTGTGCACGATATTATTCTGACTTGTTAGCTGCATTACATTACCTGCAGATGCATATGTGACCGATGGTGGTGGCCCGAGGTACTAGGTACCTGATTCAGTTTACCGTTATCGATCCGATCGTCTAGGTTACTTGGGGCAACCAAATGAATAAAAGTGAACAAAGTTAATGAATTAATGAATATACCAAAATCAAACAAAGAAAGCATACACTTTGCATACACATTTATTTTCTTGCCAATTTCTTCTATTATATTATTGCACCACTAAGCATTATTGCTTAGCGCGTTGCTTTTGCCACGCGTAGGTATTGGAGATCCCGATCGTGAGCCCAGTAGACCACAGATAGGTGAGTCCATCCGATTCTGCTCGATGTCCGTGTCACCTCACTACTGCGATTGCATCGATAGGGCACTAGGTGTCATTTTGTTATTTTGATATTTTGTAGCAGATTTGTATTTTCTCATATGTATTTGAACTCATGTAATATATTTTGATGTTTATGTAAATAATGAAAGTTATGACTATGAATGCAAGATTTGAGCATGTATTTATTGCTTGTATATGAGAAATGGATGTTGAGAAATGAAAAGGTTGTTGAAACCTGAAACTGAAAAATTGTTGAAATCTTGATATTGAGTTATGTGATGATATTGAAGTTGAGAATGAATGAATTTGTCTATTGGAAGTGTTTTTAACAGGTTCCGAAGAACGGTTTTCTCCATTTTTAGCCGGTACTCATGGATTTTCTTAAAATTTTGAACCTTAAATGAATGATACTTTTGATAAATGGTTTAAATAAATTGTATTTCATAAATTATATGCAAAAGCATTGTCTAAATTAATTGAGGAATATTAGAGTGTGACGGTACACCAGGTGGCATTACTTACTCGGGAATACTGTACACGGGTAAGGGGTGTCACATTTAGTGGTATCAGAGTACGGTTTAGGCGTTTCTGGGCCTAGATTGAGTCCATACCATGCATTGCATTTGTAAGAGTCGAGGTGACACTAACGCAGATCTGTTTATCTTTCTTATTTTGAATAGGATATGGATCCTTCCTCTCAGAGAGCCGTTGAGGAGGAAGTGGAGAGTCATGCTCCACTGCGACAAGCGAGGCCAGGGGCATGAGAGAATCTGCTCCACCGGCTCGGCGAGCACCTCGGCCTCCACAGGCCATGTTTCAGCAAATGGCCGACTTCTTTAGATAGATGGCTGGGGTAATGCCGGCACCACCACCACCACCACCACTCCACAGTAAATCACACTTGGAGGCTAAGAAAATTTGGGGCGGTGGATTTTTATGGCAAGAGAGAAGATGACTCTGTTGCGGTAGAATTGGTTGAGCAGGCAGGCGATACTAAAACAACTCCACCGCACTCCGAGCAAACACGGAAAGCGCCATCTCTTTCTTTGCAAGACGATGCCTATGAGTGGTGGGACACCGTGTGCAGTGAAGTGCAGCGGAAAGTCAGTAACTTGGGACTTCTTTCTTTGAATTTAAGAAGAAATATGTGGAGTCTTGTATATCCGGAAGAGAGAAGAAGAGAGTTTATTAACTGAGCGAGAGGCAGTATCGATGGCTGAATATGAGAAAGAATTTGTCGATTGAGCCGTTATGGAAGGAGATAGTCCCAAATGAAGTGAAAAATGCAAGAGATTTGAAGAGGACTAAATGACAACATCAAGATCCAGCTCACCGCCTTGGGAATCACAGAATTTACCAAGTTAGTGGAAGCTGCCATAAAGGTTGAAAAAGTGAGAATTAGTGAGTGGACTAGAAGAGAGAGCAGTAGAAGAGGGGCCGGTCGATCGAGTTCGGCTCTGCATCGGTGAAGAAGTTCAAGGGTCCTCTGCACAAAGTTCGGCTCGACCACGGGGCCAAGGTCGGTCTCGGGGCCCAGCCACGATTCACCCCTAGGAGAGTCGGTCCACACCATCGGTGGGCGCTCTCGAGGATGGGATTGAGGACCAGCCCGGCATCTTACGCATGTCCACCTTGTCAAAGATGGCATAAGGGAGTGTTGGAGAGTGGCTGGTGCACTTGAGGTGTGGGTCAGAGCATCGGTTGAGAAACCGCCCACGCAGAGAACTACTACAGCTACTCCAACACAAGCGACGGACACACTCTGCACCACGAGAGGTAGAAAATGCAGTAAGTCCGAGGTCAGAGGACCATCACGAGGCACATGTCGAGCCGTGAGAGAGGCCTAACAGCGGACCACTGCAAGAGCTTATGCTATTAGAGCTCGGGAGGAGCAAGATGCCGGATGTCATCGAGTGCGTTCTCCTCTACACTACACTGTGCATGCATTGGTGGATCCAGATCCACTCACTCATACATCTGCATCAATCTACCCGTAGAAAGGGGATACTAGTAGGGAGAGTGACCAAGACATTCGGTCACTAATCCATTGGGCCACAGTGTGGTAGTGAACAAAGTATACAAGGGTTGCCGTTGAGGATTGAGGTATGAATTCTTGGCGAACTGATTGAGTTGCCTTTCCATGAGTTTGACGTGATTTTGGGAATGGGTGGTTGTCACGTCATCAGAAATAGTTGATTGCAAATTGAAGAGAATTTCTCTAAAAACTTGAGAGGGTAATGAGATCACGATTGTGGGGAAAGGATGATTTCTTGTCAATGTCATCTCAAATCATTGCAAGAAGAATGATGAGAAAAGGCTGTGAAGCCTACCTAGCACATGTGGTGGATACTAGGCAGGCTAAGCCAAACCTAAGTGACATACCCACAGTAAAAGACTTCCCTGAGGTATTTCCTGAAGAATTACCTGGTTTGCCACCAGAAAGGGAAGTTGAATTTGCTATTGAGACAACTGTAGATCTGACACCCATTTCCATTGCTCCTTATAGGATGGCACCCATGAATTGAGGAGTTGAAAACTCAGTTGCAAGAGTTGCTTGATAAGGGGTTCATACGCCCCAGTGTGTCACCATGGGGAGCTCCAGTGCTGTTCGTGAAAAAGAAGGATGGGACTTTGAGGCTTTGTATTGATTACCGGTAGTTGAATAAAGTGACAGTAAAGAACAAATATCCGTTGCCTAGAATTGATGATCTGTTTGATCAGTTGAAGGGAGCAGGAGTATTTTCTAAGATTGATCTCAGATCAGGGTATCATCAGCTGAGGGTGAAGGATGTAGATGTGCCCAAGACTGCATTCAGGACCCGGTATGGGCATTATGAGTTTCTGGTGATGCCCTTTGGCTTAACAAATGCACCAGCGACATTCATGGACCTTATGAACCGTATCTTCCATCCATACCTAGATCGGTTCGTAGTGGTTTTTATTGATGACATTCTGGTGTACTCCAAGACCAGGGAAGAACATGATGAACATTTGAGGATTGTTCTGCAAACCCTGCGGGAAAAGAAGCTGTATGCTAAGTTGTCCAAGTGTGACTTTTGGCTGAATGAGATTGCATTCCTTGGACACATAGTGTCAGGTGATGGGATTAGGGTGGATCCTAAGAAAATAGAAGCAGTGATCAAATGGAAGCCTCCCAGGAATACAACTGAGGTTAGAAGCTTCTTGGGGCTAGCTGGGTATTATAGAAGATTTGTGAAGGGATTTTCCCTAATAGCTGCTCCAATGACTAAGTTATTACACAAGAATGTCAGATTTGACTGGAATGACAAGTGTCAAACCAGTTTTGAGAAGTTGAAGGCTATGTTAACAGAGGCACCAGTGTTAACACAGCCAGTGTCAGGGAAGGACTTTGTGGTCTACAGTGATGCCTCACATAATGGGCTAGGGTGTGTATTGATGCAAGAGGGGAAGGTGGTCGCCTATGCTTCCGAGCGATTAAGGCCACATGAGCGAACTACCCTACCCATGATCTAGAGCTTGGCAATTATCTTCGCATGAAGATATGGAGGCATTACTTGTATGGTGAAAAGTGCTACATTTACACGGACCACAAAAGCACGAAATATTTGCCAACCCGGAAGGAGCTCAACCTTAGACAGAGGCGATGGATTGAGTTCTGAAGGATTATGACTGTAATTGACTACCATCCAGGAAGGCAAATGTAGTTCTTGATGCTTTGAGCGTAAAGTCCATCACGACTTTGAGATCATTGAATGCCCGTCTATCCTTGGTTGAGATGGAGCTATTTTGGTGAGTTGCAAGTGAGGCCAAACACCTCTGACAGATTTTAGATGGGCAAAAGGTAGATGAGAAGCTAATGGCTATTATGAGCAAAATCCCGGGGAAAAACAGCGACTATGAGGTGAAAGCGGATGGGTGCTGTATTACAAAGGAAGATTGTGTGTACGGATGATGGGGAATTGAAGGCCAGATTCTAAAAGAGGCACACACCGGTGTATATGCTATGCACCGGAAGTACAAAGATGTATCATGACACGAAACTTCGTATTGGTGGCACAGTATGAAGAAAGACATAGCTGACTATGTGACTAAATGCTTGACATGTCGACAAGTCAAGGCGAGAACATCAAGTTCCATCGGGTTTGCTACTGACCTATCGCATACCGAATGGAAATGGGATCGGGTCACCATGGATTTTGTAAGTGGTCTACCTCTCACCGGAAGAAACATGATGCGACATGGTGATAGTGGATCGATTGTGAAGTCGACACACTTCTGCCGATTAGGGTGACTACTCACCGGAAAAGTTAGCGGTGTATATCGGTGAGATAGTTAGATCGCATGGAATTCCACTTTCCATCATATCGATCGAGACCCAAGGTTTACATCGAGATTTTGGAAAAAGTTGCATGAATCCTTGGGTACACAACTCCATTTCAGACCTGACTTTCCATCCTCGAGACGGATGGGCAATGCGGAAGAGTAATCCGTAAATAATTGAAACCAATGAAATTGATACAAATATTGAATTGAAATGATAACAATAACGTGAAATACTTGTCAGTCCTTGAGGATATCTTTGAGGAGTTGTGTCATTGAGTTTGAGGAAGTTGGGATAGATACCTCCCATGGCGAATTTGCATACAACAATAGCTACCAAGCTAGTATCCAAATGGCCCCGTATGAAGCTGTATGGGAGAAAATATAGAACTCCAGTGTCTTTGGGTGAATTGGCGAAGACAAGCGGTAGGGCGGACACAGTGAAACAGTGAGGAGAAGGTGAAATCAATCAAAGCCAACTTAAAGATTGCCTCGACATGCATGTAAATCTTATGCCGACCAAGAGAAAGAAATAGAATATGTGGTTGGCGACAAAGTGTTCCTCAAGGTGTCACCATGGAAGAAAGTGTTGAGGTTTGGAAGAAAAGGTAAGTTGAGCCCTAGGTTCATTGGCCCCTATGAAGTCATTGAACGTGTGGGTCCAGTGGCCTATAGGCTAGCTTTACCACGGTGGACAAGATCCATAATGTGTTCCATGTATCCATGCTCAGAAGATACCGCTCAGATCCTTCACATGTCATCTCCAGAGAAGAAATTGAAATACAGCCGGATTTGACATACGAAGAAGAACCTCTACGGATTCTGGCTCGGGAAGTGAAAGAGTTGAGGAATAAACAGATTCCATTGGTGAAAGTGCTTTGGAGGCACCACAACACCGAGGAGGCAACGTGGGAAAGTGAAGAGACGATGAGGCAACAGTTCCCTCAACTGTTTGCATCAGGTAAATTTCGAGGACGAAATTTAAATTAGAGGGGAAGAGTTGTAACACCCTCTCGGTAACCACTCCGTACATTCTACTGTTCCGGTGACCGGTGTCGGTCCGGACAGCTAGAACGTCTGGAAAAATATTTAAACTAAAGTTAGGAACCCTAATTAACTCAAATATTAATAAGAAAAATTTAGTAAAAATTTTAGAAATAAAATGTAACTGAGTCAAGCAGTAGGTGCCCAAGCGATGGGTCACTTAGGAGAAGTTGCGGTTCTCGCAACGAGGAGCCCTAGACCCGGGGGAAAAATTATAAAATAATTTTTGGGACTCCAAAGAAGGGTTATTGAGGTTCCCATGGCATTAGAATGCCAAGAGAATACCTAGAAAAATTTTTCAATCGGTATAGACGATTTTGACCCGTTAAGCCAAACGGAGGGCATTTTGGTCATTTCGCCTTCCGAGGTGATTTTTGGCCGACTTGTCCAGTTGAGTAAATAATTAATATGACATAAAATATGAATAAACATTACTAGAAATCAAATTGAAAATGAGTAGTGGAGAAAAGGAAAGAAAATGAGGAAAAAAGCTTAATTATGGCATCATGGTGATGTCATTAAGGTTATTTGGACCAATCACAATTTAACCACCCTTTGACTAACTAAATAAAAGACTAAATGAATACTAAATTTACCAAAATTTGCAGCAGCCCCTCCTCATTCCCTACCCAGCCAAAACACACCTAGAAACCTCCATTGAAGTTCAAATAAGCAAGCTCAAATTCCTACCTTGTTTCACCCTAAAATCATAACCTAGCTTCACTAAAGTTTGTTCTAGTACCTTGCATGGTCTCTTGGCAGCCTAGAAGAAGGAAGAAATTGGAGTTTAGGGCTTTGGAAATTCTGCCCAAACAAGGTTAGTGCATATATGAAGTTTAAAACTCATTAGTTCCATGATCTATGCTTGTAATGAATGAAAAATTGTGAAATAATGAAACAAATCCATGTGTATCTTTACCAAAGAATTTAGGCAGCCCTATGGGAGATTGAGGTTGATTGTTGGATAAGCTTGGAATGGTTGGAAATCATGGTTAAAGTATTAATATGCATGGAGACTTAAGTAAGTATGTTAATCAAAGTGTATGAGTAATGAGTTTGGACATTAGGGTTGTGTAGGTGAAATTGTGACTTAGCTTATGAAATGATTAGGAAACTTTTTAATGGTCAATTAGTGACCATTTTAGGTAGGTTGACCCTAATTAGAACTGAAAAATGAGATGGTAAAGTGAAAGTATAAACTGCCCTATGGACAGCAGCATAGGGACTGAAATTTCAGTCCCTTTGCACTGCCATAACTTGGGCTGTGCTTGTCCAATTGATGTTTGGCCAATTGGACATGAAACTAGGCTTATAATGGCACATTTTTGCTGAAGAAACCATGCCCAAAAGACCAAAGCCAAAGGGTCAAAACTCAGCCACAATCCGGAACCCTGAAACTGCCTCTGCAGAATTTGACCAAATGAACAGTAACTGTTCATTTGGCCATAAGTCACTGTATATTTGGTCAATTGGTCTGAAATTTTTACAGCAACAAGTTAGGACATAGAAAAACAACTTTCATGATGGAACCTACCCCAAATTATGGCCAGAACCCATTCAACTAAGTGACTCAAGTCACTGTTCATGCACTGTAGATATGGTAAAATTCTGCAGACTGCATATCCGGACAGCCTGGGTTTTTGAGCCATATCTGGAGCTACAAAACTCCAAATGGAGTGATTCAAAAAAGGAAATTCAACTAGACAAAATAAGGAACAACTTTCATGTTTTACATTTCCTCAAATTCCAACAGTAACAGTATCCAATGGAACAGTGAAGTTGACTCACCAAAACTGAAAAATCTGTTTGTGTTGAGTTACATTTTGGAATGGCAAAAACACTTAATGCCAACAAGTTTTAAACACCAAATGTGGTATGTTGGGAGTGCCAAAGTTGATGTACACATTTTTATTCTAAAAGTCAACATTTTTGTTGACCAATGATGAATAGTGACACCAAAAAAAGTTGAAATTCACAAATTGACAAATTTAAGAGTTTCAAATGCCCTAGTATACCTAACAAGATTGGCTTGGATAGTTTGGCATGCCAATAGGGTTCAGTTAGCAGTACTGCACATGGCAAAAATGCCATTCTGTGATTTCATGGCTTTTAGCCATTCTGACTTTGCATTGAGACTTGGCCTTGTGCACGATATTATTCTGACTTGTTAGGCATTACATTTACCTAGGAGATGCATATGTGACCGATGGTGTGTGACCCAAGGTACTAGGTACCCAGTGCGGTTACCGTTATCCATCCGATCGTCTAGTGTAGGTTACTTGGGGCAACCAAATGAATAAAAGTGAACAAAGTTAATGAATTAATGAATATACCAAAATCAAACAAAGAAAGCATACACTTTGCATACACATTTATTTTCTTGCCAATTTCTTCTATTATATTATTGCACCACTAAGCATTATTGCTTAGCGCGTTGCTTTTGCCACGCAGCGTGAGTACTGGAGATCCCGATCGTGAGCCCAGTAGACCACAGGTAGGTGAGTCCATCAGCGATTACGCTCGATGTCCGTGTCACCTCACTACAGGTGCATCGGTAGGGCACTAGGTGTCATTTTGTCATTTTGATATTTTGTAGCAGATTTGTATTTTCTCATATGTATTTGAACTCATGTAATATATTTTGATATTTATGTAAATAATGAAAGTTATGACTATGAATGCAAGATTTGAGCATGTATTTATTGCTTGTATATGAGAAATGGATGTTGAGAAATGAAAAGGTTGTTGAAACCTGAAACTGAAAAATTGTTGAAATCTTGATATTGAGTTTTGTGATGATATTGAAGTTATGAATGAATGAATTTGTCTATTGGAAGTGTTTTTAACAGGTTCCGAAGAACGGTTTTCTCCATTTTTAGCCGGTACTCCGCCGGATTTTCTTAAAAATTTTCGGAACCTTAAATGAATGATACTTTTGATAAATGGTTTAAATAAATTGTATTTCATAAATTATATGCAAAAGCATTCTCTAAATTAATTGAGGAATATTAGAGTGTGACGGTACACCAGGTGGCATTACTTACTCGGGAATACTATACACGGGTAAGGGGTGTCACACTCACCCTCTCCCTCACCAAACTCCATTAAAGCTCATTTTGAGCTTGATCAAACCCTAAATCCCACCATAAAAACTCCCCTTTCTATCATTAAACCTTGTTAACTCCACTTGAGAAGAAGCTTGAGCAAGAAAAGAAAAGAGGAAAAGGAAGGAATTGAAGGATTTGAAATTCTAAGAAAGGTTAGTAAGCTAAACTTGATTTGTTAGTTGATTTAATTGTGTTTCTAGTTGAATAAACTTAGAAATTCACTTAAAAGGAAATGAAAACAACTTTAGAGGACTAATTATGGAATTCGGTTAGTTAGGGTTTGATGTGGAAATGTAAAAATTTGATTGAATTAAACTTGTTAGAATGCTTGAATGATGTATGTAAGCTATGGATTGGTGATTGGAATGTATTAGATTTGAAATGCATGAAAATTAGGATTTTGGGCACTAGGGTTTGGGAGGCAAAAATGTGAGAATTAGTCAAATGTTGTGTTTGACCTTGTTTGAGATGAAAAATGGTCATTTGTGACCCAATGAGATGTGTTGGAAGTGTTAGAAGTGAGTTTAAATTCGGATTGAAAGTTGTCAAGCTGCAGGTAGCAGGACCAAGGTCCCTTTGAGGGACTAAAACTGAAAATTTACAAGTCCAATTGGTGTGATGCCAATTGGGAATGAAAATAAACACAAAATGACACAATTTTCATTTAGGAATCATGCCCAAAAAGTGACCAAGACCTAGTGAACAAATGGACCAAATCCGGATTTTTGCAGTCTGACCTGTGTAAAAATGACCAAATGAATAGTATTTGTTCATTTGGCCATAACTTGGGCTAAGTAAGTCTAAATGACCTGAACTTTTACCAGTGGATAGCTGAGATATAGACCTAAAACTTTCATGAAGAACACCAACACAAATTATGCCCTTAATCAAGTCATTTGGCCACCCAAATTTGGTGACCTAAAACTGTCAGAACCAGAATTTGGCTAGAAAATCTGGGTTAAGTCTAATCCGGCAGCTATGATTCAAATAGCTATAACTTGAGCTAAAAAACTCCAAATGGAGTAATTCAAAAAGGAGAATAAAGTTAAGATAATAGGAAACATTTTCTATGAAGAAAGGTTTATCAAATTCTGGCAGAAAAATGACCAATGGAACAGTGCAACTTAAGACACTAAAACTGAAAATTTGCAAAATTGCCTAAAAGACTTAGAATTTAAGTAAACAACAAAAAACAACAAATTTAGTAAACAAAATGTGGTATGTGGGTGAAGTTGGAATTTCCATACCTATTAAGCCTTAGAAAGTCAACAAATTGACTTGAATAATATCATGAATAGTAATCCCGAAACACAAATTTTAAAGAACGTCAAGTTTAGCACATTAGAGCTAGGTAAAAGTGAAATTAAATTTATTTTTGGATTTATGCTAAGTTATGATACTGAAACACTGTAAAACTGTATGTTTTAGTTGAAAAGAACACTAGGAAAGAACCCGAGAAATCGAGTCAAGGCCAAGAGGCGACTCGCTTAAGGTTTGTGCACAACATATACTTTCTGTAAATTATCTTCTGCATATTGTTTTGAATAATTTGAAATATTGAATTGTGACATCATTATGATGAAGTATTTATGATGCTTTAATTTAAATTGTTGAAAGTTATTTGTGTATATTTGAATTGGCAATGTTTAGTAAATTATTAAGATAAGTTTTGAAACTACAGTGTCATGACCATATATTTGAACACCTCACTAGCATGACTAGTGGGGGTAATCAGTTTCGAATTTTGATTCCTTCTCTAGCTGAAGTGTTGAGGTGTGTGCCAGTAGAAGAAGAAATTGAATGGATATCCATATATTTGAGCTAGCTAGCCTTGTGATGTAACTTCTCCTTAGCCTTTGGCTATTGAGATTATATTTGTTTCGAATGGCATGATATAATTGTGGGTTTTATGAAATTGGTTTTGATACTTCGAAATGAAATTGTTTGGATTAAAATATCATAATTCATGTTTTGTGATTAACTCTCATGTTCAGTCCAATTTTTGAATAAATATGATTTAAATTTTGCATAAAGATTATTTTAGTATGTTATGCACCACTGAGTCCTAGTACTCAGTGATGGCTGTTATTACTGTCTTAGATTTAGAGACTAGAGGAGCAGCAGACTGAGCTGCTGAGGATTGAGGACCTAACTGCTTGAAGTTATTAGGTATATTTTATACCCTGACTGTAAAAATTTATTTTGATGTATGTAATGGTATGGACATGTAAAATTGGTCTTGAGCAGCTTGTATAAAGTTGTAATAAATTTTAGTTTGAATTTCTTTTAATGTAAATTTTTGTAATGATGTATTTAAATTGTTTTATCTTCAATGAAATATGAATGGAAGTATTTTTCTTTAAATTGAATGAAATTGATTAATGGTATTTTGATGATTATTAAATATTGGAAATTGTGGATATGAATTTTTGGAAGTTGATAAATGATATTGAAATTGATTGGGATGATTGTGAATTTGAAGAAGTTGTTGAGAAAAATTATTGGAAGTATTTTTTTTTTTCAGGTATTTGAAGAACTGTTTTCTCAAAATATAGACGGCACTATGCCGAAATTTCTATAAAATTTGCGGAAAAATAAAATGGGCCAAAAATTTTAACTAGTTTTCAACTTTAATTAAATGTTTTAATACTTATTAGAAAATGCTCACCATTTATAAAAAGTAAAGAAAATTATTTTAAAATCCCTTGTAGGGTACTTAATGAGTTATCGATAGGTGAAGTGCGATAGTTCATTAGGTATTCTACGAGATCATGTTGTACCTTACAGAGGGGTAAGGTGTGACATATTTGAAATAGCATCAAATGTTTAGTAAATTGTTAAGATAGTTTTGAAACCACAGTGTCATGACCATATATTTGAATGCCTCACTAGCATGACTAGTGGGGGAAATCAGTTTCGAATTTTGATTCCTTCTCTGGCTGAAGTGTTGAGGTGTGTACTAATAGAAGAAGAAAAAGAATGGGTTCCTATATATTTGAGCTAGCTAGTCTTGTGATGTGACTTCTCTTTAGCCTCTGGCTATTGAGATGATATTTGTTTCGAATGGCATTATATAACTGTGTGTTTTTGTAAAATTTGTTTTGAGACTTTTGAAATGAAATTATTTGGATTAAAATCTTATATATCATGTTTTGAATTTATACTTCATGTTCAGTTTAATTTTTCGATAAATATGATTTAAATTCCACATAAAGATTATTTTAGTATGTTGTGCACCACTGAGTCCTAGTACTCAGCGATGGCTGTTATTGCTGTCGCGGATATAGAGACTAGAGGAGCAGCAGAGTGAGCTGCTAAGGATTGAGGAGCTACCTACTCTGAAGTTTATCGGGTATATTTTATACCCTGATTGTAAAAATTATTTTGATGTATGTAATGTATGTAAATGTAGGAAATGGTTATAAGCAGTTGAATAAAGCTTGTGATAAATTTTGGTTTGAATTTTTCCTAATGTAAATTTTTAGAATGATGTATCTAAATTATTTTATCTTTATTGAAATATGAATGGAAATATTTTATTTTAATTTAAATGAAATTGAATTGTAGTATTTTGATGATGTTGAATTTTGGAAATTAAGAAATGATGTTGAAATTGGTTAAGATGGATGTTGAATTGATGAAGTTGTTGAGATAAATCTTTGTAAGTGCTTTTTAAGGTATTTGAAGAACTATTTTCTCAAAATACAGACGATACTTGGCCGAAATTTTAATAAAATTTACGAAAAAATAAAATCGGACAAAAATCTTAACTAGTTTTCAAACTCTAATTAAATGTTTTAATACCTATTAGAAAATGCTCACCACTTATAAAGTAAGAAAGTTGTTTTAAAATCTCTTGTAGGGTACTTAATGAGTTATCAGTAGGTAAAGTTCGATAGTTCATTAGGTATTCTACGGGATCATGTTATGCCTTACAAAGATGTAAGGTGTAACACCCTCCCGGTAACCACTCCGTACATTCTACTGTTCCGGTGACCGGTGTCGGTCCGGACAGCTAGAACGTCCGAAAAAATATTTAAATTAAAGTCGGGAATCATAATTAACTCAAATATTAATAAGAAAAATTTAGTAAAAATTTTAGAAATAAAATACAACCAAATAAAGCAATGGTGCCCAAGCAATGGGTAGCAGGAGGAAGTGCGGTTCTATAGCGAGGAGCCCTAGACAGGGAAAAATTATAAAATAATTTTTGGGACTCCAGAAAAGGGTTATTGAGGTTCCCATGGCATTAGAATGCCAAGAAAATACTTAGAAAAATTTTTCTATCGGTACAGACAATTTTGGCCCGTTAAGCCAAACGGAGGGCATTTTGGTCATTTGGCCTTCCTAGGTGGTTTTTTGCCGAATTGTCCAGTTGAGTAAATAATTAATATGACATAAAATATGAAGAAACATTACCAAAAATTAAAGTGAAAATGAGTAGAGAAGAAGAGAAAAGAAAAATGAGAATAAATGTCAATTTTGACATCATATGATGTCATCTAAGAGTTACCCACCAATCACATTTAGTCAACACTTAAATTAACTAATAAAATATGTATAAAAACACAACAAAAGCTCCTAAAATTCCAGCAGCCATCACTTTTACAAAGTTCACCCGTAACTCTCAATTCCCATAGCCAAACCTCCATTGATTTTCAACCAAAGCTTCCTTTCTCCTTTGTTTCCACCACTAAACCCTAACCCCTTTCATTAAACTTTGACTATATCACTTGGGGAAGCTCTTGGCAGCCAAGAAGAAGAAGGAAATTGAAGTTTTGAGTGGGGAAAAATTCTGCTCATTCAAGTTAGTGCTACAATTTCATTTTCTTTCTTTTAAATCTTAGTTAGAACATCATTTTGAGCTAAGAAATTTTATGAAATTGAAGTAAAATATATGTGTTATGCTACCTTAAATTTCCAGCAGCCCTATGAAAGTATGAGGTTGATTGTTTAATAAACTTAGAGTGGTTGGAAATCATGGTTAAGGTATTACTATGCATGGAGATTGAACTAAGCATGTTAATCAAGGGTTATGAGTATTTGGCTTGGACATTAGGGTTTGGAAAGGTGAAATTGTGACTTAGCTTAGGAAATGCTTAGAGAACTTTTTAATGGTCAATTAGTGACCATTTTAGGTAGGTTGACCCTAATTAGAACTGAAAAATGGGATGGTAAAGTGAAAGTATAAACTGCCCTATGGACAGCAGCATAGGGACTGAAATTTCAGTCCCTTTGCACTGTTATAACTTGGGCTGTGCTTGTCCAATTGATGTTTGGCCAATTGGACATGAAACTAGGCTTATAATGGCACATTTTTGCTGAAGAAACCATGCCCAAAAGACCAAAGCAAAAGGGTCAAAACTCAGCCACAATCCGGAACCCTGAAACTGCCTCTGCAGAATTTGACCAAATGAACAGTAACTGTTCATTTGGCCATAAGTCACTGTAGATTTGGTCAATTGGTCTGAAATTTTTACAGCAACAAGTTAAGACATAGAAAAACAACTTTCATGAAGAAACCTACCCCAAATTATGGCCAGAACCCATTCAACCAAGTGACTCAAGTCACTGTTCATGCACTGTAGATATGGTAAAATTCTGCAGAATGCATATCCGGACAGCTTGGGTTTTTGGGCCATATTTGGAGCTACAAAACTCCAAATGGAGTGATTCAAAAAAGGAAATTCAACTAGACAAAATAAGGAACAACTTTTATGTTTTACATTTCTTCAAATTCCAACAGTAACAGTATCCAATGGAATAGTGAAGTTATGGTACAAAATCTGAAAAATCTGCTCCTTTGGTTTAATGCTTGGAAATGGTAAAAACACTTAATGCCAACAAGTTTTAAACACCAAATGTGGTATGTTGGGAGTGCCAAAGTCAATGTACACCTTTTTATTCTAAAAGTCAACATTTTTGTTGACCAATGATGAATAGTGACACCAAAAAAGTTGAAATTCACAAATTGAAGAATTTAAAAGTTTCAAATGCCCTAGTATACCTAACAAGATTGGTTTGGATAGTTTGGCATGCCAATAGGGTTTAGTTAGCAGTACTGCACATGGCAAAAATGCCATTTTGTGATTTCATGGCTTTTAGCCATTCTGACTTTGTATTGAGACTTGGCCTTGTGCCTGATATTATTCTGACTTGTTAGCTGTTGCATTTGCCTGGAGATGCATATGTGACCGATGGTGTGACGGCGAGGTACTAGGTACCCAGCGCGGTTACCGTTATCGATCCGATCGTCTAGTGTAGGTTACTTGGGGCAACCAAATGAATAAAAGTGAACAAAGCTAATGAATTAATGAATATACCAAGATCAAACAAAGAAAGCATACACATTGTATACACATTTATTTTCTTGCTATTTTCTTCTATTATATTATTGCACCACTAAGCATTATTGCTTAGCGCGTTGCTTTTGCCACGCGTAGGTACTGGAGATCCCGATCGTGAGCCCGGTAGACCACGCATGGGTGAGTCCATCCGATTACGCTCGATGTCCGTGTCACCTCACTACTGCGATTGCATCGGTAGGGCACTAGGTGTCATTTTGTCATTTTGATATTTTGTAGCAGATTTGTATTTTCTCATATGTATTTGAACTCATGTAATATATTTTGATGTATATGTAAATTATGAAAATTGTATTTGTTAATGGAAAAGTAGATGTTTACTTGTGATTTACATGCGAACATCACATGTGAATGATGAATGAAAATGGAAATTGAAATGTGGAATCATGATATTGAATTTGGTGTTGATAATGGATGTTTGAGAAATATTGTTGAGATTTTGGATATTGGAGTTTGAGATGATGAAATAAAAATATTGGAAGAGTTTTTAACAGGTTCCGAAGAACGGTTTTCTCCATTTTTAGCCGGTACTCCGCCAGATTTTCTTAAAAATTTTCAGAACCTTAAATGAATGATACTTTTGATAAATGGTTTAAATAAATTGTATTTCATAAATTATATGTAAAAGCATTGTCTAAATTAATTGAGGAATATTAGAGTGTGACGGTACACTAGGTGGCATTACTTACTCGGGAATACTGTACACGGGTAAGGGGTGTCACATTTAGTGGTATCAGAGCACGGTTTAGGCGTTTCTGGGCCTAGATTGAGTCCATACCATGCATTGCATTTGTAAGAGTCGAGGTGACACTAACGCAGATCTGTTTATCTTTCTTATTTTGAATAGGATATGGATCCTTCATCTCAAAGAGCCGTTGAGGAGGAAGTGGAGAGTCATGCTCCACCTGCAGCAGTTGAGACTGGGGGCATGAGAGAATCTGCTCCACCAGCTCAGGCAGAGCCTGCTCAGCCTCCACAGGCCATGTTCCAACAAATGGCCGACTTCTTTAGACAGATGGCTGGGGTAATGCCAGCACCACCACCACCACCACCAGCTCCACAGCAGAAATCACACTTGGAGAGACTAAGAAAGTTTGGAGCTGTGGACTTCTATGGCAAGAGAGAAGATGACTCTGTGGCAGCCGAGAACTGGTTGAACAGAATGGGCAGAGTCTTAAAACAACTCCACTGCACCCCAGAGCAGAACTTAGAAGCTGCTGTATCCTTGTTACAAGACGATGCCTATGAATGGTGGGACACTGTGTCCAGTGAAGTGCAGCCAGAAGCTGTAACTTGGGATTTCTTTCTCTCTGAGTTCAAGAAGAAGTATGTGGGTACTGTATATCTGGAAGAGAGAAGAAGAGAATTTATTAACCTGAGGCAGAGACAATTGTCAGTGGCTGAGTATGAGAAAGAATTTGTCCGATTAAGCCGCTACGGAAGGGAGATAGTCCCAAATGAAGCTGAAAGATGCAAGAGATTTGAAGAGGGACTAAATGACAACATCAAGATCCAGCTCACTGCCTTGGGAATCACAGAATTTACCAAGTTAGTGGAAGCTGCCATAAAGGTTGAAAAAGTGAGAATTAGTGAGTGGACTAGAAGAGAGAGCGAGAAGAGGGGACCGGTCGATCGAGTTCGGCTCTGCATCAGGGAAGAAGTTCAAGGGTCCTCCTGCACAAAGATCAGCTCAGCCACAGGGCCAGTGGTCTCGGGGCCCGAGCCACGATTCACCTAGGAGAGGATCCACACCATCGGTGGGCGCTCTCCGAGGATGGGGTTGAAGGACCAACCCCAACATCTTACGCATGTCCACCATCAAAGATGGCATAAGGGGGAGTGTTGGAGAGTGACTGGTGCCTGCTTGAGGTGTGGGTCAACAGAGCATCAGTTGAGAAACTGTCCACGCAGAACTACTACAGCTGCTCCAACACAAGCAGACAGACCTGCTCCTGCACCACAGAGAGGTAGAAAATCTGGCAAGTCTGAGGCTGTAGGACCATCACAGAGGCCTGTATCTGAGCCAGCAGAGAGGCCTGACAGTAGACCACCAGCAAGGGCTTATGCTATTAGAGCTCAGGAGGAGCAAGATGCCCCGGATGTCATCAGGGGTACGTTCTTCCTCTACACTACACCTGTGCATGCATTGGTGGATCCAGGATCCACTCACTCATACATCTGCATCAATCTACCCGTAGAAAGGGGGATACTGGTAGGGGAGAGTGACCAAGACATTCTGGTCACTAATCCATTGGGCCACAGTGTGGTAGTGAACAAAGTATACAAGGGTTGCCCTTTAAGGATTCAGGGGTATGAATTCTTGGCAGACTTGATTGAGTTGCCTTTCCATGAGTTTGACGTGATTTTGGGAATGGACTGGTTGTCACGTCACCAGGCAATGGTTGATTGCAAATTGAAGAGAATTTCTTTGAAAACCCCTGAGGGTAATGAGATCACAGTTGTGGGGGAAAGGACAGATTTCTTGTCCAATGTCATCTCAGCCACAGTTGCAAGAAGAATGATGAGAAAAGGCTGTGAAGCCTACCTAGCACATGTGGTGGATACTAGGCAGGCTAAGCCAAACCTGAGTGACATACCCACAGTGAGAGACTTCCTGCAGGTATTTCTGAAGAATTACAGTTTGCCACCGAAAGGGAAGTTGAATTTGCTATTGAGACAACTGCACAAAGACCCATTTCCATTGCTCCTTATAGGATGGCACCCACTGAATTGAGGGAGTTGAAAACTCAGTTGCAAGAGTTGCTAGATAAGGGGTTTATACGCCCCAGTGTGTCACCATGGGGAGCTCCAGTGCTGTTTGTGAAAAAGAAGGATGGGACTTTGAGACTATGCATCGATTACCGGCAGTTGAATAAAGTGACTGTGAAGAACAAATATCCGTTGCCTAGAATTGATGATCTGTTTGATCAGCTAAAGGGAGCAGGAGTATTTTCTAAGATTGATCTCAGATCAGGGTATCATCAGCTGAGGGTGAAAGATGTAGATGTGCCCAAGACTGCATTCAGGACCCGATATGGGCATTATGAGTTTTTGGTGATGCCCTTTGGCTTAACAAATGCACCAGCGGCATTCATGGACCTTATGAACCGTATCTTCCATCCACACTTAGATCGGTTCGTAGTGGTCTTTATTGATGATATTTTGGTGTATTCCAAGACCAGGGAAGAACATGATGAGCATTTAAGGATTGTTCTGCAAACCCTGAGAGGAAAGAAGCTGTATGCTAAGTTGTCCAAATGTGACTTTTGGCTGAATGAGATTGCATTCCTTGGACACATAGTGTCAGCTGATGGGATTAGGGTGGATCCCAAGAAAATAGAAGCAGTGATGGAATGGAAGCCTCCCAGGAATACAACTGAGGTCAGAAGCTTCTTAGGGCTAGCTGGGTATTACAGGAGATTTGTGAAGGGATTTTCCCTAATAGCTGCTCCAATGACCAGGTTGTTACACAAGAATGTCAGATTTGACTGGAATGACAAGTGTCAGACCAGTTTTGAGAAGTTGAAGGCTATGTTGACAGAGGCACCAGTGTTAACACAGCCAGTGTCAGGAAAGGACTTTGTGGTCTACAGTGATGCCTCTCATAATGGGTTAGGGTGTGTGTTGATGCAAGAGGGGAAGGTGATCGCCTATGCTTCCAGACAGCTAAGGCCACATGAACAGAACTACCCTACCCATGATTTAGAGCTTGCAGCAATTATCTTCGCACTGAAGATATGGAGGCATTACTTGTATGGTGAAAAGTGCTACATTTACACAGACCACAAAAGCCTGAAATATTTGCCAACCCAGAAGGAGCTCAACCTTAGACAGAGGCGATGGATTGAGTTCCTGAAGGATTATGACTGTGTAATTGACTACCATCCTGGGAAGGCAAATGTAGTTGCTGATGCTTTGAGCAGAAAATCCATGACAGCTCTGAGATCATTGAATGCCCGTCTAACTTTGATTCGAGATGGAGCTATTTTGGCTGAGTTGCAAGTGAGGCCAAACCTGCTACAACAGATTTTAGATGGGCAAAAGGCAGATGAAAAACTAATGGCCATTATGAGCAAAATCCCAGAAGGAAAAGCAACTGACTTTGAAGTCAAAGCAAATGGGTGTTTGTATTACAAAGGCAGACTGTGTGTACCAGATGATGGGGAATCAAGGCCGATTCGAAAGAGGCACACACCGGTATATGCTATGCACCTGTGAAGTACAAAGATGTATCATGATCCAAGCTTCAGATTGGTGGCCTGGTATGAAGAAGGACATAGCTGACTATGTGACTAAATGCTTGACATGTCAGCAAGTCAAGGCAGAACATCAAGTTCCATCAGGATTGCTACAGCCTATACGCATACCTGAATGGAAATGGGATCGGGTCACCATGGATTTTGTGAGTGGTCTGCCTCTCACCCAGAGGAAACATGATGCAGCATGGGTAATAGTGGATAGATTGACAAAGTCAGCACACTTTCTCGCCGATTAGACCGACTACTCACTAGAGAGGTTAGCGGTGTATATCGCTGAGATTGTTAGATCGCATGGAATCCCACTTTCCATCATATTCGATCGAGACCCAAGGTTTACATCAAGATTTTGGAAGAAATTGCATGAATCTGGGTACACAACTCCATTTCAAGATGACTTTCCATCCTCAGACGGATGGGCAATCAGAAAGAGTAATCCAGGTCCTTGAGGATATGCTGAGGAGTTGTGTTATTGAGTTTGAGGGAAGTTGGGATAGATACCTCCCACTGGCAGAGTTTGCATACAACAATAGCTACCAAGCTAGCATCCAAATGGCCCCATATGAAGCACTGTATGGGAGAAAATGTAGAACTCCAGTGTGCTGGACTGAATTGGGTGAAGATAAACTGGTAGGGCCAGACCTGGTGAAACAGACTGAGGAGAAGGTAAAGATAATCAAAGCTAACTTGAAGGTTGCCTCAGACAGAAAGAAATCCTATGCCGACCTGAAGAGAAAAGAAATAGAATATGGGGTTAGCGACAAAGTGTTCCTCAAGGTGTCACCATGGAAGAAAGTGTTGAGGTTCGGAAGAAAAGGTAAGTTGAGCCCTAGGTTCATTGGCCCATATGAAGTCATTGAACGTGTGGGTCCAGTGGCCTATAGGCTAGCTTTACCACCAGAGCTGGACAAAATTCACAATGTATTCCATGTGTCCATGCTCAGGAGATACCGCTCAGACCCTTCACATGTCATCTCCAGAGAAGAAATTGAAATACTGCCGGATTTGACATATGAAGAAGAATCTCTACGGATCCTGGCTCGGGAAGTAAAAGAATTGAGGAACAAGCAGATTCCACTGGTGAAAGTGCTTTGGAGGCACCACAACACCGAGGAGGCAACTTGGGAAAGTGAAGAAACGATGAGGCAACAGTTCCCTCAACTGTTTGCATCAGGTAAATTTCGAGGACGAAATTTAAATTAGAGGGGAAGAGTTGTGACACCCTCCCGGTAACCACTCCGTACATTCTACTGTTCCGGTGACCGGTGTCGGTCCGGACAGCTAGAACGTCCGAAAAAATATTTAAATTAAAGTCGGGAATCATAATTAACTCAAATATTAATAAGAAAAATTTAGTAAAAATTTTAGAAATAAAATACAACCAAGTAAAACGAGCCGGTGCCCAAGAGATGGGTAATCGAGGGAAGTTGCGTTCTACAACGAGGAGCCCTAGACAGGGAAAATTATAAAATAATTTTTGGGACTCCAGAAAAGGGTTATTGAGGTTCCCATGGCATTAGAATGCCAAGAAAATACTTAGAAAAATTTTTCTATCGGTACAGACAATTTTGGCCCGTTAAGCCAAACGGAGGGCATTTTGGTCATTTCGCCTTCCGAGGTGATTTTTGGCCGACTTGTCCAGTTGAGTAAATAATTAATATGACATAAAATATGAAGAAACATTACCAAAAATTAAAGTGAAAATGAGTAGAGAAGAAGAGAAAAGAAAAATGAGAATAAATGTCAATTTTGACATCATATGATGTCATCTAAGAGTTACCCACCAATCACATTTAGTCAACACTTAAATTAACTAATAAAATATGTATAAAAACACAACAAAAGCTCCTAAAATTCCAGCAGCCATCACTTTTACAAAGTTCACCCGTAACTCTCAATTCCCATAGCCAAACCTCCATTGATTTTCAACCAAAGCTTCCTTTCTCCTTTGTTTCCACCACTAAACCCTAACCCCTTTCATTAAACTTTGATTATATCACTTGGGGAAGCTCTTGGCAGCCAAGAAGAAGAAGGAAATTGAAGTTTTGAGTGGGGAAAAATTCTGCTCATTCAAGTTAGTGCTACAATTTCATTTTCTTTCTTTTAAATCTTAGTTAGAACATCATTTTGAGCCAAGAAATTTTATGAAATTGAAGTAAAATATATGTGTTATGCTACCTTAAATTTCCAGCAGCCCTATGAAAGTATGAGGTTGATTGTTTAATAAACTTAGAGTGGTTGGAAATCATGGTTAAGGTATTAATATGCATGGAGATTGAACTAAGCATGTTAATCAAGGGTTATGAGTATTTGGCTTGGACATTAGGGTTTGGAAAGGTGAAATTGTGACTTAGCTTAGGAAATGGTTAGAGAACTTTTTAATGGTCAATTAGTGACCATTTTAGGTAGGTTGACCCTAATTAGAACTGAAAAATGGGATGGTAAAGTGAAAGTATAAACTGCCCTATGGACAGCAGCATAGGGACTGAAATTTCAGTCCCTTTGCACTGCCATAACTTGGGCTGTGCTTGTCCAATTGATGTTTGGCCAATTGGACATGAAACTAGGCTTATAATGGCACATTTTTGCTGAAGAAATCATGCCCAAAAGACCAAAGCAAAAGGGTCAAAACTCAGCCACAATCCGGAACCCTGAAACTGCCTCTGCAGAATTTGACCAAATGAACAGTAATTGTTCATTTGGCCATAAGTCACTGTAGATTTGGTCAATTGGTCTGAAATTTTTACAGCAACAATTTAAGACATAGACAAACAACTTTCATGAAGAAACCTACCCCAAATTATGGCCAGAACCCATTCAACCAAGTGACTCAAGTCACTGTTCATGCACTATAGATATGGTAAAATTCTGCAGAATGCATATCCGGACAGCTTGGGTTTTTGGGCCATATCTGGAGCTACAAAACTCGAAATGGAGTGATTCAAAAAAGGAAATTCAAATAGACAAAATAAGGAACAACTTTTATGTTTTACATTTCTTCAAATTCCAACAGTAACAGTATCCAATGGAACAGTGAAGTTATGGTACAAAATCTGAAAAATCTGCTCCTTTGGTTTAATGCTTGGAAATGGTAAAAACACTTAATGCCAACAAGTTTTAAACACCAAATGTGGTATGTTGGGAGTGCCAAAGTCAATGTACACCTTTTTATTCTAAAAGTCAACATTTTTGTTGACCAATGATGAATAGTGACACCAAAAAAGTTGAAATTCACAAATTGAAGAATTTAAAAGTTTCAAATGCCCTAGTATACCTAACAAGATTGGTTTGGATAGTTTGGCTTGCCAATAGGGTTTAGTTAGCAGTACTGCACATGGCAAAAATGCCATTTTGTGATTTCATGGCTTTTAGCCATTCTGACTTTGTATTGAGACTTGGCCTTGTGCCTGATATTATTTACAGCTTGTTAGCCGCTTACACACAGGAGATGCATATGTGACCGATGGTGTGACGGCCCGAGGTACTAGGTACCAGCGCTTACTTACATTATCCATCCACTGCCTAGTGTAGGTTACTTGGGGCAACCAAATGAATAAAAGTGAACAAAGCTAATGAATTAATGAATATACCAAGATCAAACAAAGAAAGCATACACATTGTATACACATTTATTTTCTTGCTATTTTCTTCTATTATATTATTGCACCACTAAGCATTATTGCTTAGCGCGTTGCTTTTGCCACGCGTAGGTACTGGAGATCCCGATCGTGAGCCCAGAGACCACAGCATCGGGTGAGTCCATCCGATTCGCTTCAGTGTTCGTGTCACCTCACTACCTGTAGTGCATCGGTAGGGCACTAGGTGTCATTTTGTCATTTTGATATTTTGTAGCAGATTTGTATTTTCTCATATGTATTTGAACTCATGTAATATATTTTGATGTATATGTAAATTATGAAAATTGTATTTGTTAATGGAAAAGTAGATGTTTACTTGTGATTTACATGCGAACATCACATGTGAATGATGAATGAAAATGGAAATTGAAATGTGGAATCATGATATTGAATTTGGTGTTGATAATGGATGTTTGAGAAATATTGTTGAGATTTTGGATATTGGAGTTTGAGATGATGAAATAAAAATATTGGAAGTGTTTTTAACAGGTTCCGAAGAACGGTTTTCTCCATTTTTAGCCGGTACTCCGCCGGATTTTCTTAAAAATTTTCGGAACCTTAAATGAATGATACTTTTGATAAATGGTTTAAATAATTTGTATTTCATAAATTATGTGCAAAAGCATTGTCTAAATTAATTAAGGAATATTAGAGTGTGCCGGTACACCAGGTGGCATTACTTACTCGGGTATACTGTACACGGGTAAGGGGTGTCACATTTAGGAGCTCAATTGGTAAGAGGCGAAGCAAACCCGTGAGGTGATAAGGGTTCGAATCCTAGCTCTGCAGGGCGAAGGGATTGAACTCCACCAGAGCGGACAGTACCTTGTGAGTCGCACCGCCGGCCTCTAGGGGGGTACGCCGGCAAGATGGCCACCCAGAGAGGGGCTTGAGCTGGGGCCCGCTAAGTCGGGATGTGACATAAGGTGTGACATGTTTTAGTGCTATCAGAGCAAATTTTTTTAAGTATGTTTTACTTATGAATTTGTGTCTTTTCTTTGCTAAGTACAATTGCTCAATGTCCTTATTTGTTGCATATAGTACATTACATCATAAATATGAACTAACAGAGAGAAATATCCTTGTGTTATTTGTTCAGGAGATATCCTACTTCGGATTGATATGGAAGAAGGGGATTGCTCAATTGAGCAATCTGATGAAGCTGAGGCACAAGGGGAAGCCCCAGCTCTACAAAGTGTCAGTGGGTCAGTGGCACCAACCCCATAATTGCCGTAGTTTCCTACACAGTTCGCACAGCAGATGGCGACAATGTTTTAACAAATGGCTGAGGGTATGCCTGCTCAAGCTCCCCCCAGACTACTGTGGTGCAACCCCAAGCTCCAGTCAGACAATATGATAAGTTATTGAAGTATGGGGCTATGGATTTCAAGGGTACAGTAGACCCTTTAAAGGCAGAGCAATGGTTGGAAAGAATGGACAGAGTGTTCAAGAAGCTGCACTGTCCAAATGAGTTGAAATTTGAATACTCTGTATCACTACTGCAAGGGGATGGGTATGATTGGTGGAAAATTATCCCCCACAACTTGGCAGAACCACTAGTACTGACCTGGGATGACTTCATCAGAGAATTCAGATAGAAATACGTTCCAGATGCATATGTAGATCAGAAACTACAAGAATTTCTGAGTCTGAAGCAAGGCAATAGATCAGTGGCAGAGTATGAGAGGGAGTTCTCCCGCTTAAGCCACTATGCTAGGAGTCTCCTTTCTACCAGCAAGGAAAGGTGTAAGAGATTTGAGACGGGATTGAAGCCTAGCCTATGGATGCAAGTAGTGGGATTCGTTCCAGCTACTAGTGCTCCTAGTAGGCAAGGGTCATATTGCAAAAGATTACACTAGTGCACGTAGATTCATTCCAGCTCCTACTACTGCAGAAGGATCTATTTAGAGTCCTACTCCCAGAGGTTTACAACCAGTTGGCAGAGGAAGAGGCAGAGGTAGAGGCAATGCTTTAGGCAGTCAGGGTACTGTTGGTCAATCAGCACAAGGAAGTGCTTCAGCTAGAGTTTATACGATGAGATAGCGAGAAAAGGCTGAGACTTCTGATATCATAGCTGGTACATTCTATATCTCTGATCAAGATGTATTTGTACTCTTTGATCCGGGTTTAACCCACTCGTATGTTAGTGCTAGCATAGTTAGTTCACTTGCTATTTCGTGAGTTAAAATGGGTTTTGAAGTGCTAGTAACTAGTCCATTAGGACAAGAGGTTCTGGTCAACAGAATCTATAGAGACTGTCCTTTGGTGATCTAAGGACATGTTTTTCTGTCAGATTTGATTGAAATACCCTTCAGAGATTATGATATTATCTTGGGCATGGATTGGTTAGCCAGGCATCACGCCATGATTAACTGTAGACTGAAGATAGTCACTTTTGGTTTCCCTCTGTACGGTGATGTGGTAATACATGGGGAGAGGCATTTACTGTTATCAAACATCATTTCGGCTACACTAGCTAGAAGGATGATCAGAAAGGGGTTTGAAACATACTTGGCACATGTGATAGACACCCAAGTGGGGAGCCCAGCACTGAGGGACATCCCTACAGTATGTGACTTTCTGGATGTGTTTCCTAATGAATTGCCAAGATTACCTCTAGAAAGAGAGGTGCAGTTTGAGATTGATGTTATGCCTAGTGTGGACCCAATCTCTATAACACCATATAGAATGGCACCAGTAGAACTAAAAGAGTTGAAAGTGCAGTTGCAAGAGCTGCTTGATAAGGGCTTTATCTGCCCTAGTGTGTCACCTTGAGAAGCGCCAGTGTTGTTTGTAAAGAAGAAGGATGGCACTCTCTGCTTATATATTGACTACCGACAGTCGAATAAGGTGACAATAAAGAATATGTATCCATTGCCCCGCATTGATGACTTGTTTTATTAGTTGAGGGGTGCAACTGTGTTCTCCAAAATTGACCTGAGATCAGGTTATTATCAGCTGAAAGTACAAGAGCAGAGTATTTCTAAAACTGCCTTCAGAACTCGCTATGGCCATTATGAGTTCTTGGTTATGCCATTCAGGTTAACTAATGCTCTGACTGCTTTTATGGATGTGATGAACACTATATTCAGACCATACCTCGACTAGTTTGTTGTGGTATTCATAGATGATATATTGGTCTATTCGAGGAGTGTAGAAGAGCATGATAGACATCTGCGGATTGTACTGCAGACTTTGAGGGAGAAATAGCTATACGCCAAATTGTCAAAGTGTGAGTTTTGGCTGAAAGAAATATCCTTCTTGGGGCATGTAGCATCAGTGGAGGGCATTAAGGTAGATCCTAGCAAGATAGAAGCTGTCCTTAATTGGAGGCCACCCACAAATATCACAGAGATTCGCAGTTTTCTGGGTTTAACAGGATATTACCGTCGATTTGTAAAGGGATTCTCCATGTTGGCATCTCCATTGACCAAGCTACTTCAAAAAGATGTGAAATTTTAGTGGACAGATAAATGCCAGTAGAGTTTTGATGAATTGAAAAGGTGTTTGACTGAGGCTCTAGTCCTGACTTTACCTACTCCGGGTAAGGAATACACAGTTTACAGTGATGCTTCTCATAATGGGTTAGGCTGTGTATTGATGCAAGATCGAAATGTCATTGACTATGCATCACGCCAGCTAAAACCGCATGAGAGGAATTATCTGACACATGACTTGGAGCTTGTAGCTATTGTGTTCACTCTTAAGATCTAGAGACATTATTTGTATGGGGAGAAGTGCTACATCTACACAGATCATAAGAGTTTGAAGTATTTAGGCACTCAGAAGGAGTTGAATTTGAGATAGAAGAGATGGTTAGAGTTGATAAAAGACTATGATTGTTTGATAAACTATCAGCCAGGGAAAGCTAATATGGTGGCTGACGCCTTAAGTCGCAAAACTATAGCAAGTCTACGGATTACTCCTTTGTCTATGGTACATGAGTTGAGATCATTACATGCCAGCTTAGAGATTAATGATGAGGGGCAAACAGTAGTTGCATGGTATGTACAGCCAGTGTTGAATGATCATATTAGAATGGTTGCTCAGAATAATAAGAAGTATCAGAAACTATTGGAAGAAGTCCAGCAGGGCAAGAAGCCAGAATTCTCAATAAGAGATGATGGTCTATTGTTACACCAGGGCAGAATGTGTGTTCCTAATGATGTTGATTTGAGGCAGATAATTTTGAAGGAAGTACATGAGTCTCCTTTTGCCATGCACCCTGGTGGTATAAAAATGTATAGAGGGCTAAAGGAGTATTACTAGTGGATGGGTATGAAAAGAGATGTGGCAGAGCTTGTTTCCAAATGCCTAACTTGTCAACAAGTGAAGGCAGAGCTTCAAGTACCCACTGGGTTGTTACATCCACTACCAGTACCAGAATGAAAATGGGAGAGAATAACGATGGATTTTATCATGGGACTTCCGAGGACACAGAAGAGTCATGATGCAGTTTGGGTCATTATTGACAGACTAACCAAGTCTGCTCATTTTCTGCCAGTTCGGATGGACTACAGTTTAGAAAGATTGGCCAAGTTATACATTGATGAGATAGTAAGACTGCATGGAGTGCCAGTATCAATTGTATCAGACAGAGATCTTAGGTTTACTTATAGATTCTGGGGTAGTCTTTAGAGAGCCCTAGGAACTAGATTGAACTTCAGTACGACATTCCACCCATAGACAGATGGCCAGTTTAAGAGGGTAATTCAAATCTTGGAGGACATGCTACGGGCTTGTGTGATTGAATTTGAGGGCAGTTGGGATACACACTTGCCTTTGATTGAGTTTGCTTACAATAACAGCTACCAATCAAGCATTGGGATGCCTCCATATGAAGCTTTGTATGGCAGAAAGTGTAGATATCCCCTGTGTTGGGATGAAGTAAGTGAAAGGAAGATGATTGGGCTCGAAATTTTTTAGCAAACCGAGGAGAAAATTAGATTGATCAGAGATCGACTTAAGACTGCATCAGACCATCAAAAGTCCTATATTGATCTGAAGAGAAGGGATATTGAGTATGCAGTGGGTGAGAAAGCATTCCTCAAGGTTTCCCCTTGGAAGAAAATTATGAGATTCGGCATAAAGGGGAAACTAAGTCCTCATTTTATCGGGCCATATGAGGTTCTGGAAAGAGTGGGTCCTTTGGCATATTGGTTGGCACTACCTCCAGAGTTAGAGAAGATACATAATGTCTTCTATGTGTCTATGTTGAGGAGTTATCGATCAGACCCATCTTATGTACTACCAGTAGAAGAGATTGAAGTGAATCCAGACCTCACATATGAGGAAGAACCCAGAGAGATTCTGGCTTATGAGGTGAAGCAGCTACGGAATAAGCAGATACCGTTAGTGAAAGTGCTGTGGAACCAACATTCGAGCCAGGAGGGTACTTAGGAACAAGAGGAGGACATGAGGAGACAGCACCCACAGCTGTTCAAAGATTGTTGCCAAGTAAAATTTCGAGACGAAATTTATTTTAAGGGGGGGAGAATTCTAACACCCCTATTTGCATAGCCTGGTATATTTCACTATTCCGGTGACCGGTGTCGGTCCAGATAATTAAGGGGATTAGAACAACACTTAAGACAAGTAGATAATCCCTAAGCACAAATAATTAGTAATTGTCAATTAGTTAAGTATAAATAAGAAAAACAAAACATAAGAAGTTAAATGAGCTGAGAGTCATAGCGATGGGTGACCTTCTCTGGAAGGATTGCGAAGTCGATTTAAGCTCAAATTTCGAACAGTAAAATGTGTTTGTGTTTGTATGAAATATTAAATATTGTGATTTGGAATTGTTTTGATTCACACTTGGCATAACAATATCACTATGTTCCTCCTCCATTAATGGGGTGAGTATGACTATATTCCTCCCTCTTTGACTTGTCAGTCTGAGGTGAGTATGGATGAGTTCTCATTAGCTAGCTAGCCACCTTCCTTATTGATTTCGATTAGTGGGGTGAGTATGTCTTATCGTGGTGTACAACATGGCATGTTCGGAAAAATTTATGTCATGACTTAAGTTGTGTTATTGATTGGCAACACTATGTTATTCGATTGTTTGATCAAATTTGTGTTATGTGAGCTTTGAAAAATTGTGAATTGTTTGAATTGTAAATTGTCAATAAAAGTTTTATATACCACATTTTCAATTGTTATTGTGCACCACTGAGTAAATTTTACTCAGCAATAGCTTTTTCATTGCTGTCGCAGTTAGACAGACGGACAGAGCAGCAGAGTAGGCTGCTTGTGCTACATTTTGATATTTCACTAGGTACATTGAGTATACCATATTTTGTAGTTTTGTTATAATGTATGCGCTCTGTATGTATATTGTCACACCTTACCCCTCCGTAAGGCATAACATGATCCCGTAGCATACCTAATGAATTACCAACTTCGTCTACTGATAACCATTTAAATACACTACAAGGGATTTTAAAGCTTTTCTTACTTCTTTTTACAGTGGTGAGCACTATTTACAGGTGTTAAAAATTTTTTAACTGAAGTGAAACCAGATAATACATTTGAAGAATTAATAATTTTTGTAAAAAATTTGGGAGAGTGCCATCTGTATTTTGAATAAAACAGTTCTTCAAAAACCTATAAAAAAAGCACTTCCTATATTTTGTTCAATCCCCAAACTCCAATATTCAATCAACACAATATGTTTCTCAACATTTGCCAACTCAAATCCACAATAATTTTTCTAGTGTTTTCAAAAGCTGAGATAAAAGAAATATATCACAATATTTACAAGTCAAAATAATTTACAAATTTAGTTTACAACTTCAATGTATATGTGAGACCCCTTACCCGTGTACAGTATACCCGAGTAAGTAATGCCACACGGTGTACCGGCACACTCTAATATACCTTAATTATTTTATACCATGCTTCTGAATATAATTTGTGAAATATACTTTATTTAAGCCATTTATCAAAATTATTATTTATTTGAGGTTTCGAAAATTTTAAAGAAAATCCGGCGGAGTACCAGCTAAAAATGGAGAAAACAGTTCTTCAGAACCTGTTAAAAATATTTCCAATATTTATGTTCAATCATCTCAAACTCCAATATCCAAAATCTCAACAATATTTCTCAATTTCAGTTCTCAATAGCCTTTTCATTTCTCAAACATCCATTTCTCATAATACTCATATACAAACAATAAATAATTGCTCAAATTTTGCATTCATAGTCATAACTTCCATTATTTACATGAACGTCAGAATACATTACATAAGTTCAAATACATATGAGAAAGTAAAATTAGCTACAAAATATCAAAATGACACCTAGTGTCCTACCAATGCACTGCAGAAGTTGAGGTGACACGGACACTGTGCAGAACTGCAGGATGGACTCACCCAGTCTGTGGTCTACTGGGCTCACGATCTGTATCTCCAGTACCTACGCGTGGCAAAAGCAACGCGCTAAGCAATAATGCTTAGTGGTGCAATAATATAATAAAAGAAAATAGCAAGAAATTAAATGTGTAGTGAATGTATATGTTTTATTTGTTTGGTATTTGTATATCATTTACTTTGTCCACTTTTATTCATTTGGTTGCCCCAAGTAACCTACACTAGACGCATCGGATCGATAAACGGTAAACCGCACCGGGTATCAAGTACCTCGCCGTCACACCATCGGTCACATATGTATCTCCCAGTGCAGTAATGACTAACAAGTCAGAATATATCGCACAAGGCCAAAGCTCAATACAAGGTCAGAATGGCTAAAAGCCATGAAATCACAGAATGGCATATTGCCATGTGCAGTACTGCTAACTGAACCCTATTGGCATGCCAAACTATCCAAACCAATCTTGTTAGGTATACTAGGGCATTTAAAACTTTTAAATTCTTCAATTTGTAAATTTCAAGTTTTTGTGTTACTATTCACCTCATTGGTCAACAAAAATGTTGACTTTTGGATAGAAAATAGGTGTATTAGTTTTAACACCCCAAACATACCACATTTTGTATTTAAAACTTGTTGGAATTGATTGCCATTTTCATTTCTCAACTTAAATCTAAGAGGGCAGAAATTTCAGTTTTGGAGACCCAAATTTACTGTTCTATTGGGCCCTGTTGCAGTGGGAATTTGAAGAAATGACAAACATGAAAGTTGTTCCTTATTTTGTCTAGTTGAATTTCCTTTTTTGAATCACTCCATTTGGAGTTTTGTAGCTCCAGATATGGTCCAAAAACCACAGCTGGCCGGATTTGCATTCTGCAGAAGTTACCATATCTATAGTAACATGAACAGTGACTGCCACTGCCATTTGGGTTAGGTTCTGGCCATAATTTGGAGTAGGTTCCTTCATGAAAGTTGTTTTTCTATGTCTTAACTTGTTGCTGTAAAAATTTCAGGTCAATTGACCAAATCTACGGTGAGTTATGGCCAAATTAACAGTTACTGTTCATTTGATCAATTCTGCAGGGGCTATTACAGGGTGTCCGGATTGGGGCCAAGTTTTGGTCCTCTTGCTTTGGTCTTTTGGGCATGGTTTCTTCAGCAAAAATGTGCCATTATAAGCTTAGTTTCATGTCCAATTGGCCAAACACTAATTGGACCAACACATCCAAAGTTATGGCTGTGCAATTGGACTGAAATTTCAGTCACTCTGCTGCACTAACAAGGCAGCCTACACATTCACTTGGCTATACTATTTTTCAGTCCAATTCATGGTCAACATACCTAAAATGGTCACTAATTGACCCTTATAATGTTCTTTCACAATTTCATAAGCTAAATCCAAGTTTCACTTCTCAAAACCCTAATGTCCAATTTAAATTACCCATAAACCTCAATTAGCACACTAGTTCAACATCCATGCATATTCATACCTTAAACATCATTTCTATCCACTCTATATTCATTAAAACAATCAAACTCATCCTTCCTTAGGGCTGCCGAAAATTGAAGATGCCCTAACACATATAATTTACTTCAAGTTCTTACAATTTCTTAACTTAAAATGATGCTCTAACAAGGATTTAAGGAGTGAGAGTGAAAGGATAGCACTAACCTCACTTTAACCTCTTGTAGGGCAGATTTCTTCAAGCTAAAACTTCACTTTCCTTCTTCTTCTTGGCTGCCAAAAGCTTCCCCAAGTGATATGGTCAAGGTTTAATGAAAGGGGTTAGGGCTTAGTGGTGGAAACAAAGGAGAAAGGGAGCTTGCTTGATTGAACATCAATGGAGGGAGGAAGGAAGAGAAACTCGCGTTTTTGGCTGAAGAGAAGGCAGCTGGTTTTTGGTCTTCCTTGGTCTTTATTTAGCTCTTTTATTAGTTAGTCAAATGGTTACTTAATGGTGATTGGTTGGCAATTTTAAATGACATCATCAAGATGTCATAAATGAGCTTTTCTTTGATTTTTCTTTTCTTTTCATCACTACTCAATTTCAATTTAATTTCTAGTAATGTTTATTCATATTTTATATCATATTAATTATTTACTCAACTGGACAAGTCGGCCAAAAATCACCTCTGAAGGCGAAATGACCAAAATGCCCTTCGTTTGGCTTAACGGGTCAAAATTGTCTGTACCGATTGAAAAATTTTCCTAGGTATTTTCTTGGCATTCTAATGCCATGGGAACCTCAATAACCCTTTTCTGGAGTCCGAAAAATTATTTTATAATTTTTCCCCCGGGTCTAGGGCTCCTCGTTGCGAGAACCGCAACTTCCCTCCGGTTACCCATCGCTTGGGCACCGGCTCATTTGACTTGGTTGTATTTTATTTTTAAAATTTTTTCTAAATTTTTCTTATTAATATTTGAGTTAATTATGGTTCCTGACTTTAGTTTAAATATTTTTCCGGACGTTCTAGCTGTCCGGACCGACACCGGTCACCGGAACAGTAGAATGTACGGAGTTGCTACCGGGAGGGTGTTACAGTATAATTTTAATGTACAATTTTAATTTACAACTGCTCAAAATCAAGAACAATATATACATACAATGAACATACATTACAATACAAAATGTAAAATATGGTACACTCAATATACTCGACGAACTCTCAATGAAGCACTAACAGCCTAGTCTACTGCCCTGTCAGTCTGTCTACCTCCGACAGCAATGAAAAGGTATCGCTGAGCCAATGTTTTTGTGGTGCACAACATTAACAAAATACAACTTTAAATAACAAATCATAAGTCATATAAATAGTGGATACTTAAAACCATAGTTAAATTCAAAGATAGTGAATGTCATAAAGAATTTGAACTCCATTTCACAATATCACAATAAATATCAATAAATAACACACACAGCTTAATCATGTTGCCAAAGTCCAATTCGTCCCAAAAGCCGATGGCTAGTGACGAATAACATAGCTAGCTAGCAATAATATGAGTACTCATTCTATTCGTCCTCAACAGGCACACACCTCAACACTTCAGCCAGAGAGGGAATTTAAAGTCAATTCGTCTCACTAGACAAGCTAGCGAGGAATTCAATCAATATACATGATAGCTATGGTTTCAAACCATTTACAATGTTTTTCAAGTAATAAGTGTCCATCAAATATCATTAAGACAAATTTTCATAATTTAAACTATAACAAACAATTTATCATAATTTATTTCAATTTAAAATTCAAAAGAAATAACTGTTGTGTACAAACCCCTGATAAATGTCTCTTGGCCCTGACTCAGTGTTTCCTTCCCTTTTCCTGAGTCTTTGCTAACTGAAGCACACAATTTGAAGTGTTTCAGTACTCATTTAAACTGTCTCTAACAATAAGGCTTAATAAATAATTTATTGAATTCTATTATTTTCCTTAGTCAACCTAAAATCTTGACCCTCGATGCACTCTAGGTGAATTAGGTTTAATGTTACCAATATGTCACATTTTATAGCCTTTTAGTGTTGGTACATGTTACCAAATTCATTTTCATGTATATTGCATTTTATAGAAATTTGTCGGATTTCGGTATACTAATTTGACTTAACCGGATGACCTAGTTTCCTAGGTTTTCGGGTTTTGGTCCAAACTACAAACTTGTAGGTCTATGTCTTATTGCATGCGGGGCAAAATTTCAGGTCATTCTGAGTTGTTTAGGCCATGTTATGGTCAATTTACCAATGCTGGACAGAATGTACCAAAATGGTAACTTTATGTCATTTTGAGGTCACTTTTAGTTTGGCTAGTTTTTATACCCGAAATTGTGCAAGCTATTTGACTTGATTATGGTCATTTATGGGTGTTCGTGTGTTCATAAGAATTGTAGATATATGTCTAAACTATTCATGGTAAAAATTTCAGGTCAATTGGACCTATTTTGACTGAGTTATGGCAAAAAAACCAACTGCTGCCCGAATGGTCAATTTTCAGGCTTCCAATTCACTAATCCGGATTCGGTCATTTTTCAAGTTACCTTCTAGGCAGAATTTTGGTAAGCTTCCTTAATGAAAGTTGCACATTTTGTGCCTAGTTTCATCTCCAATTGGTCTCATACCAATTGGAGCCACACACTTAAGGTTCTAAGCCAAAACATACACTGCCCTATTACACATTGTTCATCCTTACCAATGACACATCCAACACTTACCAAATTAACTCTTCCATGCCAATTTTGGTTTGTAGCATAACATTAACACACTTTACTTCACATTTTTGGTCATTTTGGCAGCTTGTAACCACTCTCAACAAACACATTATAACTCAAAATTTTTCCAAGTCCAATTACAATAATTAACCACATGACATACCTCATATACATGTCCAAATTCAAACCATTATACACATATCCATGCTGCCATCAATAACAACATCTTAGAAAACCATAAACAAGTAAAAACAAGCTACATATACAGAATTTCCATGGCTGCCAAAATGTACATCTCCATTAAAACATCAAACTTCAAAAATTCTTCCATAAACCAACTACCTACATCATTGGTTACACTTTTAATGAAACAATAATTGAAAACACTCACTTACCATTTTTGAAGTTCTTCAAAAACTCACCAAAACTTAACTTTCTTGCTCCTAGTATGCTGCCCAAGGTATGGTGGTCAAGTTTAGTGAAGGAACCTAATAGAAAAAGTGGCTAGAACATGGTGAACTTGTGCTCTCACCATGGACGGCCATGGATGGACCTTGGGAGAAAGGATTCGGCTGGTTTTGCAAAATGAGGTTGAAAATGGGTTTCCAGCATTCCAAGTGTCCCTTAAGGTGTCCCAAAGTTAAGGTTAGTGGAGCACTAAAGAAATAAAATGGTTATTTATTCCAAGTTTTTAAATTCTCACATTTACCTCAATTTTTTTCACTATTTATATAATGGACCACCATTTTAATTTTCATGGTATTTTCAAAGTTTAATATCATTTATTTTTAATGGACATTTAGGTCAAAAGACAACTCAGGGTGTCAAATGACCACAATGGCCCTATTCAGGCTGGATTCTCGATTTTTCGATAACACAGAGTTTTGTCATTTTCTCAATTTCTCGTTTTTCTTTATACTGATTAATTATTTTTTTTTAAATATTTCTAATAATATTTATAGTTCAATAGATGTTTATTTAAGTCATAAAAATATTTTTCAGGGTTCTCCGCGGTCCAGGGCTAGTCAACGGTCTATACCGCAACTTCCTGGTACGTCACCCATCGCTATGGTTCTCGGCTCGTTTAACTTGGTTACATTTCATTGCTATTATTTTTCCTTTGTTTTTCTTATATTTTCTTTTCTTGTATTTCATTATTCTATGTCTCTTCACTAACTTTTAAATGTAGTTCTAGGCATCCTAGCTGTCCGAATAACATTGGTCACCGGAACAGTAGAACGCACTACTGAACATAGGAGTGTTACAATTCTCCTCTCCTTAAAATAAATTTCGTCTCGAAATTTTACCTGGCATCAGTTTCCGAACAGCTGTGGGTGCTGTCTCCTCATGTCCTCTTCACGTTCCCAAGTACCTTCCTGGCCTGAATGATGGTTCCACAGCGCTTTAACCAGGTGTATCTGTTTATTCCTCAGCTGCTTCACCTCATATGCCAAAATTTCTACAGGTTTTTCCTCATATGAGAGGTCTGGATTTACCTCAATCTCTTCAACTGATAGTAGATGAGATGGGTCAGATCTGTACCTCCTTAGCATGGACACATGGAAGACACTGTGTATCCTTTATAGCTTTAGAGGTAATGCTAACCGATATGCCAAAGGACCCACTCTTTCTAGAACCTCATATGGTCCGATAAAGCGAGGACTCAATTTCCCCTTTCTGCCAAATCTCATAATCCTCTTCCAAGGAGAAACTTTGAGGAATACCTTATCACCCACTGCATATTCAATATCTCTTTTCTTCATATCAATATAGGACTTTTGACGGTTTGATGCAGCCTTGAGTTGATCTCTGATCAATCTGATCTTTTCCTCTGTCTGCTGAATAATTTCTGGCCCAATCATCTTTCTTTCACCTACTTCATCCCAACATAGGGGAGTTCTACACTTCCTGCCATACAAAGCTTCATATGGAAGCATCCCAATGCTTGATTGGTAACTGTTGTTATAAGCAAACTCAATCAAAGGCAAGTGTGTATCCCAATTACCTTCAAACTCAATCACAAAAGCTCGTAGCATATCCTCCAATATCTGAATTACCCTATCAGACTGGCCATCTGTCTATGGGTGGAATGCTGTGTTGAAGTTCAATCTAGTTCCTAGGGCACTCTGTAGACTACTCCAGAATCTAGAAGTGAACCTAGGATCTCTGTCAGATACAATTGATACTGGCACTCCATGCAATTTTACAATCTCATTTATGTACAATCTGGCCAATCTCTCTAAACTATAGTCCATCTAGACTAGCAAAAAGTGAGCAGACTTGGTTAGTCTATCAACTATAACCCATACTGCATCATGACTATTCTGTGTCCTTGGAAGTCCTATCACAAAATCCATAGTTATCCGTTCCCATTTCCACTCTGGTACTTGCAATGGATGTAACAAACCAGCTGGAACTTGATGTTTTGCCTTTACTTGCTGACAAGTTAGGCATTTGGAAACTAATTCAGCTATATCCCTCTTCATACCCATCCACCAGTAATGCTCTTTCAGCCCTCTGTACATTTTAGTTCCACAAGGGTGCATAGCAAAAGGAGACTCATGTGCTTCCTTCATGATGATCTGTCTCAATTCCACATCACTAGGAATGCGCAATCTGCCCTGATGTAGTAGTAAGCCATCATCTCTCACAAAAACTTCAGATTTCTTGCCCTGCTGGACTTCATTTAGTAGCTTCTGATATTTTTCATCATTCTGAGCAGCCATTCTGATCTGATCAATCAACACTGGCTATATATGCCATGCAACTATTGTCTATCCCTCATCATCAATCTCCAAACTGGCATGCTGTGTTTTCAACTCATGCACCATGGACAAAGGAGAAACTTTGAGACTTGCCATAGTCTTGCGACTTAAGGCATCAGCCACCACATTTGCTTTCCCTGGCTGATAGTCTATTAAGCAATCATAGTCTTTAATCAATTCTAACCATCTCCTCTGCCTCAAATTCAATTCCTTCTAGGTGCCTAAGTACTTTAAGCTCTTGTGATCTGTGTAAATGTAGCATTTCTCTCCATACAAATAGTGTCTCCAGATCTTCAGAGCAAAAACAATAGATGCAAGCTCCAAATCATGTGTTGGGTAGTTCCTCTCATGCCGTTTCAGCTGGCGTGATGCATAAGTAATGACATTTCAGTCTTACATCAGTACACAGCCTAACCCATTATGAGAAGCATCAGTATAAACTGTATACTCTTTACCCGGTGTAGGTAAAGTAAGGACTGGAGCTTCAATCAAACACCTCTTCAACTCATTAAAACTCTGCTGGCATTTATCTGTCCACTGAAATTTTACATCTTTTCGAAGCAGCTTGGAAAGTGGAGAAGCTAACATAGAAAACTCTTTCACAAACCGGCGGTAATATCCAGCTAAACCCAGAAAACTGCGAATTTTTATGATATTCTTGGGTGGCTTCCAATTAAGGATAGCTTCTACCTTGCTGGAATCTACCTTGATCCCTTTAGCTGACACAACATGTCCCAAGAAGGAGATTTCTTTCAGCCAAAATTCACATTTCGACAATTTGGCATATAGCTGTTTCTCCCTTAAAGTCTACAGTACAATCTGCAGATGTCTGTTATGCTCCTCTACATTCCTCGAATATATCAAAATATCATCAATAAACACCACCACAAACTAGTCGAGATATGTTCTGAAGATAGTGCTCATCAGATCCATAAAAGCAGCTGGAGCATTAGTTAACCCGAATGGCATTACTAGAAACTCATAGTGGCCATATCAAGTTATGAAAGCATTTTTTGGAATACTCTGCTCTTGCACTTTCAACTGACAATAACTAGATCGCAAATCAATTTTAAAGAATACAGCTGCACCCTTCAACTGATCAAACAGATCATCAATGCAAGGCAATGGATATCTGTTCTTTATTGTCACCTTATTCAACTGTCGGTAGTCAATACATAAGTGAAAAGTGCCATCTTTCTTCTTAATAAACAATACTGGCTGAAAAGTGCCATCTTTCTTCTTAATAAACAATACTGGCGCTCCCCAAGGTGACACACTAGGGCGGATGAAGGCCTTTTCAAGTATTTCTTGCAATTGTACCTTCAACTCCTTCAACTCTGCCGGTGCCATTCTGTATGGTGCTATGGAGATTGGATCCACACCAAGCATAACATTAATTTCAAACTGCACCTCTCTTTCTGGAGGTAATCTTGGCAATTCATCAGGAAACACATCTGGAAAGTCATATACTATAGTGATGTCCCTCAATGTTGGACTCCCCACTTGGGTGTCTACCACATGTGCCAAGTATGCTTCACAACCCTTTCTGATCATTTTTCTGGCTAGTGCAGCCGAAATGACGTTTGATGGCAATAGCTGCCTCTCCCCATGTATTACCACATCACTATACTGAGGGAGACCAAAAGTGACTGTCTTCAGCCTACAGTCAATCATGGCGTGATGCCTGGCTAATTAATCCATTCCCAAGATGATATCATAATCTCTGAAGGGCATTTCAATGAAATCATACAGAAAAGTATGTCCTTGGATCACCAAAGGACAATCCCTATACATTCTATTAACCCTGACCTCTTGTCCTAATAGACTTGTTACTAGCACCTCAAAGTCCATTTTTGTACATGGAACAACAATGCAATCAATGATGCTAGAAATCACATAAGAATGGGTAGAACCCGGATCAAATAACATAAACACATCTTGATTAAAAGTTGAGAAGGTACCAGCCATAATACAGATGTCTCTGCCTCTTCTCTCTATCTCATTGTGTAGACTCTGACTGGAGCACTACCTTGCTCTAATTGATTCATAGTGCCTTGGCTGCCTGCTGGACTACCTCTACCCCTACCTTTACCTCTACTAGGTGGTTGTGAACCTTTAGTGACAGGACTCTGAACTGACCCTCCTGTAGTAGTAGGAGGCGGTCCAACTCTGCGAGTACTGGCGCAGTCTTTGGCAAAGTGCCCTATGCCTCCACAGTTATAACAGGCTCCTATGGCCTTGTAGCACACCCCACCATGATTTCTTCCATAAGTTTCACATTAGCGTGGAGGGTAGGAACTTCTGGTACTCTGCTGACCAGATAAAGGAGGTTTCTGTCCCGAATATCTTCCCCTACTGGACTTTTTACTACCTCTGTTGTGTCCCCCAAAGTTTTTCCTCTTCCCAGTAGGACCACTAGAACTCTGTTCTACTGACTTTCCCTCTTTTTCTGTCTTCTATGATTTCTTTTTGTCAGGGGCTTCTTCAGATTCAATTCTTTCTAATTCTAGTGCTTGAGAAATAAGCTCAGAGAAGTTAGTATGTTTGAATCTGACTACTTGTAATATGATACTGGGCTTCAAGCCGGTTTCAAACCTCTTACATCTCTCCCTATTGGTAGAAAGTAGACTTACTGCATAATGGCTCAGGTGGGAAAATTCCCTTTCATATTCAGCCACAGATCTACCCCCCTGTTTCAGACTTAGGAACTCTTGCAGCTTCTGGTCCACATAAGCATTAGGGACATACTTTTGTCTGAACTCCCATAGAAAATCATTCCATGTTAGCACTGAAGGTTTTACCAGACAATGGGGAATGGTTTTCCACCAGTCATATGCATCCCCCTGCAGCAGAGACACTGAATATTCAAATCTAAGCTCCTCTGTACAATGTAGCTTCTTAAACACCCTATCCATTCTCTCTAACCACTGTTCTGCCTCTAGAGGATCTACTGTCCCCTTGAACTCAGTAGCCCCATATTTCATCAATTTGTCATACTGCCTAGCTGAAGACTGTGGTTGTACCACTAGTGTCTGTAGTGGGACTTGAGTAGGCATGTTACCAGCCATCTGTTAAAACATTGCAGCTATCTGGCGAGCGAGCGGTGGAATCATAAGATATGGTGCGGTGATCCACTGACATTGTGAAGGGCTGGGGCTTCCCCTTATACCTCAACCTCTATCGATTGATCGACTGAACGATCTCCCTCTTCCATAGTCAATTCGAGGATCTTAAACCTCCTAAACAAATAACACAATAAGATTTCCTCCTGTTAGTGCATATTATAATGTAATATACTGTATGTATTAAAGAATGACATTGAGCAGTTGTACTATGAAGAAAGAATATTCAAATTGCAGGTGAAAACAGAATTTAAAAACTAGCTCTGATACCACTAAAACATGTCACACCCTACCCCTCTGTGAGGCATAACATGATCCCGTAGTATACCTAATGAATTACCAACTTCGTCTATTGATAACCCATTAAATACACTACAAGGGATTTTAAACCTTTTCTTACTTCTTTTTACAGTGTTGAGCACTATTTACAGGTATTAAAATTTTTTTAACTGAAGTGAAACCAGATAATACATTTGAAGAATTAATAATTTCTGTAAAAATTTTGGCAGAGTGCCATCTATATTTTCAATAAAACAGTTCTTCAAAAACCTATAAAAAAAGCACTTCCTATATTTTGTTCAATCCCCAAACTCCAATATTCAATCAACACAATATGTTTCTCAACATTTGCCAACTCAAATTCACAATAATTTTTCTAGTGTTTTTAAAAGCTGAGATAAAAGAAATATATCACAATATTTACAAGTCAAAATAATTTACAAATTTAGTTTACAACTTCAATGTACAATTTTAATGTACAATTTTAATTTATAACTGCTCAAAACCAAGAACAATATATACATACAGTGAACATACATTACAATACAAAATGCAAAATATGGTATACTCAATATACCCGACAAACTCTCAATGAAGCACTAGCAGCCTAGCCTGCTGCCCTGTCAGTCTGTCTACCTGCGACAGCAATGAAAAGGTATTGCTGAGCCAACGTCTCAGTGGTGTACAACATTAACAAAATACAACATTAAATCACAAATCATAAGTCGTATAAATAGTGGATACTTAAAACCATAGTTAAATTCAAAGACAGTGAATGTCATAAAGAATTTAAACTTTATTTCACAATATGACAATAAATATCAATAAATAACACACACAGCTTAATCATGTTGCCAAAGTCCAATTCTTCCCAAAAGCCGATGGCTAGTGAGGAATAACATAGCTAGCTAGTAATAATATGAGTACTCATTCTATTCATCCTCAATAGGCACACACCTCAACACTTCAGCCAGAGAGAGAATTCAAAGTCAATTCGTCCCATTAGACAAGCTAGCGAGGAATTCAATCAATATACATGATAGCTGTGATTTCAAACCATTTACAATGTTTTTCAAGCAATAAGTATCCATCAAATATCATTAAGATAAATTGTCACAATTTAAAAGATAACAAACAATTTATCATAATTTATTTCAATTTAAAATTCAAAAGAAATAAATGTTGTGCACAAACCACTGATAAATGTCTCTTGGCCCTGACTCAGTGTTTCCTTCTCTTTTCCTGAGTCTTTGCTAACTGAAATACACAATTTGAAGTGTTTCAGTACTCATTTAAACTGTCTCTAATAATAAGGCTTAATAATTAATTTATTGAATTCTATTATTTTCCTTAGTCAGACTAAAATCTTGACCCTCGATGCACTCTAGTTGAATTAGGTTTAATGTTACCAATATGTCACATTTTATAGCCTTTTAGTGTTGGTACATGTTACCAAATTCATTTTCATGTATATTGCATTTTATTGCAATTTGCCGGATTTCGGTTTACTAATTTGACCTAACCGGATGACCTAGTTTCCTCGGTTTTCGAGTTTTGGTCCAAACTACAAACTTGTAGGCCTATGTCTTATTGCACGCGAGGCAAAATTTCAGGTCATTCTGAGTTGTGTAGACCAAGTTATGGTCAATTTACCAATGCTGGACAAAATGTACCAAATTGGTAACTTTAGGTGATTTTTAGGTCACTTTTGGCTCGGCCAGTTTTTATACCGGAATTTGTGCAAGCTATTTGACTTGCTTATGGTCATTTCTGGGTGTTGGTGTCTTCATAAGAATTGTAGATATATATCTAAACTATTCATGGTAAAAATTTGAGGCCAATTGGACCTGCTTTGAGTGAGTTATGGCCAAAAAAAATTAACTGCTGCCCAAATGGTCAATTTTCAAGCTTTCAATTCACTAATCAGGATTTGGTCATTTTTCAAGTTACCTTCTAGGCAGAATTTTGGTAAGCTTCTGTCATGAAAGTTGGCACATTTTGTGCCTAGTTTCACCTCCAATTGGTCTCATACCAATTGGAGCCACACACTTAAGGTTCTAAGCCAAAACATACACTGTCCTATTACATATTGTTCATCCTTACCAATTACACATCCAACACTTACCAAATAAACTCTTCCATGCCAATTCTGGTTTGTACCATAATATTAACAGACTTTACTTCACATTTTTGGTCATTTTGGCAGCTTGTAACCACTCTCAACAAACACATTATATGTAACACCCTCCCGGTAGCAACTCCGTACATTCTACTGTTCCAGTGACCAGTGTCGGTCCGGACAGCTAGAACGTCCGGAAAAATATTTAAACTAAAGAGAGGAACCATAATTAACTCAAATATTAATAAGAAAAATTTAGGAAAAATTTTAAAAATAAAATACAACCAAGTTAAATGAGCCGGCGCCCTAGCGATGGGTAACCTAGTGAGAAGTTGTGATTCTTGCAACTAGGAGCCCTAGACCCAGGGGAAAAATTATAAAATAATTTTTGGGACTCCAGAGAAGGGTCATTGAGGTCTTTATGGCATTAGAATGCCAAGGAAATGCTTAGAAAAATTTTTCAATTGGTACAGACAATTTTGGCCCGGTAAGCCAAATGGAGGGCATTTTGGTCATTTCGTCTTCAGAGATGATTTTTGACCAACTTGTACATTTATGCAAGTGAATTATATGACATAAAATATGAACAAATATTAATGAAAATTTATTTAAAAAATGAATAAGCAATGAAAGAAAAGTAAATGAAAATAATGGGATTTATTACCTCATGCTTATGTAAGCATGAGGTAATTAAAAATGCTATGGCCAATCACATTAAAGCAAGACAATTAAAATTCAATAAAAAGGGATAAATGAGGCAGAATTCTAGAAAATTTCAGCAGCCCTTTCTCTCTTCAAAAATATCACCCATGCTCTCCCATTGTCCACCATAGCCAAGCTTTACCAAGCTTGATTTTCTTGGTTTTTACCCAACTAAAGCCTAAGTTCCCAACACAAATTCTTGTTCTTTCCTCTTAGTAAAGCTATTGGGAGCAAAAAGAAATCAAAAGGAAGAGTTCTTACAAGCTTGAGATTAGCTCCATTAAAGGTTAGTGACAATTAATTCTTTAAACTTATATATGCATCATTAGGAGTGTGAATTGATCCATTGATTTTATGTGTTTGAAAAGTTGAAATGGTAGAGCTAGGGTTTGGACCCAAAATTGAGATGTTGATCATGTAATGGTGAAATTATGTTTTAATGGTCAATTAGTGACCATTTGGTTTGGTTTGAACCAAAAATGAAGTGAATTGGGTTGTGGGATTTGAGGTTGGAGTGGCTGCCTTGTGTGACCTGCAGGTGTGGCTGTGAGTCCAGCCTGTTTGGACAGCCATAACATGAATTGTAGAGGTTCAATTGGTGTTTGGCCAATTGGACATGAAACTAGACACATAATGGCACAACTTTGATGAAGAAACCATGCCCAGAAAACCAAACCAACTTGACCAAAAGTTTACCCTAATTCGGGTGACCTGCAATCTGCCTGGGCAAAATGACTAAATGAACAGTATTTGGTCATTTGGCCATAACTCAGTTTAGCAAGGTCCAATTGACCTGAAATTTACCAGCAACACGTTGAGATATATACCAACAACTTTCATGAAGAAACCTGACCCAAATTATGAACATAACCTAGTCAAATTGTCAACCAAACTTGAGTTACAAAATCTGGCAGAAACAATTTTACCTAGAATTTTGGGTTCTGCCCAATCCGACCAGTTATGGTTTTTAGGCCATAACTTGAGCTACAAAACTCCAAATGGAGTGATTCAAAAAACGAAATTCAACTAGACAAAATAAGGAACAACTTTCATGTTTATCATTTTTCAAAATTCCCACTGCAATAGTAACTAATGGAACAGTAAACCCAAAGCTTGAAAACTGAAAATTTTGTCCAATTCACATTATGCTTAGAGATGGTATTGGCAACCAATACCAACAAGTTTAAAATACAAAATGTGGTATGTTGATGATATTTAAACTAATTTACCTATAGCCAATGCAAAAGTCAACATTTTGGTTGACCAATGAAATGAATAGTAATCATAAAAATTTAATTTCAAAGAATTACATAAATAAAAAGTGTTAAATGCCCTAGTAGGCCTAATGTGATTGGTTTGGATAGGTTGGCGTGCCAATAGGGTTCTGTTAGTAGTACTACATATGGCTTCATGCCATTCTGTATTGCATGGCTTCCCATGCCATTCTGTGACATAATAGCCTTTGGCTATGATATTGAGTTGTTATACTCGGGTTTAATCTCCGATAATTATCACAGCTTATTAGCTGTTCTGTTGCACACCGGGAGACACAATGTGACCGATGGTGTGATGGTCCGAGGTACTTAGTACCCGATGCGGTTACCCATTTATCGATCCGATCAACTAGTATAGGTTACTCGGGCAGTATTAATAAATCTTACCAAACTTCAATTGAATAATATTGCAATAAACATTTGAGACTTAGTACACCCAAAAAATGTAAACATACATTCTGTACACATGTTTTTATTTTATTTTATTTATTTTATTTTATTTAATATTGTCACCACTAAGCAGAATTGCTTAGCGCATCGCTTTTGCCACGCGCAGGTACTAGTGACATAGCTGGGGAGTCCAGCAGACCTCATACAGGGTGAGCCTTCATATCTGCACTCAGAGTTCAGAGTCACCTCACATTGCAGTGCATTTGGTAGGACATTAGGCCATTTTGATATTTTGATATTTTGTATTTTGTAACCTTCTGTAATATATATTATAAATTCATGTAATTATGCTTTTGATGTAAATATCTATGAAACATGTTCAGTAATAAATTGAGTTTTTTTTATTTATTGAGTTGACTGTGGTTTGAATTTAATTGAATTTTGAGATATTGAAGTGAATTGAGAAATTGTTGAGAATATATTGGAGGTTGATTGAGAATAAGGTGATGATGTTATTGGGAGTGTTTTTAACAGGTTCAGAAGAACTGTTTTTCCAATTTATAGCCGGCACTCTGCCGGATTTTCTATAAAATTTACGGAAAAATTTAATTTTATCAAAAATTATAAATAAATGAATTAAAAAGGATTAATTGAAATCGAAACATGAATTAGTGTTTCGACACACTGAGTGGCATAACTTGCTCAGCTACACTGTAGACGGGTAAGGGGTGTCACATTTAGTGGTATCAGAGCCTAGTTTAGGCGTTTCTGGGTCTAGAAAGAGTACATACCATTGCATTGCATTTGTAAGTGTTGAGGTGACACTGATGTAGATCTGTTGTTTTCTTATTTTGAATAGGTTATGGATCCTGCTTCGCAAAGAGCAGTTGATGAAGAGGTGGAGAGTCATGCTCCACCAAGGGCCGAATCCAGGGTAGGGAGAACCCACTCCACCAGCAGCTGAGGCACCTGCTCAACCTCAGTTTTCTCTATTTCAGCAAATGACCGAGTTCTACCGGCAAATTATGGGGGCAATTCCACCACCACAACCACAGCCACAACCTCCACCAGCACCACAAAAATCTCATATGGAGAAATTACGAAAACATGGGGCTGTAGACTTCTTTGGGAAGAGGGAGGATGATCCCATGGCTGCAGAAAATTGGTTGGACTGAGCAGAGTACTAAACTTGATTAAGCGCACCGCACCGAGCGTAACTCAGTGGGTGTTGTGTCCCTACTTCAGGATGACGCATATCAGTGGTGGGACATAGTAACCAGTGAGGTGCAACCTGAACGGATCACCTGAGAATTCTTCCTTACAGAGTTCAGGAAGAAATATATTAGCGAAGTATATTTAGAAGAGCGAAGAAGGGAATTCATCAGTTTGAGACAAAGACAGTTGTCAGTGGCTGAGTATGAGCGTGAGTTTGTCAGACTGAGCCGGTATGGGAGGGAGATAGTCCCTACCGAGGCGGAGAGGTGCAGACGGTTTGAGGAAGGGCTCAATGACAACATCAAAGTTATGATCACAGCACTGGAGATTACGGATTTTGCTAAACTGGTAGATGCAGCATCAAAAGTGGAAAGGGTTAGAATCAATGAACAAAATAGAAGGGAAAGACAGCAGAAGAGGGGTCCGGGTCAGTCCAGTGCATATTCTGCTCCCAGTAAGAAGAGTAAGGGTCCTCCTGCTCAGAGTTCGGGACCACCACAGGGTCAGGGTCAGTCTCAGGGGCCCAGACCACAGTTCACACCTAGGAGAGGCCAGTCCACACCATCAATGGGCAGCTCTCCAGGGACGGTGTTTAGGGGACCAGCCCCTGCATCTTCTGCTTGTCAATACTGTCAGAAGTGGAATAAGGGGGAGTGTTAGCGAGTGACCAGTGCATGCTTACAGTGTGGATCGACAGAACATCAGATCAAGAATTGTCCAAAGAGGACTACTACTGTTGCTCCAACACAAACTGACAGACCTGCTCCTGCACCACAAAGGGGTAGGAAACCTGGTAAACCTGAGACAGCTGGTCCATCACTGAGGCCTGCATCTGAGTCAGCTGAGAGGCCAGACACTAGAATACCAGCCAGGGCCTATGCCATCAGAGCTCAGGAGGAGCAAGATGCCCCGGATGTCATCAGGGGTACGTTTTCCCTCTATAACACTTCTGTACATGCATTGGTGGATCCAGGATCCACTCATTCCTACATTTGCATCAAACTACCCGTAGAGAGGGGAGTTCCAGTAGAGGAGAGTGATCAAGACATTCTGGTCACAAATCAACTAGGCCACAGTGTAGTAGTGAATAAGGTGTATAAAGGGTGCCCGTTGAGGATTCAGGGGTATGAATTCTCGGCAGACCTAATTGAATTGCCCTTCCATGAGTTTTATGTGATTTTGGGAATGGACTGGTTGTCACGTCATCAGGCAATAGTTGATTGCAAATTGAAGAGAATTTCTCTGAAAAGTTCTGAGGGTAATGAGATCACTGTTGTGGGTGAAAGGACAGATTTCCTGTCCAATGTTATCTCAGCTATAGTTGCAAGAAGAATGATGAGAAAAGGCTGTGAAGCTTACCTAGCACACGTGGTTGATACTAGGCAAGCTAAGCCAAACCTGTGTGAGATACCCACAGTAAGAGACTTCCCAGATGTATTTCCTGAAGAGTTGCCTGGTTTACCACCAGAAAGGGAAGTTGAGTTTGCTATTGAGGTAATGCCGGGTACAGCACCCATTTCCATTGCTCCTTACAGGATGGCACCCACTGAATTGAGGGAGTTGAAAACTCAGTTGCAAGAGTTGCTTGATAAGGGGTTCATACGGCCCAGTGTGTCACCATGGGGAGCTCCGGTATTATTTGTGAAGAAAAAGGATGGAACCTTGAGATTGTGTATTGATTACCGGCAGTTGAACAAAGTAACTGTGAAGAATAAATATCCATTGCCCAGAATCGACGATCTATTTGATCAGTTGAAAGGAGCCGGTGTATTTTCAAAAATTGATCTCAGATCAGGATATCATCAGCTAAGGGTAAAGGATGCAGATGTGTCAAAAACTGCATTCAGAACTTGTTATGGGCACTATGAATTTCTAGTGATGCCGTTTGGGTTAACAAATGCACCAGTAGCATTTATGGACCTTATGAACCGTATCTTCCATCCATACTTAGATCGGTTTGTAGTGGTCTTTATTGATGATATTTTGGTGTATTCTAAGACCAGAGAAGAACATGATGAATATTTGAGGATTGTTCTGCAAATCCTGCGAGAAAAGAAGTTGTATGCTAAGTTGTCCAAGTGTAACTTCTGGATGAGTGAAATCTCTTTCCTTGGACACATAGTATCAGCTGAGGGGATTAGAGTAGATCCCAAAAAGATAGAAGCAGTGATGGAATGGAAGCCACCCAGAAATACAACTGAGGTCAGAAGTTTCTTGGGGCTAGCTGGGTATTACAGAAGGTTTGTGAAGGGGTTCTCTCTTATAGCTGCTCCAATGACCAAGTTGTTGCACAAGAATGTGAAATTTGGCTAGAACGACAATTGCCAAGCCAGTTTTGAGAGGCTAAAAGCTATGTTGACAGAAGCACCAGTGTTAATACAACCAGTGTCGGGAAAGGACTTTGTAGTCTACAGTGATGCCTCTCATAATGGGTTAGGGTGTGTATTGATGCAAGAGGGGAAGGTGGTCGCTTATGCTTCCAAGCAGCTAAGGGCACATGAGCAGAATTACCCTACCCATGATCTAGAGCTTGCAGCAATTATCTTCGCACTGAAGATGTGGAGGCACTACTTATATGGTGAAAAGTGCTACATTTACACAGACCACAAAAGTCTAAAATATTTTCCAACTCAGAAGGAGCTCAACCTTAGACAGAGGTGATGGATTGAGTTCCTGAAGGACTATGATTGTGTAATTGACTACCATCTTGGTAAGGCAAATGTAGTTGCTGATGCTTTGAGCAGAAAATCCATCATAGCTTTGAGATCATTAAATGCCCGTCTATCTTTGGTTCGAGATGGAGCTATTTTGGCTGAGTTGCAAGTGAGGCCAAACCTACTACAGCAGATTTTAGATGGGCAAAAGGCAGATGAAAAGTTAATGGCTATTATGAGCAAAATCTCAAAGGGAAAAGCAACTGACTATGAGGTGAAAGCAGATGGGCGTCTGTACTACAAAGGAAGAGTATGTGTACGGATAATGGGAATTGAAAGCCGATTCTCAAAGAGGCACATGCCGTGTTTATGCTATGCACCCGTGAAGTACAAAAATGTATCATGATCCAAGCCTCATTATTGGTGGCACAGTATGAAGAGGATATAGCCGATTATGTGACTAAGTGTTTGACATGTCGACAAGTCAAGCAGACACACCCGGCTTAGTGGGCTGACTCAAGCCCCTCTATGGGTGGCTATCTTGCCGGCGTACCCCTCTAGAGGCCGGCGATGCAACTCAAATCGGTACTGTCCGCTTTGGTTGAGTTCAATCCCTTCGCCCTGCAGAGCTAGGATTCGAACCCATATCACCTCACGGATTTGCTTCGACTCTTACCCATATCACCTCACGGATTTGCTTCGACTCTTACCAATTGATTGGTAAGAGTCGAAGCAAATCCGTGAGGTGATATGGGTTCGAATCCTAGCTCTGCAGGGCGAAGGGATTGAACTCAACCAAAGCGGACAGTACCGATTTGAGTTGCATCGCCGGCCTCTAGAGGGGTACGCCGGCAAGATGGCCACCCATAGAGGGGCTTGAGCTTGGGCCCACTAAGCCGGGGTGTGACAAGAACATCAAGTTCCATCGGGTTTGTTACAGCCTATAAACATACCTGAATGGAAATGGGACTGAGTCACTATGGATTTTGTTAGTGGTCTACCCCTCACCCAAAGGAAGCATGATGCAGTATGGGTGATAGTGGATAGATTGACGAAGTCAGTACATTTTCTCGCCGATTAGGACCGACTACTCACCGGAGAAGCTAGAGAATTGTATATCGCTGAGATAGTTAGGTCGCATGGAATCCCACTTTCTATCATATCTGACCGAGACCCAAGGTTTACATCAAGATTCTGGAAGAAGTTGCATGAATCCTTGGGTACACAACTCCATTTCAGCACAGCTTTCCATCCTCAGACGGATGGGCAATCAAAAAGAGTAATCCAGGTAAACAACTGAAACCAATTGAACTAATGCAAATATTGAACTGAAATGATAATAATAACATGAAATATATGTCAGGTCCTTGAGGATATGCTGAGGAGTTGTGTCATTGAGTTTGAGGGAAGTTGGGATAGATATCTTCCATCGCGTAATTTGCATATAACAATAGCTACCAAGCTAGCATCCAAATGGCCCCGTATGAAGCAATCGTATGGCAGAAATGCGTAACTCCGCAGGCCGGACTGAATTGGGTGAAGATAAGCCGGTAGGGCTGCACAGTGAAACAGATCGAGGAAAAAGTGAAAATAATCAAAGCTAACTCAAGATTGCCTCCGATAGATGTAAGTCCGATCTTGACCAAGAGAAAAGAGATAGAGTATGCAGTTGGTGATAAAGTGTTTCTCAAAGTCTCACCATGGAAGAAAATATTGAGGTTTGGAAGAAAGGGTAAGTTAAGCCCTAGGTTCATTGGCCCATATGAAGTCATTGAACGTGTGGGACCAGTAGCCTACAGGCTAGCTTTACCACCAGAGCTGGACAAGATCCACAATGTGTTCCACGTGTCTATGCTAAGAAGATACCGCTCAGATCCTTCACATGTCATCTCTATGGAAGAAATTGAAGTACAACTGGATTTGACATATGAAGAGGAACCCATACGGATCCTGGCTCGAGAAGTAAAAGAGTTGAGGAATAAGCAGATTTCACTGGTGAAAGTGCTTTGGAGGCACCACAACACCGAGGAGGCAACTTGGGAAAGTGAAGAGACGATGAGGAAACAGTTCCCTCAACTGTTTGCATCAGGTAAAAATTTCGAGGACGAAATTTAAATTAGAGGGGAAGAGTTGTAACACCCTCCCGGTAGCAACTCCGTACATTCTACTGTTCCGGTGACCAGTGTCGGTCCGGACAGCTAGAACGTCCGGAAAAATATTTAAACTAAAGAGAGGAACCATAATTAACTCAAATATTAATAAGAAAAATTTAGGAAAAATTTTAGAAATAAAATACAACCAAGTTAAATGAGCCGGTGCCCTAGCGATGGGTAACCTAGTGAGAAGTTGCGATTCTCGCAACTAGGAGCCCTAGACCCAGGGGAAAAATTATAAAATAATTTTTGGGACTCCAGAGAAGGGTCATTGAGGTTTTTATGGCATTAGAATGCCAAGGAAATGCTTAGAAAAATTTTTCAATCGGTACAGACAATTTTGGCCCGGTAAGCCAAATGGAGGGCATTTTGGTCATTTCGTCTTCAGAGATGATTTTTGACCAACTTGTCCATTTATGCAAGTGAATTATATGACATAAAATATGAACAAATATTAATGAAAATTTATTTAAAAATGAATAAGCAATGAAAGAAAAGTAAATGGAAATAATGGGATTTATTACCTCATGCTTATGTAAGCATGAGGTAATTAAAAATGCTATGGCCAATCACATTAAAGCAAGACAATTAAAATTCAATAAAAAGGGATAAATGAGGCAGAATTCTAGAAAATTTTAGCAGCCCTTTCTCTCTTCAAAAACGTCACCCATGCTCTCCCATTGTCCACCATAGCCAAGCTTTACCAAGCTTGATTTTCTTGGTTTTTACCCAACTAAAGCCTAAGTTCCCAACACAAATTCTTGTTCTTTCCTCTTAGTAAAGCTTTTTGGAGCAAAAAGAAATCAAAAGGAAGAGTTATTACAAGCTTGAGATTAGCTCCATTAAAGGTTAGTGACAATTAATTCTTTAAACTTATATATGCATTATTAGGAGTGTGAATTGATCCATTGATTTTATGTGTTTGAAAAGTTGAAATGGTAGAGCTAGGGTTTGGACCCAAAATTGAGATGTTGATCATGTAATGGTGAAATTATGTTTTAATGGTCAATTAGTGACCATTTGGTTTGGTTTGAACCAAAAATGAAGTGAATTGGGTTGTGGGATTTGAGGTTGGAGTGGCTGCCTTGTGTGACCTGCAGGTGTGGCTGTGAGTCCAGCCTGTTTGGAAAGCCATAACATGAATTGTAGAGGTTCAATTGGTGTTTGGCCAATTGTACATGAAACTAGACACATAATGGCACAACTTTGATGAAGAAACCATGCCCAGAAAACCAAACCAACTTGACCAAAAATTTACCCTAATTCGGGTAACCTGCAATCTGCCTGGGCAAAATGACCAAATGAACAGTATTTGGTCATTTGGCCATAACTCAATCTAGCAAGGTCCAATTGACCTGATCTTTTACCAGCAACAAGTTGAGATATAGATCAACAACTTTCATGAAGAAACCTGACCCAAATTATGATCATAATCTAGTCAAATTGTCAACCAAACTTGAGTTACAAAATCTGGCAGAAACAATTTTACCCAGAATTTTGGGTTCTGCCCAATCCGACCAGTTATGGTTTTTAGGCCATAACTTGAGCTACAAAACTCAAATGGAGTGATTCAAAAAATGAAATTCAACTAGACAAAATAAGGAACAACTTTCATGTTTATCAGTTTTCCAAATTCCCATTGCAATAGTAACTAATGGAACAGTAAACCCAAAGCTTGAAAACTGAAAATTTTGTCCAATTCACATTAAGCTTAGAGATGGTATTGGCAACCAATACCAACAAGTTTAAAATACAAAATGTGGTATGTTGATGATATTTAAACTAATTTACCTATAGCCAATGCAAAAGTCAACATTTTGGTTGACCAATGAAATGAATAGTAATCATAAAAATTTAATTTCAAAGAATTACATAAAAAAAAAGTGTTAAATGCCCTAGTAGGCCTAATGTGATTGGTTTGGATAGGTTGGCGTGCTAATAGGGTTCCATTGTCAGATCGCATATGGCTTCATGCCATTCTGTATTTCATGGCTTTCCATGCCATTCTGTGACATAATAGCCTTTGGCTATGATATTGAGTTGTTATACTCGGGTTTAATCTCCGATAATTATCACAGCTTATTAGCTGTTCTGTTGCTCGTCGGGAGACACAATGTGACCGATGGTGTGATGGTCCGAGGTACTTAGTACCGCATGCAGTTACCCGCTTATCCACGATCACCAACTAGTATAGGTTACTCGGGCAGTATTAATAAATCTTACCAAACTTCAATTGAATAATATTGCAATAAACATTTGAGACTTAGTTCACCCAAAAAATGTAAACATACATTCTGTACACATATTTTTATTTTATTTTATTTTATTTTATATTGTCACCACTAAGCAGAATTGCTTAGCGTGTCGCTTTTGCCACGCGCAGGTACTGGAGACATAGCTGGGGAGTCCAACAGACCTCATACAGGGTGAGCCTTCATATCTGCACTCAGAGTTCAGAGTCACCTCACATTGCAGTGCATTTGGTAGGACATTAGGCCATTTTGATATTTTGATATTTTGTATTTTGTAACCTTCTGTAATGTATATTATAAATTCATGTAATTATGCTTTTGATGTAAATATCTATGAAACATGTTCAGTAATAAATTGAGTTTTTTTTTTTTTATTGAGTTGACTGTGGTTTGAATTTAATTGAATTTTGAGATATTGAAGTGAATTGAGAAATTGTTGAGAATATATTGGAGGTTGATTGAGAATAAGGTGATGATATTATTGGGAGTGTTTTTAACAGGTTCATAAGAACTGTTTTTCCAATTTGTAGCCGGCACTCTGTCGGATTTTCTATAAAATTTGCAAAAAAATTTAGTTTTATCAAAAATTATAAATAAATGAATTAAAAAGGATTAATTGAAATTGAAACATGAATTGGTGTTCCGACACACTGAGTGGCATAACTTGCTCGGCTACACTGTAGACGGGTAAGGGGTGTCACATTATAACTCAAAATTTTTCCAAGTCCAATTACAATAATTAACCACATGGCATCCCTACATGTCCAAATTCAAACCATTATACACATATCTATGCTGCCATCAATAACAACATCTTAGACAACCATAAACAAGTAAAAACAAGCTACATATATAGAATTTCCATGGCTGCCAAAATGTACATCTCCATTAGAACATCAAACTTCAAAAATTCTTCCATAAACTAACTACCTACAACCTTGGTTACACTTTTAATGAAACAAGAATTGAAAACACTCACTTACCACTTTTGAAGTTCCTCAAAACCTCACCAAAACTTAACTTTCTTGCTCCTAGTATGCTGCCCAAGGTATGGTGGTCAAGTTTAGTGAAGGAACCTAATGGAAAAAGTGGCTAGAACATGGTGAACTTGAGCTTTTACCATGGACGGCCATGGATGATTCTTGGGAGAAAGGATTCAGCTGGTTTTGCAAAGTGAGGTTGAAGATGGGTTTTCAGCATTCCAAGTGTCCCTTAAGGTGTCCCAAAGTTAAGGTTAGTGGAGCACTAAAGAAATAAAATGGTTATTTATTCCAAGTTTTTAAATTCTCACATTTACCTCAATTTTTTTCACTATTTACATAATGGACCACCATTTTAATTTTCTTGGTATTTTCAAAGTTTAATATCATTTATTTTTAATGGACATTTAGGTGAAAAGGCAACTCGTGGTGTCAAATGACCACAATGGCCCTATTCGGGCTGCATTCCTGATTTTTCGGTAATACCGAGTTTTGTCGTTTTCTCGATTTCTTGTTTTTCTTTGTACTGATTGATTAATTTTTCTTTGATATTTCTAATGATATTTTATAACACCCCTCACCCGACTACAGTGTAGCCGAGCAAGGCGTGCTACAATCGATGCCGGAGCACCCTAACTTATCTGACTTTATTTTTTTTTTTAATAATTTTGAATTCGCTTAATTTAACATCAATTATTTTTCGACGGAGAAACCAGCGGAGTTTCTCCTATTTTATTATCATTTGGCATATTTCAATATTCACCTATTTAAAATTCAACAATATTTTCAAAATAAAATCTTATCTATGCTAATCATAATTATTCCATCAATCATTCTCATAATTTTGTCATATTTCAAATCTAATCCATGCATTTCCCTTCATACTCAATTCATATGTAAACATTCTCAAATTACATAAGCAAAATTTTCAAATTTCCTTAATTTACATAATTTACAAAATAATTATAAAATTTCATAATTTATATGATATATAAATTAATTACATATGAAAAAGCTAATTAATTAATTTACATCGCATTCCTATTAATTACATGTTCATAATATACATTACAATACAATATCTAAGCATTTTATACAAAATATAAAATATAATCTATATGGGTCCTATCTACATGCATTGCTGAGAAGGTGACAATCTTGAATACTTCAGACACTTCTGCAGATCAAATCCCAAAATTCCCAATCAAACGTCCATTGGGTTCTAGCTTCAGTACCTGCATGAAGGAAACAATTTCATCGCGCTAAGTATTGCTGCTTAGTGGTGCAATAATATAACAAGAAAATAATATACAAATAAAGATAGAAACAAAATTCGGATAATTAAAATTTATTTATACTTCACATGCGGTTTCTAAAATTTAATATGTTTTATCCTAATTTAGTCTTCTTTGGAAGTGTTTATTTCGCCAATGTACAGTAATAATATACAAAGAAAAATGATCTAAAAATAATAAATTTATTCTTATATTATTACATAAGTCACATTTGCAATATTTATTTATGTTATAATTTTCTTTGCTAATCTTTTAGTATTTTCTCAATACTTGCTAGGTTGTCTTAGATTATCTCATAATAAGTAAATTTTAATATCGGTCCAGTTCATTTCGATTCTTTCTAATAAATAACTATTCTAATTTATTTTAGGTCATCTTGCTCATTTATTTTATTTAATTTCTAATATGTTTAATTGCTAATATGCTTAATTTATTTCAATAAATTTCACTGCCCAAGTAACCTATGACAGACTGACTAAACTGGATAACGGTTCGTTGGCACTGGACACCGCGGTGCCTCGGGCCGTCATACCATGAGACGCAGAACGTCAACCACGTATGCAGTCAGTATGGCTAAAAAGCCATGATATCACATAATCGGGCATAAAGCCATAAATGTGTGCATAAAGCCATGAATACAGGCATAAAGCCTTTCGCAATACTGCTAAAACAATACCCTATTGGTATGCCAAACTATCCAATCTGACACACATGTCTAGGCAATACAAGGGCGCATAATATCATTAAATATTAATATATTGTGTTTTATGACTTCATTATTTCATGACAAATTCCATAATTTATACATTCATCATAATATTCATACATTCCTTACATCATTCATATTGATCACAATTCACAACAATGGTGTTCATGTACCATTGTACTCAAAACATTCTTCCTTTCTCTTATAAAGAAAACTAATGTTCCATTCATATTTTCATGTGATTCATTTATTCATTACAATATTTATATGAATTCATAACTCATACAAGGTGTTATTATCTTATTTGTAATGGAAACATAAATCCTAATGTAAACCTCATCCCATTTATACTCAACAATCCATCTAGGTTAATTTCATTTCATATTCAAGCAGTATCACTCATGTTTTAGACCTACTAGTAATGGGAATACAAATCTTAACTATATACTCACATAACTTAAATGTTCATTAAGTCATTTAGATGAATTACTATTTCTATTCCAAGTAATCCATGAATGTTTCATGGATTCCAAAATTTATACCTTAATTTCCTCTACCAATTTAGTTATTATCCTTTGTGTCTTTGTATTACTATTCACATTACTATTCACTCAAATTGTTGACTTTTTAATACATAATAAATTTATTGAACCTAATTTCTCCAAGATACGACATTTTGCATTTTATTTTTGTTGGTATTGATATCCAATACCATTTCAAAGCTTATCTTATGTTATTCAAAATTTTTAGATTTCATACCTTAGATTTACTGTTCCATTGGTTATTTGTACAGTAAAAATTTGACAAAATTGTCTTCATGAAAGTTGTTCCTTATTGTGTCTAGTTACATTTCTTTTTTTGAATCACTCCATTTGGAGTTTTGTAGCTCAAGTTATGGTCATTTTACTATAACTGGCCAGATTGACCTGTACCCAGAATTTCTGGGCAATTTGGTTCTGCCAGATTTGGTAACCTAAGTTTGGTTGGCAATTTGACTAAGTTATGGTTAGAATTTGGATTTGTGTTCTTCATGAAAGTTTTAAGCTATGTCTCAGCTATCTGCTGGTAAATTTTCAGGTCAATTGGACCCTTCTACACTGAGTTATGACTAAATGAATAAATACTGTTCATTTGGTCATTTTGCCCAGGCTGAATGCAAGTCACTCGGATTAGGGCAATTTTTAGGTCAACTTGGTTTGGTTTTCTGAGTAGAGTTTCTTCACCAAAGTTGTGCCATTATGTGTCTAGTTTTATGTCCAATTGGCCTTGCACCAATTGAACCTATACAACTACATTTATGGCTACCTAAACCTGCTAGACTCATAACCAGTCCTGCAGTGCACACTGGACAGCATACATAACCTCAATTCTCTTGGCACCATTCACTCAATTTCCTACTCAAACTTGACCAAATGGTCACTAATTGACCATTACAACCTCTTTTCACCAATACTTAAACAAAATCCAAATTTTGGTGCCCAAACCCTAACTCCAACAATTTCAATTCTCTATATACATACAATCCATGAATTAAAACACCAAAATTATGTTTAATGGCAGCCATACATAACTATTATGCAATCAAATTGTTGAAACCCTAGGTACCATAAAGCTGCCAAAATTTCATGGGGCAAGTTCATGCATCTTTAATTCATTTTTCATCAAATTTTCAACTTAACTCAACTTAAATTCATGCTTAGAAAAGAATGGAAGCAAGAAAATTAGCACTAATCTCTTGGATGAATTTTTGCCCTTCACTTTCCTTCACTTTCTTCTCTTCTAATGGCTGCCCAAGTCTAGCTCAAGTGGTAAGGGAAATTTTTTGTGAAGAGAGGGTGAGGTTTTATGGTGTAGTTGGCTAGGGAATCAAGCTCATTTGGAGCTTTAATGGTGGTCTTCCTCTCTTTTTTCTCTTTGGTGCAGGAATAAGAAGAAGGGGCTACTGAAATTGTTTCATTTTTATCTCATGTTTATGTCATTTTAATCCCTTTTAATTTGCTTTGTCAAATAGTGATTGGGTGGAGAGTGTTTAATGACATCATATGATATCATAATTCCTAATTTCCTTCATTTTTTTTTCTTCTTTTCTCTACTCATTTTTAATTCAATTTTCAGCAATATTTATTCATATTTTAGATCATAATAATTATTTACTTAACTGGATAACTCGGCAAAAAATCATCTCTGAAGACGAAATGACTAAAATGCCCTCCATTTGGCTTAACAGACTAAAATTGTCTGTACCGATTGAAAAATTTTTCTAAACCTTTTCTTAGCATTATAATGCCATAGAACCCTCAATGACTCTTCTCTAGAGTCCCAAAAATTATTTTATGAATTTTCTCCCGAGTTTAGGGCTCCTAGTTGCTAGAACCGCAACTTCCCACTAGGTTACCCATCGCTAGGGCACCGGCTCATTTAACTTGGTTATATTTTATTTCTAAAATTTTTCCAAAATTTTTCTTCTTAATATTTGAGTTATTTATGACTCCTCACTCTAGCCTAATTATTTTTCCAAATGTTCTAGCTGTCCAGACCGACACTAGTCACCAGAACAGTAGAATGTGTGGAATTAATACAGTGAGAGTGTTACATATTTATACTTCAATAGATGTTTATTTAAGTCCTAAAAATATTTTCTAGGGTTCCCCGGGGTCCAGGGCTAGTCAACGGTCTACACCGCAACTTCCCGGTGCAATCACCCATCGCTATGGTTCTCGACTCGTTTAACTTGATTACATTTCATTGCTATTATTTTTCCTTTGTTTTTCTTGTATTTTCTTTTCTTGTATTTCATTATTCTATGTCTCTTCACTAACTTTTAAATGTAGTTCTAGGCATCCTAGCTATCTGGACAACACCAGTCACCGGAACAGTAGAACACACTACCGAACATAAGGGTTTTACATATATATTGTACTTTGTCTTGAGCAATTGTACACTAAAATTGTAAATTATTTTGGCTTGTAAAAATATTGTGATATATTTGTCTTATCTCAGCTTTTGGAAACACTAGAAATTTGATGTTGAACTGAGTTGATAAATGTTGAGAAATTTATTGTATTGAACTACTATTGGAGTTGGGATTGAAAAAATTATTGGAAGTGCTTTTTACAGGTTTTTGAAGAACTGTTTTACTAAAAATACAGATGGCACTTTGCTAAAATTTTTACAGAAATCACTGATACTCAGATTTGTTAATTGTTTTCACTTCAGTTAAAAATATTTTAACACCTGTCAATAGTGCTCACCACTGTAAAAAGAAATAAGAAAAGGTTTAAAATCACTTGTAGTGTATTTAATGGGTTATCAGTAGATGAAGTTTGGTAATTCATTAGGTATACTACAGGATCATGTTATGCCTTACGGAGGAGTAGGGTGTGACATGTTTTAGTGGTATCATAGCTAGTTTTTAAATTTTGTTTTGACTTGTAATTTGAATGTTCTTTCTTCATAGTACAACTGCTCAATGTCATGGTGTGATACATACAGTACATTACATTATAAATATGCACTAACGAGAGGAAATCTCCTTGTGTTATTTGTTTAGGAGGTATAATATCCTCTAATTGACTATGGAAGAAGGGGACCATTCAGTCGATCAATCAATAGAGGCTGAGGTACAAGGGGATGCCCCAGCCCTTCAAAATGTGAGTGGATCAACTGCACCAACCTCCTCAATACCTTTGCTCAGCATATAGGTGCGATGTTCCAATAGATGGCTGGTAACATGCCCACTCAAGCCCCACTATAGACACTAGTGGTACAACCACAGTCTTCAGCTAGGCAGTACGACAAGCTAATTAAGTATGGGGCTACTGAGTTCAAGGGGACAGTGGATCTGCTAGAGGCAGAACAATGGTTGGAAAGGATGGAAAGAGTTTTTAGGAAGTTGCACTGCACCAATGAGCTAAAATTTGAATGCTCAGTCTCACTTCTACAGGGGGATGTGTATGACTAGTGGAAAACTATTCCTCACAGTTTGGTGGAACCCCCAGTGCTGACATGGGATGACTTTCTCAGAGAGTTCAAACAAAAATATGTCCCAGATGCCTATGTGGACCAGAAGCTACAGGAGTTCTTAAGCCTGAAGTAAAGGAACAGAACAATGGCAGAATATGAGAGAAACTTCTCTCGATTGAGTCATTTTGCACGAAGCCTACTTACCACTCTCAGAGACAGATGTAAACGTTTTAAGGTCAGGTTAATGCCTAGTATAAGAATGCAAGTTGTGGGGTTCCGACACCAGAATTTCTCAGAGCTAATATCGCAAGCCCTGGAACTGGAAGGAATTGAGAATGAAGAAACAGTTAAAAAGGGTACATAAGAAAAAGAGAAAATTAGAAAGACTACTAATCAAGTTCCTGATAGTGGGTCAGGAAAGAGAAAGCACTTTGGAGGATCTAGCTCACGCGAATCGGGTAGAGATAGATCTTCTAGACAGAAACCACCCCGATCGGATCAGCAAACTTAGCAGAAACCCAGAAATGCGCTGTCAGATCAACTTTGTGAAACTTGTAGTAAACCACATATTGGGGTATGTTATAGATCCATAGGAGCATGTTTTAATTGTGGAGAGACTGGTCATTTTGCTAAGGATTGTATAAATGCACGCCGTTCTAGATTATTTACTACACCAAAGGGATCAGCCTAAGTTTCTACCCCAAAGAGTTCACCATCGGCTAGTAGAGGCAGAGGTAGAGGTAGGGGTAGTACACCTAGAAGTCAGAGTACTATGAATCAACCATAATGGGGTGATGCTTTAGCTAGAATATACACTATACAACAGAGGGAAGAGGTTGAAACTTCTGACATTTTTGCTAGTACTTTTTCAATTTTTAACTAAGATATATATATATATATATATATATATATATATATATATATGTATATATATGTATATATATATATATATATATATATATGTATTGTTTTACCCGGGGTCTACATACTTTTACGTTAGTGCCAGCATTATTTGCCTTCTTGCTGTCCCTCGTATAAAAAAAATTTTTTTTTTCAGTTACCTAAAAGTAAGTTACAGTAATGGAATTGCTCTAAATGAGGGCAAAGATGTTATAGTTAGTAATTGTCAATGGATATTATAATCAGAATAAGTTTCGGATATTAGTGAATTTGAGAAGGATAAAATATAGGAAAGTTTGATCTATTGGAATGTATGATAGTAACTATGCAATGTTCTTGATGTTTGTACTGTAAGCTACAGATTATAGTACTGACTTAAGATTATTGTGTAGAGCTATGTACTACTCGATAGTACACCAAGATGAGAATAGTTGCCAACGGCATCTGTTTTGGTATAGTTATGTTAGGACAGAATTTTATTATTAGAAATGAGTTTGAAAATCCTACTTAGGGATTTAAAACTCAAAAGTTAGAATATCGAAAGGTTATAGTTTAGTACAAAAGGAAGTAAGTTATAGAATATTAATAGATAAAAAGAGTTGTAGAAGTAAAAATTTGAACAGTTGGTTTAGATATAACAAAGAAATGTTATGAACGTGAGTAAGATTATTGACTAGAATGGTCAGAGGACCAATAATTAGATAAATAATTTTAACATGACCTCAATGGTCATTCAAGAAGGGAACATGAATCGAAATATTAGATAAAGCGATAGTAAGAAAAGATTAGTACTATATAAACAAGTAAATATTATATTAGATTGTTAAAAGTCTTACACAAATTCAAAGGAAAGAAGATTATACGATCATATAGAAAGGAGAAAAACTAAATTCTCACTCCATAGGATCACATCAGATCCTAGAAGGAGCGGATTTATTAGTATACAAAATTACTTACCTCTAAAAAGGTGAAATGAATTTAAATTCAACGTATGATGGGGAAACTCAGAAAGATCTTAGTACATGTGGTGAAGCAGCTGAGAAATAAGCGTATACATTTGGTTAAGATGTTATGGACCATCATTCAGACTAGGAAGCTACTTGGGAACGTGAAGAGGACATGAGGAGACAACACCTACAGCTGTTCAGAGACTGATGCCAGGTAAAATTTCAAGACGAAATTTATTTTAAAGGGGGGAGAATCGTAACACCCCTATATTCAGTAGTGCGTTCTACTGTTCTGGTGACCAGTGTCTATCTGGACAGCTAGGATGTCTAGAACTACACTTTAATGACAGTGAGGAAGTATAAAATGATGAAATATGTGATGAGAAAAATTAAGGAAAAATAAAAGAGATAAAATATGACTAAGTTAAACGAGCCGAACCCGTAGCGATGGGTGACCACACCGGGAAGTTACGGCGAGGACTGTTGATTAGCCCTAGACCATGAGGGATCTCAGGAAGTATTTTTTAGACATAATTAAAGGTCTACTGAGGTGTAATTGACATTGGAAATGTCAAAGAAAAATTAATAAGTTAGTATAAATAAAAAAAAATGAAAATTAAAGAAATCAGCAGTAGAAGGAGTTAATCGGTAGTATCGAAAAATCTGAAATATAAATCGAAGAGGGGCATTTTGGCCATTGACACCTAGAATGGACTTTTGACCTAAATGTCCATTAAAAATAAGTGGTATTAAATTTTTAGAACTCCATGAAAAATGAAATTAAAAATGAAATGCAATTAAAAGAGAAATGGGGGATTAGTTTGCAAATATTGAAACCTTGGATTAAACTAATGTTTAATTATTATTAGTGGACAATTAGTGGACCTTAGTGGGGGTATAAATACCCATAAGTGGACAGCAATGACCACTTCAACATTCATTTTCTTCATTTTGCACAACCATGGCCGAAACATATTCTCTCAAAATCTGCATGGAAGGTTTCAATCAAAGCTCTCAATCATCACCATTTTTCCACGTAAAACCACAAGGTGCCTTCACAAGAACTTGTCCTTACATCATGGGCAGCATGTAGGAAACAAAAAGAAGAACTTTTGGTGAGGTTTAGCAAGCTCCAAATAAAGGTTAGTGCTTAATCTTTCCAATTTCCTTTACTAATCCTTGTGTTGAGCTTTGGGTAAGTTGAATTGCTAAGAAAAATTGAGGAAATGATTGAGTATTGGTGAACCTTAGTTTTGGCAGCCATGAAAATGCATGGTTAGTGAATTTTTCTTACCTCTAATAGATGGAAATTAAGGTTGATTAACACAAATGAAAGATGTAATAAGTTAATATCCAAGGATATGCATGTTAGTGCTTGAATTAAAGGTTTGAAAATGGGTTTTGATGCTTTGGAAAACTGCCATGTTTGGCAGCCTATAATATCATGAATTTGTGTGTGTGAATATGAAGTTTATTAATGAAATATGATAGTGTTAAATTGTGGGTAGCATGTGTAATTGATATTGAGGTATGAGCATATGGAAGTGTATGTGTAATATTGATATTGAGATGTTGAATTTTGGTGGAAGTGAATGTTGAACTTGAATGGTGAATTATGTGCATTGAACACTTGAGTGTTCTGCCCAATATGCTTGCTAGAATTATGTTTACTATTTGTAGAAGTGCTATGAATGAATAATGAAGTCATGAGGAGGAGAAGGAGTATCAAATTGGAAGTGTAATTGTCTTGTGCAGGTTGTGTGTTGTTAGCAGTATCTAAATTAGGTTATAAGTGCAAAATTGTGAACCCAATTCCTATAAGGCCAATGGGGGGTGAAACTAGACACCAAATAGGACAACTTTCATGTAGAAATGTTGCCAAAATTCTGCCTAGAAACTGACCTTAAAAATGACCAAATCCGGATTAGTGACTTAAAAGCCTGAAAATTGACCATTTGGGCAGCAGTTAGTGTTTTGGCCATAACTCACTCAAAATAGTCCAAATAACCTAAAATTTTTACCATGAATAGATTAGACATAGAGCTACAACTCTTATGAAGACACCAAAACCCAGAAATTACCATAAGCAAGTCAAATAGCTTGTACAAGTTCGGGTACTAAAACTGCCAGAACTAAAAGTGACCTAAAATTGATCAAATTTTTGCACTAAAGGTGCAATCTGTCCAGCTTTAGTAAATTGACCATATCTTGGTCTATACAACTCAGAATGACCTAATATTTTGCCCCGAGTACAATAAAACATAGAGCTACAATTTTTCTTCTTTGACCAGAAGCTAAAAACCAAGAAAAATAGGACTTTAAGCTAGACCAAATTAGCACACAAAAATTGAGAACTTGACATTTACATACAATGATGCTTGAAATAATTTGGCAATGAATGCCAACTTGTAAAAATGGTAAATTGCACTATATTGGTAGCATATTGAAATGCAAAATGTGACATATTGGTAACGTTAAACCTAATTCACCTAGAGTGCATCAAGGGTCAACATTATAGGTTGACTAATGAAAGGAGTAGTATCAAAAAAATTTAATTATGGAATCTTATGATTAGAAATAATTTAACTGAGTACTGAAACACTTTAAATTATGTGTTTTAGTTGAAAAGGATATTGAAGAGCATAAGGAATATTGAGTCAAGGTCAAGAGGTGACTCATCCAAGGTCTGTGCAAAATACTTTTTATATTCACTGCTTTTACTAGAAAATTTATTTGGAAAAATGAGTTATGAATAGTTTTTTTATTGTTTTGGCTTTGGGAATATTATTTGGAAATTATTGTGTTGCCTACTATGCAAATGGAAATTTTGAGATAAAATATGATTTGTGGTTTGTATGAAATATTAAATATTGTGATTTGGAGTTGTTTTGATTCACACTTGGCATGAAAATATCACTATGTTCCTCCTCCATTTATGGGGTGAGTATGACTATATTCCTCCCTCTTTGACTTGTCAGTCTTAGGTGAGTATGGATGAGTTCTCATTAGCTAGCTAGCCATCTCCCTCATTGATTTCGATTAGTGGGGTGAGTATGTCTTGTCGTGGTGTACAACATGGCATGTTCGGAAAAGTTTGTGTCATGACCTAAGTTGTGTTATTGATTGGCAACACTATGTTATTCGATTGTTTGATCAAATTTGTGTTATGTGAGCTTTGAAAAATTGTGAATTGTTTGAATTGTAAATTATTAATAAAAGTTTTATATACCACATTTTCAATTGTTATTGTGCACTACTGAGTAAATTTTACTCAGCGATAGCTTTTTCATTACTATCGCAGGTAGATAGATGGACAGAGCAACAGAGTAGGCTGCTTGTGCTACATTTTGAGATTTCGCCGGGTATATTGAGTATACCATATTTTGTAGTTATTGTTGTAATGTATGTGCTATGTATGTATATATTGTACTTTGTCTTGAGCAGTTGTACACTAAAATTGTAAATTATTTTGGCCTGTAAAAATATTATGATATATTTGTCTTATCTCAGCTTTTGGAAACACTGGAAAATTGATGTTGAACTGAGTTGATAAATGTTGAGAAATTTGTTGTATTGAACTACTATTGGAGTTCGGATTGAACAAATTATTAGAAGTGCTTTTTATAGGTTTTTGAAGAACTGTTTTATTAAAAATACAGATGACACTCTGCCAAAATTTTTACAGAAATCACTGATACTCAGATTTGTTAATTGTCTTCACTTCAGTTAAAAATATTTTAACACCTGTCAATAGTGCTCACCACTGTAAAAAGAAATAAGAAAAGGTTTAAAATCCCTTGTAGTGTATTTAATGGGTTATCAGTAGACGAAGTTTGGTAATTCATTAGGTATATTATGGGATCATGTTATGCCTTACGGAGGGGTAGGGTGTGACAAAAATTTATTCCCCTAGAGTGCATTAAGGGTCAACATTATAGGTTGACTAAGAAAAGCAATGGTATTAAATAAATTGATTATTGAACCTTATTGTTAGAGATAGTTTAAATGAGTACTGAAACACTTTAAATTGTGTGTTTCAGTTAGCAAAGACTCAGGGAAGGGGAAGGAAACACTAAGTCAAGGCCAAGAGGTTACTATTCAGAGGTTTGTGCACAATAGTTATTTCTTTTGAATTTTCAATTGAGATAAATTATGAAAATTTGTATGTTATTGTTTTAAATTGTGGAAAATTGTTTGAATGGAAATTTGATGGATATTTAGTGCTTGAAAAATATTACAAATAGTTTGAAACCACAGCTATCATGTATATTTGATTGAATTCCTCGCTAGCTTATTTAGTGGGACGAATTGGCTTTGAATTCCCTCTCTGACTGAAGTGTTGAGGTGTGTGTCAGTTGAGGACGAATAGGATGAGTACTCATATTATTGCTAGCTAGCTATGTTATTCCTCACTAGCCATCGACTTTTGGGATGAATTGGACTATGGAATCATGATTAAGCTGTGTGTGTGATTTATTGATATTTATTGTGATATTGTGAAATGGAGTTTAATTCTTTATGACATTCACGGTCTTTTGAATTTAATTATAATTTTAAGTATCAACAGTTTATATGATTTATGGTTAATGGTTTTAAATTGTATTTTCTTAATGTTGTACACCATTGAGACATTGGCTCAGCGACAGCTTTTTCATTGCTGTCGCAGGTAGACAGATGGACAGAGCAGCAGAGTAGGTTGCTTCTGCTACATTTTGAGATTTTGCCAGGTGTATTGAGTATACCATATTTTTGTAATTTTTATTGTAATGTATATGCACTGTATGTATATATTATACTGGTCTTGAGCAGTTGTAAACTAAAATTGTAAATTATTTTGGCTTGTAAAAATATTGTGACATATTTCTCTTATCTCAGCTTTTGGAAACACTGAAAAATTGATGTTGAATTGAGTTGACAAATATTGAGAAATTTATTGTGTTGAACTATTATTGGAGTTTGGGATTGAAGAAATATATATTGGAAGTGCTTTTTACAGGTTTTTGAAGAACTGTTTTATTCAAAATACAGATGACACTTTGCCAAAATTTTTACAAAAATTATTGCTACTTCAGATTTGTTAATTGGTTCACTTCAGATAAAAAAATTTTACACCTGTCAAAAGTGCTCACCACTGTAAAAAGAAATAAGAAAAGGTTTAAAATCCCTTGTAGTGTATTTAATGAGTTATCAGTAGGAGAAGTTTGATAATTCATTAGGTATACTACGGGATCATGTTATGCCTTACGGAGGGGTAAGGTGTGACATGCTTTAGTGGTATCAAAGCTAGTTTTTAAATTATGTTTTGACCTGTAATTTGAATATTTTTTCTTCATAGTACAACTGCTCAATGTCATTGTTTGATACATACAATACATTACATTATAAATATGCACTAACGGGAGAAAATCTCTTTGTGTTATTTGTCCAGGAGGTGTAATATCCCCTAATTGACTATGGAAGAAGGGGACCGTTCAGTTAATCAATCATTAGAGGCTGAGGTGTAAGGGGAAGCCCCAGCCCTTCATAATGTGAGTGGATCAGCCGCACCAGTCCCCTCAGTACTGCAGTTCCCTGCTCAGTTTGCTCAGCAGATGGTTACAATGTTCCAACAGATGGCTGGTAATATGCCTACTCAAGCCCCACTATAGACACCAGTGGTACAACCATAGTCTTCAGCTAGGCAGTATGACAAGTTGATTAAATATGGGGCTACTGAGTTTAAGGGGACAGTAGATCTACTAGAGGTAGAACAATGGTTGGAGAGAATGGATAGGGTGTTCAAGAAACTACACTGTGCAGAGGAGCTCAGATTTGAGTATTCAGTGTCACTACTACAAGGAGATGCATATGACTTGTGGAAAACCATTCCTCATAGTTTGGTGGAACCTCCAGTACTAACCTGGGATGATTTTGTACTGGAGTTCAGACAAAAATATGTCCCAGATGCCTATATGGACCAGAAGCTACAGGAGTTCTTAAGTTTGAAATAGGGAAGTAGATCAGTGGCAGAATATGAAAGGGAGTTTTCCTACCTGAGCCACTATGCAGGAAGTCTCCTTTCTATCAGTAGGGAAAGATTTAAGAGGTTTGAAACTAGCTTGAAGCCTAGTATCAGATTACAGGTGGTCGGATTCAAACATACTAACTTCTCTGAGCTCATTTCTCAAGCACTGGAATTAAAAAGAATTGAGTCAGAATCAGCCCCAGAGAAAAAGAAATCAGAGAAGACAGAAAAAGAGAAAGAGGGGAAGTCAGTAGATCAGAGTTCCAGTGGTCCTACTGGAAAGAGAAAGAACTTTGGGGGACACAGCAGGGGTGGTAAAAAGTCTGGTAGGGGAAGATTTTCAGGACAGAGACCTCCTCCATCTGGTCAGCAAACTACCAGAAGTTCCTACCCTCCTCGCCAATGTAAAACTTGTGGTAGAAATCATGGTGGGGTATGCTATAAGGCCACAGGAGCCTGTTATAACTATGGAGCCACAGGACACTTTGCCAAAGATTGCACCAGTGCCCGTAGAGTTGGGCCACTTCCTACTATTGCATAAGGATCAGTTCAGAATCCTGCCACTAGATGTTCACAACCACCTAGCAGAGGTAGAGGCAGGGGTAGAGGTAGTCCAGCAGGCAGTCAAGGCACAGTTAATCAATTAGAGCAAGGCAGTGTTCTAGTCAGAGTCTACGCAATGAGACAGAGAGAAGAGGCTGAGACATCTGATATTGTGGCTGGTACCTTCTCAACTTTTAATCAAGATGTGTTTGTGTTATTTGATCCGGGTTCTACCCATTCAAAATAAGTGATATTAAAAATTTGAAAATCCCACGAAAAATGAAATTACATGTGTAATGTAATTAAAGGAAATTAAAGGTGAATTAATGGAAATATTAAAACTTTGATATTATAATTAATAATTAAATAACCTTAGTGGGGTATATAAATAGCATATGAGACAAATCAATCCACTAACTCATTTCTTTTTCAATATTCTCAACAATGGCTAAATTCACCATCTCATTTCCTCCATGGATGCTTCACATGCAAAGCTCCCAATCCTACCATTTTCCACATGAAATCACAAGTCCACTTCATTAAACTTTGTCACCACACCTTAGGAAGTATATAGGTAGTAAAAGGAAAGAGAAAATTTGAAGATTTACAAGGTTGGAAAACTCTTGAATCAAGGTTAGTGCTTAATCTTCCCACCTATCTTTGTTAATTCTTGAATTAAGGTTAAATTGAGTTTATATGCTAAGAAAATTAAAGAAAATGATGAAGGAATAGTGAGCCTTGAATTTAGTAGCCATAAAAGCATAGGAGTTTGATTTATTTTTACATGTAAATGATGATTAGTGAGGTTGATTATGTAGTTATTGAAGGAGCGAAAGCATTAAAAATATAAGTTTATATCATTGAATTCAAAAATTTTTCACCTAGGGTCACATGCATCATGCAAGATTTATTTTTATCTATTTGATTTCAATGATAAACAACATATTAAAACTCTTTTAATACATTTTGGATCTAGATTTGCCATTTAAGATTTTGGAATTAATCAGATTAATTCATTAGAACCCTAGATTAGATCAAGAATAAGTGCACTAACCTTTTGATGTAGTGCAGTGTGTCTGACACCTTTGGGATGCGCCTTAGGACACTAGATGTTGTCCCTCTAGCTTTTCCACACCAAGATCACCTATGGCAGCCCTTGAACAGCTTCTAAAGCTTTTTCTATGAATTAGAAAATCAAGTTTTGCCTTTTGAGAGATTACAGATGTAAACAGGACACTATAAATAATTTCTAGTATTTTTAATCCAAGAGATTGTTTGCTAATCTCTTTGATTTGATGAGAGATGAAGAAGAATAGAAGGGAAAGCAGCCAAGGGTGGTGACACCAAGAGATGAATGGCAGCTTATATTTTTTTTTCTTTCATCCTTACACTTATATAGCTAGGTGACCACTGAAAACCTTTACCACATGTCACCCTCTGATTGGTTCTAGGTTTAATTGACCCAATCACGTTGTGCCAAGTGTCAAACCTATATTTAATCTTGACTTTGATCATCTTACATGATTAAAATACATTTGGCAAGCTTATGTATAGTGCCATGTGTCACCATCTTATGGTGTCACATGTCACCCTGTGAAATGACCAAAATACCCCTGTGTTTTAATTTTGAGTTCTTAATCCAAAATAATTATTTCTCTTCTTCTAATCAATTTATATAAAAAATAAATAAATTAATTAATCTTTATCAATTAATTTCTCATTAATTAAATTCATATTTAAATGCTTTAAATATAAATTTAACTTATACCATACATCCAATAACCTAGATTTGATTTCAAGCCATGCTAGGGACTTTGCAATCTAATTGCAAACCAAACCTATTTAATTAATCAATTAAGCTCTTTAATTAATTAATTAAATCATATTTAATTTAGTGATTACTTGTGTATGTGTGTAACTTACTAGGCTCATCACTAATTGGAAATGAGACATGATATCAACTCTTAATATTATTAGAACTCTTTCTTACCATAAATGATTTCTCTAAATCATTTTATGCACCTCATAGACCATGGTTAACAACTAGCATAGCATGCCATGGCCACCCAATCAGTAATAGGGTTTACCTTAAATGAACCTATAATCATATGTTACCATGCACTAGAATCTCTCTGTTACAAAATCCCAATTCGAGCTGGAGTCATGGTTTATGTCAAACACCATTTGCTATGAATATTATGTTCTCATTTAATTCCAGTTCTTGATTAAAAAGATTTTCTTATCAGAAACTCTTTTCTTATTAAATCTATCTGTCCTGGCCAGGAACTTGAAACATTAAGAACAATTAAATGAACATAGGATTTTATCCCTATTTACTTAGAGGAATAGATTCCATCTTGATCAACACCTACCTCCACATATAGCTAGTAAGAGCCAACACATGCCCATATACCCATACACAGTACAAGTATGAAAAGCAGTATCAAACTCAAACCACCTATATATAAGATAACTATGCTATCTCAGGTCTAAAGATTATATGCACTGATATGATTTATGACAATGCATTGACAAGAGTAAACTCCATGTGCTTGTTATAAATGTCACTGGTTTGGCCTACTTATTATGTATAAGTGCCTATCATGTTTGTTATATGGCATGAAACTCACCATTCCATCTTATTTACATCTCATATAAATAACTTTAGAACAAACATGATTACAATCTTTCTAGATAAGTTATGTCCTTGTCGCAATGGGATTTTTGCGGTCGCCCGGACGATCACTCACCGAAGTGGGAAAGAGTGAGGAGTCGCTACCTTAGTTTTGAGGGTAACTAAAGAAAACCATTTGAGAAGATAAATAAAGAATGAAACCACTTCAAGACAGAGATTCTAGGTTCGGGGTCCGTAAACGGGTGGGGAAGGTGTTAGGCACCCCACCTCGTCCCTTAATAAGGGTAAGTAGATTTAATTTTGCGTCCTTTATAAATTAGTTAGAAGGGCTTGAACGGGAATGTTAATCCTTTTGGTAAGAGGAATATTTGGTTTTTCACTAATTAGGATTACCCAGATACACAAGTAAATGAGACAACCTTAGTGAACGAGTGTGAGAATCGGATAAGAACTCTCCTCCGACCTCTTTTAAGTTATTTATTAAAGTTTTGAGGGGAGACCGGATAAGAACTCTCCTCCGATCCCCTTTAAGTTATTTATTTTTAGGATGAGACCGGATAAGAACTCTCCTCCGATCCCTTTTAGACGTTTATTAAAATTTTGAGGGGAGACCGGATAAGAACCCTCCTCCGATCTCCTTTAGAGTTATTTATTAATGTTTTGAGTTGAGACCGGATAAGAACTCTCCTCCGATCTCTATTTAATGTTTATTAAAATTTTGAAGGGAGACCGGATAAGAACTCTCCTCCGATCTCTTTTAGACGTTTATTAGAATTTTGAGGGGAGACCGGATAAGAACCCTCCTCCGATCTCTTTTAGACGTTTATTAGAATTTTGAGGGGAGACCGGATAAGAACCCTCCTCCGATCTCTTTCGGATTAGCAGGAGCCTGGAAGGGGCTTTGCCGATCTCCCGAATTTCAATTTCAGCTACATGTCACAAGAACCTAAAACTAAGGTTTCTGGCATTCAAAAATGCTGGAGATAAGGTTTCTTGATACCCTATGACTAAATGGGTAATACTAAACTTGATTTACCGACCTTCCATGTAGTCATTTTACGCATACCTATTAATGTCCGATCTGTTCTGTCTAGATTATTTTGGTTTTATTCCTCTTCATGGTATCTTGCCGAATTCCCGTTCACGTCAGCCTAATAGTTTGGCTATTTTCCTGACGTGTTATTCAAACTTTCTCTTTTAAAAGAGACCCTTAAGTTGCAGATACCTATATTTTGCCTGACCACTTACACGCTACTAGGAGCTAAAAGCTCGTATTCAGAAATGACGAAAATTGATGAAATGATGGACCGATCACTAAAGAGATAATTCGAGAGTAACGTTCTTTGAGATTTTTTTGCTTAGAATAAACCTAGAGAAAACCGCATACGTAAAGAGAACAAAGAAAGTGCGAAAAGTAAACGCAAATACTTAATAAAACAGTAATATGAACTCTTACCTGTGAGGAGCCAAATATATTGAAATAACTGTGAGGTGGTAAATAGTGATGGAGATGGCGGATTGATCAGCCTGAGAGTTGATGTCTGTGAGGAGCCAAATGTATTGAAATAACTATGAGGTGGTAAATAGTGATGAAGATGGCGGATTGATCAGCCTGAGAGTTGATGTCTGTCGTGAAACCGAGAGATGCTTTAGCTAAAAGGTAACCAGGTAAGAACCAGGTGGAAGGAAGTTGAGCTTGAACAGAGGAAAAGAAAGCAGAGATGATGAGAGTATGACCAGATAATGAACAAACTGGAAATGTAGAGTTCCAGATTCAAAATCTTTTCAAGAAAACACTCCAAAAACTAGTTTCAAAAGTCTTTTAATCACTACAAAACAAAGCAGAGTAACAAACCGAATGAAGTTTCGAGTTCCTCCACGATAATAGCGACCTCTTGTCTATATTTTTTCCGTCCTTGAACAGCTTTTTCATGCAGTATTTATAGGAATCGGGTGCTCCCCATGAAGGGTCGATTTATTTTGAGGGAGATGGAGGGTCAAGATTTTGAAGTACATGATCGGACGTTCAGAATTAAAGAGAATCAAAACGAATGGTCGAGATCGCTTCGTAATATTTGTCCTTTTCCTCTTTTAACTGACGGTCTTGAGTCCTCTTGTCCGAACGATCCGAGGGCTAAGAGTGAAAACGCCGTATTGTCGCTTCTCTTTGATCCAAGGGTTCCGGATTCATCCTTACAAGTGAGATCGACGGTGGAGATTGGGATGTACAGGATCGCCATGACATACCCGCACTGCCAAGATTAAGTGGCGATTCTTAGGCGTATGTGGATATCTCGTCCGCCGCGCTTTAACTACTCCTCGGCTCGATTCGACGACGGTTATTGGGATTTGTCTTATTCTTTTGTCTTCCGATCTCTCCCCTAGCTCCTATTCCGATCTCTCATGCCGATCTCCTATCTCCGATCTCTTTTATCCCTTGATCACCGATTCGGTCCAAGCATTAATTGCATCTCGATTCTCAAGGCCCGCTTGCTTTCCCGCTAAGCATTAAATGCCCATTTCCCCCTATATATACCCATGTCGACAGATACATTTTCTTCATATGACTTTCCTATCTTCATTTCTTACTTACCTTGTTCTAGCCGCTCCCAGAGAAGTTTTGGCTATAATCGAGGCTTTGATCTTTTCCGATGGATTTCTTTCACCGATCAAAATTTACGATCCCGTGATTGGATGATCCTAATTGACGATGGTGAGAGAACTGGATTTGACCGATCCGTATTGCGGGCCTCGTTGTACCGATCTCGAGTTGCTCAACCGAGTTCATTCGGCTTCTCATCACATTGAGTGTTCCGACAATGATTCTCGATCCACATTGGGTGTTCCGACAATGGATGAAGCATCCGTCGGCAATATCCTTGGGATCGCTTATAACCGATCCTTAGATCGCTGGTGGTATCCTTGGGATCGCTTATAAACCGATCCTTAGATCGGCCCTTCAGATAGGATTTTCGCTTGCCTCTAGAGATCGCCCAAATGATGTAATTCTTCAATGTAATCGATCTCTAGAGATCTCCCAAATGATGTAGTTAGACCTTTATTGTAATCCGATCCCTAGAGATCGCCCAAATGATGTAATCCGATCTCTTGAAAATAAAGACTTTACTTTGTTGCTATCATCTTATTATTTTGCATTGATTATTTTCCGATCTCGATGTGATTATCCAATCGACTCTTTACCCGAATGACCCTTAACCGATCCTTTATTCAAAATTTTTAACTCATTATGCCGATCTCTAATTAACCGATCTCGTAACATTCGGTTATTTGAGAACAATTGCCGAGTCCCACCAATCGATGCGCCTTAGAACTTCGCGAGCATTAAATGCTCTGACTAGTATAAATAGGGGTGGGAGGGTTAGCCGCTTGTTCTCTCATTCCTTTCTCACCTCTTGTTCACAACTTCAAGTTCTCTCCTTTTCTCCGCTTCTTCCGACGATCGACTCCTAAGGGCTTTAATCCTCTTTTAGTTTAAGTTCTTTGTTTTTTTGAAAATGAGCGGTGCGAAGGTCGAGAGCGGCGAGCCCTCCTTCCATTCAGTTCTCATGGTCATCGCCCGATGAAGAAGAGGCATGGGCCCAAACAGGCAACCTAAACCCCTAAGGTCTCTCGCCTGTGCCTGGTCGGGTCATACCATCAAGGCTTGCACCACCTTCAAGGAGAGAGACCCTTCCTATAGACGAGCTTCCGCTTCTTCTTGAACTGACCGCAATCGCTTGTTCAAGAATACAACATTTGTCCCGATTCATATGAGCCGATCAAGTGCCATGGCGATCTTCGTGTCGATCACTCTTTGAAGAGGATGACATGGTTATGGTGTATGAGGAATGCTTAAAGGCCGGCCGAGGTTCCCTCTAGACGATTTCTATAAGGAGGTCCTAAAATTTCACCGAGCATCCATTGTTCAAATCCACCCCAACTCGTGGCGGATCTTGGTTGCTTTCCGAGGTCTATGCCGAGCTAAGGGAATCAGACCTACGGCTAAGGTGTTCGCCGAGCTACATGCACTAACTCACAAAGGATGACGAACACTGGTTCTTTCAGTAAGCCTCATTGCGGACTCTTTTCCGATCCGCCTCATCCCTTAAGAATTGGAAGAACCGGTTCTTCATTCCGAGGAGTAAAGATCCGAGCCGCTTTGAGGACTTTCCTCGTAGCCGTGGTACCAGGGCCCTCGCTCAAGCACATTACCTTGAGTCAAGAGGAAAGCTCAATAGTGATGGAGCCGAAAAGCCGTGCCGCCACTCTAAAATATTCTCGCCCAAATGCGGTGATCGAATCGCACCATTGACCATGCAATCGATCACCGCCAAGCTCGCGAACTTCCGCTCTCGACTCGGCATTGGTATTTTCTATATCTCGCCTTTAACCTTAGAGATCTCACTAACCTTTTCTTTGTGCAGGTATGGCGGGTGGTGAGGGTTCTAGGAAGCGGAAGAAGAACAAAGAGATCTTCCGAAAGTAAAGGAGATGAAGCGTCGAACGACTTCAAACACCGGCCATGAACTCGGGAGATACAAAGAGACCCACCTCAACCTTCGGTCCGCCGACCACCGGCCGCCGATCTCCTCCTAGATCGGAAGAGCGCCTCCGCCTCTCTCGCTTGTCCCAAGCACGGAAGGGGGCCTCCTCAAGCTTCGGGAGGACCTCTTCTCGTGGCGCCAAATGCCGATCGATCGCTTGAAGAATAACCGATCGTGGAGAACCCCGATTTTGCCAAAGTCCCGGGTCTACCATCTTCTTTCAGAGGACCGACAGTTATCCTGCATGGTCTCGATGATATCTTGACTCAACCATGAGCCTAAACGTGGAGTGTCCGTGAACCGCACCATGATTCGGGAAAAGATTCGGTCTGGTAAGGAGGTCGGGAAGAAAAATCAAGAATTGGCTTCCTCCGATCCCAACTCTCATCCGCCGGATTATATATCTCAAGTCGAGGGACGGCGAAGTACCATGAAGACCACCGGCCGAAGGTCTCGTGACTTGGCCGAAAGTGAACGGGCTCTCGAGAAGTCCGTGCACTTCAGCCAACGGCCGCTCAGTCGCTCAACTTGTAGAGGAGCTTAACGCTGAAGGATAAGGAGCTTTCGAGAAAGACAAAGAGCTTAAGGAAAAGGATGAAGAGATGGTGTCTGAATAGCCTGAGCCTATGTGAATGCTCATAATGATCTCTTGGCCGAACTCCAAAAGCGCTATCCTCAAGAGGACTTCTCTTGGATGGACGACTGCTCCTGGGCGATGGTGAAGATAGTGAGGAGGAGGGCGAGGAAGAGAGAGAGAGTGAGCAGACAATCAGTCGGGGTGATCCTCACCAATAACTTGTACAAATTATGAAATGAAATGGAATATCTCTTTGTTCAATGAATGGATGTGATTGGAAAATCTTTGAATTGCCTAAGTATTTGATTGTATGAGCATAGCGAAACATGAACTAAATGCCATTATTAATCTAAGTATAAAAGATCGGAAAGCACAATAAGCATGAGATCGGTGGGGAGAAATGTCGAACGGACTTGATTAAAATTGAAAATTTAACTTGAACACTTAAGATCGGAACCCTCGTTAAACCGAACCAAAACTTTAGCTCTTAATCTTCCGAAAAGGAGGTCGGCAATAAAACTGGTAAAAAATCTAATGCTAGTTCACTTCATTTATCAACAGAGATCAGGGATATACCCGACGGGTCCGGAAATTCGATAGCGGGTTTGAGAGATCGGTGAATGATTTGAGAGATCGGGAGGGCTTTAACGAATGTTAGGACTTAGCATTGATTCAATTCCTTTTAAGGAGAGTTCGGAAATATGGTCATCTGGTAAAGAAAAATGAAGAGAAGTTGGAAATGTCATTGGCTGGCCCAGGGAGACCTAGTGCTGGGGATCGGTTTCAAAGTCTTGTTGATTTTGGGGATCGGCCAAAATATGGTGTCGACAGCTGCCCCTCTTTACATAATTTCTATTAAAGGAAAGAAATTCCCGTGTAGGAATTATGTAAAGATTCAGACTCATATTTTGGACGATTAAGTGTTTGAAATTAGGGAACTAATGACCTAGAAATTGTTAACAGAAGTCGAAGTACCAGAAAATTAAAATCAACTTAGATCAAGGAACCAGAGGTTGATAACAGGAAATTTAAATTGCATGAAATTAAAATCAACTTAGATCAAGGAACCAGAGGTTGATAACAGGAATTTAAATTGCATGAAGTTAAAATCAACTTAGATCAAGGAACCAGAGGTTGATGACAGAAATTTAAATTGCATGAAATTAAAATCAACTTAGATCAAGGAACCAGAGGTTGATAACAAGAAATTTAAATTGCATGAAATTAAAATCAACTTAGATCAAGGAACCAGAGGTTGATAACAGAAATGTAAATTGCATGAAATTAAAATCAACTTAGATCAAGGAACCAGAGGTTGATGGTGGAATTGCAGGAAATTAAAATCAACTTAGATCAAGGAACCAGAGGTTGATAACAGAAATGTAAATTGCATGAAATTAAAATCAACTTAGATCAAGGAACCAGAGGTTGATAGCATGAAATGTAAATTGCAGAAAATTAAAATCAACTTAGATCAAGGAACCAGAGGTTGATAGCAGGAAATGTAAATTGCAGAAAATTAAAATCAACTTAGATCAAGGAACCAGAGGTTGATAACAGAAATGTAAATTGCATGAAATTAAAATCAACTTAGATCAAGGAACCAGAGGTTGATGGTAGAATTGCAGGAAATTAAAATCAACTCACAAAACAAGTCTGACTTTGGCACATGAAGTTATTCCCTGACAAAGTGTACTTAACAAGATAATGAAGGCGGACGATTAATGGAGGAGGAGTTGTAAGGCCTGACCTATGACCTCGTTCTTTCGGATGTCCCTTTTCCGTTCCCGACTTTCTCCTTATTCTTCGGAATTCGCCATTGTGGTTTTTAAATTTCTTTTGGTCAATTATACAACAATCGCCCTTTTGGTTTTTCCCCTCTGTTATTTAGTTTTTTTTTTTTTTTGTTTTTTTTTGTCTTGGCGGCTATTCCCTGCAAATCTCATAGTAAAGTACGCGAGGTTATCAATTTTTAAATTCAAATCTTATGGCAGAAATTTAACTAATCAATAGCGCATTAGTCAAAGAGAAAGGATAGTATTAAAAAGTGAGTAAGCGGGAAAACAAAAGGTATGAATGGAGTATAACTTTATCATGGCTTTAGGAAAATAGACTTTCAAAGGAAAAGGAAAGGTACAAGGATAGATCTCATATATTCCTTTTAGTTGGTTTTGAAGTCTTTTAACCGCCATATTCCAAGTTCTCTCAAGTCCCTTGCCGTGACGGTTGCCTCTCTATCCGCTGCTTCATGCCCCCTTCCTTATTCCTCCAGCTTTGGTTCTTGGGACGCCTTTTGGTTTTCACCCCAAGAAGGTTTTTTTTTTTTTTTTTTTTTTTTTTTTTAGGACGCCCTTTCGGGTTTTCATCCCTTCTCCTTTTTATGCATAGTATTTCTTGACAAAGTGTCGGCATTCATGTGTCTCGAATTCTTCACCGCCCATGTGGGTCAAGATCAAGGCTCCTCCAAGAAACGCCTTTAACCACATAGGGTCCTCGTAGGTTGGTGACCATTTGCCCCGGGGATCGTTTTGGTTTGGTAGCACTTTCTTTAGAACTAAGTCCCCGGGTTGGAATTCGCGCGGGCGAACGCTTTTATCAAATGCCCTAGCCATTCTCCTCTGATATAATTGCCCGTGACATGTCAGCCGTTAACCTTTTCTCATCCAACAAGTTTAATCGATCCAACCTTGACCGATCCATTCTCGACTCACCAATCCTCGATTCCTTCGTAATCCTTAGGAAGGAATTTCAACCTCAACAGTAATACCGCCCATCCCGTAGACCGTGAGTATGGAGTTGCCCCAGCTGAGGTTCTTATGGAAGTCCTAAGATGCATGAAGAGCGTAGGGGAGCATGTCATGCCAATCCCTATATGTGACCGTCATTTTCCGGATTATCCTCTTTAGATTTTTGTTCGCGCTTCCACCGCTCCATTCATCCGGGACGGTATGGGGAGGAATTGAGATGTCGGATTCTGTATTGATCACACACCTTCCGAATCTTCTGACCGCTCGTGTTCTTGGCGTTATCGCGACAATTTCATTCGAGACCATGCCGACATATGATATTGTTTCAAGAATTTGAGAAACGTGTTCGCGTGATGTGAGCATAGGATGTCGCCTCGACCCACTTGGAGAAATAGTCGATGGCTACAAGGATGAATCTGCCCATTGGATGCCTTGGGATTGATGGGACCAATCACATCTATGCCCCACATTGCAAAAGGCCACGGTGAGACGAGATTGAATACAGCTTGTGAGGTGGCACATTTATCTGATCTCACAGAATCGACACTTGTGGCACTTCCGAAATACTCGATGCAATCCTTTTCCATTGTGGTCCAAAATACCCACGCCGCATGATTTGCTTGGCCATCATGTGTCCATTGGCGTGAGTTGCACAATTTCTCATGAGTTTCAAAAGGATTCTCTTTGCCTCCTTTGCATCCACACATCTCAATAATTCACCGTTGAGCTTCTTTTGTATAGGGTTTCCCACCGGGAAAGTACCCCAATGCTAACCTCCGAATCATCTTCTTTTCATTTTTGCTTGCCCTCAAGGGAATTCTCCTGCTCTACAAGAGACTGTGATGTCGTGATACCAAGGCTTTCCATCGAGCTCTTCTTCAATCATGAAGCAATAGGTCGCTCATCCCTTACTTTAATCTTCAACGCCTCAAACGTCTCGCTCTTCTTCGATTTGAGCCATAACAGCTAGAGTAGCTAAGGCGCAAGAAATTGATTCTTGTCTCTACTCAGATGAGTGAAAGAGATTTCTTCAATTCTCGATCATCTCCAAGAAGTATTTCTCGTAGGGGATTAGCTTGGGATCCTTGGTTTGCCATTCTCCCTTGACTGATAAATTATCGTGAGCCGAGTCTCCATACACCTCCAACTTTCGATTTTCATCTCTATAGCAAGATGTAGACCCATTACACAAGCTTCATATTCTCGACATTGTTGGTACAACAAATCCCAACTTAGCAACTATTGGGAAGTGCTTTCTTCCTGGGATACTAGTACAGCCCAATTCCATTCCTGATAAATTGATCGCCCACAAAATACATTTCCCACACATCGATCGACCCTCTTCTTCGCAGCCTACTTCATTAATATGTTCGCTGTGAACTCAAAATCCAGAGCTTCATAATCCGGATAGGGTTTTCCGCTAGAGGTCAAGAATTACGCTACCTTTCACCGCTTCCGGTCATGTAGACTATATCATATTGGGAGAGTATAACTCGCCACTTGGCTATCCTTCCCGCACGAATGGGCTTTCAATACGATCCGATAGGATCCATCCGAGATAAGCCATGTCTTGTGATTCAACATGTAGTGCTTGAGGCGATTTGTCATCTGTGCTAACGCTGCAGCAAGTCTTTTCTAAGAAAGAGTACCTTGACTCATAATCATTGAACTTCTTGCTTAGGTAGTAAATGGCCCTCTCTTTTCGGCAGATTATCATCATGTCGTCCTAAAACACATCCCATAGAGCTCGTTGGACCGCCATGTACAGATCGAGGCCCGCTCGCCACAAAGTGACCAATACCGTGGGTTTGACAAATACTGCTTGATTGTCTCGAAGCCTTTTGACAATCCGAATCCCATTGGGTAGGATTGTTCTTCCGAGTAGTTCAAAATAGGCTCACTTTGGCAAAGTGAGATTAGAAATAAATCTTGAAATGTAGTTCAACTTTCCTAGAAAATCACGCACCTCCCTTTCTCGCTTTTGGGGACGGCATTTCTTGAATAGCTCGAACTTTGTCCGATCCACTTCTATCCCTTTCTCGCTACTATGAATCCCAACAGCTTTTCCCGATCTAGCTCAAGATGCATTTAGCAGGTTCACCTTCAACTTGTATTTCCCGAGCCTTTCGAGCACCCTCCTCATCACCCGAACGTGGCTCTCTTCTCCCGGATTTAATGATCATATCATCCACATATACCTCCACTTCTTTATGCATCATATCGTGGAATAATGTGACCATTGCGCTACCGTAAGTAGCCTCGGCATTCTTCAACCCGAAGGGCATGACCCGATAGCAAAATACCCCATTGGGTGATGAAAGCGCTTTATCCTTGTCTTCCTTGTCCATCTAATCGATTGTACCTCGATGCCCCATCAATACATCGAACACCTACCCAATCCCGCAAAGATTGTCAACTAACACATCAATGTGAGGGAGAGGGAAATCATCTTTCAAACTTGCTTTATTAAGGTCCCCGTAGTCAACACACACCCGACTCTCCGTCTTTCTTCACATTACGACGACATTAGCCACCCATTGGGGATATTTGACTACTTCCAAGAACCCACACATATCGCTTGACTTCATCCCAACCTTGAGCAAAGGTGTCGATTCATTCTCCTCGCCGCTTCACCGGATCGCTCTCGAATTAAGGGAATCTTGTGCGCCACTATCCGGGGTCCAAACCGACCATATCATCATAGCTCCATGAAAATACGCCGAGAAATTCCTTGCTGCACCGATCATATCTCCCAATTCCTCACTCTCCACTACCTTAAGTTCCCTTTTACTTCTTCCGAGCCTAAGTTTATTGTGCGCTTTCATCTTCACAAGGCACGAGGGAGGGTTCATCTTTTCATTGCTTTCTTCTGTAAGGTCTTCCTCAATTACTTGAAGTAATGGCGCTATGGGGATTTCAAAATTAACTGAGGAATTTCGAGTCTATTGGATTATTAGGTGTTAATTGATGAATGGTCCCGAATGAATAAAGAATAGAACATGTTATAAGGATGGAATTAAAAAGGAAAGAGAGTATTGGATTTAAAATGCGCTATCAATTCATTAATATTAATGCCATAAGAAAAGGTCCATTTACAAGATTACACTTGTCACCATGGACAAAATGATCAAGTGTAGATAACTGAGGTACTTTACTCAAATTGAGTACGTGGATATCCTCCGTTGTCCAGCTTGTCAAGCTCCCGCTCCTCACCATGGGTGAAACTAGGGCCTCATACAAGGAATCCAGCTTGGATGACATCTATGGATGGATCATCCGTGATTGTTCCAGACTTGCCGGATGTTGATGACCGGTTTGGTGAAGATCTCCGTAATTCGGACTATTTTCATTTTTCCCGCCTCCGGTCGAACCTCCGATCCCAAGCATTCTCCTCATCCGTAATCGCCCATCCACGAGGGCATCCTCCTCATACCCCAAACCACAACGGCCTATCTTCCGAATAGCAGATAGGCTCGACGATTCCTTGCAAGGCAAAGGCCCAAGCCTTTCCCCTCTTGATACCCGCTTTCTTGACATTACTTTGGCCACCATAGCCATAGCCCCTTCCTTCCCAAAGATCTTGCAATTCAAGGGCCCGGAAAGAACTCTCCAATGATTCTCACCGCTTCCACATAAGGAAGTGATTGCGGCTTGGTGACCAAGATGGCCTCTTCGCCTCTTACCGTGATGATTTTGCCGCCCTTAATGTATTTGATCTTCTCGTAAGGTTGAAGGAACAAATGTCGCAGAGTGGATCCACGGCCTCCCTAATAACATAGTGTAAGTTTACCAATGTTCATCACTTGAAACGTGACGCTGAAAGTACATGCCCCGACTTGATTGGCAAGTCAATGTCTCCCAAGACTTCTCCCGGTACCGCCAAAGGCTCTACCACCATTGCACTCGACGATATGCGATTGGTCAACCAGAGTCTCGCTAAGGTCGCGCTTAGGCAAGACATTGAGGGCCGATCCGTTATCGATGAGAACCTTGGCCACTATACAACCCTTACACTTCACAGCTACATGTAGAGCTTTATTGTGCCCTAAGCCCGCAGTGGTCTACCTCCTCTTCGTAAAAGGCTACAGAGCCGATGCCCGGATTTGTCCTACTATTTTCTCAAACCGCCTCGAGTAATGCTCTGGTTCACAAAGGCCCGATCCAGATTCTTTGTAGGGCTTGTCGGTGGACTTCCGAGCTCAGATCGCGATAACAAAGTGAAATTCGGCGGGGTTTTTCTCAATTGCTCCACCACGCCATACTCGCTCGCTTCATTATTTGGAGCAGCTTCTTCATCTTCCTTGCGCTCAATAGGCTCGCTTCCTCTGCTTTCTCAACCTCCTCTTCCGTGTTTCTTGATGACTCTCCCATTTTTACTTTCCTTTTTCTTTCTTCTCTCTTTCTTCGCTCTCGAACACCTCCCACTTCGAAGTTATAAACTCGACTTCTTGCTCGTGGAGAAGGTTTTGTTGCAATAACGGGCCGAGAACCGGTTTGGGGAGTAATGTTGCTAGCGTGTCCAAAGATAAGTCATCCCGAAATGCTCGTGAGGAGCGAAACATGGTTTTGGTGGTGTCGAGGTGAGGCAAGGCTAGGGACGGATGCGCCGCTTGACGCCTCGAGTAAAAACTTGGAAATTATAGTTCCAAGGGATCGCGTGAGTATTGGTGACAGAAGTCAGCGTAGTTCGATAATCATATCGCGGTGAGGCTACCGGGGTGAGAAAGTGATTCGGGCTTGGAGGTAGAAGCGCTTATGAAGTCTAGCGGTGTTCACTTCCTTCCGCCTTTGTCCGCATCTCGTAACTTTAAGAGATAACAAATTTCTGACTTCTTGCCCGAACCCTCACAATCTTGCAGCCTATGGTCACCGCCTCCATGGTAAGGACACCTGCACTCTCTTCAAATCCTCGCTACCGAGGGCAAAGGTGACCTTCTCATCGATATGGCAAAAATTTCTTTGAAATAAGGGACCAACTTGTCCACTTCCTGTTGATCCTTCTCCTCGCACTAATCATATTCACACCACTACCCGCATTATGGTTAGGTAGTGGGTTTGAGGTGACATTGGGGAGGGAACCATTTCCTCGATCTTCAACCACCTGCTCCGGATTAGAGCGCACTCTCCTCCGAGTGCCCCGCAGCTTGTCGGGCTGAATGCCCTTGTGCTCCTCCATGATACTCACAACGGCAAGGCATCATACCACCCGGGATATGGCTACCGGATTGGGTCTAAAGGGACTGCACGATTTGGTTTATACCGACAAGGTATCGGTATATTTCACCGAGAGGGAGGGGAAGGTGGATCAGATTCCTGAGGTCTTGGGTTATTTTGTGGTGGTCGTGGTTGAGCCGAGGAGGAGGTGGTCTTGGTTGGAAATTTGCAGTGGGGCGATTGTGGGCGTGGTTGTGAATAATTAGGGAAAGGGGGTGGGATGTTTGCGATAGTTGGGCCATGAGAGGGAGGATATGGCTGTAGTTATTTTGGGGGAATTGGGGAAAATTATTCACGAGTGATGGAATGCACATCACTCTCCTTTTCTTGCCAAAATTGGCGCCTTTTTCACAGGTTCTCACCAACTCGTAGTCTTCCTATTCTCGATTAGCTTCAATTCTCTCACCGCTTGGATGATATCCGAGAAGTCGTTGGAGGTATTTCCGATCATCAAAGTTGAAGTAGGAGCCTTCAATGTTTCAATGAATAGGAGCAGAGTTCATTATCGGCCACCGGAGGATATACTTCGCGCCTTCTCCTCCATCGTTGGGCATACCGCTTGAAACCTTCCCGCCTTTTCTCTGCACTGTGTTCCGAGGTCCTCCTCGTGGGTGCCGCATCACAATTGAATTTGTACCGCTTTAGAAAGGTATCGCTAAGTCCTTCCAGAGTGCAGCTTGCTCGCCCAATTGTATGCACCATCTCGTAGCCGCTCCGAGAGGCTCTCGTGAAAGAAGTGAATGAGAAGTCTATCGCCTTCGTTAAGGCGCATATTTTGGCAATGTAGGTTGCCGTGTGGATGCGGGATCCGAAGTTTCCACTGTATTTGTCGAAATCAGAACCTTGAATTTGGGTGGTACCACCACATCCGCACCAATCTCGGATTTACACATCGATCGAGCCATACATGTTCAACCCTTCTATTGCTCTCAATCTTTCTTCTAGGCGTATAGTTTCTCGCTTTCTCTCACCCTATGTTCTCCTTCCATCAGATGATACGCTCCTCCAACCGGAGCCGAGGGGTGGAGTAAACTCGAGGGATCGGATTGAATGGTGAGGCTCGCATTTGAGACGGCCGTAATAGGAAAAAGGTGGGTCATTATTTATGGTCACCGGATTGACAAAGTGATTGTCGTCCTAATGGGAGACCAAAGGTAAAAGAGGTTGAAGCTTGCCGAGGATCATTTGTTGTAGGAGGCGAGGAGGTAATGGTGGGCTAGGTTCAAGGTGTTTGTTCGAGACATTTCTTCATTAGTCTCATAATTTCGTAAAGTCGATCTTTCAACTCTGAGACTGTCCCTCGTAGGTTCTCAGACTTGCTCCCGATTTTCCATTATCTTCCTCGCTCGAGATCTTGTTAAGTACACTCGCTTGGGTTGGATCGTGTGCTTGGTCAGACTTGCCTTGTTTGAATCAATATTGATTTCCTGTGAGGATAAAAAAATTTAAATGAATTTGAGTTTTGCAAAAAAACTAAAAGTCCTGGTCTGGACGAAGGATACAGTGGCATTTGAGAGCCAAGTTGAAATCTGTAAAAAGGATAATTGCCTCAACTTTATCATGGCATCGTTCGATAGTCTGACCGTGAATGACGAGATTGAATGCGCATTTATGATACCCGCCCATATAGCGCATTTCAATTTTTCACATAACCCTAGCGAGGAGTTCCTACGGAGTCATATTATTCATTCACAAATTTTGCTAAACAATGGTCCAAAATCATTTCATTAATCGAATAATTTGTACATCGTATCTTTTACATCGCCTAGGTTCGGAGGTTCTTTATAATGAGATGACATTTTCTCGAGATACTCATATAACCTTTCCTCTTGTTTGGCAGATCGAACACTTTCAGAGCATACTGATTCGTAATAGTTCCTTTTTCCTCGTGCTATCATTTTCTCCAACTGTCCACATTTTCTTTCACCTTGATAGAGGGCAGCTTGTTTCTCTTTCTCTTTCCTTTCTTTAGCACACTCTTTCAAGATGTCGTTGATGAGGAGTGCCTGCTTCTTTAATTCAAGCTTCTTCTTCTTGTTTTCCTGCTTATACTCTTCAACGAGTACCTCTTGGTACTTCATCCTTTCCCTGCTTACTATTCTCGCCTCTTTCATCTCTTTGACCTCACTTGAGAGAGTTTCTTTCTTTTCCCACTGCACTCTTGCTCTTCGAACCCTATCCTTTCGCCCTTGCCTCTTCCTTGAGCTTTCTTACCCTTCTCTTAAGTTTCACTGTTGGTCCTCCAATTGTTTCATTCTGCTCTTGCAACTGTGAGTTCTCAGATTTGCCTTTGTAGCGAGTCAACCAGCGACATCGCCTTCCTCTAATAGGGCGCCTTGGCGAGGGTTGTCGCCCTGAATTCTACTGCAGAGCGCTCTGGTCCCTATCGCCTCCATTTAAGGTAATCGCCCGAGGCACTTGGGCCTTTGGGTGATCTCTCCATTAGAGTGATGTTTTCCTGTGACTTGCGAGCCATTTTCAACCCTTCTTCTTCCTTGAGCTCATGGTAGAAGTGACCTTGGTGGTATTCTTTAATGTTGATCATGGATCGTGTTGAGCCAAATCGCCTCATTACTGCTGGCCGAGTGTAACTTGTATACCCTGTTATTCCAATCGTGACACCGATCGAATACCTCCGCACTAATCAAGACGGGTTGGCTTGACGCCCACAGCCTTCCTCCAACAAGAATCATGGCTATTGAAACTCAAAATCCGCTCCCGCCATCAAGTTTTTCATTCTTCGAGCCGATCACTAACCTGATCATCTTCTCAATGGGAGGCCGTCAAGGTACCAAGTCAATCCTTTTGTCTCCACAGACACATGTGACCGATAGTCCAGAGGTATAATAACCGAGAGCAACACTTAATGGACCCTTTCCCCGTTGTCCGCAGTAGTTAGGTTAACAAGGTTTCGCAAGAATTGCCGTATTGGATTGATCCCCGCTTTCTACCGCCCAAAATACCTCCACCGCACCGCAAGTGATGATCCCCAATGGCCCCGAACAGGATCGCACCATAGATTCCCAAGGCGAAGTGCTACTAAGCTTGATCCCACCGCTCTTGGAGGTGATGATCTAACCGCTTCAAGGTACGCCCAATGCCATCCATGCGTGTTCCTTTGATCGCTTCTCGACTTTACTTCTTCCGGGGAGAACCCAACATATGTGCCAACCGCTTCTGTGTCCGCCATGCTCGAGGTGTAAGTAGATCCTGCTCGCAATGAGTATGGGATCCCCAAAGAATGCCCGATATTCCTCCATAGTGGGGCCGATCAATGTCATTGAAAGAGAACACTGCACTTAGGATTCCAAACCGCCAACATGGCTTTTAATGCAGGATTTGGACCTTGACTTGCATTAAGGTTGCAATCCTTCCGCATTTCTCTTCAAACCGCACTTGACTGATCGGAAGCAACCTCCATCTATTAGACAGACTCGAGGTTGTTCATTTTGACCTCTATTTTGTCCAGATCTAGTGAAGGTATTGAGCTAATGTGTGCCTCTAAACATCATTTTGCGAGGGTACCACCAATGAGCTGATTTGGACCAAAGTTTAGCATGTCGAGCCTCTCCCGCCGATCGACTCAAGGATGCCATGATAAAAATGATGCCTATCCTTATACAGACTCTTGGTTTGGTAACGCTCATGGAAAATTTGTTAGTAAGACAAATTAGGTAATTTTGAATCATACTGCTGACAGGTGACACGCATACATTTATCAAAGTAGGAAAATGTGTAGGCATTTTAGTAGGATTCAAGATTACCCTCAAAAGAAATGAACAAAAGGAAATTAAAGCGCATAGGGTAAGAGTAAGTATGCCCCTTTGTCCTATAGTAGGGAGACTCCTAACACCTGTAAGCGCTACCTATCCGGATAGTTCTATCTTATGAGGCGCTTTACTACGGCTTTCACTATCGTGACGGCTTAGCTCAGATCTAATTTTCTAATAGCCACAGTGTTCCCAAATTGCCCCTATCAGAAAAGAGAGCCCCATCCTACCCCATGATATTATCGGAAAATTCCACTGTATCACGGTAAATAGAACGAGTTTCAATTTGAGCAAGCCTTCACTGATACTAACGGGTAAAACCCACTGCACCGCTACATGACCCTCCTACTTTCCTAAAAGGGTAAGAAAGCCCTGTTAGGACCATAGTGTGTGAGGACATTGTGTAAGTGTTCAGGTGTGAAGGGACACTTTTACCTCTTCCCAATTCAGGATTTTATTTTTCCATTTTTCTTTTTTTTCCTTTTTCTTTGAAATGAAGAGCAATGTAGTAGATAGAACAGCAAAAACAAAATATTTAGTAGCAAAAATAAAAAGCATATAATACATCCCCGAGTGAGCCCCTCTAAATATAATTTGATCTGACAAAAAATAAGCCTACTATTGGACCTATAGACTGGTTGGGTCCCTAGTCTCCCAGTTGAGTCGCTAAGTCGCCGAATGGGATTTTTATGTCGCCTGACGATCACTCACCAAGTGGGAAAGAGTGAGGAGTCGCCAACTTAGTTTTGAGGGTAACTAAAGAAAACAATTTGATAAGATTAATAAAGAATTAAAACACTTCAAGACCGAGATTCTAGGTTCGGGGTCCGTAAACGGGTGGGGAAGGTGTTAGGCACCCCACCTCGTCCCTTAATAAGGGTAAGTAGATTTAATTTTGGCCCTTTATAAATTAGTTAGAAGGGCTTGAACGGAATGTTAATCCTTTTCTTAAGAGGAATATTTTGTTTTTCACTAATTATTATTACACAGATACACTAGTAATTGAGACAACCTTTGTGAGCGATTGTGAGAGTCGGTTAGGAACTCTCCTCCGACGTCTTTTTAGTTATTTATTAAAGATTTGTGGGGAGACCTGATAAGAACTCTCCTCCGATCCCCTTTAAGTTATTTATTTTTAGGATGAGACCGATAAGAACTCTCCTCCGATCCCTTTTAGACGCTTATTAAAATTTTGAGGGGGATCTGATAAGAACCCTCCTCCGATCTCCTTTAGAGTTATTTATTAATGTTTTGAGTTGAGACCTGATAAGAACTCTCCTCCGATCTCTATTTAATGTTTATTAAAATTTTGAAGGGAGACCTGATAAGAACTCTCCTCCGATCTCTTTTAGACGCTTATTAGAATTTTGAGGGGAGACCTGATAAGAACCCTCCTCCGATCTCTTTTAGACGCTTATTAGAATTTTGAGGGGAGACCTGATAAGAACCTCCTCCGATCTCTTTCGGATTAGCAGAGCCCGAAGGGGCTTTGCCGATCTCCGAATTTCAATTTCAGCTACATGTCACAAGAACCTAAAACTAAGGTTTCTGGCATTCAGAAATGCTGGAGATACGGTTTCTTGATACCCTATGACTAAATGGGTAATACTAAACTTGATTTACCGACCTTCCATGTAGTCATTTTACGATACCTATTAATGTCCGATCTGCTCGTTTCTAGATTATTTTGGTTTTATTCCTCTTCATGGTATCTTGCCGAATTCCGCTCACGCCACCTAATAGTTTGGCTATTTTCCGACGTGTTATTCAAACTTTCTTTAAAAGAGACCCTTAAGTTGCAGATACCTATATTTTGCCCCGACCACTTACACGCTACTAGGAGCTAAAAGCTCGATTCGTAAATGACGAAATTGATGAAATGATGGACCGATCACTAAAGAGATAATTCGAGAGTAACGTTCTTTGAGATTTTTTTGCTTAGAATAAACTTAGAGAAAACCGCATACGTAAAGAGAACAAAGAAAGTGCGAAAAGTAAACGCAAATACTTAATAAAACAGTAATATGAACTCTTACCTGTGAGGAGCCAAATATATTGAAATAACTGTGAGGTGGTAAATAGTGATGGAGATGGCGGATCGATCAGCCTGAGAGTTGATGTCTGTGAGGAGCCAAATGTATTGAAATAACTATGAGGTGGTAAATAGTGATGAAGATGGCGGATTGATCAGCCTGAGAGTTGATGTCTGTCGTGAAACCGAGAGATGCTTTAGCTAAAAGGTAACCAGGTAAGAACCAGGTGGAAGGAAGTTGAGCTTGAACAGAGGAAAAGAAAGCAGAGATGATGAGAGTATGACCAGATAATGAACAAACTGAAATGTAGAGTTCCAAAGATTCAAAATCTTTTCAAAGAAAACACTCCTCAAAACTAGTTTCAAAAGTCTTTTAATCACTACAAAAAATCAGAGTAAAAAACTGAATGAAGTTTCAGAGTTCATCCACGATAATAGCAGCCTCTTGTCTATATTTTTTTCCGCCCTGAACGCTTTTTCATGCAGTATTTATAGGAATCGTGCTCCTATGAAGGGTCGTGATTTATTTTGAGGGAGATGGAGGGTCAAGATTTTGAAGTACATGATCTGATGTTCAGAATTAAAGAGAATCAAAACGAATGGCGAGATCGCTTCGTAATATTTGTCCTTTTCCTCTTTAACTGACGGTCTTGAGTCCTCTTGTCCGAACGATCCGAGGGCTAAGAGTGAAAAACGCCGGTATTGTCGCTTCTCTTTTGATCCAAGGGTTCCTGATTCATCCTTACAAGTGAGATCAACGGTGGAGATTGGGATGTACAGGATCACATGACATACCCCGCACTCACAAGATTAAGTGCGATTCTTAGGCGTATGGTGGAGATCTCGCTCGCCACGCTTTAACTACCTCTACTCGATTCGACGACTGCTATTGGGATTTGTCTTATTCTTTTGTCTTCCGATCTCTCCTAGCTCCTATTCCGATCTCTCATGCCGATCTCCTATCTCCCGATCTCTTTATCCCTTGATCACCGATTCGGTCCAAGCATTAATTGCATCTCGATTCTCAAGCGCCCGCTTGCTTTCCGCCAAGCATTAAATGCCCATTTCCCCTATATATACCTCGACGAGACATTTTCTTCATCCGACTTTCCTCTCTTCATTTCTTACTTACCTTGTTCTAGCCGCTCCAGAGAAGTTTTGGCTATAATCGAGGCTTTGATCTTTTCCGATGGATTTCTTTTCACCGATCAAAATTTACGATCCTTGATTGGATGATCCTAATTGACGATGGTGAGAGAACTGGATTTGACCGATCCAGATTGCGGGCCTCTGCTGTACCGATCTCGAAGTTGCTCAACCGAAGTTCATTCGCTTCTCATCACATTGAGTGTTCCGACAATGATTCTCGATCCACATTGGGTGTTCCGACAATGATGAAGCATCCTGGCAATATCCTTGGGATCGCTTATAAACCGATCCTTAGATCGGCTGGTGGTATCCTTGGGATCGCTTATAAACCGATCCTTAGATCGCCCTTCAGATAGGATTTTCGCTTGGCCTCTAGAGATCGCCCAAATGATGTAATTCTTCAATGTAATCGATCTCTAGAGATCTCCCAAATGATGTAGTTAGACCTTTATTGTAATCCGATCCCTAGAGATCGCCCAAATGATGTAATCCGATCTCTTGAAAATAAAGACTTTACTTTGTTTGCTATCATCTTATTATTTTGCATTGATTATTTTCCGATCTCTGATGTGATTATCCAATCTGATTCTTTACCTGAATGACCCTTAACTGATCCTTTATTCAAAATTTTTAACTCATTATGCCGATCTCTAATTAACCGATCTCAGAACATTCGTTATTTGAGAACAAATTGCCGAGTCCCACCAATCGATGCGCCGCTTAGAACTTCGCGAGCATTAAATGCTCTGACTAGTATAAATAGGGGTGGGAGGGTTAGCCGCTTGTTCTCTCATTCCTTTCACCTCTTGTTCGCAACTCAAGTTCTCTCCTTTTCTCCGCTTCTTCCGACGATCGACTCTAAGGGCTTTAATCTTCTTTAGTTTAAGTTCTTTGTTTTTTTTGAAAATGAGCTGTGCCAAGGTCGAGAGCGGCGAGCCCTCCTTCCATTCAGTTCTCATGGTCATCGTCCGATGAAGAAGAGGCAATGGCCCAACAGGCAACCTAAACCCCTAGGGTCTCGCTCCTGTGCCTGGGTCGGGTCATACCATCAAGGCTTGCACCACCTTCAAGGAGAGAGACCCTTCCTATAGACGAAGCTTCCGCTGGTTCTTCGTGAATCTGACCGCAATCGCTTGTTCAAGAATACAACATTTGTCCCGATTCATATGAGTCGATCAAGTGCCATGGCGATCTTCGTGTCGATCACTCTTTGAAGAGGATGACATGGTTATGGTGTATGAGGAATGCTTAAAGGCCGGCCCGAGGTTCCTCTAGACGATTTCTATAAGGAGGTCCTAAAATTTCACCGAGCATCCATTGTTCAAATCCACCCCAACTCGTGGCGATCTTGGTTGCTTTCCGAGGTCTATGCCGAGCTAAGGGAATCAGACCTACGGCTAAGGTGTTCGCCGAGCTACATGCACTAACTCGCCAAAGGATGACGAACATCGGTTCTTTCAGCGTAGCCTCATTGCGGACTCTTTTCCGACCGCCTCATCCCTTAAGAATTGGAAGAACCGGCTTCTTCATTCCGAGGAGTAAAGATCCGAGCCGCTTGAGGACTTTCCTCGTAGCCGGTGGTACCAGGGCCTCGCTCAAGCACATTACCTTGAGTCAAGAGGAAAGCTCAATAGTGATGGAGCCGAAAAGCCGTGCCGCCACTCTAAAATATTCTCGCCCAAATGCGGTGATCGCGAATCGCACTATTGACCATGCAATCGATCACCGCCAAGCTCGCGAACTTCCGCTCTCCGACTCTGGCATTGGTATTTTCTATATCTCGCCTTGACCTTAGAGATCTCACTAACCTTTTCTTTGTGCAGTATGGCGGGTGGTGAGGGTTCTAGGAAGCTAAGAAGAACAAAGAGATCTTCCTAAAGTAAAGGAGATGAAGCGCTCGAACGATTTCAAACACCGGCCACGAACTCGGGAGATACAAAGAGACCCACCTCAACCTTCGGTCCGCCGACCATTCCGGCCGCGATCTCTCCTAGATCTAAGAGCAGCCTCCGCCTCTCGCTTGTCCCAAGCACGGAAGGGGGCCTCTCAAGCTTCGGGAGGACCTCTTCTCGTGGCGCCAAATGCCGATCGATCGCTTGAAGAATAACCTGATCAGTGGAGAACCCCGATTTTGCCAAAGTCCCGGGTCTACCATCTTCTTTCAGAGGACCGACAAAGTTATCCTGCATGGTCTCGATGATATCTTGACTCAACCATGAGCCTAAACGTGGAGTGTCCGTGAACTGCACCATGATTCGAAAAGATTCAAATCTGCGGGTAAGGAGGTCGGGAAGAAAATCAGAATTGGCTTCCTCCGATCCCAACTCTCATCCGCCGGATTATATATCTCAAGTCGAGGGACGCGAAGTACCATGAAGACCACCGCCGAAAGGTCTCGTGACTTGGCCGAAAGTGAACTGCTCTCAGAGAAGTCCTGCACTTCAGCCAACGGCCGCTGTGTCGCCAACTTGTAGAGGAGCTTAACGCTAAGGATAAGGAGCTTTCTCGAGAAAGACAAAGAGCTTAAGGAAAAGGATGAAGAGATGGTGTCGAATAGCCGAGCCTATGTGAATGCTCATAATGATCTCTTGGCCGAACTCCAAAAGCGCTATCCTCAAGAGGACTTCTCTTGGATGGACGACTGCTCCCGGGGCGATGGTGAAGATAGTGAGGAGGAGGGCGAGGAAGAGAGAGAGAGTGAGCAGACAATCAGCCGGGTGATCCTCACCAATAACTTGTACAAATTATGAAATGAAATGGAATATCTCTTTGTTCAATGAATGGATGTGATTGGAAAATCTTTGAATTGCCTAAGTATTTGATTGTATGAGCATAGCTAAACATGAACTAAATGCCATTATTAATCTAAGTATAAAAGATCTAAAGCACAATAAGCATGAGATCTGGGGGAGAAATGCTGAACGGACTTGATTAAAATTGAAAATTTAACTTGAACACTTAAGATCGAACCTCGTTAAACCGAACCAAAACTTTAGCTCTTAATCTTCCGGAAAGGAGGTCGGCAATAAACCGGTAAAAGATCTAATGCTAGTTCATTTTATTTATCAACAGAGATCGTGATATACTTGACAGTCCTAAATTCGACAACGGGTTTGAGAGATCAGAATGATTTGAGAGATCGGAGGGCTTTAATGAATATGAGGACTTAGATTAATTCAATTCCTTTTGAGGAGAGATCGAAATATGGTCATCAAAGAAAATGAAGAGAAGTTGAAATGTCATTAGCTTTCAAAGAAGAATTTTTATTGATTCTAGGATCGCCAAAATATGGTGTCGACAATGCCTCTCTTTACATAATTTCTATTAAAGGAAAAAATTCCGTGATAGGAATTATGTAAAGATTCGACTCATATTTTGGACGATTAGGTGTTTCAAATTAGGGAACTAAAGCACACCTAAGTTAATGACCTAGAAAATTAAAATCAACTTGGATCTAAGAACCAGAGGTTGATAACAGAAATGTAAATTGCATGAAATTAAAATCAACTTAGATCAAGGAACCAGAAGTTGGTAACAGAAGTGTAAATCGCATGAAATTAAAATCAACTTAGATCAAGGAACCAGAGGTTGATAATGTAAATGTAAATTGCATAAAATTAAAATCAACTTAGATCAAGGAACCAGAGGTTGATAACAGGAAATTTAAATTGAATTAAAATTAAAATCAACTTAGATCAAGGAACCAGCTGTTGATAAAAGAAATGTAATTTGAATGAAATTAAAATCAACTTAGATCAAGGAACCAGAGGTTGATGGTGGAATTGCATGAAATTAAAATCAACTTAGATCAAGGAACCAGAGGTTGATAATGTAAATGTAAATTGCATGAAATTAAAATCAACTTAGATCAAGGAACCAGAGGTTGATAGCAGGTAATGTAAATTGCATGAAATTAAAATCAACTTAGATCAAGGAACCAGAGGTTGATAGCAGAAATGTAAATTGCAGAAAATTAAAATCAACTTAGATCAAGGAACCAGAGGTTGATAACAGAAATGTAAATTGCATGAAATTAAAATCAACTTAGATCAAGGAACCAGAGGTTGATAAGGTAGAATTGCATGAAATTAAAATCAACTTACAAACAAGTCCGACTTTGGCACATGAAGTTATTCCCCACAAAGTGTACTTAACAAGATAATGAAGGCGACGATTAATGGAGGAGGAGTTGTAAGGCCCGACCTATGACCTCGCTCTTTCTGATGTCCCTTTTCCGCTCCCGACTTTCTCCTTATTCTTCTGAAAGCGCTTGTGGGTTTTCACTTTCTTTTCGCCCATTCGACTGCTACTTTCTGGTTTTCACCTATGGTTTTTTTTTTTTTTTTTTTTTTTTTTTGGCGGCTATTCCCTGCAAATCTCATAGTAAAGTACGCGAGGTTATCAATTTTAAATTCAAATCTTATGGCGTAAATTTAACTAATCAATAGCGCATTAGTCAAAGAGAAAGGATAGTATTAAAAGTGAGTAAGCTGAAAACAAAAGGTATGAATGGAGTATAACTTTATCATGGCTTTAGGAAAATAGACTTTCAAAGGAAAAGGAAAGGTACAAGGATAGATCTCATATATTCCTTTTAGTTGGTTTTGAAGTCTTTAACCGCCATATTCCAAGTTCTCTCAAGTCCCTTGCCGTGATTTCTGCCTCTCTATCCGCTGCTTCATGCCCCCTTCCTTATTCCTCCGCTTTGGTTCTTGGGACGCCTTTTGGTTTTCACCCCAAGAAGGTTTTTTTTTTTTTTTTTTTTTTTTTTTTTTTTTTTTAGGACGCCTTTCGGTTTTCATCCCTTCTCCTTTTATGCATAGTATTTCTGACAAAGGTTTGTGATTCACAGTGTCTCGAATTCTTCACCGCCCATGTGGGTCAAGATCAAGGCTCCTCCAAGAAACGCCTTTAACCACATAGGGTCCTCGTAGGTTGGTGACCATTTGCCCCGGGATCGCTTTTGGTTTGGTAGTACTTTCTTTAGAACTAAGTCCCCGGTTGGAATTCGCGTGGCGAACGCTTATCAAATGCCCTAGCCATTCTCCTCGATATAATTGCCCGTGACATGTCAAGTTAACCTTTTCTCATCCAAGAAGTTTAATCGATCCAACCTTGATCGATCCATTCTCGACTCACCAATCCTCGATTCCTTCGTAATCCTTAGGAAGGAATTTCAACCTCAACAGTAATACCGCCCATCCCGTAGACCGGAGTATGGAGTTGCCCCGCTTGAGGTTCTTATGGAAGTCCTGATGCATGAAGAGCGTAGGGAGCATGTCATGCCAATCCCTATATGTGACCGTCATTTTCCGATTATCCTCTTTAGATTTTTGTTCGCGCTTCCACCGCCCATTCATCCGGGACGGTATGGGGAGGAATTGAGATGTCGGATTCTGTATTGATCACACGCCTTCCGAATCTTCTGACTGCCTGTGTTCTTGGCGTTATCGCGACAATTTCATTCGAGACCATGCCGAGATATGATATTGTTTCAAGAATTTGAGAAACGTGTTCTCGCGTGATGTGAGCATAGGATGTCGCCGACCCACTTGGAGAAATAGTCGATGGCTACAAGGATGAATCTGCGCCATTGGATGCCTTGGGATTGATGGGACCAATCACATCTATGCCCCACATTGCAAAAGGCCACTGTGAGACGAGATTGAACACCTTGTGAGGTGGCACATTTATCTGATTCACAGAATCGACACTTGTGGCACTTCCGAAATACTGATGCAATCCTTTTCCATTGTGGTCCAAAATACCCACGCCGCATGATTTGCTTGGCCATCATGTGTCCATTGGCGTGAGTTGCACAATTTCCTCATGAGTTTCAAAAAGGATTCTCTTTGCCTCCTTTGCATCCACACATCTCAATAATTCACCGTTGAGCTTCTTTTGTATAGGGTTTCCCACCGGGAAAGTACCCCAATGCTAACCTCCGAATCATCTTCTTTTCATTTTTGCTTGCCCTCAAGGGAATTCTCCTGCTCTACAAGAGACTGTGATGTCGTGATACCAAGGCTTTCCATCGAGCTCTTCTTCAATCATGAAGCAATAGGTCGCTCATCCCTTACTTTAATCTTCAACGCCTCAAACGCCGCCTTCTTCTCGATTTGAGCCATAACAAATAGAGTAGCTAAGGCGCCAAGAAATTGATTCTTGTCTCTACTCAGTATGAGTGAAAGAGATTTCTTCAATTCTCGATCATCTCCAGTAAGTATTTCGTAGGGGATTAGCTTGGGATCCTTGGTTTGCCATTCTCCTTGACTGATAAATTATCGAGCCGAGTCTCCATACACCTCCAACTTTCGATTTTCATCTCTATAGCAAGATGTAGACCCATTACACAAGCTTCATATTCTCGCGACATTGTTGGTACAACAAATCCCAACTTAGCGCCTATTGGGAAGTGCTTTCCTTCCGGGATACTAGTACAGCTCCAATTCCATTCCCTGATAAATTGATCGCCCACAAAATACATTTCCCACACATCGATCGACCCTCTTCTTCGCAGCCTACTTCATTAATATGTTCGCTGTGAACTCAAAATCCAGAGCTTCATAATCCGGGATAGGGTTTTCCGCTAGAGGTCAAGAATTACGCTACCTTTCACCGCTCCGGTCATGTAGACTATATCATATTGGGAGAGTATAACCGCCACTTGGCTATCCTTCCCGCACGAATGGGCTTTCAACACGATCCGATAGGATCCATCCGAGATAAGCCATGTCTTGTGATTCAACATGTAGTGCTTGAGGCGATTTGTCAGTCTGTGCTAACGCGCAGCAAGTCTTTTCTAAGAAAGAGTACCTTGACTCACAATCATTGAACTTCTTGCTTCGTAGTAAATGGCCCTCTCTTTTCGCCAGATCATCATGTCAGCCCTAAAACACATCCCATAGAGCTCGTTGGACCGCCATGTACAGATCGAGGCCCGCCGCACAAAGTGACCAATACCGTGGGTTTGACAAATCGCTTGATTGTCTCGAAGCCTTTTGACAATCCGAATCCCATTGGGTAGGATTGTTCTTCCGAGTAGTTCAAAATAGGCTCACTTTGGCAAGTGAGATTAGAAATAAATCTTGAAATGTAGTTCAACTTTCCTAGAAAATCACGCACCTCCTTCTGCTTTTGGGGACGGCATTTCTTGAATAGCTCGAACTTTGTCCTGATCCACTTCTATCCCTTTCTCGCTACTATGAATCCCAATAGCTTTTCCCGATCTAGTTCAAGATGCATTTAGCAGGTTCACTTCAACTTGTATTTCGAGCCTTCGAGCACCCTCCTCATCACCGAACGTGGCTCTCTTCTCCTCGGATTTAATGATCATATCATCCACATATACCTCCACTTCTTTATGCATCATATCGTGGAATAATGTGACCATTGCGCTACCGTAAGTAGCCTCGTGATTCTTCAACCCGAAGGGCATGACCCGATAGCAAAATACCCCATTGGGTGATGAAAGCGCTTTATCCTTGTCTTCCTTGTCCATCGGAACTGACAAATTGTACCGATGCCCCATCAATACACGAACACCTACCCAATCCCGCAAAGATTGTCAACTAACACATCAATGTGAGGGAGAGGGAAATCATCTTTCAAACTTGCTTTATTAAGGTCCCCGTAGTCAACACACACCCCGACTCTCCCGCCTTTCTTCACATCGACGACATTAGCCACCCATTGGGGATATTTGACTACTTCCAAGAACCCTGCCATATCGCTTTGACTTCATCCCAACCTTGAGCAAGGTGTCGGGATTCATTCTCCTCGCCGCTTCACCGGATCGCTCTCGAATTAAGGGAATCTTGTGCGCCACTATCCGGGGTCCAAACCGACCATATCATCATAGCTCCATGAAAATACGCCGAGAAATTCCTTGCTGCATCGATCATATCTCCCAATTCCTCACTCTCCACTACCTTAAGTTCCCTTTTACTTCTTCCGAGCCTAAGTTTATTGTGCGCTTTCATCTTCACAAGGCACGAGGGAGGGTTCATCTTTTCATTGCTTTCTTCGTAAGGTCTTCCTCGTAATTACTTGAAGTAATGGCGCTATGGGGATTTCAAAATTAACCAGAGGAATTTCGAGTCTATTGGATTATTAGGTGTTAATTGATGAATGGTCCGAATGAATAAAGAATAGAACATGTTATAAGGATGGAATTAAAAAGGAAAGAGAGTATTGATTTAAAATGCGCTATCAATTCATTAATATTAATGCCATAAGAAAAGGTCCATTTACAAGATTACACTTGTCACCATGGACAAAATGATCAAGTGTAGATAACTGAGGTACTTTACTCAAATTGAGTACGTGGATATCCTCCGTTGTCCAGCTTGTCAAGCTCCCGCTTCCTCACCATGGGTGAAACTAGGGCCTCATACAAGGAATCCAGCTGGATGACATCTATGGATGGATCATCCGTGATTCTTCCAGATTTGCCGGATGTTGATGACCGGCTTGGTGAAGATCTCCGTAATTCTGACTATTTTCATTTTTCCCGCCTCCCGGTCGAACCTCCGATCCCAAGCATTCTCTCATCCGTAATCGCCCATCCACGAGGGCATCCTCCTCATACCCCAAACCACAACGGCCTATCTTCCGAATAGCCAGATAGGCTCGACGATTCCTTGCAAGGCAAAGGCCCAAGCCTTTCCTCTTGATACCCGCTTTCTTGACATTACTTTGGCCACCATAGCCATAGCCCCTTCCTTCCCAAAGATCTTGCAATTCAAGGGCCCGGAAAGAACTCTCCAATGATTCTCTACCGCCTACATAAGGAAGTGATTGCGCTTGGTGACCAAGATGGCCTCTTCGCCTCTTACCGTGATGATTTTGCCGCCCTTAATGTATTTGATCTTCTCGTGTAAGGTTGAAGGAACAAATGCTCGCAGAGTGGATCCACGCCTCCTAATAACATAGTGTAAGCTACCAATGTTCATCACTTGAAACGTGACGCTGAAAGTACATGCCCCGACTTGATTGGCAAGTCAATGTCTCCCAAGACTTCTCTCCCGGTACCGCCAAAGGCTCTTACCACCATTGCACTCGACGATATGCGATTGGTCAACCCAGAGTTCGCTAAGGTCGCGCTTAGGCAAGACATTGAGGGCCGATCCGTTATCGATGAGAACCTTGGCCACTATACAACCCTTACACTTCACGCTACATGTAGAGCTTTATTGTGCCCTAAGCCCGCAGGTCTACCTCCTCTTCGTAAAAGGCTACAGAGCCGATGCCCGGATTTGTCCTACTATTTTCTCAAACCGCCTCGAGTAATGCTCTGGTTCACAAAGGCCCGATCCAGATTCTTTGTAGGGCTTGTCGGTGGACTTCCGAGCTCGTGGATCGCGATAACAGTGAAATTCAAGTGGGTTTTTCTCAATTGCTCCACCACGCCATACTCGCTCGCTTCATTATTTGGAGCAGCAGCTTCTTCATCTTCCTTGCGCCAATAGGCTCGCTTCCTCTCGCTTTCAACCTCCTCTTCCGTGTTTCTGATGACTCTCCCATTTTTACTTTCCTTTTTCTTCTCTCTTTCTTCGCTCCTCAGAACACCTCCCACTTCGAGTTATAAACTCGACTTCTTGCTCGTGGAGAAGGTTTTGTTGCAATAACGGGCCGAGAACCGGTTTGGGGAGTAATGTTGCTAGTGTGTCCAAAGATAAGTCATCCCGAAATGCTCGTGAGGAGCGAAACATGGTTTTGGTGGTGTCGAGGTGAGGCAAGGCTAGGGACGGATGCGCCGCTTGACGCCTCGAGTAAAAACTTGGAAATTATAGTTCCAAGGGATCGCGTGAGTATTGGTGATGTGAAGTCAGCGTAGTTCGATAATCAGCATCGCGTGAGGCTACCGGGGTGAGAAAGTGATTCGGGCTTGGAGGTAGAAGCGCTTTGAGTCTAGCGGTGTTCACTTCTTCCGCCTTTGTCCGCATCTCGTAACTTTAAGAGATAACAAATTTCGACTTCTTGCCCGAACCCTCACAATCTTGCAGCCTATGGTCACCGCTCTCCATGGTAAGGACACCTGCACTCTTCAAATCTCGCACCGAGGGCAAAGGTGACCTTCTCACCGATATGGCAAAAATTTCTTTGAAATAAGGGACCAACTTGTCCACTTCCTGTTGATCCTTCTCCTCAGACTAATCATATTCACACCACTACCCGCATTATGGTTAGGTAGTGGGTTTGAGGTGACATTGGGGAGGGAACCATTTCCTCGATCTTCAACCACCCGCTCGGATTAGAGCGCGCACTCTCCTCCGAGTGCCCCGCAGCTTGTCGCTGAATGCCCTTGTGCTCCTCCATGATACTCACAACGGCAAGGCATCATACCACCCGGGATATGGCTGGATTGGGTCTAAAGGGACTGCACGATTTGGTTTATACCGACAAGGTATCGGTATATTTCACCGAGAGGGAGGGGAAGGTGGATCAGATTCCTGAGGTCTTGGGTTATTTTGTGGTGGTCGTGGTTGAGCCGAGGAGGAGGTGGTCTTGGTTGGAAATTTGCAGTGGGGCGATTGTGGGCGTGGTTGTGAATAATTAGGAAAGGGGGTGGGATGTTTATGATAGTTGGGCCATGAGAGGGAGGATATGGCCGAGTTATTTTGGGGGAATTGGGGAAAATTATTCACGAGTGATGGAATGCACATCACTCTTTTTCTTGCCAAAATTGGCGCCTTTTCACAGTGGTTCTCACCAACTCTCGTAGTCTTCCTATTCTCGCATTAGCTTCAATTCTCTCACCGCTTGATGATATCCGAGAAGTGTTGGAGGTATTTCCGATCATCAAAGTTG